>NW_027675314.1:0-688750 GCF_965601325.2 Salmo salar | reverse complement strand
TTATGACTGTGGTGGGTGGCAGTCTGTACTCACTGGCGTTATGACTGTGGTGGGTGTCAGTCTGTACTCGCTGACGTTAAGACTGTGGTGGGTGGCAGTCTGTACTCACTGACGTTATGACTGTGGTGGGTTGCAGTCTGTACTCACTGACGTTATGACTGTGGTGTAAGGCAGTCTGTACTCACTGACGTTATGACTGTGGTGGGTGGCAGTCTGTACTCACTGGCATTACTACTGTGGTGGGTGGCAGTCTGTACTCACTGACGTTATGACTGTGGTGGGTGGCAGTCTGTACTCACTGGCTTTATGACTGTGGTGGGTGGCAGTCTGTACTCACTGACGTTACGACTGTGGTGGGTGGCAGTCTGTACTCACTGACGTTATGACTGTGGTGGGTGGCAGTCTGTCCTCACTGACGTTACGACCTTGGTGGGTGGCAGTCTGTACTCACTGACGTTATGACTGTGGTGGGTGGCAGTCTGTACTCACTGACGTTATGACTGTGATGGGTGGCAGTCTGTACTCGCTGACGTTATGACTGTGATTGGTGGCAGTCTGTACTCGCTGGCGTTATGACAGTGGTGGGTGGCAGTCTGTACTCACAGACGTTATGACTGTGGTGGGTGGCAGTCTGTACTCACTGACGTTATGACTGTGGTGGGTGGCAGTCTGTACTCACTGACGTTATGACTGTGTGGGTGGCAGTCTGTACTCACTGATCTTATGACTGTGGTGGGTGGCAGTCTGTACTCAATGACGTTATGACTGTGGTGGGTGGCAGTCTGTACTCACTGGCGTTACTACTGTGGTGGGTGGCAGTCTGGAGTCACTGACGTTATGACTGTGGTGGGTGGCAATCTGTACTCGCTGACGTTATGACTGTGGTGGGTGGCAGTCTGTACTCATTGACGTTATGACTGTGGTGGGTGGCAGTCTGTACTCACTGGCGTTATGACTGTGGTGGGTGGCAGTCTGTACTCACTGGCGTTATGACTGTGGTGGGTGGCAGTCTGTACTCACTGACGTTATGACTGTGCTGGGTGGCAGTCTGTACTCACTGACGTTATGACTGTGTTGGGTGGCAGTCTGTACTCACTGACGTTATGACTGTGGTGGGTGGCAGTCTGTACTCGCTGACGTTATGACTGTGGTGGGTTGCAGTCTGTACTCACTGACGTTATGACTGTGGTGGATGGCATTCTGTACTCACTGACGTTATGACTGTGGTGGGTGGCAGTCTGTACTCACTGGCGTTACTACTGTGGTGGGTGGCAGTCTGTAGTCACTGACGTTATGACTGTGGTGGGTGGCAGTCTGTACTCGCTGACGTTATGACTGTGGTGGGTGGCAGTCTGTACTCACTGACGTTATGACTGTGCTGGGTGGCAGTCTGTACTCACTGACGTTATGACTGTGGTGGGTGGCAGTCTGTACTCACTGGCGTTATGACTGTGGTGGGTGGCAGTCTGTACTCACTGACGTTATGACTGTGCTGGGTGGCAGTCTGTACTCACTGACGTTATGACTGTGGTGGGTGGCAGTCTGTACTCACTGACGTTATGACTGTGTTGGGTGGCAGTCTGTACTCGCTGACGTTATGACTGTGGTGGGTTGCAGTCTGTACTCACTGACGTTATGACTGTGGTGGATGGCATTCTGTACTCACTGACGTTATGACTGTGGTGGGTGGCAGTCTGTACTCACTGGCGTTACTACTGTGGTGGGTGGCAGTCTGTAGTCACTGACGTTATGACTGTGGTGGGTGGCAGTCTGTACTCGCTGACGTTATGACTGTGGTGGGTGGCAGTCTGTACTCACTGACGTTATGACTGTGGTGGGTGGCAGTCTGTACTCACTGATCTTATGACTGTGGTGGGTGGCAGTCTGTACTCAATGACGTTATGACTGTGGTGGGTGGCAGTCTGTACTCACTGGGGTTATGACTGTGGTGTGTGGCAGTCTGTACTCACTGGCGTTATGACTGTGGTGGGTGGCAGTCTGTACTCACTGACGTTATGACTGTGGTGGGTGGCAGTCTGTACTCGCTGACGTTATGACTGTGGTGGGTGGCAGTCTGTACTCACTGACGTTATGACTGTGGTGGGTGGCAGTCTGTACTCAATGACGTTATGACTGTGGTGGGTGGCAGTCTGTACTCACTGGCGTTATGACTGTGGTGGGTGGCAGTCTGTACTCACTGGCGTTATGACTGTGGTGGGTGGCAGTCTGTACTCACTGACGTTATGACTGTGCTGGGTGGCAGTCTGTACTCACTGACGTTATGACTGTGGTGGGTGGCAGTCTGTACTCACTGGCGTTACTACTGTGGTGGGTGGCAGTCTGTACTCACTGACGTTATGACTGTGGTGGGTGGCAGTCTGTACTCACTGGCTTTATGACTGTGGTGGGTGGCAGTCTGTACTCACTGACGTTACGACTGTGGTGGGTGGCAGTCTGTACTCACTGACGTTATGACTGTGGTGGGTGGCAGTCTGTACTCACTGACGTTACGACCTTGGTGGGTGGCAGTCTGTACTCACTGACGTTATGACTGTGGTGGGTGGCAGTCTGTACTCACTGGCGTTATGACTGTGGTGGGTGGCAGTCTGTACTCACTGACGTTATGACTGTGGTGGGTGGCAGTCTGTACTCACTGACGTTATGACTGTGCTGGGTGGCAGTCTGTACTCACTGACGTTATGACTGTGGTGGGTGGCAGTCTGTACTCACTGGCGTTATGACTGTGGTGGGTGGCAGTCTGTACTCACTGACGTTATGACTGTGCTGGGTGGCAGTCTGTACTCACTGACGTTATGACTGTGGTGGGTGGCAGTCTGTACTCACTGACGTTATGACTGTGGTGGGTGGCAGTCTGTACTCGCTGACGTTATGACTGTGGTGGGTTGCAGTCTGTACTCAATGACGTTATGACTGTGGTGGATGGCATTCTGTACTCACTGACGTTATGACTGTGGTGGGTGGCAGTCTGTACTCACTGGCGTTACTACTGTGGTGGGTGGCAGTCTGTAGTCACTGACGTTATGACTGTGGTGGGTGGCAGTCTGTACTCGCTGACGTTATGACTGTGGTGGGTGGCAGTCTGTACTCACTGACGTTATGACTGTGGTGGGTGGCAGTCTGTACTCACTGACGTTATGACTGTGGTGGGTGGCAGTCTGTACTCACTGACGTTATGACTGTGTGGGTGGCAGTCTGTACTCACTGATCTTATGACTGTGGTGGGTGGCAGTCTGTACTCAATGACGTTATGACTGTGGTGGGTGGCAGTCTGTACTCACTGGGGTTATGACTGTGGTGTGTGGCAGTCTGTACTCACTGGCGTTATGACTGTGGTGGGTGGCAGTCTGTACTCACTGACGTTATGACTGTGGTGGGTGGCAGTCTGTACTCGCTGACGTTATGACTGTGGTGGGTGGCAGTCTGTACTCACTGACGTTATGACTGTGGTGGGTGGCAGTCTGTACTCAATGACGTTATGACTGTGGTGGGTGTCAGTCTGTACTCACTGGCGTTATGACTGTGGTGGGTGGCAGTCTGTACTCACTGGCGTTATGACTGTGGTGGGTGGCAGTCTGTACTCACTGACGTTATGACTGTGCTGGGTGGCAGTCTGTACTCACTGACGTTATGACTGTGGTGGGTGGCAGTCTGTACTCACTGACGTTATGACTGTGGTGGGTGGCAGTCTGTACTCGCTGACGTTATGACTGTGGTGGGTGGCAGTCTGTACTCACTGACGTTATGACTGTGGTGGGTGGCAGTCTGTACTCAATGACGTTATGACTGTGGTGGGTGGCAGTCTGTACTCACTGGCGTTATGACTGTGGTGGGTGGCAGTCTGTACTCACTGGCGTTATGACTGTGGTGGGTGGCAGTCTGTACTCACTGACGTTATGACTGTGCTGGGTGGCAGTCTGTACTCACTGACGTTACGACCTTGGTGGGTGGCAGTCTGTACTCACTGATGATATAACTGTGGTGGGTGTCAGTCTGTACTCACTGACGTTATGACTGTGGTGGGTGGCAGTCTGTACTCACTGGCGTTATGACTGTGGTGGGTGTCAGTCTGTACTCGCTGACGTTAAGACTGTGGTGGGTGGCAGTCTGTACTCACTGACGTTATGACTGTGGTGGGTTGCAGTCTGTACTCACTGACGTTATGACTGTGGTGTAAGGCAGTCTGTACTCACTGACGTTATGACTGTGGTGGGTGGCAGTCTGTACTCACTGGCATTACTACTGTGGTGGGTGGCAGTCTGTACTCACTGACGTTATGACTGTGGTGGGTGGCAGTCTGTACTCACTGGCTTTATGACTGTGGTGGGTGGCAGTCTGTACTCACTGACGTTACGACTGTGGTGGGTGGCAGTCTGTACTCACTGACGTTATGACTGTGGTGGGTGGCAGTCTGTACTCACTGACGTTACGACCTTGGTGGGTGGCAATCTGTACTCACTGACGTTATGACTGTGGTGGGTGGCAGTCTGTACTCACTGACGTTATGACTGTGATGGGTGGCAGTCTGTACTCGCTGACGTTATGACTGTGATTGGTGGCAGTCTGTACTCGCTGGCGTTATGACAGTGGTGGGTGGCAGTCTGTACTCACAGACGTTATGACTGTGGTGGGTGGCAGTCTGTACTCACTGACGTTATGACTGTGGTGGGTGGCAGTCTGTACTCACTGACGTTATGACTGTGTGGGTGGCAGTCTGTACTCACTGATCTTATGACTGTGGTGGGTGGCAGTCTGTACTCAATGACGTTATGACTGTGGTGGGTGGCAGTCTGTACTCACTGGGGTTATGACTGTGGTGTGTGGCAGTCTGTACTCACTGGCGTTATGACTGTGGTGGGTGGCAGTCTGTACTCACTGACGTTATGACTGTGCTGGGTGGCAGTCTGTACTCACTGACGTTATGACTGTGGTGTGTGGCGGTCTGTACTCACTGGCTTTACGACTGTGATGGGTGGCAGTCTGTACTCGCTGACATTACGACTGTGATCGGTGGCAGTCTGTACTCACTGACGTTATGACTGTGATCGGTGGCAGTCTGTACTCACTGACGTTATGACTGTGGTGGGTGGCAGTCTGTACTCACTGACGTTATGACTGTTGTGGGTGGCAGTCTGTACCCACTAACGTTATGACTGTAGTGGGTGGCAGTCTGTACTCACTGACGTTATGACTTTGATGTGTGGCAGTCTGTACTCACTGACATTATGACTGTGTGGGTGGCAGTCTGTACTCAGTGACATTATGACTGTGGTGGGTGGCAGTTTGTACTCACTGACGTTATGACTGTGGTGTGTGGCATTGTGTACTTACTGACGTTTTGACTGTGGTGGATGGCAGTCTGTACTCACTGACGTTGCGACTGTGATTGGTGGCGGTCTGTAATCGCTGACATTATGACTGTGATCGGTGGCAGTCTGTACTCACTGACGTTGCGACTGTGATGGGTGGCGGTCTGTAATCGCTGACATTATGACTGTGATCGGTGGCAGTCTGTACTCACTGACGTTATGACTATGGTGGGTGGCAGTCTGTACTCACTGACGTTATGACTGTGATGGGTGGCAGTCTGTACTCACTGACATTATGACTGTGATGGGTGGAAGTCTGTACTCACTGACGTTATGACTGTGGTGGGTGGCAGTCTGTACTCACTGACGTTATGACTGTGGTGTGTGGCGGTCTGTACTCACTGGCTTTACGACTGTGATGGGTGGCAGTCTGTACTCGCTGACATTACGACTGCTATCGGTGGCAGTCTGTACTCACTGACGTTATGACTGTGATCGGTGGCAGTCTGTACTCACTGACGTTATGACTGTGGTGGGTGGCAGTCTGTACTCATTGACGTTATGACTGTTGTGGGTGGCAGTCTGTACCCACTGACGTTATGACTGTAGTGGGTAGAGTCTGTACTCACTGACGTTATGACTTTGATGTGTGGCAGTCTGTACTCACTGACATTATGACTGTGATCGGTGGCAGTCTGTACTCACTGACGTTATGACTGTGTGGGTGGCAGTCTGTACTCAGTGACATTATGACTGTGGTGGGTGGCAGTTTGTACTCACTGACGTTATGACTGTGGTGGGTGGCAGTGTGTACTCACTGACGTTTTGACTGTGGTGGATGGCGGTCTGTACTCACTGACGTTGCGATTGTGATGGGTGGCGGTCTGTAATCGCTGACATTATGACTGTGATCGGTGGAAGTCTGTACTCACTGACGTTATGACTGTGGTGGGTGGCAGTCTGTACTCACTGACGTTATGACTGTGGTGGGTGGCAGTCTGTACTCACTGACGTTATGACTGTGGTGGTTGGCAGTCTGTACTCGCTGACGTTATGACTGTGGTGGGTGGCAGTCTGTACTCACTGACATTATGACTGTGGTGGGTGGCAGTCTGTACTCGCTAACGTTATGACTGTGGTGGGTGGCAGTCTGTACTCACTGACGTTATGACTGTGGTGGGTGGCAGTCTGTACTCACTGACGTTATGACTGTGTGGGTGGCAGTCTGTACTCACTGATCTTATGACTGTGGTGGGTGGCAGTCTGTACTCAATGACGTTATGACTGTGGTGGGTGGCAGTCTGTACTCACTGACGTTATGACTGTGGTGGGTGGCAGTCTGTACTCACTGGCGTTATGACTGTGGTGGGTGTCAGTCTGTACTCGCTGACGTTAAGACTGTGGTGGGTGGCAGTCTGTACTCGCTGACGTTATGACTGTGGTGGGTTGCAGTCTGTACTCACTGACGTTATGACTGTGGTGGATGGCAGTCTGTACTCACTGACGTTATGACTGTGGTGGGTGGCAGTCTGTACTCACTGGCGTTACTACTGTGGTGGGTGGCAGTCTGTAGTCACTGACGTTATGACTGTGGTGGGTGGCAGTCTGTACTCGCTGACGTTATGACTGTGGTGGGTGGCAGTCTGTACTCAATGACGTTATGACTGTGGTGGGTGGCAGTCTGTACTCACTGGCGTTATGACTGTGGTGGGTGGCAGTCTGTACTCACTGGCGTTATGACTGTGGTGGGTGGCAGTCTGTACTCACTGGCGTTATGACTGTGATCGGTGGCAGTCTGTACTCACTGACGTTATGACTGTGATGGGTGGAAGTCTGTACTCACTGACGTTATGACTGTGGTGGGTGGCAGTCTGTACTCACTGACGTTATGACTGTGATCGGTGGCAGTCTGTACTCACTGACGTTATGACTGTGGTGGGTGGCAGTCTGTACTCACTGACGTTATGACTGTGGTGGGTGGCAGTCTGTACTCACTGGCGTTATGACTGTGGTGGGTGTCAGTCTGTACTCGCTGACGTTAAGACTGTGGTGGGTGGCAGTCTGTACTCACTGACGTTATGACTGTGGTGTGTGGCGGTCTGTACTCACTGGCTTTACGACTGTGATGGGTGGCAGTCTGTACTCGCTGACATTACGACTGTGATCGGTGGCAGTCTGTACTCACTGACGTTATGACTGTGATCGGTGGCAGTCTGTACTCACTGACGTTATGACTGTGGTGGGTGGCAGTCTGTACTCACTGACGTTATGACTGTTGTGGGTGGCAGTCTGTACCCACTGACGTTATGACTGTAGTGGGTGGCAGTCTGTACTCACTGACGTTATGACTTTGATGTGTGGCAGTCTGTAGTCACTGACATTATGACTGTGATCGGTGGCAGTCTGTACTCACTGACGTTAAGACTGTGTGGGTGGCAGTCTGTACTCAGTGACATTATGACTGTGGTGGGTGGCAGTTTGTACTCACTGACGTTATGACTGTGGTGGGTGGCAGTGTGTACTCACTGACGTTTTGACTGTAGTGGATGGCGGTCTGTACTCACTGACGTTGCGATTGTGATGGGTGGCGGTCTGTAATCGCTGACATTATGACTGTGATCGGTGGCAGTCTGTACTCACTGACGTTATGACTGTGGTGGGTGGCAGTCTGTACTCACTGACATTATGACTGTGATCGGTGGCAGTCTGTACTCACTGACGTTATGACTGTGTGGGTGGCAGTCTGTACTCAGTGACATTATGACTGTGGTGGGTGGCAGTTTGTACTCACTGACGTTATGACTGTGGTGGGTGGCAGTGTGTACTCACTGACGTTTTGACTGTAGTGGATGGCGGTCTGTACTCACTGACGTTGCGATTGTGATGGGTGGCGGTCTGTAATCGCTGACATTATGACTGTGATCGGTGGCAGTCTGTACTCACTGACGTTATGACTGTGGTGGGTGGCAGTCTGTACTCACTGACCTTACGACTGTGGTGGGTGGCGGTCTGTACTCACTGACGTTATGACTGTGATGGGTGGCAGTCTGTACTCACTGACATTATGACTGTGATCGGTGGCAGTCTGTACTCACTGACGTTATGACTGTGATGGGTGGCAGTCTGTACTCACTGACGTTATGACTGTGGTGGGTGGCAGTCTGTACTCACTGACGTTATGACTGTGATCGGTGGCAGTCTGTACTCACTGACGTTATGACTGTGGTGGGTGGCTGTCTGTACTCACTGACGTTATGACTGTGGTGGGTGGCAGTCTGTACTCACTGGCGTTATGACTGTGGTGGGTGTCAGTCTGTACTCGCTGACGTTATGACTGTGGTGGGTTGCAGGCTGTACTCACTGACGTTATGACTGTGGTGGATGGCAGTCTGTACTCACTGACGTTATGACTTTGATGTGTGGCAGTCTGTAATCACTGACATTATGACTGTGATCGGTGGCAGTCTGTACTCACTGACGTTATGACTGTGTGGGTGGCAGTCTGTACTCAGTGACATTATGACTGTGGTGGGTGGCAGTTTGTACTCACTGACGTTATGACTGTGGTGGGTGGCAGTGTGTACTCACTGACGTTTTGACTGTGGTGGATGGCGGTCTGTACTCACTGACGTTGCGATTGTGATGGGTGGCGGTCTGTAATCGCTGACATTATGACTGTGATCGGTGGCAGTCTGTACTCACTGACGTTATGACTGTGGTGGGTGGCAGTCTGTACTCACTGACGTTATGACTGTGGTGGGTGGCAGTCTGTACTCGCTGACGTTATGACTGTGGTGGTTGGCAGTCTGTACTCGCTGACGTTATGACTGTGGTGGGTGGCAGTCTGTACTCGCTGACGTTATGACTGTGGTGGGTGGCAGTCTGTACTCGCTAACGTTATGACTGTGGTGGGTGGCAGTCTGTACTCACTGACGTTATGACTGTGGTGGGTGGCAGTCTGTACTCACTGACGTTATGACTGTGTGGGTGGCAGTCTGTACTCACTGATCTTATGACTGTGGTGGGTGGCAGTCTGTACTCAATGACGTTATGACTGTGGTGGGTGGCAGTCTGTACTCACTGACGTTATGACTGTGGTGGGTGGCAGTCTGTACTCACTGGCGTTATGACTGTGGTGGGTGTCAGTCTGTACTCGCTGACGTTAAGACTGTGGTGGGTGGCAGTCTGTACTCGCTGACGTTATGACTGTGGTGGGTTGCAGTCTGTACTCACTGACGTTATGACTGTGGTGGATGGCAGTCTGTACTCACTGATGTTATGACTGTGGTGGGTGGCAGTCTGTACTCACTGGCGTTACTACTGTGGTGGGTGGCAGTCTGTAGTCACTGACGTTATGACTGTGGTGGGTGGCAGTCTGTACTCGCTGACGTTATGACTGTGGTGGGTGGCAGTCTGTACTCAATGACGTTATGACTGTGGTGGGTGGCAGTCTGTACTCACTGGCGTTATGACTGTGGTGGGTGGCAGTCTGTACTCACTGGCGTTATGACTGTGGTGGGTGGCAGTCTGTACTCACTGGCGTTATGACTGTGATCGGTGGCAGTCTGTACTCACTGACGTTATGACTGTGATGGGTGGAAGTCTGTACTCACTGACGTTATGACTGTGGTGGGTGGCAGTCTGTACTCACTGACGTTATGACTGTGATCGGTGGCAGTCTGTACTCACTGACGTTATGACTGTGGTGGGTGGCAGTCTGTACTCACTGACGTTATGACTGTGGTGGGTGGCAGTCTGTACTCACTGGCGTTATGACTGTGGTGGGTGTCAGTCTGTACTCGCTGACGTTAAGACTGTGGTGGGTGGCAGTCTGTACTCACTGACGTTATGACTGTGGTGTGTGGCGGTCTGTACTCACTGGCTTTACGACTGTGATGGGTGGCAGTCTGTACTCGCTGACATTACGACTGTGATCGGTGGCAGTCTGTACTCACTGACGTTATGACTGTGATCGGTGGCAGTCTGTACTCACTGACGTTATGACTGTGGTGGGTGGCAGTCTGTACTCACTGACGTTATGACTGTTGTGGGTGGCGGTCTGTACCCACTGACTTTATGACTGTAGTGGGTGGCAGTCTGTACTCACTGACGTTATGACTTTGATGTGTGGCAGTCTGTACTCACTGACATTATGACTGTGATCGGTGGCAGTCTGTACTCACTGACGTTATGACTGTGTGGGTGGCAGTCTTTACTCAGTGACATTATGATTGTGGTGGGTGGCAGTTTGTACTCACTGACGTTATGACTGTGGTGGGTGGCAGTGTGTACTCACTGACGTTTTGACTGTAGTGGATGGCGGTCTGTACTCACTGACGTTGCGATTGTGATGGGTGGCGGTCTGTAATCGCTGACATTATGACTGTGATCGGTGGCAGTCTGTACTCACTGACGTTATGACTGTGGTGGGTGGCAGTCTGTACTCACTGGCGTTATGACTGTGGTGGGTGGCAGTCTGTACTCGCTGACATTACGACTGTGATCGGTGGCAGTCTGTACTCACTGACGTTATGACTGTGATCGGTGGCAGTCTGTACTCACTGACGTTATGACTGTGGTGGGTGGCAGTCTGTACTCACTGACGTTATGACTGTTGTGGGTGGCAGTCTGTACCCACTGACGTTATGACTGTAGTGGGTGGCAGTCTGTACTCACTGACGTTATGACTTTGATGTGTGGCAGTCTGTAGTCACTGACATTATGACTGTGATCGGTGGCAGTCTGTACTCACTGACGTTAAGACTGTGTGGGTGGCAGTCTGTACTCAGTGACATTATGACTGTGGTGGGTGGCAGTTTGTACTCACTGACGTTATGACTGTGGTGGGTGGCAGTGTGTACTCACTGACGTTTTGACTGTAGTGGATGGCGGTCTGTACTCACTGACGTTGCGATTGTGATGGGTGGCGGTCTGTAATCGCTGACATTATGACTGTGATCGGTGGCAGTCTGTACTCACTGACGTTATGACTGTGGTGGGTGGCAGTCTGTACTCACTGACATTATGACTGTGATCGGTGGCAGTCTGTACTCACTGACGTTATGACTGTGTGGGTGGCAGTCTGTACTCAGTGACATTATGACTGTGGTGGGTGGCAGTTTGTACTCACTGACGTTATGACTGTGGTGGGTGGCAGTGTGTACTCACTGACGTTTTGACTGTAGTGGATGGCGGTCTGTACTCACTGACGTTGCGATTGTGATGGGTGGCGGTCTGTAATCGCTGACATTATGACTGTGATCGGTGGCAGTCTGTACTCACTGACGTTATGACTGTGGTGGGTGGCAGTCTGTACTCACTGACCTTACGACTGTGGTGGGTGGCGGTCTGTACTCACTGACGTTATGACTGTGATGGGTGGCAGTCTGTACTCACTGACATTATGACTGTGATCGGTGGCAGTCTGTACTCACTGACGTTATGACTGTGATGGGTGGCAGTCTGTACTCACTGACGTTATGACTGTGGTGGGTGGCAGTCTGTACTCACTGACGTTATGACTGTGATCGGTGGCAGTCTGTACTCACTGACGTTATGACTGTGGTGGGTGGCTGTCTGTACTCACTGACGTTATGACTGTGGTGGGTGGCAGTCTGTACTCACTGGCGTTATGACTGTGGTGGGTGTCAGTCTGTACTCGCTGACGTTATGACTGTGGTGGGTTGCAGGCTGTACTCACTGACGTTATGACTGTGGTGGATGGCAGTCTGTACTCACTGACGTTATGACTTTGATGTGTGGCAGTCTGTAATCACTGACATTATGACTGTGATCGGTGGCAGTCTGTACTCACTGACGTTATGACTGTGTGGGTGGCAGTCTGTACTCAGTGACATTATGACTGTGGTGGGTGGCAGTTTGTACTCACTGACGTTATGACTGTGGTGGGTGGCAGTGTGTACTCACTGACGTTTTGACTGTGGTGGATGGCGGTCTGTACTCACTGACGTTGCGATTGTGATGGGTGGCGGTCTGTAATCGCTGACATTATGACTGTGATCGGTGGCAGTTTGTACTCACTGACGTTATGACTGTGGTGGGTGGCAGTCTGTACTCACTGACGTTATGACTGTGGTGGGTGGCAGTCTGTACTCGCTGACGTTATGACTGTGGTGGTTGGCAGTCTGTACTCGCTGACGTTATGACTGTGGTGGGTGGCAGTCTGTACTCGCTGACGTTATGACTGTGGTGGGTGGCAGTCTGTACTCGCTAACGTTATGACTGTGGTGGGTGGCAGTCTGTACTCACTGACGTTATGACTGTGGTGGGTGGCAGTCTGTACTCACTGACGTTATGACTGTGTGGGTGGCAGTCTGTACTCACTGATCTTATGACTGTGGTGGGTGGCAGTCTGTACTCAATGACGTTATGACTGTGGTGGGTGGCAGTCTGTACTCACTGACGTTATGACTGTGGTGGGTGGCAGTCTGTACTCACTGGCGTTATGACTGTGGTGGGTGTCAGTCTGTACTCGCTGACGTTAAGACTGTGGTGGGTGGCAGTCTGTACTCGCTGACGTTATGACTGTGGTGGGTTGCAGTCTGTACTCACTGACGTTATGACTGTGGTGGATGGCAGTCTGTACTCACTGATGTTATGACTGTGGTGGGTGGCAGTCTGTACTCACTGGCGTTACTACTGTGGTGGGTGGCAGTCTGTAGTCACTGACGTTATGACTGTGGTGGGTGGCAGTCTGTACTCGCTGACGTTATGACTGTGGTGGGTGGCAGTCTGTACTCAATGACGTTATGACTGTGGTGGGTGGCAGTCTGTACTCACTGGCGTTATGACTGTGGTGGGTGGCAGTCTGTACTCACTGGCGTTATGACTGTGGTGGGTGGCAGTCTGTACTCACTGGCGTTATGACTGTGATCGGTGGCAGTCTGTACTCACTGACGTTATGACTGTGATGGGTGGAAGTCTGTACTCACTGACGTTATGACTGTGGTGGGTGGCAGTCTGTACTCACTGACGTTATGACTGTGATCGGTGGCAGTCTGTACTCACTGACGTTATGACTGTGGTGGGTGGCAGTCTGTACTCACTGACGTTATGACTGTGGTGGGTGGCAGTCTGTACTCACTGGCGTTATGACTGTGGTGGGTGTCAGTCTGTACTCGCTGACGTTAAGACTGTGGTGGGTGGCAGTCTGTACTCACTGACGTTATGACTGTGGTGTGTGGCGGTCTGTACTCACTGGCTTTACGACTGTGATGGGTGGCAGTCTGTACTCGCTGACATTACGACTGTGATCGGTGGCAGTCTGTACTCACTGACGTTATGACTGTGATCGGTGGCAGTCTGTACTCACTGACGTTATGACTGTGGTGGGTGGCAGTCTGTACTCACTGACGTTATGACTGTTGTGGGTGGCGGTCTGTACCCACTGACTTTATGACTGTAGTGGGTGGCAGTCTGTACTCACTGACGTTATGACTTTGATGTGTGGCAGTCTGTACTCACTGACATTATGACTGTGATCGGTGGCAGTCTGTACTCACTGACGTTATGACTGTGTGGGTGGCAGTCTTTACTCAGTGACATTATGATTGTGGTGGGTGGCAGTTTGTACTCACTGACGTTATGACTGTGGTGGGTGGCAGTGTGTACTCACTGACGTTTTGACTGTAGTGGATGGCGGTCTGTACTCACTGACGTTGCGATTGTGATGGGTGGCGGTCTGTAATCGCTGACATTATGACTGTGATCGGTGGCAGTCTGTACTCACTGACGTTATGACTGTGGTGGGTGGCAGTCTGTACTCAATGACCTTACGACTGTGGTGGGTGGAGGTCTGTACTCACTGACGTTATGACTGTGATGGGTGGCAGTCTGTACTCACTGACATTATGACTGTGATCGGTGGCAGTCTGTACTCACTGACGTTATGACTGTGATGGGTGGCAGTCTGTACTCACTGACGTTATGACTGTGGTGGGTGGCAGTCTGTACTCACTGACGTTATGACTGTGATCGGTGGCAGTCTGTACTCACTGACGTTATGACTGTGGTGGGTGGCTGTCTGTACTCACTGACGTTATGACTGTGGTGGGTGGCAGTCTGTACTCACTGGCGTTATGACTGTGGTGGGTGTCAGTCTGTACTCGCTGACGTTAAGACTGTGGTGGGTGGCAGTCTGTACTCGCTGACGTTATGACTGTGGTGGGTTGCAGGTTGTACTCACTGACGTTATGACTGTGGTGGATGGCAGTCTGTACTCACTGACGTTATGACTGTGGTGGGTGGCAGTCTGTACTCACTGGCGTTACTACTGTGGTGGGTGGCAGTCTGCAGTCACTGACGTTATGACTGTGGTGGGTGGCAGTCTGTACTCGCTGACGTTATGACTGTGGTGGGTGGCAGTCTGTACTCAATGACGTTATGACTGTGGTGGGTGGCAGTCTGTACTCACTGGCGTTATGACTGTGGTGGGTGGCAGTCTGTACTCACTGGCGTTATGACTGTGGTGGGTGGTAGTCTGTACTCACTGACGTTATGACTGTGCTGGGTGGCAGTCTGTACTCACTGACGTTATGACTGTTGTCGGTGGCAGTCTGTACTCACTGACGTTATGACTGTGGTGGGTGGCAGTCTGTACTCGCTGACGTTATGACTGTGGTGGGTTGCAGTCTGTACTCACTGACGTTAAGACTGTGGTGGATGGCATTCTGTACTCACTGACGTTATGACTGTGGTGGGTGGCAGTCTGTACTCACTGGCGTTACTACTGTGGTGGGTGGCAGTCTGTAGTCACTGACGTTATGACTGTGGTGGGTGGCAGTCTGTACTCGCTGACGTTATGACTGTGGTGGGTGGCAGTCTGTACTCACTGACGTTATGACTGTGGTGGGTGGCAGTCTGTACTCAATGACGTTATGACTGTGGTGGGTGGCAGTCTGTACTCACTGGCGTTATGAGTGTGGTGGGTGGCAGTCTGTACTCACTGGCGTTATGACTGTGGTGGGTGGCAGTCTGTACTCGCTGATGATATAACTGTGGTGGGTGTCAGTCTGTACTCACTGACGTTATGACTGTGGTGGTTGTCAGTCTGTACTCACTGGCGTTATGACTGTGGTGGGTGTCAGTCTGTACTCGCTGACGTTAAGACTGTGGTGGGTGGCAGTCTGTACTCACTGACGTTATGACTGTGGTGGGTTGCAGTCTGTACTCACTGACGTTATGACTGTGGTGGAAGGCAGTCTGTACTCACTGACGTTATGACTGTGGTGGGTGGCAGTCTGTACTCACTGGCGTTACTACTGTGGTGGGTGGCAGTCTGTACTCACTGACGTTATGACTATGGTGGGTGGCAGTCTGTACTCACTGGCTTTATGACTGTGGTGGGTGGCAGTCTGTACTCACTGACGTTACGACTGTGGTGGGTGGCAGTCTGTACTCACTGACGTTATGACTGTGGTGGGTGGCAGTCTGTACTCACTGACGTTACGACCTTGGTGGGTGGCAGTCTGTACTCACTGACGTTATGACTGTGGTGGGTGGCAGTCTGTACTCACTGACGTTATGACTGTGATGGGTGGCAGTCTGTACTCACTGACGTTATGACTGTGATTGGTGGCAGTCTGTACTCGCTGGCGTTATGACAGTGGTGGGTGGCAGTCTGTACTCACTGACGTTATGACTGTGGTGGGTGGCAGTCTGTACTCACTGACGTTATGACTGTGGTGGGTGGCAGTCTGTACTCACTGACGTTATGACTGTGTGGGTGGCAGTCTGTACTCAATGACGTTATGACTGTGGTGGGTGGCAGTCTGTACTCACTGGGGTTATGACTGTGGTGTGTGGCAGTCTGTACTCACTGGTGTTATGACTGTGGTGGGTGGCAGTCTGTACTCACTGACGTTATGACTGTGCTGGGTGGCAGTCTGTACTCACTGACGTTATGACTGTGGTGTGTGGCGGTCTGTACTCACTGGCTTTACGACTGTGATGGGTGGCAGTCTGTACTTGCTGACATTACGACTGTGATCGGTGGCAGTCTGTACTCACTGACGTTATGACTGTGATCGGTGGCAGTCTGTACTCACTGACATTATGACTGTGATCGGTGGCAGTCTGTACTCACTGACGTTATGACTGTGTGGGTGGCAGTCTGTACTCAGTGACATTATGACTGTGGTGGGTGGCAGTTTGTACTCACTGACGTTATGACTGTGGTGGGTGTCAGTCTGTACTCGCTGACGTTAAGACTGTGGTGGGTGGCAGTCTGTACTCGCTGACGTTATGACTGTGGTGGGTTGCAGTCTGTAATCACTGACGTTATGACTGTGGTGGATGGCAGTCTGTACTCACTGACGTTATGACTGTGGTGGGTGGCAGTCTGTACTCACTGGCGTTACTACTGTGGTGGGTGGCAGTCTGTAGTCACTGACGTTATGACTGTGGTGGGTGGCAGTCTGTACTCGCTGACGTTATGACTGTGGTGGGTGGCAGTCTGTACTCAATGACGTTATGACTGTGGTGGGTGGCAATCTGTACTCACTGGCGTTATGACTGTGGTGGGTGGCAGTCTGTACTCACTGACCTTACGACTGTGGTGGGTGGCGGTCTGTACTCACTGACGTTATGACTGTGATGGGTGGCAGTCTGTACTCACTGACATTATGACTGTGATCGGTGGCAGTCTGTACTCACTGACGTTATGACTGTGATGGGTGGAAGTCTGTACTCACTGACGTTATGACTGTGGTGGGTGGCAGTCTGTACTCACTGACGTTATGACTGTGATCGGTGGCAGTCTGTACTCACTGACGTTATGACTGTGGTGGGTGGCAGTCTGTACTCACTGACGTTATGACTGTGGTGGGTGGCAGTCTGTACTCACTGGCGTTTTGACTGTGGTGGGTGTCAGTCTGTACTCGCTGACGTTAAGACTGTGGTGGGTGGCAGTCTGTACTCACTGACGTTATGACTGTGGTGTGTGGCGGTCTGTACTCACTGGCTTTACGACTGTGATGGGTGGCAGTCTGTACTCGCTGACATTACAACTGTGATCGGTGGCAGTCTGTACTCACTGACGTTATGACTGTGATCGGTGGCAGTCTGTACTCACTGACGTTATGACTGTGGTGGGTGGCAGTCTGTACTCACTGACGTTATGACTGTTGTGGGTGGCAGTCTGTACCCACTGACGTTATGACTGTAGTGGGTGGCAGTCTGTACTCACTGACGTTATGACTTTGATGTGTGGCAGTCTGTACTCACTGACATTATGACTGTGATCGGTGGCAGTCTGTACTCACTGACGTTATGACTGTGTGGGTGGCAGTCTGTACTCAGTGACATTATGACTGTGGTGGGTGGCAGTTTGTACTCACTGACGTTATGACTGTGGTGGGTGGCAGTGTGTACTCACTGACGTTTTGACTGTGGTGGATGGCGGTCTGTACTCACTGACGTTGCGATTGTGATGGGTGGCGGTCTGTAATCGCTGACATTATGACTGTGATCGGTGGCAGTCTGTACTCACTGACGTTATGACTGTGGTGGGTGGCAGTCTGTACTCACTGACGTTATGACTGTGGTGGGTGGCAGTCTGTACTCACTGACGTTATGACTGTGGTGGTTGGCAGTCTGTACTCGCTGACGTTATGACTGTGGTGGGTGGCAGTCTGTACTCACTGACGTTATGACTGTGGTGGGTGGCAGTCTGTACTCGCTAACGTTATGACTGTGGTGGGTGGCAGTCTGTACTCACTGATGATATAACTGTGGTGGGTGGCAGTCTGTACTCACTGACGTTATGACTGTGGTGGGTGGCAGTCTGTACTCACTGACGTTATGACTGTGGTGGGTGGCAGTCTGTACTCACTGTCTACAACTAACACTGATGTTATGACTGTGGTGGGTGGCAGTCTGTACTCACTGACGTTATGACTGTGGTGGGTGGCAGTCTTTACTCACTGACATTATGACTGTGATCGGTGGCAGTCTGTACTCACTGACGTTATGACTGTGGTGGGTGGCAGTCTGTACTCACTGACGTTATGACTGTATTGGGTGGCATTCTGTACTCACTGACGTTATGACTGTGGTGGGTGGCAGTCTGTACTCACTGACGTTATGACTGTGGTGGGTGGCAGTCTGTACTCACTGACGTTATGACTGTGATCGGTGGCAGTCTGTACTCACTGACGTTATGACTGTGGTGGGTGGCAGTCTGTTCTCACTGACGTTATGACTGTGGTGGGTGGCAGTCTGTACTCACTGTCTACAACTAACACTGACGTTATGACTGTGGTGGGTGGCAGTCTGTACTCACTGACGTTATGACTGTGGTGGGTGGCAGTCTTTACTCACTGACGTTATGACTGTGATGGGTGGCAGTCTGTACTCACTGGTTTTATGACTGTGGTGGGTGGCAGTCTGTACTCGCTGACGTTATGACTGTGGTGGGTGGCAGTCTGTACTCACTGACGTTATGACTGTGGTGGGTGGCAGTCTGTACTCACTGACGTTATGACTGTGGTGGGTGGCGGTCTGTACTCACTGACGTTACGACTGTGATGGGTGGCAGTTTGTACTCGCTGACATTATGACTGTGATCGGTGGCAGTCTGTACTCACTGACGTTATGACTGTGGTGGGTGGCAGTCTGTACTCACTGACGTTATGACTGTAGTGGGTGGCAGTCTGTACTCACTGACGTTATGACTGTGATGGGTGGCAGTCTGTACTCACTGACGTTATGACTGTGGTGGGTGGCAGTCTGTACTCACTGACGTTATGACTGTGGTGGGTGGCAGTCTGTACTCGCTGACGTTATGACTGTGGTGGGTGGCAGTCTGTACTCAATGACGTTATGACTGTGGTGGGTGGCAGTCTGTACTCACTGGCGTTATGACTGTGGTGGGTGGCAGTCTGTACTCACTGACGTTATGACTGTTGTGGGTGGCAGTCTGTACCCACTGACGTTATGACTGTAGTGGGTGGCAGTCTGTACTCACTGACGTTATGACTTTGATGTGTGGCAGTCTGTACTCACTGACATTATGACTGTGATCGGTGGCAGTCTGTACTCACTGACGTTATGACTGTGTGGGTGGCAGTCTGTACTCAGTGACATTATGACTGTGGTGGGTGGCAGTTTGTACTCACTGACGTTATGACTGTGGTGGGTGGCAGTGTGTACTCACTGACGTTTTGACTGTGGTGGATGGCGGTCTGTACTCACTGACGTTGCGATTGTGATGGGTGGCGGTCTGTAATCGCTGACATTATGACTGTGATCGGTGGCAGTCTGTACTCACTGACGTTATGACTGTGGTGGGTGGCAGTCTGTACTCACTGACGTTATGACTGTGGTGGGTGGCAGTCTGTACTCACTGACGTTATGACTGTGGTGGTTGGCAGTCTGTACTCGCTGACGTTATGACTGTGGTGGGTGGCAGTCTGTACTCACTGTCTACAACTAACACTGATGTTATGACTGTGGTGGGTGGCAGTCTGTACTCACTGACGTTATGACTGTGGTGGGTGGCAGTCTTTACTCACTGACATTATGACTGTGATCGGTGGCAGTCTGTACTCACTGACGTTATGACTGTGGTGGGTGGCAGTCTGTACTCACTGACGTTATGACTGTATTGGGTGGCATTCTGTACTCACTGACGTTATGACTGTGGTGGGTGGCAGTCTGTACTCACTGACGTTATGACTGTGGTGGGTGGCAGTCTGTACTCACTGACGTTATGACTGTGATCGGTGGCAGTCTGTACTCACTGACGTTATGACTGTGGTGGGTGGCAGTCTGTTCTCACTGACGTTATGACTGTGGTGGGTGGCAGTCTGTACTCACTGTCTACAACTAACACTGACGTTATGACTGTGGTGGGTGGCAGTCTGTACTCACTGACGTTATGACTGTGGTGGGTGGCAGTCTTTACTCACTGACGTTATGACTGTGATGGGTGGCAGTCTGTACTCACTGGTTTTATGACTGTGGTGGGTGGCAGTCTGTACTCGCTGACGTTATGACTGTGGTGGGTGGCAGTCTGTACTCACTGACGTTATGACTGTGGTGGGTGGCAGTCTGTACTCACTGACGTTACGACTGTGATGGGTGGCAGTTTGTACTCGCTGACATTATGACTGTGATCGGTGGCAGTCTGTACTCACTGACGTTATGACTGTGGTGGGTGGCAGTCTGTACTCACTGACGTTATGACTGTAGTGGGTGGCAGTCTGTACTCACTGACGTTATGACTGTGATGGGTGGCAGTCTGTACTCACTGACGTTATGACTGTGGTGGGTGGCAGTCTGTACTCACTGACGTTATGACTGTGGTGGGTGGCAGTCTGTACTCGCTGACGTTATGACTGTGGTGGGTGGCAGTCTGTACTCAATGACGTTATGACTGTGGTGGGTGGCAGTCTGTACTCACTGGCGTTATGACTGTGGTGGGTGGCAGTCTGTACTCACTGACCTTACGACTGTGGTGGGTAGCGGTCTGTACCCACTGACGTTATGACTGTAGTGGGTGGCAGTCTGTACTCACTGACGTTATGACTTTGATGTGTGGCAGTCTGTACTCACTGACATTATGACTGTGATCGGTGGCAGTCTGTACTCACTGACGTTATGACTGTGTGGGTGGCAGTCTGTACTCAGTGACATTATGACTGTGGTGGGTGGCAGTTTGTACTCACTGACGTTATGACTGTGGTGGGTGGCAGTGTGTACTCACTGACGTTTTGACTGTGGTGGATGGCGGTCTGTACTCACTGACGTTGCGATTGTGATGGGTGGCGGTCTGTAATCGCTGACATTATGACTGTGATCGGTGGCAGTCTGTACTCACTGACGTTATGACTGTGGTGGGTGGCAGTCTGTACTCACTGACGTTATGACTGTGGTGGGTGGCAGTCTGTACTCACTGACGTTATGACTGTGGTGGTTGGCAGTCTGTACTCGCTGACGTTATGACTGTGGTGGGTGGCAGTCTGTACTCACTGACGTTATGACTGTGGTGGGTGGCAGTCTGTACTCGCTAACGTTATGACTGTGGTGGGTGGCAGTCTGTACTCACTGATGATATAACTGTGGTGGGTGGCAGTCTGTACTCACTGACGTTATGACTGTGGTGGGTGGCAGTCTGTACTCACTGACGTTATGACTGTGGTGGGTGGCAGTCTGTACTCACTGTCTACAACTAACACTGATGTTATGACTGTGGTGGGTGGCAGTCTGTACTCACTGACGTTATGACTGTGGTGGGTGGCAGTCTTTACTCACTGACATTATGACTGTGATCGGTGGCAGTCTGTACTCACTGACGTTATGACTGTGGTGGGTGGCAGTCTGTACTCACTGACGTTATGACTGTATTGGGTGGCATTCTGTACTCACTGACGTTATGACTGTGGTGGGTGGCAGTCTGTACTCACTGACGTTATGACTGTGGTGGGTGGCAGTCTGTACTCACTGACGTTATGACTGTGATCGGTGGCAGTCTGTACTCACTGACGTTATGACTGTGGTGGGTGGCAGTCTGTTCTCACTGACGTTATGACTGTGGTGGGTGGCAGTCTGTACTCACTGTCTACAACTAACACTGACGTTATGACTGTGGTGGGTGGCAGTCTGTACTCACTGACGTTATGACTGTGGTGGGTGGCAGTCTTTACTCACTGACGTTATGACTGTGATGGGTGGCAGTCTGTACTCACTGGTTTTATGACTGTGGTGGGTGGCAGTCTGTACTCGCTGACGTTATGACTGTGGTGGGTGGCAGTCTGTACTCACTGACGTTATGACTGTGGTGGGTGGCAGTCTGTACTCACTGACGTTATGACTGTGGTGGGTGGCGGTCTGTACTCACTGACGTTACGACTGTGATGGGTGGCAGTTTGTACTCGCTGACATTATGACTGTGATCGGTGGCAGTCTGTACTCACTGACGTTATGACTGTGGTGGGTGGCAGTCTGTACTCACTGACGTTATGACTGTAGTGGGTGGCAGTCTGTACTCACTGACGTTATGACTGTGATGGGTGGCAGTCTGTACTCACTGACGTTATGACTGTGGTGGGTGGCAGTCTGTACTCACTGACGTTATGACTGTGGTGGGTGGCAGTCTGTACTCGCTGACGTTATGACTGTGGTGGGTGGCAGTCTGTACTCAATGACGTTATGACTGTGGTGGGTGGCAGTCTGTACTCACTGGCGTTATGACTGTGGTGGGTGGCAGTCTGTACTCACTGACCTTACGACTGTGGTGGGTAGCGGTCTGTACTCACTGACGTTATGACTGTGATGGGTGGCAGTCTGTACTCACTGACATTATGACTGTGATCGGTGGCAGTCTGTACTCACTGACGTTATGACTGTGATGGGTGGAAGTCTGTACTCACTGACGTTATGACTGTGGTGGGTGGCAGTCTGTACTCACTGACGTTATGACTGTGATCGGTGGCAGTCTGTACTCACTGACGTTATGACTGTGGTGGGTGGCAGTCTGTACTCACTGACGTTATGACTGTGGTGGGTGGCAGTCTGTACTCACTGGCGTTATGACTGTGGTGGGTGTCAGTCTGTACTCGCTGACGTTAAGACTGTGGTGGGTGGCAGTCTGTACTCACTGACGTTATGACTGTGGTGTGTGGCGGTCTGTACTCACTGGCTTTACGACTGTGATGGGTGGCAGTCTGTACTCGCTGACATTACGACTGTGATCGGTGGCAGTCTGTACTCACTGACGTTATGACTGTGATCGGTGGCAGTCTGTACTCACTGACGTTATGACTGTGGTGGGTGGCAGTCTGTACTCACTGACGTTATGACTGTTGTGGGTGGCAGTCTGTACCCACTGACGTTATGACTGTAGTGGGTGGCAGTCTGTACTCACTGACGTTATGACTTTGATGTGTGGCAGTCTGTACTCACTGACATTATGACTGTGATCGGTGGCAGTCTGTACTCACTGACGTTATGACTGTGTGGGTGGCAGTCTGTACTCAGTGACATTATGACTGTGGTGGGTGGCAGTTTGTACTCACTGACGTTATGACTGTGGTGGGTGGCAGTGTGTACTCACTGACGTTTTGACTGTGGTGGATGGCGGTCTGTACTCACTGACGTTGCGATTGTGATGGGTGGCGGTCTGTAATCGCTGACATTATGACTGTGATCGGTGGCAGTCTGTACTCACTGACGTTATGACTGTGGTGGGTGGCAGTCTGTACTCACTGACGTTATGACTGTGGTGGGTGGCAGTCTGTACTCACTGACGTTATGACTGTGGTGGTTGGCAGTCTGTACTCGCTGACGTTATGACTGTGGTGGGTGGCAGTCTGTACTCACTGACGTTATGACTGTGGTGGGTGGCAGTCTGTACTCGCTAAAGTTATGACTGTGGTGGGTGGCAGTCTGTACTCACTGATGATATAACTGTGGTGGGTGGCAGTCTGTACTCACTGACGTTATGACTGTGGTGGGTGGCAGTCTGTACTCACTGACGTTATGACTGTGGTGGGTGGCAGTCTGTACTCACTTTCTACAACTAACACTGATGTTATGACTGTGGTGGGTGGCAGTCTGTACTCACTGACGTTATGACTGTGGTGGGTGGCAGTCTTTACTCACTGACATTATGACTGTGATCGGTGGCAGTCTGTACTCACTGACGTTATGACTGTGATGGGTGGCAGTCTGTACTCACTGACGTTATGACTGTGGTGGGTGGCAGTCTGTACTCACTGACGTTATGACTGTATTGGGTGGCATTCTGTACTCACTGACGTTATGACTCTGATGGGTGGCAGTCTGTACTCACTGACATTATGACTGTGATCGGTGGCAGTCTGTACTCACTGATGTTATGACTGTGATGGGTGGCAGTCTGTACTCACTGACGTTATGACTGTGGTGGGTGGCAGTCTGTACTCACTGACGTTATGACTGTGATCGGTGGCAGTCTGTACTCACTGACGTTATGACTGTGGTGGGTGGCAGTCTGTTCTCACTGACGTTATGACTGTGGTGGGTGGCAGTCTGTACTCACTGTCTACAACTAACACTGACGTTATGACTGTGGTGGGTGGCAGTCTGTACTCACTGACGTTATGACTGTGGTGGGTGGCAGTCTTTACTCACTGACGTTATGACTGTGATGGGTGGCAGTCTGTACTCACTGGTTTTATGACTGTGGTGGGTGGCAGTCTGTACTCGCTGACGTTATGACTGTGGTGGGTGGCAGTCTGTACTCACTGACGTTATGACTGTGGTGGGTGGCAGTCTGTACTCACTGACGTTATGACTGTGGTGGGTGGCGGTCTGTACTCACTGACGTTACGACTGTGATGGGTGGCAGTTTGTACTCGCTGACATTATGACTGTGATCGGTGGCAGTCTGTACTCACTGACGTTATGACTGTGGTGGGTGGCAGTCTGTACTCACTGACGTTATGACTGTAGTGGGTGGCAGTCTGTACTCACTGACGTTATGACTGTGATGGGTGGCAGTCTGTACTCACTGACGTTATGACTGTGGTGGGTGGCAGTCTGTACTCACTGACGTTATGACTGTGGTGTGTGGCGGTCTGTACTCACTGGCTTTACGACTGTGATGGGTGGCGGTCTGTACTCGCTGACATTATGACTGTGATCGGTGGCAGTCTGTACTCACTGACGTTACAACTGTGGTGGGTGGCAGTCTGTACTCACTGACGTTATGACTGTGATCGGTGGCAGTCTGTACACACTGACGTTATGACTGTGGTGGGTGGCAGTCTGTACTCACTGACGTTATGACTGTGGTGGGTGGCAGTCTGTATTCACTGGCGTTATGACTGTGGTGGGTGGCAGTCTGTACTCACTGACGTTATGACTGTGGTGTGTGGCGGTCTGTACTCACTGGCTTTACGACTGTGATGGGTGGCAGTCTGTACTCGCTGACATTATGACTGTGATCGGTGGCAGTCTGTACTCACTGACGTTATGACTGTGGTGGGTGGCAGTCTGTACTCACTGACGTTACGACTGTGGTGGGTGGCAGTCTGTACTCACTGTCTACAACTAACACTGACGTTATGACTGTGGTGGGTGGCAGTCTGTACTCGCTGACGTTATGACTGTGATTTGTGGCAGTCTGTACTCACTGGCGTTATGACTGTGGTGGGTGGCAGTCTGTACTCACTGACGTTATGACTGTGGTGGGTGGCAGTCTTTACTCACTGACGTTATGACTGTGATGGGTGGCAGTCTGTACTCACTGGCTTTATGACTGTGGTGGGTGGCAGTCTGTACTCGCTGACGTTATGACTGTGGTGGGTGGCAGTCTGTACTCACTGACGTTATGACTGTGGTGGGTGGCAGTCTGTACTCACTGACGTTATGACTGTGGTGGGTGGCGGTCTGTACTCACTGACATTACGACTGTGATAGGTGGCAGTCTGTACTCGCTGACATTATTACTGTGATCGGTGGCAGTCTGTACTCATAGACGTTATGACTGTGGTGGGTGGCAGTCTGTTCTCACTGACGTTATGACTGTGGTGGGTGGCAGTCTGTACTCACTGACGTTATGACTGTATTGGGTGGCAGTCTGTACTCACTGACGTTATGACTCTGATGGGTGGCAGTCTGTACTCACTGACATTATGACTGTGATCGGTGGCAGTCTGTACTCACTGACGTTATGACTGTGATGGGTGGCAGTCTGTACTCACTGACGTAATGACTGTGGTGGGTGGCAGTCTGTACTCACTGACGTTATGCCTGTGATCGGTGGCAGTCTGTACTCGCTGACGTTAAGACTGTGGTGGGTGGCAGTCTGTACTCACTGACATTATGACTGTGATGGGTGGCAGTCTGTACTCACTGGCGTTATGACTGTGGTGGGTGTCAGTCTGTACTCACTGACGTTATGACTGTGGTGGATGGCAGTCTGTACTCACTGACATTATGACTGTGGTGGGTGGCAGTCTGTACTCACTGGCGTTATGACTGTGGTGGGTGGCAGTCTGTACTCACTGACGTTATGACTGTGGTGGGTGGCGGTCTGTACTCACTGACGTTATGACTGTGATGGGTCGCAGTCTGTACTCACTGACGTTATGACTGTGGTGGGTGGCAGTCTGTTCTCACTGACGTTATGACTGTGGTGGGTGGCAGTCTGTACTCACTGACGTTATGACTGTAGTGGGTGGCAGTCTGTACTCATAGACGTTATGACTGTGGTGGGTGGCAGTCTGTACTCACTGACGTTATGACTGTGGTGGGTGGCAGTCTGTACTCACTGACGTTATGACTGTATTGGGTGGCAGTCTGTACTCACTGACGTTATGACTCTGATGGGTGGCAGTCTGTACTCACTGACATTATGACTGTGATCGGTGGCATTCTGTACTCACTGACGTTATGACTGTGATGGGTGGCAGTCTGTACTCGCTGAGGTTTAGACTGTGGTGGGTGGCAGTCTGTACTCACTGACGTTATGACTGTGATGGGTGGCAGTCTGTACTCACTGGCGTTATGACTGTGGTGGGTGGCAGTCTGTACTCACTGACGTTATGACTGTGGTGGATGGCAGTCTGTACTCACTGACATTATGATTATGGTGGGTGGCAGTCTGTACTCACTGGCGTTACGACTGTGGTGGGTGGCAGTCTGTACTCACTGACGTTATGACTGTGGTGGGTGGCAGTCTGTACTCACTGACGTTATGACTGTGGTGGGTGGCAGTCTGTACTCACTGGCGTTATGACTGTGGTGGGTGGCAGTCTGTACTCACTGACGTTATGACTGTGGTGGGTGGCGGTCTGTACTCACTGACGTTATGACTGTGATGGGTGGCAGTCTGTACTGACTGACGTTATGACTGTGGTGGGTGGCAGTCTGTTCTCACTGACGTTATGACTGTGGTGGGTGGCAGTCTGTACTCCCTGACGTTATGACTGTAGTGGGTGGCAGTCTGTACTCACTGACATTATGACTGTGATGGGTGGCAGTCTGTACTCACTGACGTTATGACTGTGGTGGGTGGCAGTCTGTCCTCACTGACGTTATGACTGTGGTGGGTGGCAGTCTGTACTCACTGACGTTATGACTGTGGTGTTTGGCGGTCTGTACTCACTGGCTTTACGACTTTTATGGGATGCAGTCTGTACTCGCTGACATTATGACTGTGATCAGTGGCAGTCTGTACTCACTGACGTTATGACTGTGGTGGGTGGCGGTCTGTACTCAGTGACGTTACGACTGTGATGGGTGGCAGTCTGTACTCGCTGACATTATGACTGTGATCGGTGGCAGTCTGTACTCACTGACGTTATGACTGTGGTGGGTGGCAGTCTGTACTCACTGACGTTATGACTGTGGTGGGTGGCGGTCTGTACTCACTGACGTTACGACTGTGATGGGTGGCAGTCTGTACTCGCTGACATTATGACTGTGATCGGTGGCAGTCTGTACTCATAGACGTTATGACTGTGGTGGGTGGCAGTCTGTACTCACTGACGTTATGACTGTGGTGGGTGGCAGTCTGTACTCACTGACGTTATGACTGTATTGGGTGTCAGTCTGTACTCACTGACGTTATGACTCTGATGGGTGGCAGTCTGTACTCACTGACATTATGACTGTGATCGGTGGCAGTCTGTACTCACTGACGTTATGACTGTGATGGGTGGCAGTCTGTACTCACTGACGTTATGACTGTGGTGGGTGGCAGTCTGTACTCACTGACGTTATGATTGTGATCGGTGGCAGTCTGTACTCACTGACGTTATGACTGTGGTGGGTGGCAGTCTGTACTCACTGACGTTATGACTGTGATCGGTGGCAGTCTGTACTCACTGACGTTATGACTGTGGTGGTTGGCAGTCTGTACTCACTGACGTTATGACTGTGGTGGGTGGCAGTCTGTATTCACTGGCGTTATGACTGTGGTGGGTGGCAGTCTGTACTCACTGACGTTATGACTGTGGTGTGTGGCGGTCTGTACTCACTGGCTTTACGACTGTGATGGGTGGCAGTCTGTACTCGCTGACATTATGACTGTGATCGGTGGCAGTCTGTACTCACTGACGTTATGACTGTGGTGGGTGGCAGTCTGTACTCACTGACGTTATGACTGTGGTGTGTGGCGGTCTGTACTCACTGGCTTTACGACTGTGATGGGTGGCGGTCTGTACTCGCTGACATTATGACTGTGATCGGTGGCAGTCTGTACTCACTCACGTTACGACTGTGGTGGGTGGCAGTCTGTACTCACTGACGTTATGACTGTGATCGGTGGCAGTCTGTACTCACTGACGTTATGACTGTGGTGGGTGGCAGTCTGTACTCACTGACGTTATGACTGTGGTGGGTGGCAGTCTGTATTCACTGGCGTTATGACTGTGGTGGGTGGCAGTCTGTACTCACTGACGTTATGACTGTGGTGTGTGGCGGTCTGTACTCACTGGCTTTACGACTGTGATGGGTGGCAGTCTGTACTCGCTAACATTATGACTGTGATCGATGGCAGTCTGTACTCACTGACGTTATGACTGTGGTGGGTGGCAGTCTGTACTCACTGACGTTACGACTGTGGTGGGTGGCAGTCTGTACTCACTGTCTACAACTAACACTGACGTTATGACTGTGGTGGGTGGCAGTCTGTACTCGCTGACGTTATGACTGTGATTTGTGGCAGTCTGTACTCACTGGCGTTATGACTGTGGTGGGTGGCAGTCTGTACTCACTGACGTTATGACTGTGGTGGGTGGCAGTCTTTACTCACTGACGTTATGACTGTGATGGGTGGCAGTCTGTACTCACTGGCTTTATGACTGTGGTGGGTGGCAGTCTGTACTCGCTGACGTTATGACTGTGGTGGGTGGCAGTCTGTACTCACTGACGTTATGACTGTGGTGGGTGGCAGTCTGTACTCACTGACGTTATGACTGTGGTGGGTGGCGGTCTGTACTCACTGACATTACGACTGTGATAGGTGGCAGTCTGTACTCGCTGACATTATGACTGTGATCGGTGGCAGTCTGTACTCATAGACGTTATGACTGTGGTGGGTGGCAGTCTGTTCTCACTGACGTTATGACTGTGGTGGGTGGCAGTCTGTACTCACTGACGTTATGACTGTATTGGGTGGCAGTCTGTACTCACTGACGTTATGACTGTGATGGGTGGCAGTCTGTACTCACTGACATTATGACTGTGATCGGTGGCAGTCTGTACTCACTGACGTTATGACTGTGATGGGTGGCAGTCTGTACTCACTGACGTAATGACTGTGGTGGGTGGCAGTCTGTACTCACTGACGTTATGCCTGTGATCGGTGGCAGTCTGTACTCGCTGACGTTAAGACTGTGGTGGGTGGCAGTCTGTACTCACTGACATTATGACTGTGATGGGTGGCAGTCTGTACTCACTGGCGTTATGACTGTGGTGGGTGTCAGTCTGTACTCACTGACGTTATGACTGTGGTGGATGGCAGTCTGTACTCACTGACATTATGACTGTGGTGGGTGGCAGTCTGTACTCACTGGCGTTATGACTGTGGTGGGTGGCAGTCTGTACTCACTGACGTTATGACTGTGGTGGGTGGCGGTCTGTACTCACTGACGTTATGACTGTGATGGGTCGCAGTCTGTACTCACTGACGTTATGACTGTGGTGGGTGGCAGTCTGTTCTCACTGACGTTATGACTGTGGTGGGTGGCAGTCTGTACTCACTGACGTTATGACTGTAGTGGGTGGCAGTCTGTACTCATAGACGTTATGACTGTGGTGGGTGGCAGTCTGTACTCACTGACGTTATGACTGTGGTGGGTGGCAGTCTGTACTCACTGACGTTATGACTGTATTGGGTGGCAGTCTGTACTCACTGACGTTATGACTCTGATGGGTGGCAGTCTGTACTCACTGACATTATGACTGTGATCGGTGGCATTCTGTACTCACTGACGTTATGACTGTGATGGGTGGCAGTCTGTACTCGCTGAGGTTTAGACTGTGGTGGGTGGCAGTCTGTACTCACTGACGTTATGACTGTGATGGGTGGCAGTCTGTACTCACTGGCGTTATGACTGTGGTGGGTGGCAGTCTGTACTCACTGACGTTATGACTGTGGTGGATGGCAGTCTGTACTCACTGACATTATGATTATGGTGGGTGGCAGTCTGTACTCACTGGCGTTACGACTGTGGTGGGTGGCAGTCTGTACTCACTGACGTTATGACTGTGGTGGGTGGCAGTCTGTACTCACTGACGTTATGACTGTGGTGGGTGGCAGTCTGTACTCACTGGCGTTATGACTGTGGTGGGTGGCAGTCTGTACTCACTGACGTTATGACTGTGGTGGGTGGCGGTCTGTACTCACTGACGTTATGACTGTGATGGGTGGCAGTCTGTACTGACTGACGTTATGACTGTGGTGGGTGGCAGTCTGTTCTCACTGACGTTATGACTGTGGTGGGTGGCAGTCTGTACTCACTGACGTTATGACTGTAGTGGGTGGCAGTCTGTACTCACTGACATTATGACTGTGATGGGTGGCAGTCTGTACTCACTGACGTTATGACTGTGGTGGGTGGCAGTCTGTCCTCACTGACGTTATGACTGTGGTGGGTGGCAGTCTGTACTCACTGACGTTATGACTGTGGTGTTTGGCGGTCTGTACTCACTGGCTTTACGACTTTTATGGGATGCAGTCTGTACTCGCTGACATTATGACTGTGATCAGTGGCAGTCTGTACTCACTGACGTTATGACTGTGGTGGGTGGCGGTCTGTACTCAGTGACGTTACGACTGTGATGGGTGGCAGTCTGTACTCGCTGACATTATGACTGTGATCGGTGGCAGTCTGTACTCACTGACGTTATGACTGTGGTGGGTGGCAGTCTGTACTCACTGACGTTATGACTGTGGTGGGTGGCGGTCTGTACTCACTGACGTTACGACTGTGATGGGTGGCAGTCTGTACTCGCTGACATTATGACTGTGATCGGTGGCAGTCTGTACTCATAGACGTTATGACTGTGGTGTGTGGCAGTCTGTACTCACTGACGTTATGACTGTGGTGGGTGGCAGTCTGTACTCACTGACGTTATGACTGTATTGGGTGTCAGTCTGTACTCACTGACGTTATGACTCTGATGGGTGGCAGTCTGTACTCACTGACATTATGACTGTGATCGGTGGCAGTCTGTACTCACTGACGTTATGACTGTGATGGGTGGCAGTCTGTACTCACTGACGTTATGACTGTGGTGGGTGGCAGTCTGTACTCACTGACGTTATGATTGTGATCGGTGGCAGTCTGTACTCACTGACGTTATGACTGTGGTGGGTGGCAGTCTGTACTCACTGACGTTATGACTGTGATCGGTGGCAGTCTGTACTCACTGACGTTATGACTGTGGTGGTTGGCAGTCTGTACTCACTGACGTTATGACTGTGGTGGGTGGCAGTCTGTATTCACTGGCGTTATGACTGTGGTGGGTGGCAGTCTGTACTCACTGACGTTATGACTGTGGTGTGTGGCGGTCTGTACTCACTGGCTTTACGACTGTGATGGGTGGCAGTCTGTACTCGCTGACATTATGACTGTGATCGGTGGCAGTCTGTACTCACTGACGTTATGACTGTGGTGGGTGGCAGTCTGTACTCACTGACGTTATGACTGTGGTGTGTGGCGGTCTGTACTCACTGGCTTTACGACTGTGATGGGTGGCGGTCTGTACTCGCTGACATTATGACTGTGATCGGTGGCAGTCTGTACTCACTCACGTTACGACTGTGGTGGGTGGCAGTCTGTACTCACTGACGTTATGACTGTGATCGGTGGCAGTCTGTACTCACTGACGTTATGACTGTGGTGGGTGGCAGTCTGTACTCACTGACGTTATGACTGTGGTGGGTGGCAGTCTGTATTCACTGGCGTTATGACTGTGGTGGGTGGCAGTCTGTACTCACTGACGTTATGACTGTGGTGTGTGGCGGTCTGTACTCACTGGCTTTACGACTGTGATGGGTGGCAGTCTGTACTCGCTAACATTATGACTGTGATCGATGGCAGTCTGTACTCACTGACGTTATGACTGTGGTGGGTGGCAGTCTGTACTCACTGACGTTACGACTGTGGTGGGTGGCAGTCTGTACTCACTGTCTACAACTAACACTGACGTTATGACTGTGGTGGGTGGCAGTCTGTACTCGCTGACGTTATGACTGTGATTTGTGGCAGTCTGTACTCACTGGCGTTATGACTGTGGTGGGTGCCAGTCTGTACTCACTGACGTTATGACTGTGGTGGGTGGCAGTCTTTACTCACTGACGTTATGACTGTGATGGGTGGCAGTCTGTACTCACTGGCTTTATGACTGTGGTGGGTGGCAGTCTGTACTCGCTGACGTTATGACTGTGGTGGGTGGCAGTCTGTACTCACTGACGTTATGACTGTGGTGGGTGGCAGTCTGTACTCACTGACGTTATGACTGTGGTGGGTGGCGGTCTGTACTCACTGACATTACGACTGTGATAGGTGGCAGTCTGTACTCGCTGACATTATGACTGTGATCGGTGGCAGTCTGTACTCATAGACGTTATGACTGTGGTGGGTGGCAGTCTGTTCTCACTGACGTTATGACTGTGGTGGGTGGCAGTCTGTACTCACTGACGTTATGACTGTATTGGGTGGCAGTCTGTACTCACTGACGTTATGACTGTGATGGGTGGCAGTCTGTACTCACTGACGTTATGACTGTGGTGGGTGGCAGTCTGTACTCACTGACGTTATGACTGTGATCGGTGGCAGTCTGTACTCGCTGACGTTAAGACTGTGGTGGGTGGCAGTCTGTACTCACTGACGTTATGACTGTGATGGGTGGCAGTCTGTACTCACTGGCGTTATGACTGTGGTGGGTAGCAGTCTGTACTCACTGACGTTATGACTGTGGTGGATGGCAGTCTGTACTCACTGACATTATGACTGTGGTGGGTGGCAGTCTGTACTCACTGGTGTTATGACTGTGGTGGGTGGCAGTCTGTACTCACTGACGTTATGACTGTGGTGTGTGGCGGTCTGTACTCACTGGCTTTAAGACTGTGATGGGTGGCAGTCTGTACTCGCTGACATTATGACTGTGATCGGTGGCAGTCTGTACTCACTGACGTTATGACTGTGGTGGGTGGCAGTCTGTACTCACTGACGTTATGACTGTGGTGTGTGGCGGTCTGTACTCACTGGCTTTACGACTGTGATGGGTGGCGGTCTGTACTCGCTGACATTATGACTGTGATCGGTGGCAGTCTGTACTCACTCACGTTACGACTGTGGTGGGTGGCAGTCTGTACTCACTGACGTTATGACTGTGATCGGTGGCAGTCTGTACTCACTGACGTTATGACTGTGGTGGGTGGCAGTCTGTACTCACTGACGTTATGACTGTGGTGGGTGGCAGTCTGTATTCACTGGCGTTATGACTGTGGTGGGTGGCAGTCTGTACTCACTGACGTTATGACTGTGGTGTGTGGCGGTCTGTACTCACTGGCTTTACGACTGTGATGGGTGGCAGTCTGTACTCGCTAACATTATGACTGTGATCGATGGCAGTCTGTACTCACTGACGTTATGACTGTGGTGGGTGGCAGTCTGTACTCACTGACGTTACGACTGTGGTGGGTGGCAGTCTGTACTCACTGTCTACAACTAACACTGACGTTATGACTGTGGTGGGTGGCAGTCTGTACTCGCTGACGTTATGACTGTGATTTGTGGCAGTCTGTACTCACTGGCGTTATGACTGTGGTGGGTGGCAGTCTGTACTCACTGACGTTATGACTGTGGTGGGTGGCAGTCTTTACTCACTGACGTTATGACTGTGATGGGTGGCAGTCTGTACTCACTGGCTTTATGACTGTGGTGGGTGGCAGTCTGTACTCGCTGACGTTATGACTGTGGTGGGTGGCAGTCTGTACTCACTGACGTTATGACTGTGGTGGGTGGCAGTCTGTACTCACTGACGTTATGACTGTGGTGGGTGGCGGTCTGTACTCACTGACATTACGACTGTGATAGGTGGCAGTCTGTACTCGCTGACATTATGACTGTGATCGGTGGCAGTCTGTACTCATAGACGTTATGACTGTGGTGGGTGGCAGTCTGTTCTCACTGACGTTATGACTGTGGTGGGTGGCAGTCTGTACTCACTGACGTTATGACTGTATTGGGTGGCAGTCTGTACTCACTGACGTTATGACTCTGATGGGTGGCAGTCTGTACTCACTGACATTATGACTGTGATCGGTGGCAGTCTGTACTCACTGACGTTATGACTGTGATGGGTGGCAGTCTGTACTCACTGACGTTATGACTGTGGTGGGTGGCAGTCTGTACTCACTGACGTTATGACTGTGATGGGTGGCAGTCTGTACTCACTGGCGTTATGACTGTGGTGGGTGGCAGTCTGTACTCACTGACGTTATGACTGTGGTGGATGGCAGTCTGTACTCACTGACATTATGACTGTGGTGGGTGGCAGTCTGTACTCACTGGTGTTATGACTGTGGTGGGTGGCAGTCTGTACTCACTGACGTTATGACTGTGGTGGGTGGCGGTCTGTACTCACTGACGTTATGACTGTGGTGGGTGGCAGTCTGTATTCACTGGCGTTATGACTGTGGTGGGTGGCAGTCTGTACTCACTGACGTTATGACTGTGGTGTGTGGCGGTCTGTACTCACTGGCTTTACGACTGTGATGGGTGGCAGTCTGTACTCGCTAACATTATGACTGTGATCGGTGGCAGTCTGTACTCACTGACGTTATGACTGTGGTGGGTGGCAGTCTGTACTCACTGACGTTACGACTGTGGTGGGTGGCAGTCTGTACTCACTGTCTACAACTAACACTGACGTTATGACTGTGGTGGGTGGCAGTCTGTACTCGCTGACGTTATGACTGTGATTTGTGGCAGTCTGTACTCACTGGCGTTATGACTGTGGTGGGTGGCAGTCTGTACTCACTGACGTTATGACTGTGGTGGGTGGCAGTCTTTACTCACTGACGTTATGACTGTGATGGGTGGCAGTCTGTACTCACTGGCTTTATGACTGTGGTGGGTGGCAGTCTGTACTCGCTGACGTTATGACTGTGGTGGGTGGCAGTCTGTACTCACTGACGTTATGACTGTGGTGGGTGGCAGTCTGTACTCACTGACGTTATGACTGTGGTGGGTGGCGGTCTGTACTCACTGACATTACGACTGTGATAGGTGGCAGTCTGTACTCGCTGACATTATGACTGTGATCGGTGGCAGTCTGTACTCATAGACGTTATGACTGTGGTGGGTGGCAGTCTGTTCTCACTGACGTTATGACTGTGGTGGGTGGCAGTCTGTACTCACTGACGTTATGACTGTATTGGGTGGCAGTCTGTACTCACTGACGTTATGACTCTGATGGGTGGCAGTCTGTACTCACTGACATTATGACTGTGATCGGTGGCAGTCTGTACTCACTGACGCTATGACTGTGATGGGTGGCAGTCTGTACTCACTGACGTTATGACTGTGGTGGGTGGCAGTCTGTACTCACTGACGTTATGACTGTGATCGGTGGCAGTCTGTACTCGCTGACGTTAAGACTGTGGTGGGTGGCAGTCTGTACTCACTGACGTTATGACTGTGATGGGTGGCAGTCTGTACTCACTGGCGTTATGACTGTGGTGGGTGGCAGTCTGTACTCACTGACGTTATGACTGTGGTGGATGGCAGTCTGTACTCACTGACATTATGACTGTGGTGGGTGGCAGTCTGTACTCACTGGTGTTATGACTGTGGTGGGTGGCAGTCTGTACTCACTGACGTTATGACTGTGGTGGGTGGCGGTCTGTACTCACTGACGTTATGACTGTGATGGGTTGCAGTCTGTACTCACTGACGTTATGACTGTGGTGGGTGGCAGTCTGTTCTCACTGACGTTATGACTGTGGTGGGTGGCAGTCTGTACTCACTGACGTTATGACTGTAGTGGGTGGCAGTCTGTACTCATAGACGTTATGACTGTGGTGGGTGGCAGTCTGTACTCACTGACGTTATGACTGTGGTGGGTGGCAGTCTGTACTCACTGAGGTTATGACTGTATTGGGTGGCAGTCTGTACTCACTGACGTTATGACTCTGATGGGTGGCAGTCTGTACTCACTGACATTATGACTGTGATCGGTGGCAGTCTGTACTCACTGACGTTATGACTGTGATGGGTGGCAGTCTGTACTCGCTGAGGTTTAGACTGTGGTGGGTGGCAGTCTGTACTCACTGACGTTATGACTGTGATGGGTGGCAGTCTGTACTCACTGGCGTTATGACTGTGGTGGGTGGCAGTCTGTACTCACTGACGTTATGACTGTGGTGGATGGCAGTCTGTACTCACTGACATTATGACTATGGTGGGTGGCAGTCTGTACTCACTGGCGTTACGACTGTGGTGGGTGGCAGTCTGTACTCACTGACGTTATGACTGTGGTGGGTGGCAGTCTGTACTCACTGACGTTATGACTGTGGTGGGTGGCAGTCTGTACTCACTGGCGTTATGACTGTTGTGGGTGGCAGTCTGTACTCACTGACGTTATGACTGTGGTGGGTGGCGGTCTGTACTCACTGACGTTATGACTGTGACTGGTGGCAGTCTGTACTCACTGACGTTATGACTGTGGTGGGTGGCAGTCTGTTCTTACTGACGTTATGACTGTTGTGGGTGGCAGTCTGTACTCACTGACGTTATGACTGTAGTGGGTGGCAGTTTGTACTCACTGACATTATGACTGTGATGGGTGGCAGTCTGTACTCACTGACGTTATGACTGTGGTGGGTGGCAGTCTGTCCTCACTGACGTTATGACTGTGGTGGGTGGCAGTCTGTACTCACTGACGTTATGACTGTGGTGTGTGGCGGTCTGTACTCACTGGCTTTACGACTGTGATGGGATGCAGTCTGTACTCGCTGACATTATGACTGTGATCAGTGGCAGTCTGTACTCACTGACGTTATGACTGTGGTGGGTGGCGGTCTGTACTCACTGACGTTACGACTGTGATGGGTGGCAGTCTGTACTCGCTGACATTATGACTGTGATCGGTGGCAGTCTGTACTCACTGACGTTATGACTGTGGTGGGTGGCAGTCTGTACTCACTGACGTTATGACTGTGGTGGGTGGCGGTCTGTACTCACTGACGTTACGACTGTGATGGGTGGCAGTCTGTACTCGCTGACATTATGACTGTGATCGGTGGCAGTCTGTACTCATAGACGTTATGACTGTGGTGGGTGGCAGTCTGTACTCACTGACGTTATGACTGTGGTGGGTGGCAGTCTGTACTCACTGACGTTATGACTGTATTTGGTGTCAGTCTGTACTCACTGACGTTATGACTCTGATGGGTGGCAGTCTGTACTCACTGACATTATGACTGTGATCGGTGGCAGTCTGTACTCGCTGACGTTATGACTGTGGTGGGTGGCAGTCTGTACTCACTGACGTTATGACTGTGGTGGGTGGCAGTCTGTACTCACTGACGTTATGACTGTGGTGGGTGGCGGTCTGTACTCACTGACATTACGACTGTGATAGGTGGCAGTCTGTACTCGCTGACATTATGACTGTGATCGGTGGCAGTCTGTACTCACAGACGTTATGACTGTGGTGGGTGGCAGTCTGTTCTCACTGACGTTATGACTGTGGTGGGTGGCAGTCTGTACTCACTGACGTTATGACTGTATTGGGTGGCAGTCTGTACTCACTGACGTTATGACTCTGATGGGTGGCAGTCTGTACTCACTGACATTATGACTGTGATCGGTGGCAGTCTGTACTCACTGACGTTATGACTGTGATGGGTGGCAGTCTGTACTCACTGACGTTATGACTGTGGTGGGTGGCAGTCTGTACTCACTGACGTTATGACTGTGATGGGTGGCAGTCTGTACTCACTGGCGTTATGACTGTGGTGGGTGGCAGTCTGTACTCACTGACGTTATGACTGTGGTGGATGGCAGTCTGTACTCACTGACATTATGACTGTGGTGGGTGGCAGTCTGTACTCACTGGTGTTATGACTGTGGTGGGTGGCAGTCTGTACTCACTGACGTTATGACTGTGGTGGGTGGCGGTCTGTACTCACTGACGTTATGACTGTGGTGGGTGGCAGTCTGTATTCACTGGCGTTATGACTGTGGTGGGTGGCAGTCTGTACTCACTGACGTTATGACTGTGGTGTGTGGCGGTCTGTACTCACTGGCTTTACGACTGTGATGGGTGGCAGTCTGTACTCGCTAACATTATGACTGTGATCGGTGGCAGTCTGTACTCACTGACGTTATGACTGTGGTGGGTGGCAGTCTGTACTCACTGACGTTACGACTGTGGTGGGTGGCAGTCTGTACTCACTGTCTACAACTAACACTGACGTTATGACTGTGGTGGGTGGCAGTCTGTACTCGCTGACGTTATGACTGTGATTTGTGGCAGTCTGTACTCACTGGCGTTATGACTGTGGTGGGTGGCAGTCTGTACTCACTGACGTTATGACTGTGGTGGGTGGCAGTCTTTACTCACTGACGTTATGACTGTGATGGGTGGCAGTCTGTACTCACTGGCTTTATGACTGTGGTGGGTGGCAGTCTGTACTCGCTGACGTTATGACTGTGGTGGGTGGCAGTCTGTACTCACTGACGTTATGACTGTGGTGGGTGGCAGTCTGTACTCACTGACGTTATGACTGTGGTGGGTGGCGGTCTGTACTCACTGACATTACGACTGTGATAGGTGGCAGTCTGTACTCGCTGACATTATGACTGTGATCGGTGGCAGTCTGTACTCATAGACGTTATGACTGTGGTGGGTGGCAGTCTGTTCTCACTGACGTTATGACTGTGGTGGGTGGCAGTCTGTACTCACTGACGTTATGACTGTATTGGGTGGCAGTCTGTACTCACTGACGTTATGACTCTGATGGGTGGCAGTCTGTACTCACTGACATTATGACTGTGATCGGTGGCAGTCTGTACTCACTGACGCTATGACTGTGATGGGTGGCAGTCTGTACTCACTGACGTTATGACTGTGGTGGGTGGCAGTCTGTACTCACTGACGTTATGACTGTGATCGGTGGCAGTCTGTACTCGCTGACGTTAAGACTGTGGTGGGTGGCAGTCTGTACTCACTGACGTTATGACTGTGATGGGTGGCAGTCTGTACTCACTGGCGTTATGACTGTGGTGGGTGGCAGTCTGTACTCACTGACGTTATGACTGTGGTGGATGGCAGTCTGTACTCACTGACATTATGACTGTGGTGGGTGGCAGTCTGTACTCACTGGTGTTATGACTGTGGTGGGTGGCAGTCTGTACTCACTGACGTTATGACTGTGGTGGGTGGCGGTCTGTACTCACTGACGTTATGACTGTGATGGGTTGCAGTCTGTACTCACTGACGTTATGACTGTGGTGGGTGGCAGTCTGTTCTCACTGACGTTATGACTGTGGTGGGTGGCAGTCTGTACTCACTGACGTTATGACTGTAGTGGGTGGCAGTCTGTACTCATAGACGTTATGACTGTGGTGGGTGGCAGTCTGTACTCACTGACGTTATGACTGTGGTGGGTGGCAGTCTGTACTCACTGAGGTTATGACTGTATTGGGTGGCAGTCTGTACTCACTGACGTTATGACTCTGATGGGTGGCAGTCTGTACTCACTGACATTATGACTGTGATCGGTGGCAGTCTGTACTCACTGACGTTATGACTGTGATGGGTGGCAGTCTGTACTCGCTGAGGTTTAGACTGTGGTGGGTGGCAGTCTGTACTCACTGACGTTATGACTGTGATGGGTGGCAGTCTGTACTCACTGGCGTTATGACTGTGGTGGGTGGCAGTCTGTACTCACTGACGTTATGACTGTGGTGGATGGCAGTCTGTACTCACTGACATTATGACTATGGTGGGTGGCAGTCTGTACTCACTGGCGTTACGACTGTGGTGGGTGGCAGTCTGTACTCACTGACGTTATGACTGTGGTGGGTGGCAGTCTGTACTCACTGACGTTATGACTGTGGTGGGTGGCAGTCTGTACTCACTGGCGTTATGACTGTTGTGGGTGGCAGTCTGTACTCACTGACGTTATGACTGTGGTGGGTGGCGGTCTGTACTCACTGACGTTATGACTGTGACTGGTGGCAGTCTGTACTCACTGACGTTATGACTGTGGTGGGTGGCAGTCTGTTCTTACTGACGTTATGACTGTTGTGGGTGGCAGTCTGTACTCACTGACGTTATGACTGTAGTGGGTGGCAGTTTGTACTCACTGACATTATGACTGTGATGGGTGGCAGTCTGTACTCACTGACGTTATGACTGTGGTGGGTGGCAGTCTGTCCTCACTGACGTTATGACTGTGGTGGGTGGCAGTCTGTACTCACTGACGTTATGACTGTGGTGTGTGGCGGTCTGTACTCACTGGCTTTACGACTGTGATGGGATGCAGTCTGTACTCGCTGACATTATGACTGTGATCAGTGGCAGTCTGTACTCACTGACGTTATGACTGTGGTGGGTGGCGGTCTGTACTCACTGACGTTACGACTGTGATGGGTGGCAGTCTGTACTCGCTGACATTATGACTGTGATCGGTGGCAGTCTGTACTCACTGACGTTATGACTGTGGTGGGTGGCAGTCTGTACTCACTGACGTTATGACTGTGGTGGGTGGCGGTCTGTACTCACTGACGTTACGACTGTGATGGGTGGCAGTCTGTACTCGCTGACATTATGACTGTGATCGGTGGCAGTCTGTACTCATAGACGTTATGACTGTGGTGGGTGGCAGTCTGTACTCACTGACGTTATGACTGTGGTGGGTGGCAGTCTGTACTCACTGACGTTATGACTGTATTTGGTGTCAGTCTGTACTCACTGACGTTATGACTCTGATGGGTGGCAGTCTGTACTCACTGACATTATGACTGTGATCGGTGGCAGTCTGTACTCACTGACGTTATGACTGTGATGGGTGGCAGTCTGTACTCACTGACGTTATGAATGTGGTGGGTGGCAGTCTGTACTCACTGACATTATGACTGTGGTGGGTGGCAGTCTGTACTCACTGGTGTTATGACTGTGGTGGGTGGCAGTCTATACTCACTGACGTTATGACTGTGGTGGGTGGCGGTCTGTACTCACTGACGTTATGACTGTGATGGGTGGCAGTCTGTACTCACTGACGTTATGAATGTGGTGGGTGGCAGTCTGTTCTCACTGACGTTATGACTGTGGTGGGTGGCAGTCTGTACTCACTGACGTTATGACTGTGGTGGATGGCAGTCTGTACTCACTGACATTATGACTATGGTGGGTGGCAGTCTGTACTCACTGGCGTTACGACTGTGGTGGGTGGCAGTCTGTACTCACTGACGTTATGACTGTGGTGGGTGGCAGTCTGTACTCACTGACGTTATGACTGTGGTGGGTGGCAGTCTGTACTCACTGGCGTTATGACTGTGGTGGGTGGCAGTCTGTACTCACTGACGTTATGACTGTGGTGGGTGGCGGTCTGTACTCACTGACATTATGACTGTGATGGGTGGCAGTCTGTACTCACTGACGTTATGACTGTGATGGGTGGCAGTCTGTACTCACTGACATTATGACTGTGATGGGTGGCAGTCTGTACTCACTGACGTTATGACTGTGGTGGGTGGCAGTCTGTCCTCACTGACGTTATGACTGTGGTGGGTGGCAGTCTGTACTCACTGACGTTATGACTGTGGTGTGTGGCGGTCTGTACCACTGGCTTTACGACTGTGATGGGATGCAGTCTGTACTCGCTGACATTATGACTGTGATCAGTGGCAGTCTGTACTCACTGACGTTATGACTGTGGTGGGTGGCGGTCTGTACTCACTGACGTTACGACTGTGATGGGTGGCAGTCTGTACTCGCTGACATTATGACTGTGATCGGTGGCAGTCTGTACTCACTGTCTACAACTAACACTGACGTTATGACTGTGGTGGGTGGCAGTCTGTATTCACTGACGTTATGACTGTGATCGGTGGCAGTCTGTACTCACTGACGTTATGACTGTGATGGGTGGCAGTCTGTACTCACTGGCTTTATGACTGTGGTGGGTGGCAGTCTGTACTCGCTGACGTTATGACTGTGGTGGGTGGCAGTCTGTACTCACTGACGTTATGACTGTGGTGGGTGGCAGTCTGTACTCACTGACGTTATGACTGTGGTGGGTGGCGGTCTGTACTCACTGACATTACGACTGTGATAGGTGGCAGTCTGTACTCGCTGACATTATGACTGTGATCGGTGGCAGTCTGTACTCATAGACGTTATGACTGTGGTGGGTGGCAGTCTGTTCTCACTGACGTTATGACTGTGGTGGGTGGCAGTCTGTACTCACTGACGTTATGACTGTATTGGGTGGCAGTCTGTACTCACTGACGTTATGACTCTGATGGGTGGCAGTCTGTACTCACTGACATTATGACTGTGATCGGTGGCAGTCTGTACTCACTGACGCTATGACTGTGATGGGTGGCAGTCTGTACTCACTGACGTTATGACTGTGGTGGGTGGCAGTCTGTACTCACTGACGTTATGACTGTGATCGGTGGCAGTCTGTACTCGCTGACGTTAAGACTGTGGTGGGTGGCAGTCTGTACTCACTGACGTTATGACTGTGATGGGTGGCAGTCTGTACTCACTGGCGTTATGACTGTGGTGGGTGGCAGTCTGTACTCACTGACGTTATGACTGTGGTGGATGGCAGTCTGTACTCACTGACATTATGACTGTGGTGGGTGGCAGTCTGTACTCACTGGTGTTATGACTGTGGTGGGTGGCAGTCTGTACTCACTGACGTTATGACTGTGGTGGGTGGCGGTCTGTACTCACTGACGTTATGACTGTGATGGGTTGCAGTCTGTACTCACTGACGTTATGACTGTGGTGGGTGGCAGTCTGTTCTCACTGACGTTATGACTGTGGTGGGTGGCAGTCTGTACTCACTGACGTTATGACTGTAGTGGGTGGCAGTCTGTACTCATAGACGTTATGACTGTGGTGGGTGGCAGTCTGTACTCACTGACGTTATGACTGTGGTGGGTGGCAGTCTGTACTCACTGAGGTTATGACTGTATTGGGTGGCAGTCTGTACTCACTGACGTTATGACTCTGATGGGTGGCAGTCTGTACTCACTGACATTATGACTGTGATCGGTGGCAGTCTGTACTCACTGACGTTATGACTGTGATGGGTGGCAGTCTGTACTCGCTGAGGTTTAGACTGTGGTGGGTGGCAGTCTGTACTCACTGACGTTATGACTGTGATGGGTGGCAGTCTGTACTCACTGGCGTTATGACTGTGGTGGGTGGCAGTCTGTACTCACTGACGTTATGACTGTGGTGGATGGCAGTCTGTACTCACTGACATTATGACTATGGTGGGTGGCAGTCTGTACTCACTGGCGTTACGACTGTGGTGGGTGGCAGTCTGTACTCACTGACGTTATGACTGTGGTGGGTGGCAGTCTGTACTCACTGACGTTATGACTGTGGTGGGTGGCAGTCTGTACTCACTGGCGTTATGACTGTTGTGGGTGGCAGTCTGTACTCACTGACGTTATGACTGTGGTGGGTGGCGGTCTGTACTCACTGACGTTATGACTGTGACTGGTGGCAGTCTGTACTCACTGACGTTATGACTGTGGTGGGTGGCAGTCTGTTCTTACTGACGTTATGACTGTTGTGGGTGGCAGTCTGTACTCACTGACGTTATGACTGTAGTGGGTGGCAGTTTGTACTCACTGACATTATGACTGTGATGGGTGGCAGTCTGTACTCACTGACGTTATGACTGTGGTGGGTGGCAGTCTGTCCTCACTGACGTTATGACTGTGGTGGGTGGCAGTCTGTACTCACTGACGTTATGACTGTGGTGTGTGGCGGTCTGTACTCACTGGCTTTACGACTGTGATGGGATGCAGTCTGTACTCGCTGACATTATGACTGTGATCAGTGGCAGTCTGTACTCACTGACGTTATGACTGTGGTGGGTGGCGGTCTGTACTCACTGACGTTACGACTGTGATGGGTGGCAGTCTGTACTCGCTGACATTATGACTGTGATCGGTGGCAGTCTGTACTCACTGACGTTATGACTGTGGTGGGTGGCAGTCTGTACTCACTGACGTTATGACTGTGGTGGGTGGCGGTCTGTACTCACTGACGTTACGACTGTGATGGGTGGCAGTCTGTACTCGCTGACATTATGACTGTGATCGGTGGCAGTCTGTACTCATAGACGTTATGACTGTGGTGGGTGGCAGTCTGTACTCACTGACGTTATGACTGTGGTGGGTGGCAGTCTGTACTCACTGACGTTATGACTGTATTTGGTGTCAGTCTGTACTCACTGACGTTATGACTCTGATGGGTGGCAGTCTGTACTCACTGACATTATGACTGTGATCGGTGGCAGTCTGTACTCACTGACGTTATGACTGTGATGGGTGGCAGTCTGTACTCACTGACGTTATGAATGTGGTGGGTGGCAGTCTGTACTCACTGACATTATGACTGTGGTGGGTGGCAGTCTGTACTCACTGGTGTTATGACTGTGGTGGGTGGCAGTCTATACTCACTGACGTTATGACTGTGGTGGGTGGCGGTCTGTACTCACTGACGTTATGACTGTGATGGGTGGCAGTCTGTACTCACTGACGTTATGAATGTGGTGGGTGGCAGTCTGTTCTCACTGACGTTATGACTGTGGTGGGTGGCAGTCTGTACTCACTGACGTTATGACTGTGGTGGATGGCAGTCTGTACTCACTGACATTATGACTATGGTGGGTGGCAGTCTGTACTCACTGGCGTTACGACTGTGGTGGGTGGCAGTCTGTACTCACTGACGTTATGACTGTGGTGGGTGGCAGTCTGTACTCACTGACGTTATGACTGTGGTGGGTGGCAGTCTGTACTCACTGGCGTTATGACTGTGGTGGGTGGCAGTCTGTACTCACTGACGTTATGACTGTGGTGGGTGGCGGTCTGTACTCACTGACATTATGACTGTGATGGGTGGCAGTCTGTACTCACTGACGTTATGACTGTGATGGGTGGCAGTCTGTACTCACTGACATTATGACTGTGATGGGTGGCAGTCTGTACTCACTGACGTTATGACTGTGGTGGGTGGCAGTCTGTCCTCACTGACGTTATGACTGTGGTGGGTGGCAGTCTGTACTCACTGACGTTATGACTGTGGTGTGTGGCGGTCTGTACCACTGGCTTTACGACTGTGATGGGATGCAGTCTGTACTCGCTGACATTATGACTGTGATCAGTGGCAGTCTGTACTCACTGACGTTATGACTGTGGTGGGTGGCGGTCTGTACTCACTGACGTTACGACTGTGATGGGTGGCAGTCTGTACTCGCTGACATTATGACTGTGATCGGTGGCAGTCTGTACTCACTGTCTACAACTAACACTGACGTTATGACTGTGGTGGGTGGCAGTCTGTATTCACTGACGTTATGACTGTGATCGGTGGCAGTCTGTACTCGCTGACGTTAAGACTGTGGTGGGTGGCAGTCTGTACTCACTGACGTTATGACTGTGATGGGTGGCAGTCTGTACTCACTGGCGTTATGACTGTGGTGGGTGGCAGTCTGTACTCACTGACGTTATGACTGTGGTCGGTGGCAGTCTGTTCTCACTGACGTTATGACTGTGGTGGGTGGCAGTCTGTACTCACTGACGTTATGACTGTAGTGGGTGGCAGTCTGTACTCATAGACGTTATGACTGTGGTGGGTTGCAGTCTGTACTCACTGATGTTATGACTGTGGTGGGTGGCAGTCTGTACTCACTGACGTTATGACTGTATTGGGTGGCAGTCTGTACTCACTGACGTTATGACTGTGGAAGGTGGCAGTCTGTACTCACTGGCGTTATGACTGTGGTGGGTGGCAGTCTGTACTCACTGACGTTATGACTGTGGTGGGTGGCGGTCTGTACTCACTGACGTTATGACTTTGATGGGTGGCAGTCTGTACTCACTGACGTTATGACTGTGGTGGTTGGCAGTCTGTTCTCACTGACGTTATGACTGTGGTGGGTGGCAGTCTGTACTCACTGACGTTATGACTGTAGTTGGTGGCAGTCTGTACTCACTGACGTTATGACTGTGATGGGTGGCAGTCTGTACTCACTGACGTTATGACTGTGGTGGGTGGCAGTCTGTCCTCACTGACATTATGACTGTGGTGGGTGGCAGTCTGTACTCACTGACGTTATGACTGTGGTGTGTGGCGGTCTGTACTCACTGGCTTTACGACTGTGATGGGATGCAGTCTGTACTCGCTGACATTATGACTGTGATCAGTGGCAGTCTGTACTCACTGACGTTATGACTGTGGTCGGTGGCGGTCCGTACTCACTGACGTTACGACTGTGATGGGTGGCAGTCTGTACTCGCTGACATTATGACTGTGATCGGTGGCAGTCTGTACTCACTGACGTTATGACTGTGGTGGGTGGCAGTCTGTACTCACTGACGTTATGACTGTGGTGGGTGGCGGTCTGTACTCACTGACGTTACGACTGTGATGGGTGGCAGTCTGTACTCGCAGACATTATGACTGTGATCGGTGGCAGTCTGTACTCATAGACGTTATGACTGTGGTGGGTGGCAGTCTGTACTCACTGACGTTATGACTGTGGTGGGTGGCAGTCTGTATTCACTGACGTTATGACTGTATTGGGTGGCAGTCTGTACTCACTGACGTTATGACTCTGATGGGTGGCAGTCTGTACTCACTGACATTATGACTGTGATCGGTGGCAGTCTGTACTCACTGACGTTATGACTGTGATGGGTGGCAGTCTGTACTCACTGACGTTATGACTGTGGTGGGTGGCAGTCTGTACTCACTGACGTTATGACTGTGATCGGTGGCAGTCTGTAATCACTGACGTTATGACTGTGGTGGGTGGCAGTCTGTACTCACTGACGTTATGACTGTGATCGGTGGCAGTCTGTACTCACTGACGTTATGACTGTGGTGGGTGGCAGTCTGTACTCACTGACGTTATGACTGTGGTGGGTGGCAGTCTGTATTCACTGGCGTTATGACTGTGGTGGGTGGCAGTCTGTACTCACTGACGTTATGACTGTGGTGTGTGGCAGTCTGTACTCACTGGCTTTACGACTGTGATGGGTGGCAGTCTGTACTCGTTGACATTATGACTGTGATCGGTGGCAGTCTGTACTCACTGACGTTATGACTGTGGTGGGTGGCAGTCTGTACTCACTGACGTTACGACTGTGGTGGGTGGCAGTCTGTACTCACTGTCTACAACTAACACTGACGTTATGACTGTGGTGGGTGGCAGTCTGTACTCGCTGACGTTATGACTGTGATTTGTGGCAGTCTGTACTCACTGGCGTTATGACTGTGGTGGGTGGCAGTCTGTACTCACTGACGTTATGACTGTGGTGGGTGGCAGTCTGTACTCACTGACGTTATGACTGTGGTGGGTGGCAGTCTTTACTCACTGACGTTATGACTGTGATGGGTGGCAGTCTGTACTCACTGGCTTTATGACTGTGGTGGGTGGCAGTCTGTACTCGCTGACGTTATGACTGTGGTGGGTGGCAGTCTGTACTCACTGACGTTATGACTGTGGTGGGTGGCAGTCTGTACTCACTGACGTTATGACTGTGGTGGGTGGCAGTCTGTTCTCACTGACGTTATGACTGTGGTGGGTGGCAGTCTGTACTCACTGACGTTATGACTGTATTGGGTGGCAGTCTGTACTCACTGACGTTATGACTGTGGTGGGTGGCAGTCTGTATTCACTGACGTTATGACTGTATTGGGTGGCAGTCTGTACTCACTGACGTTATGACTCTGATGGGTGGCAGTCTGTACTCACTGACCTTATGACTGTGATCGGTGGCAGTCTGTACTCGCTGACGTTAAGACTGTGGTGGGTGGCAGTCTGTACTCACTGACGTTATGACTGTGATGGGTGGAAGTCTGTACTCACTGGCGTTATGACTGTGGTGGGTGGCAGTCTGTACTCACTGACGTTATGACTGTGGTGGATGGCAGTCTGTACTCACTGACATTATGACTATGGTGGGTGGCAGTCTGTACTCACTGGCGTTACGACTGTGGTGGGTGGCAGTCTGTACTCACTGACGTTATGACTGTGGTGGGTGGCAGTCTGTACTCACTGGCGTTATGACTGTGGTGGGTGGCAGTCTGTACTCACTGACGTTATGACTGTGGTGGGTGGCGGTCTGTACTCACTGACGTTGTGACTGTGATGGGTGGCAGTCTGTACTCACTGATGTTATGACTGTGGTGGGTGGCAGTCTGTTCTCACTGACGTTATGACTGTGGTGGGTGGCAGTCTGTACTCACTGACGTTATGACTGTAGTGGGTGGCAGTCTGTACTCATAGACGTTATGACTGTGGTGGGGTGCAGTCTGTACTCACTGATGTTATGACTGTGGTGGGTGGCAGTCTGTACTCACTGACGTTATGACTGTATTGGGTGGCAGTCTGTACTCACTGACGTTATGACTCTGATGGGTGGCAGTCTGTACTCACTGACATTATGACTGTGATCGGTGGCAGTCTGTACTCACTGACGTTATGACTGTGATGGGTGGCAGTCTGTACTCGCTGACGTTAAGACTGTGGTGGGTGGCAGTCTGTACTCACTGACGTTATGACTGTGATGGGTGGCAGTCTGTACTCACTGGCGTTATGACTGTGGTGGGTGGCAGTCTGTACTCACTGACGTTATGACTGTGGTGGATGGCAGTCTGTACTCACTGACATTATGACTATGGTGGGTGGCAGTCTGTACTCACTGGCGTTACAACTGTGGTGGGTGGCAGTCTGTACTCACTGACGTTATGACTGTGGTGGGTGGCAGTCTGTACTCACTGACGTTATGACTGTGGAAGGTGGCAGTCTGTACTCACTGGCGTTATGACTGTGGTGGGTGGCAGTCTGTACTCACTGACGTTATGACTGTGGTGGGTGGCGGTCTGTACTCACTGACGTTATGACTTTGATGGGTGGCAGTCTGTACTCACTGACGTTATGACTGTAGTTGGTGGCAGTCTGTACTCACTGGCTTTACGACTGTGATGGGTGGCAGTCTGTACTCGTTGACATTATGACTGTGATCGGTGGCAGTCTGTACTCACTGACGTTATGACTGTGGTGGGTGGCAGTCTGTACTCACTGACGTTATGACAGTGGTGTGTGGCGGTCTGTACTCACTGGCTTTACGACTGTGATGGGATGCAGTCTGTACTCGCTGACATTATGACTGTGATCAGTGGCAGTCTGTACTCACTGACGTTATGACTGTGGTCGCTGGCGGTCTGTACTCACTGACGTTACGACTGTGATGGGTGGCAGTCTGTACTCGCTGACATTATGACTGTGATCGGTGGCAGTCTGTACTCACTGACGTTATGACTGTGGTGGGTGGCAGTCTGTACTCACTGACGTTATGACTGTGGTGGGTGGCGGTCTGTACTCACTGACGTTACGACTGTGATGGGTGGCAGTCTGTACTCGCAGACATTATGACTGTGATCGGTGGCAGTCTGTACTCATAGACGTTATGACTGTGGTGGGTGGCAGTCTGTACTCACTGACGTTATGACTGTGGTGGGTGGCAGTCTGTACTCACTGACGTTATGACTGTATTGGGTGGCAGTCTGTACTCACTGACGTTATGACTCTGATGGGTGGCAGTCTGTACTCACTGACATTATGACTGTGATCGGTGGCAGTCTGTACTCACTGACGTTATGACTGTGATGGGTGGCAGTCTGTACTCACTGACGTTATGACTGTGGTGGGTGGCAGTCTGTACTCACTGACGTTATGACTGTGGTGGGTGGCAGTCTGTTCTCACTGACGTTATGACTGTGGTGGGTGGCAGTCTGTACTCACTGACGTTATGACTGTATTGGGTGGCAGTCTGTACTCACTGACGTTATGACTGTGGTGGGTGGCAGTCTGTATTCACTGACGTTATGACTGTATTGGGTGGCAGTCTGTACTCACTGACGTTATGACTCTGATGGGTGGCAGTCTGTACTCACTGACATTATGACTGTGATCGGTGGCAGTCTGTACTCACTGACGTTATGACTGTGATGGGTGGCAGTCTGTACTCACTGACGTTATGACTGTGGTGGGTGGCAGTCTGTACTCACTGACGTTATGACTGTGATTGGTGGCAGTCTGTAATCACTGACGTTATGACTGTGGTGGGTGGCAGTCTGTACTCACTGACGTTATGACTGTGATCGGTGGCAGTCTGTACTCACTGACGTTATGACTGTGGTGGGTGGCAGTCTGTACTCACTGACGTTATGACTGTGGTGGGTGGCAGTCTGTATTCACTGGCGTTATGACTGTGGTGGGTGGCAGTCTGTACTCACTGACGTTATGACTGTGGTGTGTGGCAGTCTGTACTCACTGGCTTTACGACTGTGATGGGTGGCAGTCTGTACTCGTTGACATTATGACTGTGATCGGTGGCAGTCTGTACTCACTGACGTTATGACTGTGGTGGGTGGCAGTCTGTACTCACTGACGTTACGACTGTGGTGGGTGGCAGTCTGTACTCACTGTCTACAACTAACACTGACGTTATGACTGTGGTGGGTGGCAGTCTGTACTCGCTGACGTTATGACTGTGATTTGTGGCAGTCTGTACTCACTGGCGTTATGACTGTGGTGGGTGGCAGTCTGTACTCACTGACGTTATGACTGTGGTGGGTGGCAGTCTGTACTCACTGACGTTATGACTGTGGTGGGTGGCAGTCTTTACTCACTGACGTTATGACTGTGATGGGTGGCAGTCTGTACTCACTGGCTTTATGACTGTGGTGGGTGGCAGTCTGTACTCGCTGACGTTATGACTGTGGTGGGTGGCAGTCTGTACTCACTGACGTTATGACTGTGGTGGGTGGCAGTCTGTACTCACTGACGTTATGACTGTGGTGGGTGGCGGTCTGTACTCACTGACATTACGACTGTGATAGGTGGCAGTCTGTACTCGCTGACATTATGACTGTGATCGGTGGCAGTCTGTACTCATAGACGTTATGACTGTGGTGGGTGGCAGTCTGTTCTCACTGACGTTATGACTGTGGTGGGTGGCAGTCTGTACTCACTGACGTTATGACTGTATTGGGTGGCAGTCTGTACTCACTGACGTTATGACTCTGATGGGTGGCAGTCTGTACTCACTGACATTATGACTGTGATCGGTGGCAGTCTGTACTCACTGACGTTATGACTGCGATGGGTGGCAGTCTGTACTCACTGACGTTATGACTGTGGTGGGTGGCAGTCTGTACTCACTGACGTTATGACTGTGATCGGTGGCAGTCTGTACTCGCTGACGTTAAGACTGTGGTGGGTGGCAGTCTGTACTCACTGACGTTATGACTGTGGTGGATGGCAGTCTGTACTCACTGACATTATGACTATGGTGGGTGGCAGTCTGTACTCACTGGCGTTAAGACTGTGGTGGGTGGCAGTCTGTACTCACTGACGTTATGACTGTGGTGGGTGGCAGTCTGTACTCACTGGCGTTATGACTGTGGTGGGTGGCAGTCTGTACTCACTGACGTTATGACTGTGGTGGGTGGCGGTCTGTACTCACTGACGTTATGACTGTGATGGGTGGCAGTCTGTACTCACTGACGTTATGACTGTGGTGGGTGGCAGTCTGTTCTCACTGACGTTATGACTGTGGTGGGTGGCAGTCTGTACTCACTGACGTTATGACTGTAGTGGGTGGCAGTCTGTAATCATAGACGTTATGACTGTGGTGGGTGGCAGTCTGTACTCACTGACGTTATGACTGTGGTGGGTGGCAGTCTGTACAAACTGACGTTATGACTGTATTGGGTGGCAGTCTGTACTCACTGACATTATGACTCTGATGGGTGGCAGTCTGTACTCACTGACATTATGACTGTGATCGGTGGCAGTCTGTACTCACTGACGTTATGACTGTGGTGGGTGGCAGTCTGTACTCACTGACGTTATGACTGTATTGGGTGTCAGTCTGTACTCACTGACGTTATGACTCTGATGGGTGGCAGTCTGTACTCACTGACATTATGACTGTGATCGGTGGCAGTCTGTACTCACTGACGTTATGACTGTGATGGGTGGCAGTCTGTACTCACTGACGTTATGACTGTGGTGGGTGGCAGTCTGTACTCACTGACGTTATGACTGTGATCGGTGGCAGTCTGTACTCACTGACGTTATGACTGTGGTGGGTGGCAGTCTGTACTCACTGACGTTATGACTGTGATCGGTGGCAGTCTGTACTCACTGACGTTATGACTGTGGTGGATGGCAGTCTTTACTCACTGACGTTATGACTGTGGTGGGTGGCAGTCTGTATTCACTGGCGTTATGACTGTGGTGGGTGGCGGTCTGTACTCACTGACGTTATGACTGTGGTGTGTGGCGGTCTGTACTCACTGGCTTTACGACTGTGATGGGTGGCAGTCTGTACTCGCTGACATTATGACTGTGATCGGTGGCAGTCTGTACTCACTGACGTTATGACTGTGGTGGGTGGCAGTCTGTACTCACTGACGTTACGACTGTGGTGGGTGGCAGTCTGTACTCACTGTCTACAACTAACACTGACGTTATGACTGTGGTGGGTGGCAGTCTGTACTCACTGACCTTATGACTGTGATCGGTGGCAGTCTGTACTGGCTGACGTTAAGACTGTGGTGGGTGGCAGTCTGTACTCACTGACGTTATGACTGTGATGGGTGGCAGTCTGTACTCACTGGCGTTATGACTGTGGTGGGTGGCAGTCTGTACTCACTGACGTTATGACTGTGGTGGATGGCAGTCTGTACTCACTGACATTATGACTATGGTGGGTGGCAGTCTGTACTCACTGGCGTTACGACTGTGGTGGGTGGCAGTCTGTACTCACTGACGTTATGACTGTGGTGGGTGGCAGTCTGTACTCACTGGCGTTATGACTGTGGTGGGTGGCAGTCTGTACTCACTGACGTTATGACTGTGGTGGGTGGCGGTCTGTACTCACTGACGTTGTGACTGTGATGGGTGGCAGTCTGTACTCACTGACGTTATGACTGTGGTGGGTGGCAGTCTGTTCTCACTGACGTTATGACTGTGGTGGGTGGCAGTCTGTACTCACTGACGTTATGACTGTAGTGGGTGGCAGTCTGTACTCATAGACGTTATGACTGTGGTGGGGTGCAGTCTGTACTCACTGATGTTATGACTGTGGTGGGTGGCAGTCTGTACTCACTGACGTTATGACTGTATTGGGTGGCAGTCTGTACTCACTGACGTTATGACTCTGATGGGTGGCAGTCTGTACTCACTGACATTATGACTGTGATCGGTGGCAGTCTGTACTCACTGACGTTATGACTGTGATGGGTGGCAGTCTGTACTCGCTGACGTTAAGACTGTGGTGGGTGGCAGTCTGTACTCACTGACGTTATGACTGTGATGGGTGGCAGTCTGTACTCACTGGCGTTATGACTGTGGTGGGTGGCAGTCTGTATCACTGACGTTATGACTGTGGTGGATGGCAGTCTGTACTCACTGACATTATGACTATGGTGGGTGGCAGTCTGTACTCACTGGCGTTACAACTGTGGTGGGTGGCAGTCTGTACTCACTGACGTTATGACTGTGGTGGGTGGCAGTCTGTACTCACTGACGTTATGACTGTGGAAGGTGGCAGTCTGTACTCACTGGCGTTATGACTGTGGTGGGTGGCAGTCTGTACTCACTGACGTTATGACTGTGGTGGGTGGCGGTCTGTACTCACTGACGTTATGACTTTGATGGGTGGCAGTCTGTACTCACTGACGTTATGACTGTAGTTGGTGGCAGTCTGTACTCACTGACGTTATGACTGTGATGGGTGGCAGTCTGTACTCACTGACGTTATGACTGTGGTGGGTGGCAGTCTGTCCTCACTGACATTATGACTGTGGTGGGTGGCAGTCTGTACTCACTGACGTTATGACAGTGGTGTGTGGCGGTCTGTACTCACTGGCTTTACGACTGTGATGGGATGCAGTCTGTACTCGCTGACATTATGACTGTGATCAGTGGCAGTCTGTACTCACTGACGTTATGACTGTGGTCGCTGGCGGTCTGTACTCACTGACGTTACGACTGTGATGGGTGGCAGTCTGTACTCGCTGACATTATGACTGTGATCGGTGGCAGTCTGTACTCACTGACGTTATGACTGTGGTGGGTGGCAGTCTGTACTCACTGACGTTATGACTGTGGTGGGTGGCGGTCTGTACTCACTGACGTTACGACTGTGATGGGTGGCAGTCTGTACTCGCAGACATTATGACTGTGATCGGTGGCAGTCTGTACTCATAGACGTTATGACTGTGGTGGGTGGCAGTCTGTACTCACTGACGTTATGACTGTGGTGGGTGGCAGTCTGTACTCACTGACGTTATGACTGTATTGGGTGGCAGTCTGTACTCACTGACGTTATGACTCTGATGGGTGGCAGTCTGTACTCACTGACATTATGACTGTGATCGGTGGCAGTCTGTACTCACTGACGTTATGACTGTGATGGGTGGCAGTCTGTACTCACTGACGTTATGACTGTGGTGGGTGGCAGTCTGTACTCACTGACGTTATGACTGTGGTGGGTGGCAGTCTGTACTCACTGACGTTATGACTGTGATCGGTGGCAGTCTGTACTCACTGACGTTATGACTGTGGTGGGTGGCAGTCTGTACTCACTGACGTTATGACTGTGGTGGGTGGCAGTCTGTATTCACTGGCGTTATGACTGTGGTGGGTGGCAGTCTGTACTCACTGACGTTATGACTGTGGTGTGTGGCAGTCTGTACTCACTGGCTTTACGACTGTGATGGGTGGCAGTCTGTACTCGCTGACATTATGACTGTGATCGGTGGCAGTCTGTACTCACTGACGTTATGACTGTGGTGGGTGGCAGTCTGTACTCACTGACGTTACGACTGTGGTGGGTGGCAGTCTGTACTCACTGTCTACAACTAACACTGACGTTATGACTGTGGTGGGTGGCAGTCTGTACTCGCTGACGTTATGACTGTGATTTGTGGCAGTCTGTACTCACTGGCGTTATGACTGTGGTGGGTGGCAGTCTGTACTCACTGACGTTATGACTGTGGTGGGTGGCAGTCTTTACTCACTGACGTTATGACTGTGATGGGTGGCAGTCTGTACTCACTGGCTTTATGACTGTGGTGGGTGGCAGTCTGTACTCGCTGACGTTATGACTGTGATTTGTGGCAGTCTGTACTCACTGGCGTTATGACTGTGGTGGGTGGCAGTCTGTACTCACTGACGTTATGACTGTGGTGGGTGGCAGTCTTTACTCACTGACGTTATGACTGTGATGTGTGGCAGTCTGTACTCACTGGCTTTATGACTGTGGTGGGTGGCAGTCTGTACTCACTGACATTATGACTGTGGTGGGTGGCAGTCTGTACTCACTGACGTTATGACTGTGGTGGGTGGCGGTCTGTACTCACTGACATTACGACTGTGATAGGTGGCAGTCTGTACTCACTGACATTATGACTGTGATCGGTGGCAGTCTGTACTCATAGACGTTATGACTGTGGTGGGTGGCAGTCTGTACTCACTGACGTTATGACTGTGGTGGGTGGCAGTCTGTACTCACTGACGTTACGACTGTGGTGGGTGGCAGTCTGTACTCACTGACGTTATGACTGTGGTGGGTGGCAGTCTTTACTCACTGACGTTATGACTGTGGTGGGTGGCAGTCTGTACTCACTGACATTATGACTCTGATGGGTGGCAGTCTGTACTCACTGACATTATGACTGTGATCGGAGGCAGTCTGTACTCACTGACGTTATGACTGTGGTGGGTGGCAGTCTGTACTCACTGACGTTATGACTGTATTGGGTGTCAGTCTGTACTCACTGACGTTATGACTCTGATGGGTGGCAGTCTGTACTCACTGACATTATGACTGTGATCGGTGGCAGTCTGTACTCACTGACGTTATGACTGTGATGGGTGGCAGTCTGTACTCACTGACGTTATGACTGTGGTGGGTGGCAGTCTGTACTCACTGACGTTATGACTGTGATTGGTGGCTTTCTGTACTCACTGACGTTATGACTGTGGTGGGTGGCAGTCTGTACTCACTGACGTTATGACTGTGATCGGTGGCAGTCTGTACTCACTGACGTTATGACTATGGTGGATGGCAGTCTTTACTCACTGACGTTATGACTGTGGTGGGTGGCAGTCTGTATTCACTGGCGTTATGACTGTGGTGGGTGGCAGTCTGTACTCACTGACGTTATGACTGTGGTGTGTGGCGGTCTGTACTCACTGGCTTTACGACTGTGATGGGTGGCAGTCTGTACTCGCTGACATTATGACTGTGATCGGTGGCAGTCTGTACTCACTGACGTTATGACTGTGGTGGGTGGCAGTCTGTACTCACTGACGTTACGACTGTGGTGGGTGGCAGTCTGTACTCACTGTCTACAACTAACACTGACGTTATGACTGTGGTGGGTGGCAGTCTGTACTCACTGACGTTATGACTGTGATCGGTGGCAGTCTGTACTCGCTGACGTTAAGACTGTGGTGGGTGGCAGTCTGTACTCACTGACGTTATGACTGTGATGGGTGGCAGTCTGTACTCACTGGCGTTATGACTGTGGTGGGTGGCAGTCTGTACTCACTGACGTTATGACTGTGGTGGATGGCAGTCTGTACTCACTGACATTATGACTATGGTGGGTGGCAGTCTGTACTCACTGGCGTTACGACTGTGGTGGGTGGCAGTCTGTACTCACTGACGTTATGACTGTGGTGGGTGGCAGTCTGTACTCACTGGCGTTATGACTGTGGTGGGTGGCAGTCTGTACTCACTGACGTTATGACTGTGGTGGGTGGCGGTCTGTACTCACTGACGTTATGACTGTGATGGGTGGCAGTCTGTACTCACTGACGTTATGACTGTGGTGGGTGGCAGTCTGTTCTCACTGACGTTATGACTGTGGTGGGTGGCAGTCTGTACTCACTGACGTTATGACTGTAGTGGGTGGCAGTCTGTACTCATAGACGTTATGACTGTGGTGGGTTGCAGTCTGTACTCACTGATGTTATGACTGTGGTGGGTGGAAGTCTGTACTCACTGACGTTATGACTGTATTGGGTGGCAGTCTGTACTCACTGACGTTATGACTCTGATGGGTGGCAGTCTGTACTCACTGACATTATGACTGTGATCGGTGGCAGTCTGTACTCACTGACGTTATGACTGTGATGGGTGGCAGTCTGTACTCGCTGACGTTAAGACTGTGGTGGGTGGCAGTCTGTACTCACTGACGTTATGACTGTGATGGGTGGCAGTCTGTACTCACTGGCGTTATGACTGTGGTGGGTGGCAGTCTGTACTCACTGGCGTTATGACTGTGGTGGGTGGCAGTCTGTACTCACTGACGTTATGACTGTGGTGGATGGCAGTCTGTACTCACTGACATTATGACTATGGTGGGTGGCAGTCTGTACTCACTGGCGTTACAACTGTGGTGGGTGACAGTCTGTACTCACTGACGTTATGACTGTGGTGGGTGGCAGTCTGTACTCACTGACGTTATGACTGTGGAAGGTGGCAGTCTGTACTCACTGGCGTTATGACTGTGGTGGGTGGCAGTCTGTACTCACTGATGTTATGACTGTGGTGGGTGGCGGTCTGTACTCACTGACGTTATGACTTTGATGGGTGGCAGTCTGTACTCACTGACGTTATGACTGTGGTGGTTGGCAGTCTGTTCTCACTGACGTTATGACTGTGGTGGGTGGCAGTCTGTACTCACTGACGTTATGACTGTAGTTGGTGGCAGTCTGTACTCACTGACGTTATGACTGTGATGGGTGGCAGTCTGTACTCACTGACGTTATGACTGTGGTGGGTGGCAGTCTGTCCTCACTGACATTATGACTGTGGTGGGTGGCAGTCTGTACTCACTGACGTTATGACTGTGGTGTGTGGCGGTCTGTACTCACTGGCTTTACGACTGTGATGGGATGCAGTCTGTACTCGCTGACATTATGACTGTGATCAGTGGCAGTCTGTACTCACTGACGTTATGACTGTGGTCGGTGGCGGTCTGTACTCACTGACGTTACGACTGTGATGGGTGGCAGTCTGTACTCGCTGACATTATGACTGTGATCGGTGGCAGTCTGTACTCACTGACGTTATGACTGTGGTGGGTGGCAGTCTGTACTCACTGACGTTATGACTGTGGTGGGTGGCGGTCTGTACTCACTGACGTTACGACTGTGATGGGTGGCAGTCTGTACTCGCAGACATTATGACTGTGATCGGTGGCAGTCTGTACTCATAGACGTTATGACTGTGGTGGGTGGCAGTCTGTACTCACTGACGTTATGACTGTGGTGGGTGGCAGTCTGTACTCACTGACGTTATGACTGTATTGGGTGGCAGTCTGTACTCACTGACGTTATGACTCTGATGGGTGGCAGTCTGTACTCACTGACATTATGACTGTGATCGGTGGCAGTCTGTACTCACTGACGTTATGACTGTGATGGGTGGCAGTCTGTACTCACTGACGTTATGACTGTGGTGGGTGGCAGTCTGTACTCACTGACGTTATGACTGTGATCGGTGGCAGTCTGTACTCACTGACGTTATGACTGTGGTGGGTGGCAGTCTGTACTCACTGACGTTATGACTGTGATCGGTGGCAGTCTGTACTCACTGACGTTATGACTGTGGTGGGTGGCAGTCTGTACTCACTGACGTTATGACTGTGGTGGGTGGCAGTCTGTATTCACTGGCGTTATGACTGTGGTGGGTGGCAGTCTGTACTCACTGGCTTTACGACTGTGATGGGTGGCAGTCTGTACTCGCTGACATTATGACTGTGATCGGTGGCAGTCTGTACTCACTGACGTTATGACTGTGGTGGGTGGCAGTCTGTACTCACTGACGTTACGACTGTGGTGGGTGGCAGTCTGTACTCACTGTCTACAACTAACACTGACGTTATGACTGTGGTGGGTGGCAGTCTGTACTCGCTGACGTTATGACTGTGATTTGTGGCAGTCTGTACTCACTGGCGTTATGACTGTGGTGGGTGGCAGTCTGTACTCACTGACGTTATGACTGTGGTGGGTGGCAGTCTTTACTCACTGACGTTATGACTGTGATGGGTGGCAGTCTGTACTCACTGGCTTTATGACTGTGGTGGGTGGCAGTCTGTACTCACTGACATTATGACTGTGGTGGGTGGCAGTCTGTACTCACTGACGTTATGACTGTGGTGGGTGGCGGTCTGTACTCACTGACATTACGACTGTGATAGGTGGCAGTCTGTACTCACTGACATTATGACTGTGATCGGTGGCAGTCTGTACTCATAGACGTTATGACTGTGGTGGGCGGCAGTCTGTACTCACTGACGTTATGACTGTGGTGGGTGGCAGTCTGTACTCACTGACGTTACGACTGTGGTGGGTGGCAGTCTGTACTCACTGACGTTATGACTGTGGTGGGTGGCAGTCTTTACTCACTGACGTTATGACTGTGATGGGTGGCAGTCTGTACTCACTGGCTTTATGACTGTGGTGGGTGGCAGTCTGTACTCATAGACGTTATGACTGTGATGGGTGGCAGTCTGTACTCACTGACGTTATGACTGTGGTGGGTGGCAGTCTGTTCTCACTGACGTTATGACTGTGGTGGGTGGCAGTCTGTACTCACTGACGTTATGACTGTAGTGGGTGGCAGTCTGTACTCATAGACGTTATGACTGTGGTGGGTTGCAGTCTGTACTCACTGATGTTATGACTGTGGTGGGTGGAAGTCTGTACTCACTGACGTTATGACTGTATTGGGTGGCAGTCTGTACTCACTGACGTTATGACTCTGATGGGTGGCAGTCTGTACTCACTGACATTATGACTGTGATCGGTGGCAGTCTGTACTCACTGACGTTATGACTGTGATGGGTGGCAGTCTGTACTCGCTGACGTTAAGACTGTGGTGGGTGGCAGTCTGTACTCACTGACGTTATGACTGTGATGGGTGGCAGTCTGTACTCACTGGCGTTATGACTGTGGTGGGTGGCAGTCTGTACTCACTGGCGTTATGACTGTGGTGGGTGGCAGTCTGTACTCACTGACGTTATGACTGTGGTGGATGGCAGTCTGTACTCACTGACATTATGACTATGGTGGGTGGCAGTCTGTACTCACTGGCGTTACAACTGTGGTGGGTGACAGTCTGTACTCACTGACGTTATGACTGTGGTGGGTGGCAGTCTGTACTCACTGACGTTATGACTGTGGAAGGTGGCAGTCTGTACTCACTGGCGTTATGACTGTGGTGGGTGGCAGTCTGTACTCACTGATGTTATGACTGTGGTGGGTGGCGGTCTGTACTCACTGACGTTATGACTTTGATGGGTGGCAGTCTGTACTCACTGACGTTATGACTGTGGTGGTTGGCAGTCTGTTCTCACTGACGTTATGACTGTGGTGGGTGGCAGTCTGTACTCACTGACGTTATGACTGTAGTTGGTGGCAGTCTGTACTCACTGACGTTATGACTGTGATGGGTGGCAGTCTGTACTCACTGACGTTATGACTGTGGTGGGTGGCAGTCTGTCCTCACTGACATTATGACTGTGGTGGGTGGCAGTCTGTACTCACTGACGTTATGACTGTGGTGTGTGGCGGTCTGTACTCACTGGCTTTACGACTGTGATGGGATGCAGTCTGTACTCGCTGACATTATGACTGTGATCAGTGGCAGTCTGTACTCACTGACGTTATGACTGTGGTCGGTGGCGGTCTGTACTCACTGACGTTACGACTGTGATGGGTGGCAGTCTGTACTCGCTGACATTATGACTGTGATCGGTGGCAGTCTGTACTCACTGACGTTATGACTGTGGTGGGTGGCAGTCTGTACTCACTGACGTTATGACTGTGGTGGGTGGCGGTCTGTACTCACTGACGTTACGACTGTGATGGGTGGCAGTCTGTACTCGCAGACATTATGACTGTGATCGGTGGCAGTCTGTACTCATAGACGTTATGACTGTGGTGGGTGGCAGTCTGTACTCACTGACGTTATGACTGTGGTGGGTGGCAGTCTGTACTCACTGACGTTATGACTGTATTGGGTGGCAGTCTGTACTCACTGACGTTATGACTCTGATGGGTGGCAGTCTGTACTCACTGACATTATGACTGTGATCGGTGGCAGTCTGTACTCACTGACGTTATGACTGTGATGGGTGGCAGTCTGTACTCACTGACGTTATGACTGTGGTGGGTGGCAGTCTGTACTCACTGACGTTATGACTGTGATCGGTGGCAGTCTGTACTCACTGACGTTATGACTGTGGTGGGTGGCAGTCTGTACTCACTGACGTTATGACTGTGATCGGTGGCAGTCTGTACTCACTGACGTTATGACTGTGGTGGGTGGCAGTCTGTACTCACTGACGTTATGACTGTGGTGGGTGGCAGTCTGTATTCACTGGCGTTATGACTGTGGTGGGTGGCAGTCTGTACTCACTGGCTTTACGACTGTGATGGGTGGCAGTCTGTACTCGCTGACATTATGACTGTGATCGGTGGCAGTCTGTACTCACTGACGTTATGACTGTGGTGGGTGGCAGTCTGTACTCACTGACGTTACGACTGTGGTGGGTGGCAGTCTGTACTCACTGTCTACAACTAACACTGACGTTATGACTGTGGTGGGTGGCAGTCTGTACTCGCTGACGTTATGACTGTGATTTGTGGCAGTCTGTACTCACTGGCGTTATGACTGTGGTGGGTGGCAGTCTGTACTCACTGACGTTATGACTGTGGTGGGTGGCAGTCTTTACTCACTGACGTTATGACTGTGATGGGTGGCAGTCTGTACTCACTGGCTTTATGACTGTGGTGGGTGGCAGTCTGTACTCACTGACATTATGACTGTGGTGGGTGGCAGTCTGTACTCACTGACGTTATGACTGTGGTGGGTGGCGGTCTGTACTCACTGACATTACGACTGTGATAGGTGGCAGTCTGTACTCACTGACATTATGACTGTGATCGGTGGCAGTCTGTACTCATAGATGTTATGACTGTGGTGGGTGGCAGTCTGTACTCACTGACGTTATGACTGTGGTGGGTGGCAGTCTGTACTCACTGACGTTACGACTGTGGTGGGTGGCAGTCTGTACTCACTGACGTTATGACTGTGGTGGGTGGCAGTCTTTACTCACTGACGTTATGACTGTGATGGGTGGCAGTCTGTACTCACTGGCTTTATGACTGTGGTGGGTGGCAGTCTGTACTCGCTGACGTTATGACTGTGGTGGGTGGCAGTCTGTACTCACTGACGTTGTGACTGTGGTGGGTGGCAGTCTGTACTCACTGACGTTATGACTGTGGTGGGTGGCGGTCTGTACTCACTGACATTACGACTGTGATAGGTGGCAGTCTGTACTCGCTGACTTTATGACTGTGATCGGTGGCAGTCTGTACTCATAGACGTTATGACTGTGGTGGGTGGCAGTCTGTTCTCACTGACGTTATGACTGTGGTGGGTGGCAGTCTGTACTCACTGACGTTATGACTGTATTGGGTGGCAGTCTGTACTCACTGACGTTATGACTCTGATGGGTGGCAGTCTGTACTCACTGACGTTATGACTGTGATGGGTGGCAGTCTGTACTCACTGACGTTATGACTGTGGTGGGTGGCAGTCTGTACTCACTGACGTTATGACTGTGATCGGTGGCAGTCTGTACTCGCTGACGTTAAGACTGTGGTGGGTGGCAGTCTGTACTCACTGACGTTATGACTGTGATGGGTGGCAGTCTGTACTCACTGGAGTTATGACTGTGGTGGGGGGCAGTCTGTACTCACTGACGTTATGACTGTGGTGGGTGGCAGTCTGTACTCACTGGCGTTATGACTGTGGTGGGTGGCAGTCTGTACTCACTGATGTTATGACTGTGGTGGGTGGCGGTCTGTACTCACTGACGTTATGACTGTGATGGGTGGCAGTCTGTACTCACTGACGTTATGACTGTGGTGGGTGGCAGTCTGTTCTCACTGACGTTATGACTGTGGTGGGTGGCAGTCTGTACTCACTGACGTTATGACTGTAGTGGGTGGCAGTCTGTACTCATAGACGTTATGACTGTGGTGGGTGGCAGTCTGTACTCACTGATGTTATGACTGTGGTGGGTGGCAGTCTGTACTCACTGACGTTATGACTGTATTGTGTGTACTCACTGACGTTATGACTCTGATGGGTGGCAGTCTGTACTCACTGACATTATGACTGTGATGGGTGGCAGTCTGTACTCACTGACGTTATTACTGTGATGGGTGGCAGTCTGTACTCGCTGACGTTAAGACTGTGGTGGGTGGCAGTCTGTACTCACTGACGTTATGACTGTGATGGGTGGCAGTCTGTACTCACTGGCGTTATGACTGTGGTGGGTGGCAGTCTGTACTCACTGACATTATGACTGTGGTGGATGGCAGTCTGTACTCACTGACATTATGACTATGGTGGGTGGCAGTCTGTACTCACTGGCGTTACGACTGTGGTGGGTGGCAGTCTGTACTCACTGACGTTATGACTGTGGTGGGTGGCAGTCTGTACTCACTGACGTTATGACTGTGGTGGGTGGCAGTCTGTACTCACTGGCGTTATGACTGTGGTGGGTGGCAGTCTGTACTCACTGACGTTATGACTGTGGTGGGTGGCGGTCTGTATTCACTGACGTTATGACTGTGATGGGTGGCAGTCTGTACTCACTGACGTTATGACTGTGGTGGTTGGCAGTCTGTTCTCACTGACGTTATGACTGTGGTGGGTGGCAGTCTGTACTCACTGACGTTATGACTGTAGTTGGTGGCAGTCTGTACTCACTGACGTTATGACTGTGATGGGTGGCAGTCTGTACTCACTAACTTATTGACTGTGGTGGGTGGCAGTCTGTCCTCACTGACATTATGACTGTGGTGGGTGGCAGTCTGTACTCACTGACGTTATGACTGTGGTGTGTGGCGGTCTGTACTCACTGGCTTTACGACTGTGATGGGATGCAGTCTGTACTCGCTGACATTATGACTGTGATCAGTGGCAGTCTGTACTCACTGACGTTATGACTGGTCGGTGGCGGTCTGTACTCACTGACGTTACGACTGTGATGGGTGGCAGTCTGTACTCGCTGACATTATGACTGTGATCGGTGGCAGTCTGTACTCACTGACGTTATGACTGTGGTGGGTGGCAGTCTGTACTCACTGACGTTATGACTGTGGTGGGTGGCGGTCTGTACTCACTGACGTTACGACTGTGATGGGTGGCAGTCTGTACTCGCTGACATTATGACTGTGATCGGTGGCAGTCTGTACTCACTGACGTTATGACTGTGATGGGTGGCAGTCTGTACTCACTGACGTTATGACTGTGGTGGGTGGCAGTCTGTACTCACTGACGTTATGACTGTGATCGGTGGCAGTCTGTACTCACTGACGTTATGACTGTGGTGGGTGGCAGTCTGTACTCACTGACGTTATGACTGTGATTGGTGGCAGTCTGTACTCACTGACGTTATGACTGTGGTGGGTGGCAGTCTGTACTCACTGACGTTATGACTGTGGTGGGTGGCAGTCTGTATTCACTGGCGTTATGACTGTGGTGGGTGGCAGTCTGTACTCACTGACGTTATGACTGTGGTGTGTGGCGGTCTGTACTCACTGGCTTTACGACTGTGATGGGTGGCAGTCTGTACTCGCTGACATTATGACTGTGATCGGTGGCAGTCTGTACTCACTGACGTTATGACTGTGGTGGGTGGCAGTCTGTACTCACTGACGTTACGACTGTGGTGGGTGGCAGTCTGTACTCACTGTCTACAACTAACACTGACGTTATGACTGTGGTGGGTGGCAGTCTGTACTCGCTGACGTTATGACTGTGATTTGTGGCAGTCTGTACTCACTGGCGTTATGACTGTGGTGGGTGGCAGTCTGTACTCACTGACGTTATGACTGTGGTGGGTGGCAGTCTTTACTCACTGACGTTATGACTGATGGGTGGCAGTCTGTACTCACTGGCTTTATGACTGTGGTGGGTGGCAGTCTGTACTCACTGACATTATGACTGTGGTGGGTGGCAGTCTGTACTCACTGACGTTATGACTGTGGTGGGTGGCGGTCTGTACTCACTGACATTACGACTGTGATAGGTGGCAGTCTGTACTCACTGACATTATGACTGTGATCGGTGGCAGTCTGTACTCATAGACGTTATGACTGTGGTGGGTGGCAGTCTGTACTCACTGACGTTATGACTGTGGTGGGTGGCAGTCTGTACTCACTGACGTTACGACTGTGGTGGGTGGCAGTCTGTACTCACTGACGTTATGACTGTGGTGGGTGGCAGTCTTTACTCACTGACGTTATGACTGTGATGGGTGGCAGTCTGTACTCACTGGCTTTATGACTGTGGTGGGTGGCAGTCTGTACTCGCTGACGTTATGACTGTGGTGCGTGGCAGTCTGTACTCACTGACGTTATGACTGTGGTGGGTGGCAGTCTGTACTCACTGACGTTATGACTGTGGTGGGTGGCAGTCTGTACTCACTGACATTACGACTGTGATAGGTGGCAGTCTGTACTCGCTGACATTATGACTGTGATCGGTGGCAGTCTGTACTCATAGACGTTATGACTGTGGTGGGTGGCAGTCTGTTCTCACTGACGTTATGACTGTGGTGGGTGGCAGTCTGTACTCACTGACGTTATGACTGTATTGGGTGGCAGTCTGTACTCACTGACGTTATGACTCTGATGGGTGGCAGTCTGTACTCACTGACGTTATGACTGTGATGGGTGGCAGTCTGTACTCACTGACGTTATGACTGTGGTGGGTGGCAGTCTGTACTCACTGACGTTATGACTGTGATCGGTGGCAGTCTGTACTCGCTGACGTTAAGACTGTGGTGGGTGGCAGTCTGTACTCACTGACGTTATGACTGTGATGGGTGGCAGTCTGTACTCACTGGCGTTATGACTGTGGTGGGTGGCAGTCTGTACTCACTGACGTTATGACTGTGGTGGATGGCAGTCTGTACTCACTGACATTATGACTATGGTGGGTGGCAGTCTGTACTCACTGACGTTATGACTGTGGTGGGTGGCAGTCTGTACTCACTGGCGTTATGACTGTGGTGGGTGGCAGTCTGTACTCACTGACGTAATGACTGTGGTGGGTGGCGGTCTGTACTCACTGACGTTATGACTGTGATGGGTAGCAGTCTGTACTCACTGACGTTATGACTGTGGTGGGTGGCAGTCTGTACTCACTGACGTAATGACTGTGGTGGGTGGCGGTCTGTACTCACTGACGTTATGACTGTGATGGGTAGCAGTCTGTACTCACTGACGTTATGACTGTGGTGGGTGGCAGTCTGTTCTCACTGACGTTATGACTGTGGTGGGTGGCAGTCTGTACTCACTGACGTTATGACTGTAGTGGGTGGCAGTCTGTACTCATAGACGTTATGACTGTGGTGGGTGGCAGTCTGTACTCACTGATGTTATGACTGTGGTAGGTGGCATTCTGTACTCACTGACGTTATGACTGTATTGGGTGGCAGTCTGTACTCACTGACGTTATGACTCTGATGGGTGGCAGTCTGTACTCACTGACATTATGACTGTGATCGCTGGCAGTCTGTACTCACTGACGTTATGACTGTGATGGGTGGCAGTCTGTACTCGTTGACGTTATGACTGTAGTTGGTGGCAGTCTGTACTCACTGACGTTATGACTGTGATGGGTGGCAGTCTGTACTCACTGACGTTATGACTGTGGTGGGTGGCAGTCTGTCCTCACTGACATTATGACTGTGGTGGGTGGCAGTCTGTACTCACTGACGTTATGACTGTGGTGTGTGGCGGTCTGTACTCACTGGCTTTACGACTGTGATGGGATGCAGTCTGTACTCACTGACGTTATGACTGTGGTGGGTGGCAGTCTGTTCTCACTGACGTTATGACTGTGGTGGGTGGCAGTCTGTACTCACTGACGTTATGACTGTAGTGGGTGGCAGTCTGTACTCATAGACGTTATGACTGTGGTGGGTGGCAGTCTGTACTCACTGATGTTATGACTGTGGTAGGTGGCAGTCTGTACTCACTGACGTTATGACTGTATTGGGTGGCAGTCTGTACTCACTGACGTTATGACTCTGATGGGTGGCAGTCTGTACTCACTGACATTATGACTGTGATCGCTGGCAGTCTGTACTCACTGACGTTATGACTGTGATGGGTGGCAGTCTGTACTCGCTGACGTTATGACTGTAGTTGGTGGCAGTCTGTACTCACTGACGTTATGACTGTGATGGGTGGCAGTCTGTACTCACTGACGTTATGACTGTGGTGGGTGGCAGTCTGTCCTCACTGACATTATGACTGTGGTGGGTGGCAGTCTGTACTCACTGACGTTATGACTGTGGTGTGTGGCGGTCTGTACTCACTGGCTTTACGACTGTGATGGGATGCAGTCTGTACTCGCTGACATTATGACTGTGATCAGTGGCAGTCTGTACTCACTGACGTTATGACTGTGGTCGGTGGCGGTCTGTACTCACTGACGTTACGACTGTGATGGGTGGCAGTCTGTACTCGCTGACATTATGACTGTGATCGGTGGCAGTCTGTACTCACTGACGTTATGACTGTGGTGGGTGGCAGTCTGTACTCACTGACGTTATGACTGTGGTGGGTGGCGGTCTGTACTCACTGACGTTACGACTGTGATGGGTGGCAGTCTGTACTCGCTGACATTATGACTGTGATCGGTGGCAGTCTGTACTCACTGACGTTATGACTGTGATGGGTGGCAGTCTGTACTCACTGACGTTATGACTGTGGTGGGTGGCAGTCTGTACTCACTGACGTTATGACTGTGATCGGTGGCAGTCTGTACTCACTGACGTTATGACTGTGGTGGGTGGCAGTCTGTACTCACTGACGTTATGACTGTGATCGGTGGCAGTCTGTACTCACTGACGTTATGACTGTGGTGGGTGGCAGTCTGTACTCACTGACGTTATGACTGTGGTTGGTGGCAGTCTGTATTCACTGGCGTTATGACTGTGGTGGGTGGCAGTCTGTACTCACTGACGTTATGACTGTGGTGTGTGGCGGTCTGTACTCACTGGCTTTACGACTGTGATGGGTGGCAGTCTGTACTCGCTGACATTATGACTGTGATCGGTGGCAGTCTGTACTCACTGACGTTATGACTGTGGTGGGTGGCAGTCTGTACTCACTGACGTTACGACTGTGGTGGGTGGCAGTCTGTACTCACTGTCTACAACTAACACTGACGTTATGACTGTGGTGGGTGGCAGTCTGTACTCGCTGACGTTATGACTGTGATTTTTGGCAGTCTGTACTCACTGGCATTATGACTGTGGTGGGTGGCAGTCTGTACTCACTGACGTTATGACTGTGGTGGGTGGCAGTCTTTACTCAAAGACGTAATGACTGATGGGTGGCAGTCTGTACTCACTGGCTTTATGACTGTGGTGGGTGGCAGTCTGTACTCACTGACATTATGACTGTGGTGGGTGGCAGTCTGTACTCACTGACGTTATGACTGTGGTGGGTGGCGGTCTGTACTCACTGACATTACGACTGTGATAGGTGGCAGTCTGTACTCACTGACATTATGACTGTGATCGGTGGCAGTCTGTACTCATAGACGTTATGACTGTGGTGGGTGGCAGTCTGTACTCACTGACGTTATGACTGTGGTGGGTGGCAGTCTGTACTCACTGACGTTACGACTGTGGTGGGTGGCAGTCTGTACTCACTGACGTTATGACTGTGGTGGGTGGCAGTCTTTACTCACTGACGTTATGACTGTGATGGGTGGCAGTCTGTACTCACTGGCTTTATGACTGTGGTGGGTGGCAGTCTGTACTCGCTGACGTTATGACTGTGGTGCGTGGCAGTCTGTACTCACTGACGTTATGACTGTGGTGGGTGGCAGTCTGTACTCACTGACGTTATGACTGTGGTGGGTGGCGGTCTGTACTCACTGACATTACGACTGTGATAGGTGGCAGTCTGTACTCGCTGACATTATGACTGTGATCGGTGGCAGTCTGTACTCATAGACGTTATGACTGTGGTGGGTGGCAGTCTGTTCTCACTGACGTTATGACTGTGGTGGGTGGCAGTCTGTACTCACTGACGTTATGACTGTATTGGTTGGCAGTCTGTACTCACTGACGTTATGACTCTGATGGGTGGCAGTCTGTACTCACTGACGTTATGACTGTGATGGGTGGCAGTCTGTACTCACTGACGTTATGACTGTGGTGGGTGGCAGTCTGTACTCACTGACGTTATGACTGTGATCGGTGGCAGTCTGTACTCGCTGACGTTAAGACTGTGGTGGGTGGCAGTCTGTACTCAATGACGTTATGACTGTGATGGGTGGCAGTCTGTACTCACTGGCGTTATGACTGTGGTGGGTGGCAGTCTGTACTCACTGACGTTATGACTGTGGTGGATGGCAGTCTGTACTCACTGACATTATGACTATGGTGGGTGGCAGTCTGTACTCACTGACGTTATGACTGTGGTGGGTGGCAGTCTGTACTCACTGGCGTTATGACTGTGGTGGGTGGCAGTCTGTACTCACTGACGTAATGACTGTGGTGGGTGGCGGTCTGTACTCACTGACGTTATGACTGTGATGGGTAGCAGTCTGTACTCACTGACGTTATGACTGTGGTGGGTGGCAGTCTGTTCTCACTGACGTTATGACTGTGGTGGGTGGCAGTCTGTACTCACTGACGTTATGACTGTAGTGGGTGGCAGTCTGTACTCATAGACGTTATGACTGTGGTGGGTGGCAGTCTGTACTCACGGATGTTATGACTGTGGTGGGTGGCAGTCTGTACTCACTGACGTTATGACTGTATTGGGTGGCAGTCTGTACTCACTGACGTTATGACTCTGATGGGTGGCAGTCTGTACTCACTGACATTATGACTGTGATCGCTGGCAGTCTGTACTCACTGACGTTATGACTGTGATGGGTGGCAGTCTGTACTCGCTGACGTTAAGACTGTGGTGGGTGGCAGTCTGTACTCACTGACGTTATGACTGTGATGGGTGGCAGTCTGTACTCACTGGCATTATGACTGTGGTGGGTGGCAGTCTGTACTCACTGACGTTATGACTGTGGTGGATGGCAGTCTGTACTCACTGACATTATGACTATGGTGGGTGGCAGTCTGTACTCACTGGCGTTACGACTGTGGTGGGTGGCAGTCTGTACTCACTGACGTTATGACTGTGGTGGGTGGCAGTCTGTACTCACTGACGTTATGACTGTGGTGGGTGGCAGTCTGTACTCACTGGCGTTATGACTGTGGTGGGTGGCAGTCTGTACTCACTGACGTTATGACTGTGGTGGGTGGCGTTCTGTATTCACTGACGTTATGACTGTGATGGGTGGCAGTCTGTACTCACTGACGTTATGACTGTGGTGGTTGGCAGTCTGTTCTCACTGACGTTATGACTGTGGTGGGTGGCAGTCTGTACTCACTGACGTTATGACTGTAGTTGGTGGCAGTCTGTACTCACTGACGTTATGACTGTGATGGGTGGCAGTCTGTACTCACTGACGTTATGACTGTGGTGGGTGGCAGTCTGTCCTCACTGACATTATGACTGTGGTGGGTGGCAGTCTGTACTCACTGACGTTATGACTGTGGTGTGTGGCGGTCTGTACTCACTGGCTTTACGACTGTGATGGGATGCAGTCTGTACTCGCTGACATTATGACTGTGATCAGTGGCAGTCTGTACTCACTGACGTTATGACTGTGGTCGGTGGCGGTCTGTACTCACTGACGTTACGACTGTGATGGGTGGCAGTCTGTACTCGCTGACATTATGACTGTGATCGGTGGCAGTCTGTACTCACTGACGTTATGACTCTGGTGGGTGGCAGTCTGTACTCACTGACGTTATGACTGTGGTGGGTGGCGGTCTGTACTCACTGACGTTACGACTGTGATGGGTGGCAGTCTGTACTCGCTGACATTATGACTGTGATCGGTGGCAGTCTGTACTCATAGACGTTATGACTGTGGTGGGTGGCAGTCTGTACTCACTGACGTTATGACTGTGGTGGGTGGCAGTCTGTACTCACTGACGTTATGACTGTATTGGGTGGCAGTCTGTACTCACTGACGTTATGACTCTGATGGGTGGCAGTCTGTACTCACTGACATTATGACTGTGATCGGTGGCAGTCTGTACTCACTGACGTTATGACTGTGATGGGTGGCAGTCTGTACTCACTGACGTTATGACTGTGGTGGGTGGCAGTCTGTACTCACTGACGTTATGACTGTGATGGGTGGCAGTCTGTACTCACTGACGTTATGACTGTGGTGGGTGGCAGTCTGTACTCACTGACGTTATGACTGTGATCGGTGGCAGTCTGTACTCACTGACGTTATGACTGTGGTGGGTGGCAGTCTGTACTCACTGACGTTATGACTGTGGTGGGTGGCAGTCTGTATTCACTGGCGTTATGACTGTGGTGGGTGGCAGTCTGTACTCACTGACGTTATGACTGTGGTGTGTGGCGGTCTGTACTCACTGGCTTTATGACTGTGATGGGTGGCAGTCTGTACTCGCTGACATTATGACTGTGATCGGTGGCAGTCTGTACTCACTGACGTTATGACTGTGGTGGGTGGCAGTCTGTACTCACTGACGTTACGACTGTGGTGGGTGGCAGTCTGTACTCACTGTCTACAACTAACACTGACGTTATGACTGTGGTGGGTGGCAGTCTGTACTCGCTGACGTTATGACTGTGATTTGTGGCAGTCTGTACTCACTGGCGTTATGACTGTGGTGGGTGGCAGTCTGTACTCACTGACGTTATGACTGTGGTGGGTGGCAGTCTTTACTCACTGATGTTATGACTGTGATGGGTGGCAGTCTGTACTCACTGGCTTTATGACTGTGGTGGGTGGCAGTCTGTACTCACTGACATTATGACTGTGGTGGGTGGCAGTCTGTACTCACTGACGTTATGACTGTGGTGGGTGGCGGTCTGTACTCACTGACATTACGACTGTGATAGGTGGCAGTCTGTACTCACTGACATTATGACTGTGATCGGTGGCAGTCTGTACTCATAGACGTTATGACTGTGGTGGGTGGCAGTCTGTACTCACTGTCTACAACTAACACTGACGTTATGACTGTGGTGGGTGGCAGTCTGTACTCGCTGACGTTATGACTGTGATTTGTGGCAGTCTGTACTCACTGGCGTTATGACTGTGGTGGGTGGCAGTCTGTACTCACTGACGTTATGACTGTGGTGGGTGGCAGGCTTTACTCACTGATGTTATGACTGTGATGGGTGGCAGTCTGTACTCACTGGCTTTATGACTGTGGTGGGTGGCAGTCTGTACTCACTAACATTATGACTGTGGTGGGTGGCAGTCTGTACTCACTGACGTTATGACTGTGGTGGGTGGCGGTCTGTACTCACTGACATTACGACTGTGATAGGTGGCAGTCTGTACTCACTGACATTATGACTGTGATCGGTGGCAGTCTGTACTCATAGACGTTATGACTGTGGTGGGTGGCAGTCTGTACTCACTGACGTTATGACTGTGGTGGTTGGCAGTCTGTACTCACTGACGTTATGACTGTATTGGGTGGCAGTCTGTACTCACTGACGTAATGACTCTGATGGGTGGCAGTCTGTACTCACTGACATTATGACTGTGATCGGTGGCAGTCTGTACTCACTGACGTTATGACTGTGATGGGTGGCAGTCTGTACTCACTGACGTTATGACTGTGGTGGGTGGCAGTCTGTACTCACTGACGTTATGACTGTGATGGGTGGCAGTCTGTACTCACTGACGTTATGACTGTGATCGGTGGCAGTCTGTACTCACTGACGTTATGACTGTGGTGGGTGGCAGTCTGTACTCACTGACGTTATGACTGTGGTGGGTGGCAGTCTGTATTCACTGGCGTTATGACTGTGGTGGGTGGCAGTCTGTACTCACTGACGTTATGACTGTGGTGTGTGGCGGTCTGTACTCACTGGCTTTACGACTGTGATGGGTGGCAGTCTGTACTCGCTGACATTATGACTGTGATCGGTGGCAGTCTGTACTCACTGACGTTATGACTGTGGTGGGTGGCAGTCTGTCCTCACTGACGTTACGACTGTGGTGGGTGGCAGTCTGTACTCACTGTCTACAACTAACACTGACGTTATGACTGTGGTGGGTGGCAGTCTGTACTCGCTGACGTTATGACTGTGATTTGTGTCAGTCTGTACTCACTGGCGTTATGACTGTGGTGGGTGGCAGTCTGTACTCACTGACGTTATGACTGTGGTGGGTGGCAGGCTTTACTCACTGATGTTATGACTGTGATGGGTGGCAGTCTGTACTCACTGGCTTTATGACTGTGGTGGGTGGCAGTCTGTACTCACTGACATTATGACTGTGGTGGGTGGCAGTCTTTACTCACTGACGTTATGACTGTGGTGGGTGGCGGTCTGTACTCACTGACATTACGACTGTGATAGGTGGCAGTCTGTACTCACTGACATTATGACTGTGATCGGTGGCAGTCTGTACTCATAGACGTTATGACTGTGGTGGGTGGCAGTCTGTACTCACTGACGTTATGACTGTGGTGGGTGGCAGTCTGTACTCACTGACGTTATGACTGTATTGGGTGGCAGTCTGTACTCACTGACGTTATGACTCTGATGGGTGGCAGTCTGTACTCACTGACATTATGACTGTGATCGGTGGCAGTCTGTACTCACTGACGTTATGACTGTGATGGGTGGCAGTCTGTACTCACTGACGTTATGACTGTGGTGGGTGGCAGTCTGTACTCACTGACGTTATGACTGTGATGGGTGGCAGTCTGTACTCACTGACGTTATGACTGTGATCGGTGGCAGTCTGTACTCACTGACGTTATGACTGTGGTGGGTGGCAGTCTGTACTCACTGACGTTATGACTGTGGTGGGTGGCAGTCTGTATTCACTGGCGTTATGACTGTGGTGGGTGGCAGTCTGTACTCACTGACGTTATGACTGTGGTGTGTGGCGGTCTGTACTCACTGGCTTTACGACTGTGATGGGTGGCAGTCTGTACTCGCTGACATTATGACTGTGATCGGTGGCAGTCTGTACTCACTGACGTTATGACTGTGGTGGGTGGCAGTCTGTCCTCACTGACGTTACGACTGTGGTGGGTGGCAGTCTGTACTCACTGTCTACAACTAACACTGACGTTATGACTGTGGTGGGTGGCAGTCTGTACTCGCTGACGTTATGACTGTGATTTGTGGCAGTCTGTACTCACTGGCGTTATGACTGTGGTGGGTGGCAGTCTGTACTCACTGACGTTATGACTGTGGTGGGTGGCAGTCTTTACTCACTGATGTTATGACTGTGATGGGTGGCAGTCTGTACTCACTGGCTTTATGACTGTGGTGGGTGGCAGTCTGTACTCACTGACGTTATGACTGTGGTGGGTGGCGGTCTGTACTCACTGACATTACGACTGTGATAGGTGGCAGTCTGTACTCACTGACATTATGACTGTGATCGGTGGCAGTCTGTACTCATAGACGTTATGACTGTGGTGGGTGGCAGTCTGTACTCACTGTCTACAACTAACACTGACGTTATGACTGTGGTGGGTGGCAGTCTGTACTCGCTGACGTTATGACTGTGATTTGTGGCAGTCTGTACTCACTGGCGTTATGACTGTGGTGGGTGGCAGTCTGTACTCACTGACGTTATGACTGTGGTGGGTGGCAGGCTTTACTCACTGATGTTATGACTGTGATGGGTGGCAGTCTGTACTCACTGGCTTTATGACTGTGGTGGGTGGCAGTCTGTACTCACTGACATTATGACTGTGGTGGGTGGCAGTCTGTACTCACTGACGTTATGACTGTGGTGGGTGGCGGTCTGTACTCACTGACATTACGACTGTGATAGGTGGCAGTCTGTACTCACTGACATTATGACTGTGATCGGTGGCAGTCTGTACTCATAGACGTTATGACTGTGGTGGGTGGCAGTCTGTACTCACTGACGTTATGACTGTGGTGGGTGGCAGTCTGTACTCACTGACGTTACGACTGTGGTGGGTGGCAGTCTGTACACACTGTCTACATCTAACACTGACGTTATGACTGTGGTGGGTGGCAGTCTGTACTCGCTGACGTTATGACTGTGATTTGTGGCAGTCTGTACTCACTGGCGTTATGACTGTGGTGGGTGGCAGTCTGTACTCACTGACGTTATGACTGTGGTGGGTGGCAGTCTTTACTCACTGACGTTATGACTGTAATGGGTGGCAGTCTGTACTCACTGGCTTTATGACTGTGGTGGGTGGCAGTCTGTACTCGCTGACGTTATGACTGTGGTGGGTGGCAGTCTGTACTCACTGACGTTATGACTGTGGTGGGTGGCAGTCTGTACTCACTGACGTTATGACTGTGGTGGGTGGCAATCTGTACTCACTGACGTTACGACTGTGATAGGTGGCAGTCTGTACTCGCTGACATTATGACTGTGATCGGTGGCAGTCTGTACTCATAGACGTTATGACTGTGGTGGGTGGCAGTCTGTACTCACTGACGTTATGACTGTGGTGGGTGGCAGTCTGTACTCACTGACGTTATGACTGTATTGGGTGGCAGTCTGTACTCACTGACGTTATGACTCTGATGGGTGGCAGTCTGTACTCACTGACATTATGACTGTGATCGGTGGCAGTCTGTACTCACTGACGTTATGACTGTGATGGGTGGCAGTCTGTACTCACTGACGTTATGACTGTGGTGGGTGGCAGTCTGTACTCACTGACGTTATGACTGTGATCGGTGGCAGTCTGTACTCGCTGACGTTAAGACTGTGGTGAGTGGCAGTCTGTACTCACTGACGTTATGACTGTGATGGGTGGCAGTCTTTACTCACTGGCGTTATGACTGTGGTGGGTGGCAGTCTGTACTCACTGACGTTATGACTGTGGTGGATGGCAGTCTGTACTCACTGACATTATGACTATGGTGGGTGGCAGTCTGTACTCACTGGCGTTACGACTGTGGTGGGTGGCAGTCTGTACTCACTGACGTTATGACTGTGGTGGGTGGCAGTCTGTACTCACTGACGTTATGACTGTGGTGGGTGGCAGTCTGTACTCACTGGCGTTATGACTGTGATGGGTGGCAGTCTGTACTCACTGACGTTATGACTGTGGTGGGTGGCGGTCTGTACTCACTGACGTTATGACTGTGATGGGTGGCAGTCTGTACTCACTGTCGTTATGACTGTGGTGGGTGGCAGTCTGTTCTCACTGACGTTATGACTGTGGTGGGTGGCAGTCTGTACTCACTGACGTTATGACTGTAGTGGGTGGCAGTCTGTACTCACTGACGTTATGACTGTGATGGGTGGCAGTCTGTACTCACTGACGTTATGACTGTGGTGTGTGGCGGTCTGTACTCACTGGCTTTACGACTGTGATGGGATGCAGTCTGTACTCGCTGACATTATGACTGTGATCGGTGGCAGTCTGTACTCACTGACGTTATGACTGTGGTGGGTGGCGGTCTGTACTCACTGACGTTACGACTGTGATGGGTGGCAGTCTGTACTCGCTGACATTATGACTGTGATCGGTGGCAGTCTGTACTCACTGACGTTATGACTGTGGTGGGTGGCAGTCTGTACTCACTGATGTTATGACTGTGGTGGGTGGCAGTCTGTACTCACTGACGTGATGACTGTATTGGGTAGCAGTCTGTACTCACTGACGTTATGACTCTGATGGGTGGCAGTCTGTACTCACTGACATTATGACTGTGATCGGTGGCAGTCTGTACTCACTGACGTTATGACTGTGATGGGTCGCAGTCTGTACTCACTGACGTTATGACTGTGGTGGGTGGCAGTCTGTACTCACTGACGTTATGACTGTGATCGGTGGCAGTCTGTACTCACTGACGTTATGACTGTGGTGGGTGGCAGTCTGTACTCACTGACATTATGACTATGGTGGGTGGCAGTCTGTACTCACTGGCGTTACGACTGTGGTGGGTGGCAGTCTGTACTCACTGACGTTATGACTGTGGTGGGTGGCAGTCTGTACTCACTGACGTTATGACTGTGGTGGGTGGCAGTCTGTACTCACTGGCGTTATGACTGTGGTGGGTGGCAGTCTGTACTCACTGACGTTATGACTGTGGTGTGTGGCGGTCTGTACTCACTGGCTTTACGACTGTGATGGGATGCAGTCTGTACTCGCTGACATTATGACTGTGATCGGTGGCAGTCTGTACTCACTGACGTTATGACTGTGGTGGGTGGCGGTCTGTACTCACTGACGTTACGACTGTGATGGGTGGCAGTCTGTACTCGCTGACATTATGACTGTGATCGGTGGCAGTCTGTACTCACTGACGTTATGACTGTGGTGGGTGGCAGTCTGTACTCACTGATGTTATGACTGTGGTGGGTGGCAGTCTGTACTCACTGACGTGATGACTGTATTGGGTAGCAGTCTGTACTCACTGACGTTATGACTCTGATGGGTGGCAGTCTGTACTCACTGACATTATGACTGTGATCGGTGGCAGTCTGTACTCACTGACGTTATGACTGTGATGGGTCGCAGTCTGTACTCACTGACGTTATGACTGTGGTGGGTGGCAGTCTGTACTCACTGACGTTATGACTGTGATCGGTGGCAGTCTGTACTCACTGACGTTATGACTGTGGTGGGTGGCAGTCTGTACTCACTGACATTATGACTATGGTGGGTGGCAGTCTGTACTCACTGGCGTTACGACTGTGGTGGGTGGCAGTCTGTACTCACTGACGTTATGACTGTGGTGGGTGGCAGTCTGTACTCACTGACGTTATGACTGTGGTGGGTGGCAGTCTGTACTCACTGGCGTTATGACTGTGGTGGGTGGCAGTCTGTACTCACTGACGTTATGACTGTGGTGGGTGGCGGTCTGTACTCACTGACGTTATGACTGTGATGGGTGGCAGTCTGTACTCACTGATGTTATGACTGTGGTGGGTGGCAGTCTGTTCTCACTGACGTTATGACTGTGGTGGGTGGCAGTCTGTACTCACTGACGTTATGACTGTAGTGGGTGGCAGTCTGTACTCACTGACGTTATGACTGTGATGGGTGGCAGTCTGTACTCAGTGACGTTATGACTGTGGTGGGTGGCATCTGTCCTCACTGATGTTATGACTGTGGTGGGTGGCAGTCTGTACTCACTGACGTTATGACTGTGGTGTGTGGCGGTCTGTACTCACTGGCTTTACGACTGTGATGGGATGCAGTCTGTACTCGCTGACATTGTGACTGTGATCGGTGGCAGTCTGTACTCACTGACGTTATGACTGTGGTGGGTGGCGGTCTGTACTCACTGACGTTACGACTGTGATGGGTGGCAGTCTGTACTCGCTGACATTATGACTGTGATCGGTGGCAGTCTGTACTCACTGACGTTATGACTGTGGTGGGTGGCAGTCTGTACTCACTGACGTTATGACTGTGGTGGGTGGCGGTCTGTACTCACTGACGATACGACTGTGATGGGTGGCAGTCTGTACTCGCTGACATTATGACTGTGATCGGTGGCAGTCTGTACTCATAGACGTTATGACTGTGGTGGGTGGCAGTCTGTACTCACTGATGTTATGACTGTGGTGGGTGGCAGTCTGTACTCACTGACGTGATGACTGTATTGGGTAGCAGTCTGTACTCACTGACGTTATGACTCTGATGGGTGGCAGTCTGTACTCACTGACATTATGACTGTGATCGGTGGCAGTCTGTACTCACTGACGTTATGACTGTGATGGGTCGCAGTCTGTACTCACTGACGTTATGACTGTGGTGGGTGGCAGTCTTTACTCACTGACGTTATGACTGTGATCGGTGGCAGTCTGTACTCACTGACGTTATGACTGTGGTGGGTGGCAGTCTGTACTCACTGACATTATGACTGTGGTGGGTGGCAGTCTGTATTCACTGGCGTTATGACTGTGGTGGGTGGCAGTCTGTACTCGCTGACGTTAAGACTGTGGTGGGTGGCAGTCTGTACTCACTGACGTTAAGACTGTGATGGGTGGCAGTCTGTACTCACTGACGTTAAGACTGTGATGGGTGGCAGTCTGTACTCACTGGCGTTATGACTGTGGTGGGTGGCAGTCTGTACTCATTGACGTAATGACTGTGGTGGATGGCAGTCTGTAATCTCTGACATTATGACTATGGTGGGTGGCAGTCTGTACTCACTGGCGTTACTACTGTGGTGGGTGGCAGTCTGTACTCACTGACGTTATGACTGTGGTGGGTGGCAGTCTGTACTCACTGACATTATGACTGTGGTGGGTGGCAGTCTGTACTCACTGGCGTTATGACTGTGGTGGGTGGCAGTCTGTACTCACTGACGTTATGACTGTGGTGGGTGGCGGTCTGTACTCACTGACGTTATGACTGTGATGGGTGGCAGTCTGTACTCACTGACGTTATGACTGTGGTGGGTGGCAGTCTGTTCTCACTGACGTTATGACTGTGGTGGGTGGCAGTCTGTACTCACTGACGTTATGACTGTAGTGGGTGGCAGTCTGTACTCACTGACGTTATGACTGTGATGGGTGGCAGTCTGTACTCACTGACGTTATGACTGTGGTGGGTGGCAGTCTGTCCTCACTGATGTTATGACTGTGGTGGGTGGCAGTCTGTACTCACTGACGTTATGACTGTGGTGTGTGGCGGTCTGTACTCACTGGCTTTACGACTGTGATGGGATGCAGTCTGTACTCGCTGACATTATGACTGTGATCGGTGGCAGTCTGTACTCACTGACGTTATGACTGTGGTGGGTGGCGGTCTGTACTCACTGACGTTACGACTGTGATGGGTGGCAGTCTGTACTCGCTGACATTATGACTGTGATCGGTGGCAGTCTGTACTCACTGACGTTATGACTGTGGTGGGTGGCAGTCTGTACTAACTGACGTTATGACTGTGGTGGGTGGCGGTCTGTACTCACTGACGTTATGACTGTGATGGGTGGCAGTCTGTACTCGCTGACATTATGACTGTGATCGGTGGCAGTCTGTACTCATAGACGTTATGACTGTGGTGGGTGGCAGTCTGTACTCACTGATGTTATGACTGTGGTGGGTGGCAGTCTGTACTCACTGACGTGATGACTGTATCGGGTAGCAGTCTGTACTCACTGACATTATGACTGTGATCGGTGGCAGTCTGTACTCACTGACGTTATGACTGTGATGGGTCGCAGTCTGTACTCACTGACGTTATGACTGTGGTGGGTGGCAGTCTGTACTCACTGACGTTATGACTGTGATCGGTGGCAGTCTGTACTCACTGACGTTATGACTGTGGTGGGTGGCAGTCTGTACTCACTGACGTTATGACTGTGGTGGGTGGCAGTCTGTATTCACTGGCGTTATGACTGTGGTGGGTGGCAGTCTGTACTCGCTGACGTTAAGACTGTGGTGGGTGGCAGTCTGTACTCACTGACGTTAAGACTGATGGGTGGCAGTCTGTACTCACTGGCGTTATGACTGTGGTGGGTGGCAGTCTGTACTCATTGACGTAATGACTGTGGTGGATGGCAGTCTGTAATCTCTGACATTATGACTATGGTGGGTGGCAGTCTGTACTCACTGGCATTACTACTGTGGTGGGTGGCAGTCTGTACTCACTGACGTTATGACTGTGGTGGGTGGCAGTCTATACTCACTGGCGTTATGACTGTGGTGGGTGGCAGTCTGTACTCACTGACGTTATGACTGTGGTGGGTGGCGGTCTGTACTCACTGACGTTATGACTGTGATGGGTGGCAGTCTGTACTCACTGACGTTATGACTCTGATGGGTGGCAGTCTGTACTCACTGACATTATGACTGTGATCGGTGGCAGTCTGTACTCACTGACGTTATGACTGTGATGGGTGGCAGTCTGTACTCACTGACGTTATGACTGTGGTGGGTGGCAGTCTGTACTCATTGACGTTATGACTGTGATCGGTGGCAGTCTGTACTCGCTGACGTTAAGACTGTGGTGAGTGGCAGTCTGTACTCACTGACGTTATGACTGTGATGGGTGGCAGTCTGTACTCACTGGCGTTATGACTGTGGTGGGTGGCAGTCTGTACTCACTGACGTTATGACTGTGGTGGATGGCAGTCTGTACTCACTGACATTATGACTATGGTGGGTGGCAGTCTGTACTCACTGGCGTTACGACTGTGGTGGGTGGCAGTCTGTACTCACTGACGTTATGACTGTGGTGGGTGGCAGTCTGTTCTCACTGACGTTATGACTGTGGTGGGTGGCAGTCTGTACTCACTGACGTTATGACTGTAGTGGGTGGCAGTCTGTACTCACTGACGTTATGACTGTGATGGGTGGCAGTCTGTACTCACTGACGTTATGACTGTGGTGGGTGGCAGTCTGTCCTCACTGATGTTATGACTGTGGTGGGTGGCAGTCTGTACTCACTGACGTTATGACTGTGGTGTGTGGCGGTCTGTACTCACTGGCTTTACGACTGTGATGGGATGCAGTCTGTACTCGCTGACATTGTGACTGTGATCGGTGGCAGTCTGTACTCACTGAAGTTATGACTGTGGTGGGTGGCGGTCTGTACTCACTGACGTTACGACTTTGATGGGTGGCAGTCTGTACTCGCTGACATTATGACTGTGATCGGTGGCAGTCTGTACTCACTGACGTTATGACTGTGGTGGGTGGCAGTCTGTACTCACTGACGTTATGACTGTGGTGGGTGGCGGTCTGTACTCACTGACGTTACGACTGTGATGGGTGGCAGTCTGTACTCGCTGACATTATGACTGTGATCGGTGGCAGTCTGTACTCATAGACGTTATGACTGTGGTGGGTGGCAGTCTGTACTCACTGATGTTATGACTGTGGTGGGTGGCAGTCTGTACTCACTGACTTGATGACTGTATTGGGTAGCAGTCTGTACTCACTGACGTTATGACTCTGATGGGTGGCAGTCTGTACTCACTGACATTATGACTGTGATCGGTGGCAGTCTGTACTCACTGACGTTATGACTGTGATGGGTGGCAGTCTGTACTCACTGACGTTATGACTCTGATGGGTGGCAGTCTGTACTCACTGACATTATGACTGTGATCGGTGGCAGTCTGTACTCACTGACGTTATGACTGTGATGGGTGGCAGTCTGTACTCACTGACGTTATGACTGTGGTGGGTGGCAGTCTGTACTCATTGACGTTATGACTGTGATCGGTGGCAGTCTGTACTCGCTGACGTTAAGACTGTGGTGAGTGGCAGTCTGTACTCACTGACGTTATGACTGTGATGGGTGGCAGTCTGTACTCACTGGCGTTATGACTGTGGTGGGTGGCAGTCTGTACTCACTGACGTTATGACTGTGGTGGATGGCAGTCTGTACTCACTGACATTATGACTATGGTGGGTGGCAGTCTGTACTCACTGGCGTTACGACTGTGGTGGGTGGCAGTCTGTACTCACTGACGTTATGACTGTGGTGGGTGGCAGTCTGTCCTCACTGATGTTATGACTGTGGTGGGTGGCAGTCTGTACTCACTGACGTTATGACTGTGGTGTGTGGCGGTCTGTACTCACTGGCTTTACGACTGTGATGGGATGCAGTCTGTACTCGCTGACATTGTGACTGTGATCGGTGGCAGGCTGTACTCACTGAAGTTATGACTGTGGTGGGTGGCGGTCTGTACTCACTGACGTTACGACTTTGATGGGTGGCAGTCTGTACTCGCTGACATTATGACTGTGATCGGTGGCAGTCTGTACTCACTGACGTTATGACTGTGGTGGGTGGCAGTCTGTACTCACTGACGTTATGACTGTGGTGGGTGGCGGTCTGTACTCACTGACGTTACGACTGTGATGGGTGGCAGTCTGTACTCGCTGACATTATGACTGTGATCGGTGGCAGTCTGTACTCATAGACGTTATGACTGTGGTGGGTGGCAGTCTGTACTCACTGATGTTATGACTGTGGTGGGTGGCAGTCTGTACTCACTGACGTGATGACTGTATTGGGTAGCAGTCTGTACTCACTGACGTTATGACTCTGATGGGTGGCAGTCTGTACTCACTGACATTATGACTGTGATCGGTGGCAGTCTGTACTCACTGACGTTATGACTGTGATGGGTCGCAGTCTGTACTCACTGACGTTATGACTGTGGTGGGTGGCAGTCTGTACTCACTGACGTTATGACTGTGATCGGTGGCAGTCTGTACTCACTGACGTTATGACTGTGGTGGGTGGCAGTCTGTACTCACTGACATTATGACTATGGTGGGTGGCAGTCTGTACTCACTGGCGTTACGACTGTGGTGGGTGGCAGTCTGTACTCACTGACATTATGACTGTGGTGGGTGGCAGTCTGTACTCACTGACGTTATGACTGTGGTGGGTGGCAGTCTGTACTCACTGGCGTTATGACTGTGGTGGGTGGCAGTCTGTACTCACTGACGTTATGACTGTGGTGGGTGGCGGTCTGTACTCACTGACGTTATGACTGTGATGGGTGGCAGTCTGTACTCACTGATGTTATGACTGTGGTGGGTGGCAGTCTGTTCTCACTGACGTTATGACTGTGGTGGGTGGCAGTCTGTACTCACTGACGTTATGACTGTAGTGGGTGGCAGTCTGTACTCACTGACGTTATGACTGTGATGGGTGGCAGTCTGTACTCAGTGACGTTATGACTGTGGTGGGTGGCATCTGTCCTCACTGATGTTATGACTGTGGTGGGTGGCAGTCTGTACTCACTGACGTTATGACTGTGGTGTGTGGCGGTCTGTACTCACTGGCTTTACGACTGTGATGGGATGCAGTCTGTACTCGCTGACATTGTGACTGTGATCGGTGGCAGTCTGTACTCACTGACGTTATGACTGTGGTGGGTGGCGGTCTGTACTCACTGACGTTACGACTGTGATGGGTGGCAGTCTGTACTCGCTGACATTATGACTGTGATCGGTGGCAGTCTGTACTCACTGACGTTATGACTGTGGTGGGTGGCAGTCTGTACTCACTGACGTTATGACTGTGGTGGGTGGCGGTCTGTACTCACTGACGATACGACTGTGATGGGTGGCAGTCTGTACTCGCTGACATTATGACTGTGATCGGTGGCAGTCTGTACTCATAGACGTTATGACTGTGGTGGGTGGCAGTCTGTACTCACTGATGTTATGACTGTGGTGGGTGGCAGTCTGTACTCACTGACGTGATGACTGTATTGGGTAGCAGTCTGTACTCACTGACGTTATGACTCTGATGGGTGGCAGTCTGTACTCACTGACATTATGACTGTGATCGGTGGCAGTCTGTACTCACTGACGTTATGACTGTGATGGGTCGCAGTCTGTACTCACTGACGTTATGACTGTGGTGGGTGGCAGTCTTTACTCACTGACGTTATGACTGTGATCGGTGGCAGTCTGTACTCACTGACGTTATGACTGTGGTGGGTGGCAGTCTGTACTCACTGACATTATGACTGTGGTGGGTGGCAGTCTGTATTCACTGGCGTTATGACTGTGGTGGGTGGCAGTCTGTACTCGCTGACGTTAAGACTGTGGTGGGTGGCAGTCTGTACTCACTGACGTTAAGACTGTGATGGGTGGCAGTCTGTACTCACTGACGTTAAGACTGTGATGGGTGGCAGTCTGTACTCACTGGCGTTATGACTGTGGTGGGTGGCAGTCTGTACTCATTGACGTAATGACTGTGGTGGATGGCAGTCTGTAATCTCTGACATTATGACTATGGTGGGTGGCAGTCTGTACTCACTGGCGTTACTACTGTGGTGGGTGGCAGTCTGTACTCACTGACGTTATGACTGTGGTGGGTGGCAGTCTGTACTCACTGACATTATGACTGTGGTGGGTGGCAGTCTGTACTCACTGGCGTTATGACTGTGGTGGGTGGCAGTCTGTACTCACTGACGTTATGACTGTGGTGGGTGGCGGTCTGTACTCACTGACGTTATGACTGTGATGGGTGGCAGTCTGTACTCACTGACGTTATGACTGTGGTGGGTGGCAGTCTGTTCTCACTGACGTTATGACTGTGGTGGGTGGCAGTCTGTACTCACTGACGTTATGACTGTAGTGGGTGGCAGTCTGTACTCACTGACGTTATGACTGTGATGGGTGGCAGTCTGTACTCACTGACGTTATGACTGTGGTGGGTGGCAGTCTGTCCTCACTGATGTTATGACTGTGGTGGGTGGCAGTCTGTACTCACTGACGTTATGACTGTGGTGTGTGGCGGTCTGTACTCACTGGCTTTACGACTGTGATGGGATGCAGTCTGTACTCGCTGACATTATGACTGTGATCGGTGGCAGTCTGTACTCACTGACGTTATGACTGTGGTGGGTGGCGGTCTGTACTCACTGACGTTACGACTGTGATGGGTGGCAGTCTGTACTCGCTGACATTATGACTGTGATCGGTGGCAGTCTGTACTCACTGACGTTATGACTGTGGTGGGTGGCAGTCTGTACTAACTGACGTTATGACTGTGGTGGGTGGCGGTCTGTACTCACTGACGTTATGACTGTGATGGGTGGCAGTCTGTACTCGCTGACATTATGACTGTGATCGGTGGCAGTCTGTACTCATAGACGTTATGACTGTGGTGGGTGGCAGTCTGTACTCACTGATGTTATGACTGTGGTGGGTGGCAGTCTGTACTCACTGACGTGATGACTGTATCGGGTAGCAGTCTGTACTCACTGACATTATGACTGTGATCGGTGGCAGTCTGTACTCACTGACGTTATGACTGTGATGGGTCGCAGTCTGTACTCACTGACGTTATGACTGTGGTGGGTGGCAGTCTGTACTCACTGACGTTATGACTGTGATCGGTGGCAGTCTGTACTCACTGACGTTATGACTGTGGTGGGTGGCAGTCTGTACTCACTGACGTTATGACTGTGGTGGGTGGCAGTCTGTATTCACTGGCGTTATGACTGTGGTGGGTGGCAGTCTGTACTCGCTGACGTTAAGACTGTGGTGGGTGGCAGTCTGTACTCACTGACGTTAAGACTGATGGGTGGCAGTCTGTACTCACTGGCGTTATGACTGTGGTGGGTGGCAGTCTGTACTCATTGACGTAATGACTGTGGTGGATGGCAGTCTGTAATCTCTGACATTATGACTATGGTGGGTGGCAGTCTGTACTCACTGGCATTACTACTGTGGTGGGTGGCAGTCTGTACTCACTGACGTTATGACTGTGGTGGGTGGCAGTCTATACTCACTGGCGTTATGACTGTGGTGGGTGGCAGTCTGTACTCACTGACGTTATGACTGTGGTGGGTGGCGGTCTGTACTCACTGACGTTATGACTGTGATGGGTGGCAGTCTGTACTCACTGACGTTATGACTCTGATGGGTGGCAGTCTGTACTCACTGACATTATGACTGTGATCGGTGGCAGTCTGTACTCACTGACGTTATGACTGTGATGGGTGGCAGTCTGTACTCACTGACGTTATGACTGTGGTGGGTGGCAGTCTGTACTCATTGACGTTATGACTGTGATCGGTGGCAGTCTGTACTCGCTGACGTTAAGACTGTGGTGAGTGGCAGTCTGTACTCACTGACGTTATGACTGTGATGGGTGGCAGTCTGTACTCACTGGCGTTATGACTGTGGTGGGTGGCAGTCTGTACTCACTGACGTTATGACTGTGGTGGATGGCAGTCTGTACTCACTGACATTATGACTATGGTGGGTGGCAGTCTGTACTCACTGGCGTTACGACTGTGGTGGGTGGCAGTCTGTACTCACTGACGTTATGACTGTGGTGGGTGGCAGTCTGTTCTCACTGACGTTATGACTGTGGTGGGTGGCAGTCTGTACTCACTGACGTTATGACTGTAGTGGGTGGCAGTCTGTACTCACTGACGTTATGACTGTGATGGGTGGCAGTCTGTACTCACTGACGTTATGACTGTGGTGGGTGGCAGTCTGTCCTCACTGATGTTATGACTGTGGTGGGTGGCAGTCTGTACTCACTGACGTTATGACTGTGGTGTGTGGCGGTCTGTACTCACTGGCTTTACGACTGTGATGGGATGCAGTCTGTACTCGCTGACATTGTGACTGTGATCGGTGGCAGTCTGTACTCACTGAAGTTATGACTGTGGTGGGTGGCGGTCTGTACTCACTGACGTTACGACTTTGATGGGTGGCAGTCTGTACTCGCTGACATTATGACTGTGATCGGTGGCAGTCTGTACTCACTGACGTTATGACTGTGGTGGGTGGCAGTCTGTACTCACTGACGTTATGACTGTGGTGGGTGGCGGTCTGTACTCACTGACGTTACGACTGTGATGGGTGGCAGTCTGTACTCGCTGACATTATGACTGTGATCGGTGGCAGTCTGTACTCATAGACGTTATGACTGTGGTGGGTGGCAGTCTGTACTCACTGATGTTATGACTGTGGTGGGTGGCAGTCTGTACTCACTGACTTGATGACTGTATTGGGTAGCAGTCTGTACTCACTGACGTTATGACTCTGATGGGTGGCAGTCTGTACTCACTGACATTATGACTGTGATCGGTGGCAGTCTGTACTCACTGACGTTATGACTGTGATGGGTGGCAGTCTGTACTCACTGACGTTATGACTCTGATGGGTGGCAGTCTGTACTCACTGACATTATGACTGTGATCGGTGGCAGTCTGTACTCACTGACGTTATGACTGTGATGGGTGGCAGTCTGTACTCACTGACGTTATGACTGTGGTGGGTGGCAGTCTGTACTCATTGACGTTATGACTGTGATCGGTGGCAGTCTGTACTCGCTGACGTTAAGACTGTGGTGAGTGGCAGTCTGTACTCACTGACGTTATGACTGTGATGGGTGGCAGTCTGTACTCACTGGCGTTATGACTGTGGTGGGTGGCAGTCTGTACTCACTGACGTTATGACTGTGGTGGATGGCAGTCTGTACTCACTGACATTATGACTATGGTGGGTGGCAGTCTGTACTCACTGGCGTTACGACTGTGGTGGGTGGCAGTCTGTACTCACTGACGTTATGACTGTGGTGGGTGGCAGTCTGTCCTCACTGATGTTATGACTGTGGTGGGTGGCAGTCTGTACTCACTGACGTTATGACTGTGGTGTGTGGCGGTCTGTACTCACTGGCTTTACGACTGTGATGGGATGCAGTCTGTACTCGCTGACATTGTGACTGTGATCGGTGGCAGGCTGTACTCACTGAAGTTATGACTGTGGTGGGTGGCGGTCTGTACTCACTGACGTTACGACTTTGATGGGTGGCAGTCTGTACTCGCTGACATTATGACTGTGATCGGTGGCAGTCTGTACTCACTGACGTTATGACTGTGGTGGGTGGCAGTCTGTACTCACTGACGTTATGACTGTGGTGGGTGGCGGTCTGTACTCACTGACGTTACGACTGTGATGGGTGGCAGTCTGTACTCGCTGACATTATGACTGTGATCGGTGGCAGTCTGTACTCATAGACGTTATGACTGTGGTGGGTGGCAGTCTGTACTCACTGATGTTATGACTGTGGTGGGTGGCAGTCTGTACTCACTGACTTGATGACTGTATTGGGTAGCAGTCTGTACTCACTGACGTTATGACTCTGATGGGTGGCAGTCTGTACTCACTGACATTATGACTGTGATCGGTGGCAGTCTGTACTCACTGACGTTATGACTGTGATGGGTCGCAGTCTGTACTCACTGACGTTATGACTGTGGTGGGTGGCAGTCTGTACTCACTGACGTTATGACTGTGATCGGTGGCAGTCTGTACTCACTGACGTTATGACTGTGGTGGGTGGCAGTCTGTACTCACTGACGTTATGACTGTGGTGGGTGGCAGTCTGTATTCACTGGCGTTATGACTGTGGTGGGTGGCAGTCTGTACTCGCTGACGTTAAGACTGTGGTGGGTGGCAGTCTGTACTCACTGACGTTAAGACTGTGATGGGTGGCAGTCTGTACTCACTGGCGTTATGACTGTGGTGGGTGGCAGTCTGTACTCATTGACGTAATGACTGTGGTGGATGGCAGTCTGTAATCTCTGACATTATGACTATGGTGGGTGGCAGTCTGTACTCACTGGCGTTACTACTGTGGTGGGTGGCAGTCTGTACTCACTGACGTTATGACTGTGGTGGGTGGCGGTCTGTACTCGCTGACGTTAAGACTGTGGTGAGTGGCAGTCTGTACTCACTGACGTTATGACTGTGGTGGGTGGCGGTCTGTACTCACTGACGTTATGACTGTGGTGGGTGGCAGTCTGTACTCACTGACGTTATGACGGTAGTGGGTGGCAGTCTGTACTCACTGACGTTATGACTGTGATGGGTGGCAGTCTGTACTCACTGACGTTATGACTGTGGTGGGTGGCAGTCTGTCCTCACTGATGTTATGACTGTGGTGGCTGGCAGTCTGTACTCACTGACGTTATGACTGTGGTGTGTGGCGGTCTGTACTCACTGGCTTTACGACTGTGATGGGATGCAGTCTGTACTCGCTGACATTATGACTGTGATCGGTGGCAGTCTGTACTCACTGACGTTATGACTGTGGTGGGTGGCGGTCTGTACTCACTGACGTTACGACTGTGATGGGTGGCAGTCTGTACTCGCTGACATTATGACTGTGATCGGTGGCAGTCTGTACTCACTGACGTTATGACTGTGGTGGGTGGCAGTCTGTACTAACTGACGTTATGACTGTGGTGGGTGGCGGTCTGTACTCACTGACGTTATGACTGTGATGGGTGGCAGTCTGTACTCGCTGACATTATGACTGTGATCGGTGGCAGTCTGTACTCATAGACGTTATGACTGTGGTGGGTGGCAGTCTGTACTCACTGATGTTATGACTGTGGTGGGTGGCAGTCTGTACTCACTGACGTGATGACTGTATTGGGTAGCAGTCTGTACTCACTGACGTTATGACTCTGATGGGTGGCAGTCTGTACTCACTGACATTATGACTGTGATCGGTGGCAGTCTGTACTCACTGACGTTATGACTGTGATGGGTTGCAGTCTGTACTCACTGACGTTATGACTGTGGTGGGTGGCAGTCTGTACTCACTGACGTTATGACTGTGATCGGTGGCAGTCTGTACTCACTGACGTTATGACTGTGGTGGGTGGCAGTCTGTACTCACTGACGTTATGACTGTGGTGGGTGGCAGTCTGTATTCACTGGCGTTATGACTGTGGTGGGTGGCAGTCTGTACTCGCTGACGTTAAGACTGTGGTGGGTGGCAGTCTGTACTCACTGACGTTAAGACTGATGGGTGGCAGTCTGTACTCACTGGCGTTATGACTGTGGTGGGTGGCAGTCTGTACTCATTGACGTAATGACTGTGGTGGATGGCAGTCTGTAATCTCTGACATTATGACTATGGTGGGTGGCAGTCTGTACTCACTGGCATTACTACTGTGGTGGGTGGCAGTCTGTACTCACTGACGTTATGACTGTGGTGGGTGGCAGTCTGTACTCACTGACGTTATGACTGTGGTGGGTGGCAGTCTATACTCACTGGCGTTATGACTGTGGTGGGTGGCAGTCTGTACTCACTGACGTTATGACTGTGGTGGGTGGCGGTCTGTACTCACTGACGTTATGACTGTGATGGGTGGCAGTCTGTACTCACTGACGTTATGACTCTGATGGGTGGCAGTCTGTACTCACTGACATTATGACTGTGATCGGTGGCAGTCTGTACTCACTGACGTTATGACTGTGATGGGTGGCAGTCTGTACTCACTGACGTTATGACTGTGGTGGGTGGCAGTCTGTACTCATTGACGTTATGACTGTGATCGGTGGCAGTCTGTACTCGCTGACGTTAAGACTGTGGTGAGTGGCAGTCTGTACTCACTGACGTTATGACTGTGATGGGTGGCAGTCTGTACTCACTGGCGTTATGACTGTGGTGGGTGGCAGTCTGTACTCACTGACGTTATGACTGTGGTGGATGGCAGTCTGTACTCACTGACATTATGACTATGGTGGGTGGCAGTCTGTACTCACTGGCGTTACGACTGTGGTGGGTGGCAGTCTGTACTCACTGACGTTATGACTGTGGTGGGTGGCAGTCTGTTCTCACTGACGTTATGACTGTGGTGGGTGGCAGTCTGTACTCACTGACGTTATGACTGTAGTGGGTGGCAGTCTGTACTCACTGACGTTATGACTGTGATGGGTGGCAGTCTGTACTCACTGACGTTATGACTGTGGTGGGTGGCAGTCTGTCCTCACTGATGTTATGACTGTGGTGGGTGGCAGTCTGTACTCACTGACGTTATGACTGTGGTGTGTGGCGGTCTGTACTCACTGGCTTTACGACTGTGATGGGATGCAGTCTGTACTCGCTGACATTGTGACTGTGATCGGTGGCAGTCTGTACTCACTGAAGTTATGACTGTGGTGGGTGGCGGTCTGTACTCACTGACTTTACGACTTTGATGGGTGGCAGTCTGTACTCGCTGACATTATGACTGTGATCGGTGGCAGTCTGTACTCACTGACGTTATGACTGTGGTGGGTGGCAGTCTGTACTCACTGACGTTATGACTGTGGTGGGTGGCAGTCTGTACTCATTGACGTTATGACTGTGATCGGTGGCAGTCTGTACTCGCTGACGTTAAGACTGTGGTGAGTGGCAGTCTGTACTCACTGACGTTATGACTGTGATGGGTGGCAGTCTGTACTCACTGGCGTTATGACTGTGGTGGGTGGCAGTCTGTACTCACTGACGTTATGACTGTGGTGGATGGCAGTCTGTACTCACTGACATTATGACTATGGTGGGTGGCAGTCTGTACTCACTGGCGTTACGACTGTGGTGGGTGGCAGTCTGTACTCACTGACGTTATGACTGTGGTGGGTGGCAGTCTGTTCTCACTGACGTTATGACTGTGGTGGGTGGCAGTCTGTACTCACTGACGTTATGACTGTAGTGGGTGGCAGTCTGTACTCACTGACGTTATGACTGTGATGGGTGGCAGTCTGTACTCACTGACGTTATGACTGTGGTGGGTGGCAGTCTGTCCTCACTGATGTTATGACTGTGGTGGGTGGCAGTCTGTACTCACTGACGTTATGACTGTGGTGTGTGGCGGTCTGTACTCACTGGCTTTACGACTGTGATGGGATGCAGTCTGTACTCGCTGACATTGTGACTGTGATCGGTGGCAGTCTGTACTCACTGAAGTTATGACTGTGGTGGGTGGCGGTCTGTACTCACTGACGTTACGACTTTGATGGGTGGCAGTCTGTACTCGCTGACATTATGACTGTGATCGGTGGCAGTCTGTACTCACTGACGTTATGACTGTGGTGGGTGGCAGTCTGTACTCACTGACGTTATGACTGTGGTGGGTGGCGGTCTGTACTCACTGACGTTACGACTGTGATGGGTGGCAGTCTGTACTCGCTGACATTATGACTGTGATCGGTGGCAGTCTGTACTCATAGACGTTATGACTGTGGTGGGTGGCAGTCTGTACTCACTGATGTTATGACTGTGGTGGGTGGCAGTCTGTACTCACTGACTTGATGACTGTATTGGGTAGCAGTCTGTACTCACTGACGTTATGACTCTGATGGGTGGCAGTCTGTACTCACTGACATTATGACTGTGATCGGTGGCAGTCTGTACTCACTGACGTTATGACTGTGATGGGTGGCAGTCTGTACTCACTGACGTTATGACTCTGATGGGTGGCAGTCTGTACTCACTGACATTATGACTGTGATCGGTGGCAGTCTGTACTCACTGACGTTATGACTGTGATGGGTGGCAGTCTGTACTCACTGACGTTATGACTGTGGTGGGTGGCAGTCTGTACTCATTGACGTTATGACTGTGATCGGTGGCAGTCTGTACTCGCTGACGTTAAGACTGTGGTGAGTGGCAGTCTGTACTCACTGACGTTATGACTGTGATGGGTGGCAGTCTGTACTCACTGGCGTTATGACTGTGGTGGGTGGCAGTCTGTACTCACTGACGTTATGACTGTGGTGGATGGCAGTCTGTACTCACTGACATTATGACTATGGTGGGTGGCAGTCTGTACTCACTGGCGTTACGACTGTGGTGGGTGGCAGTCTGTACTCACTGACGTTATGACTGTGGTGGGTGGCAGTCTGTCCTCACTGATGTTATGACTGTGGTGGGTGGCAGTCTGTACTCACTGACGTTATGACTGTGGTGTGTGGCGGTCTGTACTCACTGGCTTTACGACTGTGATGGGATGCAGTCTGTACTCGCTGACATTGTGACTGTGATCGGTGGCAGGCTGTACTCACTGAAGTTATGACTGTGGTGGGTGGCGGTCTGTACTCACTGACGTTACGACTTTGATGGGTGGCAGTCTGTACTCGCTGACATTATGACTGTGATCGGTGGCAGTCTGTACTCACTGACGTTATGACTGTGGTGGGTGGCAGTCTGTACTCACTGACGTTATGACTGTGGTGGGTGGCGGTCTGTACTCACTGACGTTACGACTGTGATGGGTGGCAGTCTGTACTCGCTGACATTATGACTGTGATCGGTGGCAGTCTGTACTCATAGACGTTATGACTGTGGTGGGTGGCAGTCTGTACTCACTGATGTTATGACTGTGGTGGGTGGCAGTCTGTACTCACTGACTTGATGACTGTATTGGGTAGCAGTCTGTACTCACTGACGTTATGACTCTGATGGGTGGCAGTCTGTACTCACTGACATTATGACTGTGATCGGTGGCAGTCTGTACTCACTGACGTTATGACTGTGATGGGTCGCAGTCTGTACTCACTGACGTTATGACTGTGGTGGGTGGCAGTCTGTACTCACTGACGTTATGACTGTGATCGGTGGCAGTCTGTACTCACTGACGTTATGACTGTGGTGGGTGGCAGTCTGTACTCACTGACGTTATGACTGTGGTGGGTGGCAGTCTGTATTCACTGGCGTTATGACTGTGGTGGGTGGCAGTCTGTACTCGCTGACGTTAAGACTGTGGTGGGTGGCAGTCTGTACTCACTGACGTTAAGACTGTGATGGGTGGCAGTCTGTACTCACTGGCGTTATGACTGTGGTGGGTGGCAGTCTGTACTCATTGACGTAATGACTGTGGTGGATGGCAGTCTGTAATCTCTGACATTATGACTATGGTGGGTGGCAGTCTGTACTCACTGGCGTTACTACTGTGGTGGGTGGCAGTCTGTACTCACTGACGTTATGACTGTGGTGGGTGGCGGTCTGTACTCGCTGACGTTAAGACTGTGGTGAGTGGCAGTCTGTACTCACTGACGTTATGACTGTGGTGGGTGGCGGTCTGTACTCACTGACGTTATGACTGTGGTGGGTGGCAGTCTGTACTCACTGACGTTATGACGGTAGTGGGTGGCAGTCTGTACTCACTGACGTTATGACTGTGATGGGTGGCAGTCTGTACTCACTGACGTTATGACTGTGGTGGGTGGCAGTCTGTCCTCACTGATGTTATGACTGTGGTGGCTGGCAGTCTGTACTCACTGACGTTATGACTGTGGTGTGTGGCGGTCTGTACTCACTGGCTTTACGACTGTGATGGGATGCAGTCTGTACTCGCTGACATTATGACTGTGATCGGTGGCAGTCTGTACTCACTGACGTTATGACTGTGGTGGGTGGCGGTCTGTACTCACTGACGTTACGACTGTGATGGGTGGCAGTCTGTACTCGCTGACATTATGACTGTGATCGGTGGCAGTCTGTACTCACTGACGTTATGACTGTGGTGGGTGGCAGTCTGTACTAACTGACGTTATGACTGTGGTGGGTGGCGGTCTGTACTCACTGACGTTATGACTGTGATGGGTGGCAGTCTGTACTCGCTGACATTATGACTGTGATCGGTGGCAGTCTGTACTCATAGACGTTATGACTGTGGTGGGTGGCAGTCTGTACTCACTGATGTTATGACTGTGGTGGGTGGCAGTCTGTACTCACTGACGTGATGACTGTATTGGGTAGCAGTCTGTACTCACTGACGTTATGACTCTGATGGGTGGCAGTCTGTACTCACTGACATTATGACTGTGATCGGTGGCAGTCTGTACTCACTGACGTTATGACTGTGATGGGTCGCAGTCTGTACTCACTGACGTTATGACTGTGGTGGGTGGCAGTCTGTACTCACTGACGTTATGACTGTGATCGGTGGCAGTCTGTACTCACTGACGTTATGACTGTGGTGGGTGGCAGTCTGTACTCACTGACGTTATGACTGTGGTGGGTGGCAGTCTGTATTCACTGGCGTTATGACTGTGGTGGGTGGCAGTCTGTACTCGCTGACGTTAAGACTGTGGTGGGTGGCAGTCTGTACTCACTGACGTTAAGACTGATGGGTGGCAGTCTGTACTCACTGGCGTTATGACTGTGGTGGGTGGCAGTCTGTACTCATTGACGTAATGACTGTGGTGGATGGCAGTCTGTAATCTCTGACATTATGACTATGGTGGGTGGCAGTCTGTACTCACTGGCATTACTACTGTGGTGGGTGGCAGTCTGTACTCACTGACGTTATGACTGTGGTGGGTGGCAGTCTGTACTCACTGACGTTATGACTGTGGTGGGTGGCAGTCTATACTCACTGGCGTTATGACTGTGGTGGGTGGCAGTCTGTACTCACTGACGTTATGACTGTGGTGGGTGGCGGTCTGTACTCACTGACGTTATGACTGTGATGGGTGGCAGTCTGTACTCACTGACGTTATGACTCTGATGGGTGGCAGTCTGTACTCACTGACATTATGACTGTGATCGGTGGCAGTCTGTACTCACTGACGTTATGACTGTGATGGGTGGCAGTCTGTACTCACTGACGTTATGACTGTGGTGGGTGGCAGTCTGTACTCATTGACGTTATGACTGTGATCGGTGGCAGTCTGTACTCGCTGACGTTAAGACTGTGGTGAGTGGCAGTCTGTACTCACTGACGTTATGACTGTGATGGGTGGCAGTCTGTACTCACTGGCGTTATGACTGTGGTGGGTGGCAGTCTGTACTCACTGACGTTATGACTGTGGTGGATGGCAGTCTGTACTCACTGACATTATGACTATGGTGGGTGGCAGTCTGTACTCACTGGCGTTACGACTGTGGTGGGTGGCAGTCTGTACTCACTGACGTTATGACTGTGGTGGGTGGCAGTCTGTTCTCACTGACGTTATGACTGTGGTGGGTGGCAGTCTGTACTCACTGACGTTATGACTGTAGTGGGTGGCAGTCTGTACTCACTGACGTTATGACTGTGATGGGTGGCAGTCTGTACTCACTGACGTTATGACTGTGGTGGGTGGCAGTCTGTCCTCACTGATGTTATGACTGTGGTGGGTGGCAGTCTGTACTCACTGACGTTATGACTGTGGTGTGTGGCGGTCTGTACTCACTGGCTTTACGACTGTGATGGGATGCAGTCTGTACTCGCTGACATTGTGACTGTGATCGGTGGCAGTCTGTACTCACTGAAGTTATGACTGTGGTGGGTGGCGGTCTGTACTCACTGACTTTACGACTTTGATGGGTGGCAGTCTGTACTCGCTGACATTATGACTGTGATCGGTGGCAGTCTGTACTCACTGACGTTATGACTGTGGTGGGTGGCAGTCTGTACTCACTGACGTTATGACTGTGGTGGGTGGCGGTCTGTACTCACTGACGTTACGACTGTGATGGGTGGCAGTCTGTACTCGCTGACATTATGACTGTGATCGGTGGCAGTCTGTACTCATAGACGTTATGACTGTGGTGGGTGGCAGTCTGTACTCACTGATGTTATGACTGTGGTGGGTGGCAGTCTGTACTCACTGACTTGATGACTGTATTGGGTAGCAGTCTGTACTCACTGACGTTATGACTCTGATGGGTGGCAGTCTGTACTCACTGACATTATGACTGTGATCGGTGGCAGTCTGTACTCACTGACGTTATGACTGTGATGGGTGGCAGTCTGTACTCACTGACGTTATGACTCTGATGGGTGGCAGTCTGTACTCACTGACATTATGACTGTGATCGGTGGCAGTCTGTACTCACTGACGTTATGACTGTGATGGGTGGCAGTCTGTACTCACTGACGTTATGACTGTGGTGGGTGGCAGTCTGTACTCATTGACGTTATGACTGTGATCGGTGGCAGTCTGTACTCGCTGACGTTAAGACTGTGGTGAGTGGCAGTCTGTACTCACTGACGTTATGACTGTGATGGGTGGCAGTCTGTACTCACTGGCGTTATGACTGTGGTGGGTGGCAGTCTGTACTCACTGACGTTATGACTGTGGTGGATGGCAGTCTGTACTCACTGACATTATGACTATGGTGGGTGGCAGTCTGTACTCACTGGCGTTACGACTGTGGTGGGTGGCAGTCTGTACTCACTGACGTTATGACTGTGGTGGGTGGCAGTCTGTTCTCACTGACGTTATGACTGTGGTGGGTGGCAGTCTGTACTCACTGACGTTATGACTGTAGTGGGTGGCAGTCTGTACTCACTGACGTTATGACTGTGATGGGTGGCAGTCTGTACTCACTGACGTTATGACTGTGGTGGGTGGCAGTCTGTCCTCACTGATGTTATGACTGTGGTGGGTGGCAGTCTGTACTCACTGACGTTATGACTGTGGTGTGTGGCGGTCTGTACTCACTGGCTTTACGACTGTGATGGGATGCAGTCTGTACTCGCTGACATTGTGACTGTGATCGGTGGCAGTCTGTACTCACTGAAGTTATGACTGTGGTGGGTGGCGGTCTGTACTCACTGACGTTACGACTTTGATGGGTGGCAGTCTGTACTCGCTGACATTATGACTGTGATCGGTGGCAGTCTGTACTCACTGACGTTATGACTGTGGTGGGTGGCAGTCTGTACTCACTGACGTTATGACTGTGGTGGGTGGCGGTCTGTACTCACTGACGTTACGACTGTGATGGGTGGCAGTCTGTACTCGCTGACATTATGACTGTGATCGGTGGCAGTCTGTACTCATAGACGTTATGACTGTGGTGGGTGGCAGTCTGTACTCACTGATGTTATGACTGTGGTGGGTGGCAGTCTGTACTCACTGACTTGATGACTGTATTGGGTAGCAGTCTGTACTCACTGACGTTATGACTCTGATGGGTGGCAGTCTGTACTCACTGACATTATGACTGTGATCGGTGGCAGTCTGTACTCACTGACGTTATGACTGTGATGGGTCGCAGTCTGTACTCACTGACGTTATGACTGTGGTGGGTGGCAGTCTGTACTCACTGACGTTATGACTGTGATCGGTGGCAGTCTGTACTCACTGACGTTATGACTGTGGTGGGTGGCAGTCTGTACTCACTGACGTTATGACTGTGGTGGGCGGCAGTCTGTATTCACTGGCGTTATGACTGTGGTGGGTGGCAGTCTGTACTCGCTGACGTTAAGACTGTGGTGTGTGGCGGTCTGTACTCACTGGCTTTACGACTGTGATGGGATGCAGTCTGTACTCGCTGACATTATGACTGTGATCGGTGGCAGTCTGTACTCACTGACGTTATGACTGTGGTGGGTGGAGGTCTGTACTCACTGACGTTACGACTGTGATGGGTGGCAGTCTGTACTCGCTGACATTATGACTGTGATCGGTGGCAGTCTGTACTCACTGACGTTATGACTGTGGTGGGTGGCAGTCTGTACTAACTGACGTTATGACTGTGGTGGGTGGCGGTCTGTACTCACTGACGTTATGACTGTGATGGGTGGCAGTCTGTACTCGCTGACATTATGACTGTGATCGGTGGCAGTCTGTACTCATAGACGTTATGACTGTGGTGGGTGGCAGTCTGTACTCACTGATGTTATGACTGTGGTGGGTGGCAGTCTGTACTCACTGACGTGATGACTGTATTGGGTAGCAGTCTGTACTCACTGACGTTATGACTCTGATGGGTGGCAGTCTGTACTCACTGACATTATGACTGTGATCGGTGGCAGTCTGTACTCACTGACGTTATGACTGTGATGGGTCGCAGTCTGTACTCACTGACGTTATGACTGTGGTGGGTGGCAGTCTGTACTCACTGACGTTATGACTGTGATCGGTGGCAGTCTGTACTCACTGACGTTATGACTGTGGTGGGTGGCAGTCTGTACTCACTGACGTTATGACTGTGGTGGGTGGCAGTCTGTATTCACTGGCGTTATGACTGTGGTGGGTGGCAGTCTGTACTCGCTGACGTTAAGACTGTGGTGGGTGGCAGTCTGTACTCACTGACGTTAAGACTGATGGGTGGCAGTCTGTACTCACTGGCGTTATGACTGTGGTGGGTGGTAGTCTGTACTCATTGACGTAATGACTGTGGTGGATGGCAGTCTGTAATCTCTGACATTATGACTATGGTGGGTGGCAGTCTGTACTCACTGGCATTACTACTGTGGTGGGTGGCAGTCTGTACTCACTGACGTTATGACTGTGGTGGGTGGCAGTCTGTACTCACTGACGTTATGACTGTGGTGGGTGGCAGTCTATACTCACTGGCGTTATGACTGTGGTGGGTGGCAGTCTGTACTCACTGACGTTATGACTGTGGTGGGTGGCGGTCTGTACTCACTGACGTTATGACTGTCATGGGTGGCAGTCTGTACTCACTGACGTTATGACTCTGATGGGTGGCAGTCTGTACTCACTGACATTATGACTGTGATCGGTGGCAGTCTGTACTCACTGACGTTATGACTGTGATGGGTGGCAGTCTGTACTCACTGACGTTATGACTGTGGTGGCTGGCAGTCTGTACTCATTGACGTTATGACTGTGATCGGTGGCAGTCTGTACTCCCTGACGTTAAGACTGTGGTGAGTGGCAGTCTGTACTCACTGACGTTATGACTGTGATGGGTGGCAGTCTGTACTCACTGACGTTATGACTGTGGTGGGTGACAGTCTGTACTCACTGTCTACAACTAACACTGACGTTATGACTGTGGTGGGTGGCAGTCTGTACTCACTGACGTTATGACTGTGGTGGGTGGCAGTCTGTACTCACTGACGTTATGTCTGTGGTGGGTGGCAGTCTGTACTCACTGACGTTATGACTGTAATGGGTGGCAGTCTGTACTCACTGACGTTATGACTCTGATGGGTGGCAGTCTGTACTCACTGACATTATGACTGTGATCGGTGGCAGTCTGTACTCACTGACGTTATGACTGTGAAGGGTGGCAGTCTGTACTCACAGACGTTATGACTGTGGTGGGTGGCAGTCTGTACTCACTGACGTTATGACTGTGATCGGTGGCAGTCTGTGCTCACTGACGTTATGACTGTGGTGGGTGGCAGTCTGTACTCACTGACGTTATGACTGTGGTGTGTGGCGGTCTGTACTCACTGACGTTATGACTGTGATGGGTGGCAGTCTGTACTCACTGACGTTATGACTGTGGTGGGTGGCAGTCTGTTCTCACTGACGTTATGACTGTGGTGGGTGGCAGTCTGTACTCACTGACGTTATGACTGTAGTGGGTGGCAGTCTGTACTCACTGACGTTATGACTGTGATGGGTGGCAGTCTGTACTCACTGACGTTATGACTGTGGTGGGTGGCAGTCTGTCCTCACTAACGTTATGACTGTGGTGGGTGGCAGTCTGTACTCACTGACGTTATGACTGTGGTGTGTGGCGGTCTGTACTCACTGGCTTTACGACTGTGATGGGATGCAGTCTGTACTCGCTGACATTATGACTGTGATCGGTGGCAGTCTGTACTCACTGACGTTATGACTGTGTTGGGTGGCGTTCTGTACTCACTGACGTTACGACTGTGATGGGTGGCAGTCTGTACTCGCTGACATTATGACTGTGATCGGTGGCAGTCTGTACTCACTGACGTTATGACTGTGGTGGGTGGCAGTCTGTACTCACTGACGTTATGACTGTGGTGGGTGGCGGTCTGTACTCACTGACGTTACGACTGTGATGGGTGGCAGTCTGTACTCGCTGACATTATGACTGTGATCGGTGGCAGTCTGTACTCATAGACGTTATGACTGTGGTGGGTGGCAGTCTGTACTCACTGATGTTATGACTGTGGTGGGTGGCAGTCTGTACTCACTGACTTGATGACTGTATTGGGTAGCAGTCTGTACTCACTGACGTTATGACTCTGATGGGTGGCAGTCTGTACTCACTGACATTATGACTGTGATCGGTGGCAGTCTGTACTCACTGACGTTATGACTGTGATGGGTCGCAGTCTGTACTCACTGACGTTATGACTGTGGTGGGTGGCGGTCTGTACTCACTGACGTTATGACTGTGATGGGTGGCAGTCTGTACTCACTGACGTTATGACTCTGATGGGTGGCAGTCTGTACTCACTGACATTATGACTGTGATCGGTGGCAGTCTGTACTCACTGACGTTATGACTGTGATGGGTGGCAGTCTGTACTCACTGACGTTATGACTGTGGTGGGTGGCAGTCTGTACTCATTGACGTTATGACTGTGATCGGTGGCAGTCTGTACTCGCTGACGTTAAGACTGTGGTGAGTGGCAGTCTGTACTCACTGACGTTATGACTGTGATGGGTGGCAGTCTGTACTCACTGGCGTTATGACTGTGGTGGGTGGCAGTCTGTACTCACTGACGTTATGACTGTGGTGGATGGCAGTCTGTACTCACTGACATTATGACTATGGTGGGTGGCAGTCTGTACTCACTGGCGTTACGACTGTGGTGGGTGGCAGTCTGTACTCACTGACGTTATGACTGTGGTGGGTGGCAGTCTGTTCTCACTGACGTTATGACTGTGGTGGGTGGCAGTCTGTACTCACTGACGTTATGACTGTAGTGGGTGGCAGTCTGTACTCACTGACGTTATGACTGTGATGGGTGGCAGTCTGTACTCACTGACGTTATGACTGTGGTGGGTGGCAGTCTGTCCTCACTGATGTTATGACTGTGGTGGGTGGCAGTCTGTACTCACTGACGTTATGACTGTGGTGTGTGGCGGTCTGTACTCACTGGCTTTACGACTGTGATGGGATGCAGTCTGTACTCGCTGACATTGTGACTGTGATCGGTGGCAGTCTGTACTCACTGAAGTTATGACTGTGGTGGGTGGCGGTCTGTACTCACTGACTTTACGACTTTGATGGGTGGCAGTCTGTACTCGCTGACATTATGACTGTGATCGGTGGCAGTCTGTACTCACTGACGTTATGACTGTGGTGGGTGGCAGTCTGTACTCACTGACGTTATGACTGTGGTGGGTGGCGGTCTGTACTCACTGACGTTACGACTGTGATGGGTGGCAGTCTGTACTCGCTGACATTATGACTGTGATCGGTGGCAGTCTGTACTCATAGACGTTATGACTGTGGTGGGTGGCAGTCTGTACTCACTGATGTTATGACTGTGGTGGGTGGCAGTCTGTACTCACTGACTTGATGACTGTATTGGGTAGCAGTCTGTACTCACTGACGTTATGACTCTGATGGGTGGCAGTCTGTACTCACTGACATTATGACTGTGATCGGTGGCAGTCTGTACTCACTGACGTTATGACTGTGATGGGTGGCAGTCTGTACTCACTGACGTTATGACTCTGATGGGTGGCAGTCTGTACTCACTGACATTATGACTGTGATCGGTGGCAGTCTGTACTCACTGACGTTATGACTGTGATGGGTGGCAGTCTGTACTCACTGACGTTATGACTGTGGTGGGTGGCAGTCTGTACTCATTGACGTTATGACTGTGATCGGTGGCAGTCTGTACTCGCTGACGTTAAGACTGTGGTGAGTGGCAGTCTGTACTCACTGACGTTATGACTGTGATGGGTGGCAGTCTGTACTCACTGGCGTTATGACTGTGGTGGGTGGCAGTCTGTACTCACTGACGTTATGACTGTGGTGGATGGCAGTCTGTACTCACTGACATTATGACTATGGTGGGTGGCAGTCTGTACTCACTGGCGTTACGACTGTGGTGGGTGGCAGTCTGTACTCACTGACGTTATGACTGTGGTGGGTGGCAGTCTGTTCTCACTGACGTTATGACTGTGGTGGGTGGCAGTCTGTACTCACTGACGTTATGACTGTAGTGGGTGGCAGTCTGTACTCACTGACGTTATGACTGTGATGGGTGGCAGTCTGTACTCACTGACGTTATGACTGTGGTGGGTGGCAGTCTGTCCTCACTGATGTTATGACTGTGGTGGGTGGCAGTCTGTACTCACTGACGTTATGACTGTGGTGTGTGGCGGTCTGTACTCACTGGCTTTACGACTGTGATGGGATGCAGTCTGTACTCGCTGACATTGTGACTGTGATCGGTGGCAGTCTGTACTCACTGAAGTTATGACTGTGGTGGGTGGCGGTCTGTACTCACTGACGTTACGACTTTGATGGGTGGCAGTCTGTACTCGCTGACATTATGACTGTGATCGGTGGCAGTCTGTACTCACTGACGTTATGACTGTGGTGGGTGGCAGTCTGTACTCACTGACGTTATGACTGTGGTGGGTGGCGGTCTGTACTCACTGACGTTACGACTGTGATGGGTGGCAGTCTGTACTCGCTGACATTATGACTGTGATCGGTGGCAGTCTGTACTCATAGACGTTATGACTGTGGTGGGTGGCAGTCTGTACTCACTGATGTTATGACTGTGGTGGGTGGCAGTCTGTACTCACTGACTTGATGACTGTATTGGGTAGCAGTCTGTACTCACTGACGTTATGACTCTGATGGGTGGCAGTCTGTACTCACTGACATTATGACTGTGATCGGTGGCAGTCTGTACTCACTGACGTTATGACTGTGATGGGTCGCAGTCTGTACTCACTGACGTTATGACTGTGGTGGGTGGCAGTCTGTACTCACTGACGTTATGACTGTGATCGGTGGCAGTCTGTACTCACTGACGTTATGACTGTGGTGGGTGGCAGTCTGTACTCACTGACGTTATGACTGTGGTGGGCGGCAGTCTGTATTCACTGGCGTTATGACTGTGGTGGGTGGCAGTCTGTACTCGCTGACGTTAAGACTGTGGTGTGTGGCGGTCTGTACTCACTGGCTTTACGACTGTGATGGGATGCAGTCTGTACTCGCTGACATTATGACTGTGATCGGTGGCAGTCTGTACTCACTGACGTTATGACTGTGGTGGGTGGAGGTCTGTACTCACTGACGTTACGACTGTGATGGGTGGCAGTCTGTACTCGCTGACATTATGACTGTGATCGGTGGCAGTCTGTACTCACTGACGTTATGACTGTGGTGGGTGGCAGTCTGTACTAACTGACGTTATGACTGTGGTGGGTGGCGGTCTGTACTCACTGACGTTATGACTGTGATGGGTGGCAGTCTGTACTCGCTGACATTATGACTGTGATCGGTGGCAGTCTGTACTCATAGACGTTATGACTGTGATGGGTGGCAGTCTGTACTCGCTGACATTATGACTGTGATCGGTGGCAGTCTGTACTCACTGACGTTATGACTGTGATGGGTCGCAGTCTGTACTCACTGACGTTATGACTGTGGTGGGTGGCAGTCTGTACTCACTGACGTTATGACTGTGATCGGTGGCAGTCTGTACTCACTGACGTTATGACTGTGGTGGGTGGCAGTCTGTACTCACTGACGTTATGACTGTGGTGGGTGGCAGTCTGTATTCACTGGCGTTATGACTGTGGTGGGTGGCAGTCTGTACTCGCTGACGTTAAGACTGTGGTGGGTGGCAGTCTGTACTCACTGACGTTAAGACTGATGGGTGGCAGTCTGTACTCACTGGCGTTATGACTGTGGTGGGTGGTAGTCTGTACTCATTGACGTAATGACTGTGGTGGATGGCAGTCTGTAATCTCTGACATTATGACTATGGTGGGTGGCAGTCTGTACTCACTGGCATTACTACTGTGGTGGGTGGCAGTCTGTACTCACTGACGTTATGACTGTGGTGGGTGGCAGTCTGTACTCACTGACGTTATGACTGTGGTGGGTGGCAGTCTATACTCACTGGCGTTATGACTGTGGTGGGTGGCAGTCTGTACTCACTGACGTTATGACTGTGGTGGGTGGCGGTCTGTACTCACTGACGTTATGACTGTCATGGGTGGCAGTCTGTACTCACTGACGTTATGACTCTGATGGGTGGCAGTCTGTACTCACTGACATTATGACTGTGATCGGTGGCAGTCTGTACTCACTGACGTTATGACTGTGATGGGTGGCAGTCTGTACTCACTGACGTTATGACTGTGGTGGCTGGCAGTCTGTACTCATTGACGTTATGACTGTGATCGGTGGCAGTCTGTACTCGCTGACGTTAAGACTGTGGTGAGTGGCAGTCTGTACTCACTGACGTTATGACTGTGATGGGTGGCAGTCTGTACTCACTGACGTTATGACTGTGGTGGGTGACAGTCTGTACTCACTGTCTACAACTAACACTGACGTTATGACTGTGGTGGGTGGCAGTCTGTACTCACTGACGTTATGACTGTGGTGGGTGGCAGTCTGTACTCACTGACGTTATGTCTGTGGTGGGTGGCAGTCTGTACTCACTGACGTTATGACTGTAATGGGTGGCAGTCTGTACTCACTGACGTTATGACTCTGATGGGTGGCAGTCTGTACTCACTGACATTATGACTGTGATCGGTGGCAGTCTGTACTCACTGACGTTATGACTGTGAAGGGTGGCAGTCTGTACTCACAGACGTTATGACTGTGGTGGGTGGCAGTCTGTACTCACTGACGTTATGACTGTGATCGGTGGCAGTCTGTGCTCACTGACGTTATGACTGTGGTGGGTGGCAGTCTGTACTCACTGACGTTATGACTGTGGTGTGTGGCGGTCTGTACTCACTGACGTTATGACTGTGATGGGTGGCAGTCTGTACTCACTGACGTTATGACTGTGGTGGGTGGCAGTCTGTTCTCACTGACGTTATGACTGTGGTGGGTGGCAGTCTGTACTCACTGACGTTATGACTGTAGTGGGTGGCAGTCTGTACTCACTGACGTTATGACTGTGATGGGTGGCAGTCTGTACTCACTGACGTTATGACTGTGGTGGGTGGCAGTCTGTCCTCACTGACGTTATGACTGTGGTGGGTGGCAGTCTGTACTCACTGACGTTATGACTGTGGTGTGTGGCGGTCTGTACTCACTGGCTTTACGACTGTGATGGGATGCAGTCTGTACTCGCTGACATTATGACTGTGATCGGTGGCAGTCTGTACTCACTGACGTTATGACTGTGTTGGGTGGCGTTCTGTACTCACTGACGTTACGACTGTGATGGGTGGCAGTCTGTACTCGCTGACATTATGACTGTGATCGGTGGCAGTCTGTACTCACTGACGTTATGACTGTGGTGGGTGGCAGTCTGTACTCACTGACGTTATGACTGTGGTGGGTGGCGGTCTGTACTCACTGACGTTACGACTGTGATGGGTGGCAGTCTGTACTCGCTGACATTATGACTGTGATCGGTGGCAGTCTGTACTCATAGACGTTATGACTGTGGTGGGTGGCAGTCTGTACTCACTGATGTTATGACTGTGGTGGGTGGCAGTCTGTACTCACTGACTTGATGACTGTATTGGGTAGCAGTCTGTACTCACTGACGTTATGACTCTGATGGGTGGCAGTCTGTACTCACTGACATTATGACTGTGATCGGTGGCAGTCTGTACTCACTGACGTTATGACTGTGATGGGTCGCAGTCTGTACTCACTGACGTTATGACTGTGGTGGGTGGCAGTCTGTACTCACTGACGTTATGACTGTGATCGGTGGCAGTCTGTACTCACTGACGTTATGACTGTGGTGGGTGGCAGTCTGTACTCACTGACGTTATGACTGTGGTGGGTGGCAGTCTGTATTCACTGGCGTTATGACTGTGGTGGGTGGCAGTCTGTACTCGCTGACGTTAAGACTGTGGTGGGTGGCAGTCTGTACTCACTGACGTTAAGACTGTGATGGGTGGCAGTCTGTACTCACTGGCGTTATGACTGTGGTGGGTGGCAGTCTGTACTCATTGACGTAATGACTGTGGTGGATGGCAGTCTGTAATCTCTGACATTATGACTATGGTGGGTGGCAGTCTGTACTCACTGGCGTTACTACTGTGGTGGGTGGCAGTCTGTACTCACTGACGTTATGACTGTGGTGGGTGGCAGTCTGTACTCACTGACGTTATGACTGTGGTGGGTGGCAGTCTATACTCACTGGCGTTATGACTGTGGTGGGTGGCAGTCTGTACTCACTGACGTTATGACTGTGGTGGGTGGCGGTCTGTACTCACTGACGTTATGACTGTGATGGGTGGCAGTCTGTACTCACTGACGTTATGACTGTGGTGGGTGGCAGTCTGTACTCACTGACGTTATGACTGTGGTGGGTGGCAGTCTGTACTCACTGACGTTATGACTGTAGTGGGTGGCAGTCTGTACTCACTGACGTTATGACTGTGATGGGTGGCAGTCTGTACTCACTGACGTTATGACTGTGGTGGGTGGCAGTCTGTACTCACTGACGTTATGACTGTGGTGGGTGGCAGTCTGTACTCACTGACGTTATGACTGTGGTGTGTGGCGGTCTGTACTCACTGGCTTTACGACTGTGATGGGTGGCAGTCTGTACTCGCTGACATTATGACTGTGATCGGTGGCAGTCTGTACTCACTGACGTTATGACTGTGGTGGGTGGCAGTCTGTACTCACTGATGTTACGACTGTGGTGGGTGGCAGTCTGTACTCACTGACGTTATGACTGTGGTGGGTGACAGTCTGTACTCACTGTCTACAACTAACACTGACGTTATGACTGTGGTGGGTGGCAGTCTGTACTCGCTGACGTTATGACTGTGATTTGTGGCAGTCTGTACTCACTGGCGTTATGACTGTGGTGGGTGGCAGTCTGTACTCACTGACGTTATGACTGTGGTGGGTGGCAGTCTGTACTCACTGACGTTATGTCTGTGGTGGGTGGCAGTCTGTACTCACTGACGTTATGACTGTAATGGGTGGCAGTCTGTACTCACTGACGTTATGACTCTGATGGGTGGCAGTCTGTACTCACTGACATTATGACTGTGATCGGTGGCAGTCTGTACTCACTGACGTTATGACTGTGATGGGTGGCAGTCTGTACTCACAGACGTTATGACTGTGGTGGGTGGCAGTCTGTACTCACTGACGTTATGACTGTGATCGGTGGCAGTCTGTGCTCACTGACGTTATGACTGTGGTGGGTGGCAGTCTGTACTCACTGACGTTATGACTGTGGTGTGTGGCGGTCTGTACTCACTGACGTTATGACTGTGATGGGTGGCAGTCTGTACTCACTGACGTTATGACTGTGGTGGGTGGCAGTCTGTTCTCACTGACGTTATGACTGTGGTGGGTGGCAGTCTGTACTCACTGACGTTATGACTGTAGTGGGTGGCAGTCTGTACTCACTGACGTTATGATTGTGATGGGTGGCAGTCTGTACTCACTGACGTTATGACTGTGGTGGGTGGCAGTCTGTACTCACTGACGTTATGACTGTAGTGGGTGGCAGTCTGTACTCACTGACGTTATGATTGTGATGGGTGGCAGTCTGTCCTCACTGACGTTATGACTGTGGTGGGTGGCAGTCTGTACTCACTGACGTTATGACTGTGGTGTGTGGCGGTCTGTACTCACTGGCTTTACGACTGTGATGGGATGCAGTCTGTACTCGCTGACATTATGACTGTGATCGGTGGCAGTCTGTACTCACTGACGTTATGACTGTGTTGGGTGGCGTTCTGTACTCACTGACGTTACGACTGTAATGGGTGGCAGTCTGTACTCGCTGACATTATGACTGTGATCGGTGGCAGTCTGTACTCACTGACGTTATGACTGTGGTGGGTAGCAGTCTGTACTCACTGACGTTATGACTGTGGTGGGTGGCGGTCTGTACTCACTGACATTACGACTGTGATGGGTGGCAGTCTGTACTCGCTGACATTATGACTGTGATCGGTGGCAGTCTGTACTCATAGACGTTATGACTGTGGTGGGTGGCAGTCTGTACTCACTGACGTTATGACTGTGGTGGGTGGCAGTCTGTACTCACTGACGTTATGACTGTATTGGGTAGCAGTCTGTACTCACTGACGTTATGACTCTGATGGGTGGCAGTCTGTACTCACTGACATTATGACTGTGATCGGTGGCAGTCTGTACTCACTGACATTATGACTGTGATGGGTTGCAGTCTGTACTCACTGACGTTATGACTGTGGTGGGTGGCAGTCTGTACTCACTGACGTTATGACTGTGATCGGTGGCAGTCTGTACTCACTGACGTTATGACTGTGGTGGGTGGCAGTCTGTACTCACTGACGTTATGACTGTGGTGGGTGGCAGTCTGTATTCACTGGCGTTATGACTGTGGTGGGTGGCAGTCTGTACTCGCTGACGTTAAGACTGTGGTGGGTGGCAGTCTGTACTCACTGACGTTATGACTGTGGTGGGTGGCAGTCTGTCCTCACTGACGTTATGACTGTGGTGGGTGGCAGTCTGTACTCACTGACGTTATGACTGTGGTGTGTGGCGGTCTGTACTCACTGGCTTTACGACTGTGATGGGATGCAGTCTGTACTCGCTGACATTATGACTGTGATCGGTGGCAGTCTGTACTCACTGACGTTATGACTGTGTTGGGTGGCGTTCTGTACTCACTGACGTTACGACTGTAATGGGTGGCAGTCTGTACTCGCTGACATTATGACTGTGATCGGTGGCAGTCTGTACTCACTGACGTTATGACTGTGGTGGGTAGCAGTCTGTACTCACTGACGTTATGACTGTGGTGGGTGGCGGTCTGTACTCACTGACATTACGACTGTGATGGGTGGCAGTCTGTACTCGCTGACATTATGACTGTGATCGGTGGCAGTCTGTACTCATAGACGTTATGACTGTGGTGGGTGGCAGTCTGTACTCACTGACGTTATGACTGTGGTGGGTGGCAGTCTGTACTCACTGACGTTATGACTGTATTGGGTAGCAGTCTGTACTCACTGACGTTATGACTCTGATGGGTGGCAGTCTGTACTCACTGACATTATGACTGTGATCGGTGGCAGTCTGTACTCACTGACATTATGACTGTGATGGGTTGCAGTCTGTACTCACTGACGTTATGACTGTGGTGGGTGGCAGTCTGTACTCACTGACGTTATGACTGTGATCGGTGGCAGTCTGTACTCACTGACGTTATGACTGTGGTGGGTGGCAGTCTGTACTCACTGACGTTATGACTGTGGTGGGTGGCAGTCTGTATTCACTGGCGTTATGACTGTGGTGGGTGGCAGTCTGTACTCGCTGACGTTAAGACTGTGGTGGGTGGCAGTCTGTACTCACTGACGTTATGACTGTGATGGGTGGCAGTCTGTACTCACTGCCGTTATGACTGTGGTGGGTGGCAGTCTGAACTCATTGACGTAATGACTGTGATGGATGGCAGTCTGTAATCTCTGACATTATGACTATGGTGGGTGGCAGTCTGTACTCACTGGCGTTACTACTGTGGTGGGTGGCAGTCTGTACTCACTGACGTTATGACTGTGGTGGGTGGCAGTCTGTACTCACTGACGTTATGACTGTGGTGGGTGGCAGTCTGTACTCACTGACGTTATGACTGTGGTGGGTGGCAGTCTATACTCACTGGCGTTATGACTGTGGTGGGTGGCAGTCTGTACTCACTGACGTTAAGACTGTGGTGGGTGGCGGTCTGTACTCACTGACGTTATGACTGTGATGGGTGGCAGTCTGTACTCACTGACGTTATGACTGTGGTGGGTGGCAGTCTGTACTCACTGACGTTATGACTGTGGTGGGTGGCAGTCTGTACTCACTGACGTTATGACTGTGGTGTGTGGCGGTCTGTACTCACTGGCTTTACGACTGTGATGGGTGGCAGTCTGTACTCGCTGACATTATGACTGTGATCGGTGGCAGTCTGTACTCACTGACGTTATGACTGTGGTGGGTGGCAGTCTGTACTCACTGATGTTACGACTGTGGTGGGTGGCAGTCTGTACTCACTGACGTTATGACTGTGGTGGGTGACAGTCTGTACTCACTGTCTACAACTAACACTGACGTTATGACTGTGGTGGGTGGCAGTCTGTACTCGCTGACGTTATGACTGTGATTTGTGGCAGTCTGTACTCACTGGCGTTATGACTGTGGTGGGTGGCAGTCTGTACTCACTGACGTTATGACTGTGGTGGGTGGCAGTCTGTACTCACTGATGTTATGTCTGTGGTGGGTGGCAGTCTGTACTCACTGGCTTTATGACTGTTGTGGGTGGCAGTCTGTACTCGCTGACTTTATGACTGTGGTGGGTGGCAATCTGTACTCACTGACGTTACGACTGTGATGGGTGGCAGTCTGTACTCGCTGACATTATGACTGTGATCGGTGGCAGTCTGTACTCATAGACGTTATGACTGTGGTGGGTGGCAGTCTGTACTCACTGACGTTATGACTGTGGTGGGTGGCAGTCTGTACTCACTGACGTTATGACTGTATTGGGTGGCAGTCTGTACTCACTGACGTTATGACTCTGATGGGTGGCAGTCTGTACTCACTGACATTATGACTGTGATCGGTGGCAGTCTGTACTCACTGATGTTATGACTGTGATGGGTGGCAGTCTGTACTCACTGACGTTATGACTTTGGTGGGTGGCAGTCTGTACTCACTGACGTTATGACTGTGATCGGTGGCAGTCTGAACTCACTGACGTTATGACTGTGGTGGGTGGCAGTCTGTACTCACTGACGTTATGACTGTGATTGGTGGCAGTCTGTACTCACTGACGTTATGACTGTGATCGGTGGCAGTCTGTACTCACTGACGTTATGACTGTGGTGGGTGGCAGTCTGTACTCACTGACGTTATGACTGTGGTGGGTGGCAGTCTTTACTCACTGACGTTATGACAGTGATTTGTGGCAGTCTGTACTCACTGGCTTTATGACTGTGGTGGGTGGCAGTCTGTACTCGCTGACGTTATGACTGTGGTGGGTGGCAGTCTGTACTCACTGACGTTATGACTGTGGTGGGTGGCAGTCTGTACTCACTGACGTTATGACTGTGATGGGTGGCGGTCTGTACTCACTGACATTACGACTGTGATAGGTGGCATTCTGTACTCGCTGACATTATGACTGTGATCGGTTGCAGTCTGTACTCATAGACAATATGAATGTCGTGGGTGGCAGTCTGTACTCACTGACGTTATGACTGTGATGGGTGGCAGTCTGTACTCACTGGCTTTATGACTGTGGTGGTTGGCAGTCTGTACTCGCTGACGTTATGACTGTGGTGGGTGGCAGTCTGTACTCACTGACGTTATGACTGTGGTGGGTGGCAGTCTGTACTCACTAACGATATGACTGTGGTGGGTGGCGGTCTGTACTCACTGACATTACAACTGTGATAGGTGGCAGTCTGTACTAGCTGACATTATGACTGTGATCGGTGGCAGTCTGTACTCATAGACGTTATGACTGTGGTGGGTGGCAGTCTGTACTCACTGACGTTATGACTGTGGTGGGTGGCAGTCTGTACTCACTGACTTTATGACTGTATTGGGTGGCAGTCTGTACTCACTGACGTTATGACTCTGATGGATGGCAGTCTGTATTCACTGACATTATGACTGTGATCGGTGGCAGTCTGTACTCACTGACGTTATGACTGTGATGGGTGGCAGTCTGTACTCACTGACGTTATGACTGTGGTGGGTGGCAGTCTGTACTCACTGACGTTATGACTGTGATCGGTGGCAGTCTGTACTCGCTGACGTTAAGACTGTGGTGAGTGGCAGTCTGTACTCACTGACGTTATGACTGTGATGGGTGGCAGTCTGTACTCGCTGACATTATGACTGTGATCGGTGGCAGTCTGTACTCATAGACGTTATGACTGTGGTGGGTGGCAGTCTGTACTCACTGACGTTATGACTGTGGTGGGTGGCAGTCTGTACTCACTGACGTTATGACTGTATTGGGTAGCAGTCTGTACTCACTGACGTTATGACTCTGATGGGTGGCAGTCTGTACTCACTGACATTATGACTGTGATCGGTGGCAGTCTGTACTCACTGACATTATGACTGTGATGGGTTGCAGTCTGTACTCACTGACGTTATGACTGTGGTGGGTGGCAGTCTGTACTCACTGACGTTATGACTGTGATCGGTGGCAGTCTGTACTCACTGACGTTATGACTGTGGTGGGTGGCAGTCTGTACTCACTGACGTTATGACTGTGGTGGGTGGCAGTCTGTATTCACTGGCGTTATGACTGTGGTGGGTGGCAGTCTGTACTCGCTGACGTTAAGACTGTGGTGGGTGGCAGTCTGTACTCACTGACGTTATGACTGTGATGGGTGGCAGTCTGTACTCACTGCCGTTATGACTGTGGTGGGTGGCAGTCTGAACTCATTGACGTAATGACTGTGATGGATGGCAGTCTGTAATCTCTGACATTATGACTATGGTGGGTGGCAGTCTGTACTCACTGGCGTTACTACTGTGGTGGGTGGCAGTCTGTACTCACTGACGTTATGACTGTGGTGGGTGGCAGTCTGTACTCACTGACGTTATGACTGTGGTGGGTGGCAGTCTGTACTCACTGACGTTATGACTGTGGTGGGTGGCAGTCTATACTCACTGGCGTTATGACTGTGGTGGGTGGCAGTCTGTACTCACTGACGTTAAGACTGTGGTGGGTGGCGGTCTGTACTCACTGACGTTATGACTGTGATGGGTGGCAGTCTGTACTCACTGACGTTATGACTGTGGTGGGTGGCAGTCTGTACTCACTGACGTTATGACTGTGGTGGGTGGCAGTCTGTACTCACTGACGTTATGACTGTGGTGTGTGGCGGTCTGTACTCACTGGCTTTACGACTGTGATGGGTGGCAGTCTGTACTCGCTGACATTATGACTGTGATCGGTGGCAGTCTGTACTCACTGACGTTATGACTGTGGTGGGTGGCAGTCTGTACTCACTGATGTTACGACTGTGGTGGGTGGCAGTCTGTACTCACTGACGTTATGACTGTGGTGGGTGACAGTCTGTACTCACTGTCTACAACTAACACTGACGTTATGACTGTGGTGGGTGGCAGTCTGTACTCGCTGACGTTATGACTGTGATTTGTGGCAGTCTGTACTCACTGGCGTTATGACTGTGGTGGGTGGCAGTCTGTACTCACTGACGTTATGACTGTGGTGGGTGGCAGTCTGTACTCACTGATGTTATGTCTGTGGTGGGTGGCAGTCTGTACTCACTGGCTTTATGACTGTTGTGGGTGGCAGTCTGTACTCGCTGACTTTATGACTGTGGTGGGTGGCAATCTGTACTCACTGACGTTACGACTGTGATGGGTGGCAGTCTGTACTCGCTGACATTATGACTGTGATCGGTGGCAGTCTGTACTCATAGACGTTATGACTGTGGTGGGTGGCAGTCTGTACTCACTGACGTTATGACTGTGGTGGGTGGCAGTCTGTACTCACTGACGTTATGACTGTATTGGGTGGCAGTCTGTACTCACTGACGTTATGACTCTGATGGGTGGCAGTCTGTACTCACTGACATTATGACTGTGATCGGTGGCAGTCTGTACTCACTGATGTTATGACTGTGATGGGTGGCAGTCTGTACTCACTGACGTTATGACTTTGGTGGGTGGCAGTCTGTACTCACTGACGTTATGACTGTGATCGGTGGCAGTCTGAACTCACTGACGTTATGACTGTGGTGGGTGGCAGTCTGTACTCACTGACGTTATGACTGTGATTGGTGGCAGTCTGTACTCACTGACGTTATGACTGTGATCGGTGGCAGTCTGTACTCACTGACGTTATGACTGTGGTGGGTGGCAGTCTGTACTCACTGACGTTATGACTGTGGTGGGTGGCAGTCTTTACTCACTGACGTTATGACAGTGATTTGTGGCAGTCTGTACTCACTGGCTTTATGACTGTGGTGGGTGGCAGTCTGTACTCGCTGACGTTATGACTGTGGTGGGTGGCAGTCTGTACTCACTGACGTTATGACTGTGGTGGGTGGCAGTCTGTACTCACTGACGTTATGACTGTGATGGGTGGCGGTCTGTACTCACTGACATTACGACTGTGATAGGTGGCATTCTGTACTCGCTGACATTATGACTGTGATCGGTTGCAGTCTGTACTCATAGACAATATGAATGTCGTGGGTGGCAGTCTGTACTCACTGACGTTATGACTGTGATGGGTGGCAGTCTGTACTCACTGGCTTTATGACTGTGGTGGTTGGCAGTCTGTACTCGCTGACGTTATGACTGTGGTGGGTGGCAGTCTGTACTCACTGACGTTATGACTGTGGTGGGTGGCAGTCTGTACTCACTAACGATATGACTGTGGTGGGTGGCGGTCTGTACTCACTGACATTACAACTGTGATAGGTGGCAGTCTGTACTAGCTGACATTATGACTGTGATCGGTGGCAGTCTGTACTCATAGACGTTATGACTGTGGTGGGTGGCAGTCTGTACTCACTGACGTTATGACTGTGGTGGGTGGCAGTCTGTACTCACTGACTTTATGACTGTATTGGGTGGCAGTCTGTACTCACTGACGTTATGACTCTGATGGATGGCAGTCTGTATTCACTGACATTATGACTGTGATCGGTGGCAGTCTGTACTCACTGACGTTATGACTGTGATGGGTGGCAGTCTGTACTCACTGACGTTATGACTGTGGTGGGTGGCAGTCTGTACTCACTGACGTTATGACTGTGATCGGTGGCAGTCTGTACTCGCTGACGTTAAGACTGTGGTGAGTGGCAGTCTGTACTCACTGACGTTATGACTGTGATGGGTGGCAGTCTGTACTCACTGGCGTTATGACTGTGGTGGGTGGCAGTCTGTACTCACTGACGTTATGACTGTGGTGGATGGCAGTCTGTACTCACTGACATTATGACTATGGTGGGTGGCAGTCTGTACTCACTGGAGTTACGACTGTGGTGGGTGGCAGTCTGTACTCACTGACGTTATGACTGTGGTGGGTGGCAGTCTGTACTCACTGACGTTATGACTGTGGTGGGTGGCAGTCTGTACTCACTGGCGTTATGACTGTGGTGGGTGGCAGTCTGTACTCACTGACGTTATGACTGTGGTGGGTGGCGGTCTGTACTCACTGACGTTATGACTGTGATGGGTGGCAGTCTGTACTCACTGACGTTATGACTATGGTGGGTGGCAGTCTGTACTCACTGGAGTTACGACTGTGGTGGGTGGCGGTCTGTACTCACTGACATTACGACTGTGATGGGTGGCAGTCTGTACTCGCTGACATTATGACTGTGATCGGTGGCAGTCTGTACTCATAGACGTTATGACTGTCGTGGGTGGCAGTCTGTACTCACTGACGTTATGACTGTGGTGGGTGGCAGTCTGTACTCACTGACGTTATGACTGTATTGGGTAGCAGTCTGTACTCACTGACGTTATGACTCTGATGGGTGGCAGTCTGTACTCACTGACATTATGACTGTGATCGGTGGCAGTCTGTACTCACTGACGTTATGACTGTGATGGGTTGCAGTCTGTACTCACTGACGTTATGACTGTGGTGGGTGGCAGTCTGTACTCACTGACGTTATGACTGTGATCGGTGGCAGTCTGTACTCACTGACGTTATGACTGTGGTGGGTGGCAGTCTGTACTCACTGACGTTATGACTGTGGTGGGTGGCAGTCTGTATTCACTGGCGTTATGACTGTGGTGGGTGGCTGTCTGTACTCGCTGACGTTAAGACTGTGGTGGGTGGCAGTCTGTACTCACTGACGTTATGACTGTGATGGGTGGCAGTCTGTACTCACTGCCGTTATGACTGTGGTGGGTGGCAGTCTGAACTCATTGACGTAATGACTGTGATGGATGGCAGTCTGTAATCTCTGACATTATGACTATGGTGGGTGGCAGTCTGTACTCACTGGCGTTACTACTGTGGTGGGTGGCAGTCTGTACTCACTGACGTTATGACTGTGGTGGGTGGCAGTCTGTACTCACTGACGTTATGACTGTGGTGGGTGGCAGTCTGTACTCACTGACGTTATGACTGTGGTGGGTGGCAGTCTATACTCACTGGCGTTATGACTGTGGTGGGTGGCAGTCTGTACTCACTGACGTTATGACTGTGGTGGGTGGCGGTCTGTACTCACTGACGTTATGACTGTGATGGGTGGCAGTCTGTACTCACTGACGTTATGACTGTGGTGGGTGGCAGTCTGTACTCACTGACGTTATGACTGTGGTGGGTGGCAGTCTGTACTCACTGACGTTATGACTGTGGTGTGTGGCGGTCTGTACTCACTGGCTTTACGACTGTGATGGGTGGCAGTCTGTACTCGCTGACATTATGACTGTGATCGGTGGCAGTCTGTACTCACTGACGTTATGACTGTGGTGGGTGGCAGTCTGTACTCACTGATGTTACGACTGTGGTGGGTGGCAGTCTGTACTCACTGACGTTATGACTGTGGTGGGTGACAGTCTGTACTCACTGTCTACAACTAACACTGACGTTATGACTGTGGTGGGTGGCAGTCTGTACTCGCTGACGTTATGACTGTGATTTGTGGCAGTCTGTACTCACTGGCGTTATGACTGTGGTGGGTGGCAGTCTGTACTCACTGACGTTATGACTGTGGTGGGTGGCAGTCTGTACTCACTGATGTTATGTCTGTGGTGGGTGGCAGTCTGTACTCACTGGCTTTATGACTGTTGTGGGTGGCAGTCTGTACTCGCTGACTTTATGACTGTGGTGGGTGGCAGTCTGTACTCGCTGACGTTATGACTGTGATTTGTGGCAGTCTGTACTCACTGGCGTTATGACTGTGGTGGGTGGCAGTCTGTACTCACTGACGTTATGACTGTGGTGGGTGGCAGTCTGTACTCACTGATGTTATGTCTGTGGTGGGTGGCAGTCTGTACTCACTGGCTTTATGACTGTTGTGGGTGGCAGTCTGTACTCGCTGACTTTATGACTGTGGTGGGTGGCAATCTGTACTCACTGACGTTACGACTGTGATGGGTGGCAGTCTGTACTCGCTGACATTATGACTGTGATCGGTGGCAGTCTGTACTCATAGACGTTATGACTGTGGTGGGTGGCAGTCTGTACTCACTGACGTTATGACTGTGGTGGGTGGCAGTCTGTACTCACTGACGTTATGACTGTATTGGGTAGCAGTCTGTACTCACTGACGTTATGACTCTGATGGGTGGCAGTCTGTACTCACTGACATTATGACTGTGATCGGTGGCAGTCTGTACTCACTGACATTATGACTGTGATGGGTTGCAGTCTGTACTCACTGACGTTATGACTGTGGTGGGTGGCAGTCTGTACTCACTGACGTTATGACTGTGATCGGTGGCAGTCTGTACTCACTGACGTTATGACTGTGGTGGGTGGCAGTCTGTACTCACTGACGTTATGACTGTGGTGGGTGGCAGTCTGTATTCACTGGCGTTATGACTGTGGTGGGTGGCAGTCTGTACTCGCTGACGTTAAGACTGTGGTGGGTGGCAGTCTGTACTCACTGACGTTATGACTGTGATGGGTGGCAGTCTGTACTCACTGCCGTTATGACTGTGGTGGGTGGCAGTCTGAACTCATTGACGTAATGACTGTGATGGATGGCAGTCTGTAATCTCTGACATTATGACTATGGTGGGTGGCAGTCTGTACTCACTGGCGTTACTACTGTGGTGGGTGGCAGTCTGTACTCACTGACGTTATGACTGTGGTGGGTGGCAGTCTGTACTCACTGACGTTATGACTGTGGTGGGTGGCAGTCTGTACTCACTGACGTTATGACTGTGGTGGGTGGCAGTCTATACTCACTGGCGTTATGACTGTGGTGGGTGGCAGTCTGTACTCACTGACGTTAAGACTGTGGTGGGTGGCGGTCTGTACTCACTGACGTTATGACTGTGATGGGTGGCAGTCTGTACTCACTGACGTTATGACTGTGGTGGGTGGCAGTCTGTACTCACTGACGTTATGACTGTGGTGGGTGGCAGTCTGTACTCACTGACGTTATGACTGTGGTGTGTGGCGGTCTGTACTCACTGGCTTTACGACTGTGATGGGTGGCAGTCTGTACTCGCTGACATTATGACTGTGATCGGTGGCAGTCTGTACTCACTGACGTTATGACTGTGGTGGGTGGCAGTCTGTACTCACTGATGTTACGACTGTGGTGGGTGGCAGTCTGTACTCACTGACGTTATGACTGTGGTGGGTGACAGTCTGTACTCACTGTCTACAACTAACACTGACGTTATGACTGTGGTGGGTGGCAGTCTGTACTCGCTGACGTTATGACTGTGATTTGTGGCAGTCTGTACTCACTGGCGTTATGACTGTGGTGGGTGGCAGTCTGTACTCACTGACGTTATGACTGTGGTGGGTGGCAGTCTGTACTCACTGATGTTATGTCTGTGGTGGGTGGCAGTCTGTACTCACTGGCTTTATGACTGTTGTGGGTGGCAGTCTGTACTCGCTGACTTTATGACTGTGGTGGGTGGCAATCTGTACTCACTGACGTTACGACTGTGATGGGTGGCAGTCTGTACTCGCTGACATTATGACTGTGATCGGTGGCAGTCTGTACTCATAGACGTTATGACTGTGGTGGGTGGCAGTCTGTACTCACTGACGTTATGACTGTGGTGGGTGGCAGTCTGTACTCACTGACGTTATGACTGTATTGGGTGGCAGTCTGTACTCACTGACGTTATGACTCTGATGGGTGGCAGTCTGTACTCACTGACATTATGACTGTGATCGGTGGCAGTCTGTACTCACTGATGTTATGACTGTGATGGGTGGCAGTCTGTACTCACTGACGTTATGACTTTGGTGGGTGGCAGTCTGTACTCACTGACGTTATGACTGTGATCGGTGGCAGTCTGAACTCACTGACGTTATGACTGTGGTGGGTGGCAGTCTGTACTCACTGACGTTATGACTGTGATTGGTGGCAGTCTGTACTCACTGACGTTATGACTGTGATCGGTGGCAGTCTGTACTCACTGACGTTATGACTGTGGTGGGTGGCAGTCTGTACTCACTGACGTTATGACTGTGGTGGGTGGCAGTCTTTACTCACTGACGTTATGACAGTGATTTGTGGCAGTCTGTACTCACTGGCTTTATGACTGTGGTGGGTGGCAGTCTGTACTCGCTGACGTTATGACTGTGGTGGGTGGCAGTCTGTACTCACTGACGTTATGACTGTGGTGGGTGGCAGTCTGTACTCACTGACGTTATGACTGTGATGGGTGGCGGTCTGTACTCACTGACATTACGACTGTGATAGGTGGCATTCTGTACTCGCTGACATTATGACTGTGATCGGTTGCAGTCTGTACTCATAGACAATATGAATGTCGTGGGTGGCAGTCTGTACTCACTGACGTTATGACTGTGATGGGTGGCAGTCTGTACTCACTGGCTTTATGACTGTGGTGGTTGGCAGTCTGTACTCGCTGACGTTATGACTGTGGTGGGTGGCAGTCTGTACTCACTGACGTTATGACTGTGGTGGGTGGCAGTCTGTACTCACTAACGATATGACTGTGGTGGGTGGCGGTCTGTACTCACTGACATTACAACTGTGATAGGTGGCAGTCTGTACTAGCTGACATTATGACTGTGATCGGTGGCAGTCTGTACTCATAGACGTTATGACTGTGGTGGGTGGCAGTCTGTACTCACTGACGTTATGACTGTGGTGGGTGGCAGTCTGTACTCACTGACGTTATGACTGTATTGGGTGGCAGTCTGTACTCACTGACGTTATGACTCTGATGGATGGCAGTCTGTATTCACTGACATTATGACTGTGATCGGTGGCAGTCTGTACTCACTGACGTTATGACTGTGATGGGTGGCAGTCTGTACTCACTGACGTTATGACTGTGGTGGGTGGCAGTCTGTACTCACTGACGTTATGACTGTGATCGGTGGCAGTCTGTACTCGCTGACGTTAAGACTGTGGTGAGTGGCAGTCTGTACTCACTGACGTTATGACTGTGATGGGTGGCAGTCTGTACTCACTGGCGTTATGACTGTGGTGGGTGGCAGTCTGTACTCACTGACGTTATGACTGTGGTGGATGGCAGTCTGTACTCACTGACATTATGACTATGGTGGGTGGCAGTCTGTACTCACTGGAGTTACGACTGTGGTGGGTGGCAGTCTGTACTCACTGACGTTATGACTGTGGTGGGTGGCAGTCTGTACTCACTGACGTTATGACTGTGGTGGGTGGCAGTCTGTACTCACTGGCGTTATGACTGTGGTGGGTGGCAGTCTGTACTCACTGACGTTATGACTGTGGTGGGTGGCGGTCTGTACTCACTGACGTTATGACTGTGATGGGTGGCAGTCTGTACTCACTGACGTTATGACTATGGTGGGTGGCAGTCTGTACTCACTGGAGTTACGACTGTGGTGGGTGGCGGTCTGTACTCACTGACATTACGACTGTGATGGGTGGCAGTCTGTACTCGCTGACATTATGACTGTGATCGGTGGCAGTCTGTACTCATAGACGTTATGACTGTGGTGGGTGGCAGTCTGTACTCACTGACGTTATGACTGTGGTGGGTGGCAGTCTGTACTCACTGACGTTATGACTGTATTGGGTAGCAGTCTGTACTCACTGACGTTATGACTCTGATGGGTGGCAGTCTGTACTCACTGACATTATGACTGTGATCGGTGGCAGTCTGTACTCACTGACGTTATGACTGTGATGGGTTGCAGTCTGTACTCACTGACGTTATGACTGTGGTGGGTGGCAGTCTGTACTCACTGACGTTATGACTGTGATCGGTGGCAGTCTGTACTCACTGACGTTATGACTGTGGTGGGTGGCAGTCTGTACTCACTGACGTTATGACTGTGGTGGGTGGCAGTCTGTATTCACTGGCGTTATGACTGTGGTGGGTGGCAGTCTGTACTCGCTGACGTTAAGACTGTGGTGGGTGGCAGTCTGTACTCACTGACGTTATGACTGTGATGGGTGGCAGTCTGTACTCACTGCCGTTATGACTGTGGTGGGTGGCAGTCTGAACTCATTGACGTAATGACTGTGATGGATGGCAGTCTGTAATCTCTGACATTATGACTATGGTGGGTGGCAGTCTGTACTCACTGGCGTTACTACTGTGGTGGGTGGCAGTCTGTACTCACTGACGTTATGACTGTGGTGGGTGGCAGTCTGTACTCACTGACGTTATGACTGTGGTGGGTGGCAGTCTGTACTCACTGACGTTATGACTGTGGTGGGTGGCAGTCTATACTCACTGGCGTTATGACTGTGGTGGGTGGCAGTCTGTACTCACTGACGTTATGACTGTGGTGGGTGGCGGTCTGTACTCACTGACGTTATGACTGTGATGGGTGGCAGTCTGTACTCACTGACGTTATGACTGTGGTGGGTGGCAGTCTGTACTCACTGACGTTATGACTGTGGTGGGTGGCAGTCTGTACTCACTGACGTTATGACTGTGGTGTGTGGCGGTCTGTACTCACTGGCTTTACGACTGTGATGGGTGGCAGTCTGTACTCGCTGACATTATGACTGTGATCGGTGGCAGTCTGTACTCACTGACGTTATGACTGTGGTGGGTGGCAGTCTGTACTCACTGATGTTACGACTGTGGTGGGTGGCAGTCTGTACTCACTGACGTTATGACTGTGGTGGGTGACAGTCTGTACTCACTGTCTACAACTAACACTGACGTTATGACTGTGGTGGGTGGCAGTCTGTACTCGCTGACGTTATGACTGTGATTTGTGGCAGTCTGTACTCACTGGCGTTATGACTGTGGTGGGTGGCAGTCTGTACTCACTGACGTTATGACTGTGGTGGGTGGCAGTCTGTACTCACTGATGTTATGTCTGTGGTGGGTGGCAGTCTGTACTCACTGGCTTTATGACTGTTGTGGGTGGCAGTCTGTACTCGCTGACTTTATGACTGTGGTGGGTGGCAGTCTGTACTCGCTGACGTTATGACTGTGATTTGTGGCAGTCTGTACTCACTGGCGTTATGACTGTGGTGGGTGGCAGTCTGTACTCACTGACGTTATGACTGTGGTGGGTGGCAGTCTGTACTCACTGATGTTATGTCTGTGGTGGGTGGCAGTCTGTACTCACTGGCTTTATGACTGTTGTGGGTGGCAGTCTGTACTCGCTGACTTTATGACTGTGGTGGGTGGCAATCTGTACTCACTGACGTTACGACTGTGATGGGTGGCAGTCTGTACTCGCTGACATTATGACTGTGATCGGTGGCAGTCTGTACTCATAGACGTTATGACTGTGGTGGGTGGCAGTCTGTACTCACTGACGTTATGACTGTGGTGGGTGGCAGTCTGTACTCACTGACGTTATGACTGTATTGGGTGGCAGTCTGTACTCACTGACGTTATGACTCTGATGGGTGGCAGTCTGTACTCACTGACATTATGACTGTGATCGGTGGCAGTCTGTACTCACTGATGTTATGACTGTGATGGGTGGCAGTCTGTACTCACTGACGTTATGACTTTGGTGGGTGGCAGTCTGTACTCACTGACGTTATGACTGTGATCGGTGGCAGTCTGTACTCACTGGCTTTATGACTGTGGTGGGTGGCAGTCTGTACTCGCTGACGTTATGACTGTGGTGGGTGGCAGTCTGTACTCACTGACGTTATGACTGTGGTGGGTGGCAGTCTGTACTCACTGACGTTATGACTGTGATGGGTGGCGGTCTGTACTCACTGACATTACGACTGTGATAGGTGGCATTCTGTACTCGCTGACATTATGACTGTGATCGGTTGCAGTCTGTACTCATAGACAATATGAATGTCGTGGGTGGCAGTCTGTACTCACTGACGTTATGACTGTGATGGGTGGCAGTCTGTACTCACTGGCTTTATGACTGTGGTGGTTGGCAGTCTGTACTCGCTGACGTTATGACTGTGGTGGGTGGCAGTCTGTACTCACTGACGTTATGACTGTGGTGGGTGGCAGTCTGTACTCACTAACGATATGACTGTGGTGGGTGGCGGTCTGTACTCACTGACATTACAACTGTGATAGGTGGCAGTCTGTACTAGCTGACATTATGACTGTGATCGGTGGCAGTCTGTACTCATAGACGTTATGACTGTGGTGGGTGGCAGTCTGTACTCACTGACGTTATGACTGTGGTGGGTGGCAGTCTGTACTCACTGACGTTATGACTGTATTGGGTGGCAGTCTGTACTCACTGACGTTATGACTCTGATGGTTCGCAGTCTGTATTCACTGACATTATGACTGTGATCGGTGGCAGTCTGTACTCACTGACGTTATGACTGTGATGGGTGGCAGTCTGTACTCACTGACGTTATGACTGTGGTGGGTGGCAGTCTGTACTCACTGACGTTATGACTGTGATCGGTGGCAGTCTGTACTCGCTGACGTTAAGACTGTGGTGAGTGGCAGTCTGTACTCACTGACGTTATGACTGTGATGGGTGGCAGTCTGTACTCACTGGCGTTATGACTGTGGTGGGTGGCAGTCTGTACTCACTGACGTTATGACTGTGGTGGATGGCAGTCTGTACTCACTGACATTATGACTATGGTGGGTGGCAGTCTGTACTCACTGGAGTTACGACTGTGGTGGGTGGCAGTCTGTACTCACTGACGTTATGACTGTGGTGGGTGGCAGTCTGTACTCACTGACGTTATGACTGTGGTGGGTGGCAGTCTGTACTCACTGGCGTTATGACTGTGGTGGGTGGCAGTCTGTACTCACTGACGTTATGACTGTGGTGGGTGGCGGTCTGTACTCACTGACGTTATGACTGTGATGGGTGGCAGTCTGTACTCACTGACGTTATGACTATGGTGGGTGGCAGTCTGTACTCACTGGAGTTACGACTGTGGTGGGTGGCGGTCTGTACTCACTGACATTACGACTGTGATGGGTGGCAGTCTGTACTCGCTGACATTATGACTGTGATCGGTGGCAGTCTGTACTCATAGACGTTATGACTGTGGTGGGTGGCAGTCTGTACTCACTGACGTTATGACTGTGGTGGGTGGCAGTCTGTACTCACTGACGTTATGACTGTATTGGGTAGCAGTCTGTACTCACTGACGTTATGACTCTGATGGGTGGCAGTCTGTACTCACTGACATTATGACTGTGATCGGTGGCAGTCTGTACTCACTGACGTTATGACTGTGATGGGTTGCAGTCTGTACTCACTGACGTTATGACTGTGGTGGGTGGCAGTCTGTACTCACTGACGTTATGACTGTGATCGGTGGCAGTCTGTACTCACTGACGTTATGACTGTGGTGGGTGGCAGTCTGTACTCACTGACGTTATGACTGTGGTGGGTGGCAGTCTGTATTCACTGGCGTTATGACTGTGGTGGGTGGCAGTCTGTACTCGCTGACGTTAAGACTGTGGTGGGTGGCAGTCTGTACTCACTGACGTTATGACTGTGATGGGTGGCAGTCTGTACTCACTGCCGTTATGACTGTGGTGGGTGGCAGTCTGAACTCATTGACGTAATGACTATGATGGATGGCAGTCTGTAATCTCTGACATTATGACTATGGTGGGTGGCAGTCTGTACTCACTGGCGTTACTACTGTGGTGGGTGGCAGTCTGTACTCACTGACGTTATGACTGTGGTGGGTGGCAGTCTGTACTCACTGACGTTATGACTGTGGTGGGTGGCAGTCTGTACTCACTGACGTTATGACTGTGGTGGGTGGCAGTCTATACTCACTGGCGTTATGACTGTGGTGGGTGGCAGTCTGTACTCACTGACGTTATGACTGTGGTGGGTGGCGGTCTGTACTCACTGACGTTATGACTGTGATGGGTGGCAGTCTGTACTCACTGACGTTATGACTGTGGTGGGTGGCAGTCTGTACTCACTGACGTTATGACTGTGGTGGGTGGCAGTCTGTACTCACTGACGTTATGACTGTGGTGTGTGGCGGTCTGTACTCACTGGCTTTACGACTGTGATGGGTGGCAGTCTGTACTCGCTGACATTATGACTGTGATCGGTGGCAGTCTGTACTCACTGACGTTATGACTGTGGTGGGTGGCAGTCTGTACTCACTGATGTTACGACTGTGGTGGGTGGCAGTCTGTACTCACTGACGTTATGACTGTGGTGGGTGACAGTCTGTACTCACTGTCTACAACTAACACTGACGTTATGACTGTGGTGGGTGGCAGTCTGTACTCGCTGACGTTATGACTGTGATTTGTGGCAGTCTGTAGTCACTGGCGTTATGACTGTGGTGGGTGGCAGTCTGTACTCACTGACGTTATGACTGTGGTGGGTGGCAGTCTGTACTCACTGATGTTATGTCTGTGGTGGGTGGCAGTCTGTACTCACTGGCTTTATGACTGTTGTGGGTGGCAGTCTGTACTCGCTGACTTTATGACTGTGGTGGGTGGCAATCTGTACTCACTGACGTTACGACTGTGATGGGTGGCAGTCTGTACTCGCTGACATTATGACTGTGATCGGTGGCAGTCTGTACTCATAGACGTTATGACTGTGGTGGGTGGCAGTCTGTACTCACTGACGTTATGACTGTGGTGGGTGGCAGTCTGTACTCACTGACGTTATGACTGTATTGGGTGGCAGTCTGTACTCACTGACGTTATGACTCTGATGGGTGGCAGTCTGTACTCACTGACATTATGACTGTGATCGGTGGCAGTCTGTACTCACTGATGTTATGACTGTGATGGGTGGCAGTCTGTACTCACTGACGTTATGACTTTGGTGGGTGGCAGTCTGTACTCACTGACGTTATGACTGTGATCGGTGGCAGTCTGAACTCACTGACGTTATGACTGTGGTGGGTGGCAGTCTGTACTCACTGACGTTATGACTGTGATTGGTGGCAGTCTGTACTCACTGACGTTATGACTGTGATCGGTGGCAGTCTGTACTCACTGACGTTATGACTGTGGTGGGTGGCAGTCTGTACTCACTGACGTTATGACTGTGGTGGGTGGCAGTCTTTACTCACTGACGTTATGACAGTGATTTGTGGCAGTCTGTACTCACTGGCTTTATGACTGTGGTGGGTGGCAGTCTGTACTCGCTGACGTTATGACTGTGGTGGGTGGCAGTCTGTACTCACTGACGTTATGACTGTGGTGGGTGGCAGTCTGTACTCACTGACGTTATGACTGTGATGGGTGGCGGTCTGTACTCACTGACATTACGACTGTGATAGGTGGCATTCTGTACTCGCTGACATTATGACTGTGATCGGTTGCAGTCTGTACTCATAGACAATATGAATGTCGTGGGTGGCAGTCTGTACTCACTGACGTTATGACTGTGATGGGTGGCAGTCTGTACTCACTGGCTTTATGACTGTGGTGGGTGGCAGTCTGTACTCGCTGACGTTATGACTGTGGTGGGTGGCAGTCTGTACTCACTGACGTTATGACTGTGGTGGGTGGCAGTCTGTACTCACTAACGATATGACTGTGGTGGGTGGCGGTCTGTACTCACTGACATTACAACTGTGATAGGTGGCAGTCTGTACTCGCTGACATTATGACTGTGATCGGTGGCAGTCTGTACTCATAGACGTTATGACTGTGGTGGGTGGCAGTCTGTACTCACTGACGTTATGACTGTGGTGGGTGGCAGTCTGTACTCACTGACGTTATGACTGTATTGGGTGGCAGTCTGTACTCACTGACGTTATGACTCTGATGGATGGCAGTCTGTATTCACTGACATTATGACTGTGATCGGTGGCAGTCTGTACTCACTGACGTTATGACTGTGATGGGTGGCAGTCTGTACTCACTGACGTTATGACTGTGGTGGGTGGCAGTCTGTACTCACTGACGTTATGACTGTGATCGGTGGCAGTCTGTACTCGCTGACGTTAAGACTGTGGTGAGTGGCAGTCTGTACTCACTGACGTTATGACTGTGATGGGTGGCAGTCTGTACTCACTGGTGTTATGACTGTGGTGGGTGGCAGTCTGTACTCACTGACGTTATGACTGTGGTGGATGGCAGTCTGTACTCACTGACATTATGACTATGGTGGGTGGCAGTCTGTACTCACTGGAGTTACGACTGTGGTGGGTGGCAGTCTGTACTCACTGACGTTATGACTGTGGTGGGTGGCAGTCTGTACTCACTGACGTTATGACTGTGGTGGGTGGCAGTCTGTACTCACTGGCGTTATGACTGTGGTGGGTGGCAGTCTGTACTCACTGACGTTATGACTGTGGTGGGTGGCGGTCTGTACTCACTGACGTTATGACTGTGATGGGTGGCAGTCTGTACTCACTGACGTTATGACTGTGGTGGGTGGCAGTCTGTTCTCACTGACGTTATGACTGTGGTGGGTGGCAGTCTGTACTCACTGACGTTATGACTGTAGTGGGTGGCAGTCTGTACTCACTGACGTTATGACTGTGATGGGTGGCAGTCTGTACTCACTGACGTTATGACTGTGGTGGGTGGCAGTCTGTCCTCACTGACGTTATGATTGTGTTGGGTGGCAGTCTGTACTCACTGACGTTATGACTGTGGTGTGTGGCGGTCTGTACTCACTGGCTTTACGACTGTGATGGGATGCAGTCTGTACTCGCTGACATTATGACTGTGATCGGTGGCAGTCTGTACTCACTGACGTTATGACTGTGGTGGGTGGCGGTCTGTACTCACTGACGTTACGACTGTGATGGGTGGCAGTCTGTACTCGCTGACATTATGACTGTGATCGGTGGCAGTCTGTACTCACTGACGTTATGACTGTGGTGGGTGGCAGTCTGTATTCACTGGCGTTATGACTGTGGTGTGTGGCAGTCTGTACTCGCTGACATTACGACTGTGATAGGTGGCATTCTGTACTCGCTGACATTATGACTGTGATCGGTGGCAGTCTGTACTCATAGACGTTATGACTGTGGTGGGTGGCAGTCTGTACTCGCTGACGTTATGACTGTCGTGGGTGGCAGTCTGTACTCACTGACGTTACGACTGTGGTGGGTGGCAGTCTGTACTCACTGTCTACATCTAACACTGACGTTATGACTGTGGTGGGTGGCAGTCTGTACTCGCTGACGTTATGACTGTGATTTGTGGCAGTCTGTACTCACTGGCGTTATGACTGTGGTGGGTGGCAGTCTGTACTCACTGACGTTATGACTGTGGTGGGTGGCAGTCTTTACTCACTGACGTTATGACTGTGATGGGTGGCAGTCTGTACTCACTGGCTTTATGACTGTGGTGGGTGGCAGTCTGTACTCGCTGACGTTATGACTGTGGTGGGTGGCAGTCTGTACTCACTGACGTTATGACTGTGGTGGGTGGCAGTCTGTACTCACTAACGTTATGACTGTGGTGGGTGGCGGTCTGTACTCACTAACATTACGACTGTGATAGGTGGCAGTCTGTACTCGCTGACATTATGACTGTGATCGGTGGCAGTCTGTACTCATAGACGTTATGACTGTGGTGGGTGGCAGTCTGTACTCACTGACGTTATGACTGTGGTGGGTGGCAGTCTGTACTCACTGACGTTATGACTGTATTGGGTGGCAGTCTGTACTCACTGACGTTATGACTGTAGTGGGTGGCAGTCTGTACTCACTGACATTATGACTGTGATCGGTGGCAGTCTGTACTCACTGACGTTATGACTGTGATGGGTGGCAGTCTGTACTCACTGACGTTATGACTGTGGTGGGTGGCAGTCTGTACTCACTGACGTTATGACTGTGGTGGGTGGCAGTCTGTACTCACTGATGTTACGACTGTGGTGGGTGGCAGTCTGTACTCACTGACGTTATGACTGTGGTGGGTGACAGTCTGTACTCACTGTCTACAACTAACACTGACGTTATGACTGTGGTGGGTGGCAGTCTGTACTCGCTGACGTTATGACTGTGATTTGTGGCAGTCTGTACTCACTGGCGTTATGACTGTGGTGGGTGGCAGTCTGTACTCACTGACGTTATGACTGTGGTGGGTGGCAGTCTGTACTCACTGACGTTATGTCTGTGGTGGGTGGCAGTCTGTACTCACTGACGTTATGACTGTAATGGGTGGCAGTCTGTACTCACTGACGTTATGACTCTGATGGGTGGCAGTCTGTACTCACTGACATTATGACTGTGATCGGTGGCAGTCTGTACTCACTGACGTTATGACTGTGATGGGTGGCAGTCTGTACTCACAGACGTTATGACTGTGGTGGGTGGCAGTCTGTACTCACTGACGTTATGACTGTGATCGGTGGCAGTCTGTGCTCACTGACGTTATGACTGTGGTGGGTGGCAGTCTGTACTCACTGACGTTATGACTGTGGTGTGTAGCGGTCTGTACTCACTGACGTTATGACTGTGATGGGTGGCAGTCTGTACTCACTGACGTTATGACTGTGGTGGGTGGCAGTCTGTTCTCACTGACGTTATGACTGTGGTGGGTGGCAGTCTGTACTCACTGACGTTATGACTGTAGTGGGTGGCAGTCTGTACTCACTGACGTTATGACTGTGATGGGTGGCAGTCTGTACTCACTGACGTTATGACTGTGGTGGGTGGCAGTCTGTCCTCACTGACGTTATGACTGTGGTGGGTGGCAGTCTGTACTCACTGACGTTATGACTGTGGTGTGTGGCGGTCTGTACTCACTGGCTTTACGACTGTGATGGGATGCAGTCTGTACTCGCTGACATTATGACTGTGATCGGTGGCAGTCTGTACTCACTGACGTTATGACTGTGTTGGGTGGCGTTCTGTACTCACTGACGTTACGACTGTGATGGGTGGCAGTCTGTACTCGCTGACATTATGACTGTGATCGGTGGCAGTCTGTACTCACTGACGTTATGACTGTGGTGGGTGGCAGTCTGTACTCACTGACGTTATGACTGTGGTGGGTGGCGGTCTGTACTCACTGACATTACGACTGTGATGGGTGGCAGTCTGTACTCGCTGACATTATGACTGTGATCGGTGGCAGTCTGTACTCATAGACGTTATGACTGTGGTGGGTGGCAGTCTGTACTCACTGACGTTATGACTGTGGTGGGTGGCAGTCTGTACTCACTGACGTTATGACTGTATTGGGTAGCAGTCTGTACTCACTGACGTTATGACTCTGATGGGTGGCAGTCTGTACTCACTGACATTATGACTGTGATCGGTGGCAGTCTGTACTCACTGACATTATGACTGTGATGGGTTGCAGTCTGTACTCACTGACGTTATGACTGTGGTGGGTGGCAGTCTGTACTCACTGACGTTATGACTGTGATCGGTGGCAGTCTGTACTCACTGACGTTATGACTGTGGTGGGTGGCAGTCTGTACTCACTGACGTTATGACTGTGGTGGGTGGCAGTCTGTATTCACTGGCGTTATGACTGTGGTGGGTGGCAGTCTGTACTCGCTGACGTTAAGACTGTGGTGGGTGGCAGTCTGTACTCACTGACGTTATGACTGTGATGGGTGGCAGTCTGTACTCACTGCCGTTATGACTGTGGTGGGTGGCAGTCTGAACTCATTGACGTAATGACTGTGATGGATGGCAGTCTGTAATCTCTGACATTATGACTATGGTGGGTGGCAGTCTGTACTCACTGGCGTTACTACTGTGGTGGGTGGCAGTCTGTACTCACTGACGTTATGACTGTGGTGGGTGGCAGTCTGTACTCACTGACGTTATGACTGTGGTGGGTGGCAGTCTGTACTCACTGACGTTATGACTGTGGTGGGTGGCAGTCTATACTCACTGGCGTTATGACTGTGGTGGGTGGCAGTCTGTACTCACTGACGTTATGACTGTGGTGGGTGGCGGTCTGTACTCACTGACGTTATGACTGTGATGGGTGGCAGTCTGTACTCACTGACGTTATGACTGTGGTGGGTGGCAGTCTGTACTCACTGACGTTATGACTGTGGTGGGTGGCAGTCTGTACTCACTGACGTTATGACTGTGGTGTGTGGCGGTCTGTACTCACTGGCTTTACGACTGTGATGGGTGGCAGTCTGTACTCGCTGACATTATGACTGTGATCGGTGGCAGTCTGTACTCACTGACGTTATGACTGTGGTGGGTGGCAGTCTGTACTCACTGATGTTACGACTGTGGTGGGTGGCAGTCTGTACTCACTGACGTTATGACTGTGGTGGGTGACAGTCTGTACTCACTGTCTACAACTAACACTGACGTTATGACTGTGGTGGGTGGCAGTCTGTACTCGCTGACGTTATGACTGTGATTTGTGGCAGTCTGTACTCACTGGCGTTATGACTGTGGTGGGTGGCAGTCTGTACTCACTGACGTTATGACTGTGGTGGGTGGCAGTCTGTACTCACTGACGTTATGACTGTGGTGGGTGGCAGTCTATACTCACTGGCGTTATGACTGTGGTGGGTGGCAGTCTGTACTCACTGACGTTATGACTGTGGTGGGTGGCGGTCTGTACTCACTGACGTTATGACTGTGATGGGTGGCAGTCTGTACTCACTGACGTTATGACTGTGGTGGGTGGCAGTCTGTACTCACTGACGTTATGACTGTGGTGGGTGGCAGTCTGTACTCACTGACGTTATGACTGTGGTGTGTGGCGGTCTGTACTCACTGGCTTTACGACTGTGATGGGTGGCAGTCTGTACTCGCTGACATTATGACTGTGATCGGTGGCAGTCTGTACTCACTGACGTTATGACTGTGGTGGGTGGCAGTCTGTACTCACTGATGTTACGACTGTGGTGGGTGGCAGTCTGTACTCACTGACGTTATGACTGTGGTGGGTGACAGTCTGTACTCACTGTCTACAACTAACACTGACGTTATGACTGTGGTGGGTGGCAGTCTGTACTCGCTGACGTTATGACTGTGATTTGTGGCAGTCTGTACTCACTGGCGTTATGACTGTGGTGGGTGGCAGTCTGTACTCACTGACGTTATGACTGTGGTGGGTGGCAGTCTGTACTCACTGATGTTATGTCTGTGGTGGGTGGCAGTCTGTACTCACTGGCTTTATGACTGTTGTGGGTGGCAGTCTGTACTCGCTGACTTTATGACTGTGGTGGGTGGCAATCTGTACTCACTGACGTTACGACTGTGATGGGTGGCAGTCTGTACTCGCTAACATTATGACTGTGATCGGTGGCAGTCTGTACTCATAGACGTTATGACTGTGGTGGGTGGCAGTCTGTACTCACTGACGTTATGACTGTGGTGGGTGGCAGTCTGTACTCACTGACGTTATGACTGTATTGGGTGGCAGTCTGTACTCACTGACGTTATGACTCTGATGGGTGGCAGTCTGTACTCACTGACATTATGACTGTGATCGGTGGCAGTCTGTACTCACTGATGTTATGACTGTGATGGGTGGCAGTCTGTACTCACTGACGTTATGACTTTGGTGGGTGGCAGTCTGTACTCACTGACGTTATGACTGTGATCGGTGGCAGTCTGAACTCACTGACGTTATGACTGTGGTGGGTGGCAGTCTGTACTCACTGACGTTATGACTGTGATTGGTGGCAGTCTGTACTCACTGACGTTATGACTGTGATCGGTGGCAGTCTGTACTCACTGACGTTATGACTGTGGTGGGTGGCAGTCTGTACTCACTGACGTTATGACTGTGGTGGGTGGCAGTCTTTACTCACTGACGTTATGACAGTGATTTGTGGCAGTCTGTACTCACTGGCTTTATGACTGTGGTGGGTGGCAGTCTGTACTCGCTGACGTTATGACTGTGGTGGGTGGCAGTCTGTACTCACTGACGTTATGACTGTGGTGGGTGGCAGTCTGTACTCACTGACGTTATGACTGTGATGGGTGGCGGTCTGTACTCACTGACATTACGACTGTGATAGGTGGCATTCTGTACTCGCTGACATTATGACTGTGATCGGTTGCAGTCTGTACTCATAGACAATATGAATGTCGTGGGTGGCAGTCTGTACTCACTGACGTTATGACTGTGATGGGTGGCAGTCTGTACTCACTGGCTTTATGACTGTGGTGGGTGGCAGTCTGTACTCGCTGACGTTATGACTGTGGTGGGTGGCAGTCTGTACTCACTGACGTTATGACTGTGGTGGGTGGCAGTCTGTACTCACTAACGATATGACTGTGGTGGGTGGCGGTCTGTACTCACTGACATTACAACTGTGATAGGTGGCAGTCTGTACTCGCTGACATTATGACTGTGATCGGTGGCAGTCTGTACTCATAGACGTTATGACTGTGGTGGGTGGCAGTCTGTACTCACTGACGTTATGACTGTGGTGGGTGGCAGTCTGTACTCACTGACGTTATGACTGTATTGGGTGGCAGTCTGTACTCACTGACGTTATGACTCTGATGGATGGCAGTCTGTATTCACTGACATTATGACTGTGATCGGTGGCAGTCTGTACTCACTGACGTTATGACTGTGATGGGTGGCAGTCTGTACTCACTGACGTTATGACTGTGGTGGGTGGCAGTCTGTACTCACTGACGTTATGACTGTGATCGGTGGCAGTCTGTACTCGCTGACGTTAAGACTGTGGTGAGTGGCAGTCTGTACTCACTGACGTTATGACTGTGATGGGTGGCAGTCTGTACTCACTGGTGTTATGACTGTGGTGGGTGGCAGTCTGTACTCACTGACGTTATGACTGTGGTGGATGGCAGTCTGTACTCACTGACATTATGACTATGGTGGGTGGCAGTCTGTACTCACTGGCGTTATGACTGTGGTGGGTGGCAGTCTGTACTCACTGACGTTATGACTGTGGTGGGTGGCAGTCTGTACTCACTGGCGTTATGACTGTGGTGGGTGGCAGTCTGTACTCACTGACGTTATGACTGTGGTGGGTGGCGGTCTGTACTCACTGACGTTATGACTGTGATGGGTGGCAGTCTGTACTCACTGACGTTATGACTGTGGTGGGTGGCAGTCTGTTCTCACTGACGTTATGACTGTGGTGGGTGGCAGTCTGTACTCACTGACGTTATGACTGTAGTGGGTGGCAGTCTGTACTCACTGACGTTATGACTGTGATGGGTGGCAGTCTGTACTCACTGACGTTATGACTGTGGTGGGTGGCAGTCTGTCCTCACTGACGTTATGATTGTGTTGGGTGGCAGTCTGTACTCACTGACGTTATGACTGTGGTGTGTGGCGGTCTGTACTCACTGTCTTTACGACTGTGATGGGATGCAGTCTGTACTCGCTGACATTATGACTGTGATCGGTGGCAGTCTGTACTCACTGACGTTATGACTGTGGTGGGTGGCGGTCTGTACTCACTGACGTTACGACTGTGATGGGTGGCAGTCTGTACTCGCTGACATTATGACTGTGATCGGTGGCAGTCTGTACTCACTGACGTTATGACTGTGGTGGGTGGCAGTCTGTATTCACTGGCGTTATGACTGTGGTGTGTGGCAGTCTGTACTCGCTGACATTACGACTGTGATAGGTGGCATTCTGTACTCGCTGACATTATGACTGTGATCGGTGGCAGTCTGTACTCATAGACGTTATGACTGTGGTGGGTGGCAGTCTGTACTCGCTGACGTTATGACTGTCGTGGGTGGCAGTCTGTACTCACTGACGTTACGACTGTGGTGGGTGGCAGTCTGTACTCACTGTCTACATCTAACACTGACGTTATGACTGTGGTGGGTGGCAGTCTGTACTCGCTGACGTTATGACTGTGATTTGTGGCAGTCTGTACTCACTGGCGTTATGACTGTGGTGGGTGGCAGTCTGTACTCACTGACGTTATGACTGTGGTGGGTGGCAGTCTTTACTCACTGACGTTATGACTGTGATGGGTGGCAGTCTGTACTCACTGGCTTTATGACTGTGGTGGGTGGCAGTCTGTACTCGCTGACGTTATGACTGTGGTGGGTGGCAGTCTGTACTCACTGACGTTATGACTGTGGTGGGTGGCAGTCTGTACTCACTGACGTTATGACTGTGGTGGGTGGCGGTCTGTACTCACTAACATTACGACTGTGATAGGTGGCAGTCTGTACTCGCTGACATTATGACTGTGATCGGTGGCAGTCTGTACTCATAGACGTTATGACTGTGGTGGGTGGCAGTCTGTACTCACTGACGTTATGACTGTGGTGGGTGGCAGTCTGTACTCACTGACGTTATGACTGTATTGGGTGGCAGTCTGTACTCACTGACGTTATGACTGTAGTGGGTGGCAGTCTGTACTCACTGACATTATGACTGTGATCGGTGGCAGTCTGTACTCACTGACGTTATGACTGTGATGGGTGGCAGTCTGTACTCACTGACGTTATGACTGTGGTGGGTGGCAGTCTGTACTCACTGACGTTATGACTGTGATCGGTGGCAGTCTGTACTCGCTGACGTTAAGACTGTGGTGAGTGGCAGTCTGTACTCACTGACGTTATGACTGTGATGGGTGGCAGTCTGTACTCACTGGCGTTATGACTGTGGTGGGTGGCAGTCTGTACTCACTGACGTTATGACTGTGGTGGATGGCAGTCTGTACTCACTGACATTTTGACTATGGTGGGTGGCAGTCTGTAGTCACTGGCATTACGACTGTGGTGGGTGGCAGTCTGTACTCACTGACGTTATGACTGTGGTGGGTGGCAGTCTGTACTCACTGACGTTATGACTGTGGTGGGTGGCGGTCTGTACTCACTGACGTTACGACTGTGATGGGTGGCAGTCTGTACTCGCTGACATTATGACTGTGATCGGTTGCAGTCTGTACTCATAGACGTTATGACTCTGATGGGTGGCAGTCTGTATTCACTGACATTATGACTGTGATCGGTGGCAGTCTGTACTCACTGACGTTATGACTGTGATGGGTGGCAGTCTGTACTCACTGACGTTATGACTGTGGTGGGTGGCAGTCTGTACTCACTGACGTTATGACTGTGATCGGTGGCAGTCTGTACTCGCTGACGTTAAGACTGTGGTGAGTGGCAGTCTGTACTCACTGACGTTATGACTGTGATGGGTGGCAGTCTGTACTCACTGGCGTTATGACTGTGGTGGGTGGCAGTCTGTACTCACTGACGTTATGACTGTGGTGGATGGCAGTCTGTACTCACTGACATTATGACTATGGTGGGTGGCAGTCTGTACTCACTGGCGTTACGACTGTGGTGGGTGGCAGTCTGTACTCACTGACGTTATGACTGTGGTGGGTGGCAGTCTGTACTCACTGACGTTATGACTGTGGTGGGTGGCAGTCTGTACTCACTGGCGTTATGACTGTGGTGGGTGGCAGTCTGTACTCACTGACGTTATGACTGTGGTGGGTGGCGGTCTGTACTCACTGACGTTATGACTGTGATGGGTGGCAGTCTGTACTCACTGACGTTATGACTGTGGTGGGTGGCAGTCTGTTCTCACTGACGTTATGACTGTGGTGGGTGGCAGTCTGTACTCACTGACGTTATGACTGTAGTGGGTGGCAGTCTGTACTCACTGACGTTATGACTGTGATGGGTGGCAGTCTGTACTCACTGACGTTATGACTGTGGTGGGTGGCAGTCTGTCCTCACTGACGTTATGATTGTGTTGGGTGGCAGTCTGTACTCACTGACGTTATGACTGTGGTGTGTGGCGGTCTGTACTCACTGGCTTTACGACTGTGATGGGATGCAGTCTGTACTCGCTGACATTATGACTGTGATCGGTGGCAGTCTGTACTCACTGACGTTATGACTGTGGTGGGTGGCGGTCTGTACTCACTGACGTTACGACTGTGATGGGTGGCAGTCTGTACTCGCTGACATTATGACTGTGATCGGTGGCAGTCTGTACTCACTGACGTTATGACTGTGGTGGGTGGCAGTCTGTATTCACTGGCGTTATGACTGTGGTGTGTGGCAGTCTGTACTCGCTGACATTACGACTGTGATAGGTGGCATTCTGTACTCGCTGACATTATGACTGTGATCGGTGGCAGTCTGTACTCATAGACGTTATGACTGTGGTGGGTGGCAGTCTGTACTCGCTGACGTTATGACTGTGGTGGGTGGCAGTCTGTACTCACTGACGTTACGACTGTGGTGGGTGGCAGTCTGTACTCACTGTCTACATCTAACACTGACGTTATGACTGTGGTGGGTGGCAGTCTGTACTCGCTGACGTTATGACTGTGATTTGTGGCAGTCTGTACTCACTGGCGTTATGACTGTGGTGGGTGGCAGTCTGTACTCACTGACGTTATGACTGTGGTGGGTGGCAGTCTTTACTCACTGACGTTATGACTGTGATGGGTGGCAGTCTGTACTCACTGGCTTTATGACTGTGGTCGGTGGCAGTCTGTACTCGCTGACGTTATGACTGTGGTGGGTGGCAGTCTGTACTCACTGACGTTATGACTGTGGTGGGTGGCAGTCTGTACTCACTAACGTTATGACTGTGGTGGGTGGCGGTCTGTACTCACTAACATTACGACTGTGATAGGTGGCAGTCTGTACTCGCTGACATTATGACTGTGATCGGTGGCAGTCTGTACTCATAGATGTTATGACTGTGGTGGGTGGCAGTCTGTACTCACTGACGTTATGACTGTGGTGGGTGGCAGTCTGTACTCACTGACGTTATGACTGTATTGGGTGGCAGTCTGTACTCACTGACGTTATGACTGTAGTGGGTGGCAGTCTGTACTCACTGACATTATGACTGTGATCGGTGGCAGTCTGTACTCACTGACGTTATGACTGTGATGGGTGGCAGTCTGTACTCACTGACGTTATGACTGTGGTGGGTGGCAGTCTGTACTCACTGACGTTATGACTGTGATCGGTGGCAGTCTGTACTCGCTGACGTTAAGACTGTGGTGAGTGGCAGTCTGTACTCACTGACGTTATGACTGTGATGGGTGGCAGTCTGTACTCACTGGCGTTATGACTGTGGTGGGTGGCAGTCTGTACTCACTGACGTTATGACTGTGGTGGATGGCAGTCTGTACTCACTGACATTTTGACTATGGTGGGTGGCAGTCTGTAGTCACTGGCATTACGACTGTGGTGGGTGGCAGTCTGTACTCACTGACGTTATGACTGTGGTGGGTGGCAGTCTGTACTCACTGACGTTATGACTGTGGTGGGTGGCGGTCTGTACTCACTGACGTTACGACTGTGATGGGTGGCAGTCTGTACTCGCTGACATTATGACTGTGATCGGTTGCAGTCTGTACTCATAGACGTTATGACTCTGATGGGTGGCAGTCTGTACTCACTGACGTTATGACTGTGATGGGTCGCAGTCTGTACTCACTGACGTTATGACTGTGGTGGGTGGCAGTCTGTACTCACTGACGTTATGACTGTGATCGGTGGCAGTCAGTACTCACTGACGTTATGACTGTGGTGGGTGGCAGTCTGTACTCACTGACGTTATGACTGTGGTGGGTGGCAGTCTGTATTCACTGGCGTTATGACTGTGGTGTGTGGCAGTCTGTACTCGCTGACATTACGACTGTGATAGGTGGCATTCTGTACTCGCTGACATTATGACTGTGATCGGTGGCAGTCTGTACTCATAGACGTTATGACTGTGGTGGGTGGCAGTCTGTACTCACTGACGTTATGACTGTGGTGGGTGGCAGTCTGTACTCATTGACGTTACGACTGTGGTGGGTGGCAGTCTGTACTCACTGTCTACATCTAACACTGACGTTATGACTGTGGTGGGTGGCAGTCTGTACTCGCTGACGTTATGACTGTGATTTGTGGCAGTCTGTACTCACTGGCGTTATGACTGTGGTGGGTGGCAGTCTGTACTCACTGACGTTATGACTGTGGTGGGTGGCAGTCTTTACTCGCTGACGTTATGACTGTGATTTGTGGCAGTCTGTACTCACTGGCGTTATGACTGTGGTGGGTGGCAGTCTGTACTCACTGACGTTATGACTGTGGTGGGTGGCAGTCTTTACTCACTGACGTTATGACTGTGATGGGTGGCAGTCTGTACTCACTGGCTTTATGACTGTGGTCGGTGGCAGTCTGTACTCGCTGACGTTATGACTGTGGTGGGTGGCAGTCTGTACTCACTGACGTTATGACTGTGGTGGGTGGCAGTCTGTACTCACTAACGTTATGACTGTGGTGGGTGGCGGTCTGTACTCACTAACATTACGACTGTGATAGGTGGCAGTCTGTACTCGCTGACATTATGACTGTGATCGGTGGCAGTCTGTACTCATAGACGTTATGACTGTGGTGGGTGGCAGTCTGTACTCACTGACGTTATGACTGTGGTGGGTGGCAGTCTGTACTCACTGACGTTATGACTGTATTGGGTGGCAGTCTGTACTCACTGACTTTATGACTGTAGTGGGTGGCAGTCTGTACTCACTGACATTATGACTGTGATCGGTGGCAGTCTGTACTCACTGACGTTATGACTGTGATGGGTGGCAGTCTGTACTCACTGACGTTATGACTGTGGTGGGTGGCAGTCTGTACTCACTGACGTTATGACTGTGATCGGTGGCAGTCTGTACTCGCTGACGTTAAGACTGTGGTGAGTGGCAGTCTGTACTCACTGACGTTATGACTGTGATGGGTGGCAGTCTGTACTCACTGGCGTTATGACTGTGGTGGGTGGCAGTCTGTACTCACTGACGTTATGACTGTGGTGGATGGCAGTCTGTACTCACTGACATTTTGACTATGGTGGGTGGCAGTCTGTAGTCACTGGCATTACGACTGTGGTGGGTGGCAGTCTGTACTCACTGACGTTATGACTGTGGTGGGTGGCAGTCTGTACTCACTGACGTTATGACTGTGGTGGGTGGCGGTCTGTACTCACTGACGTTACGACTGTGATGGGTGGCAGTCTGTACTCGCTGACATTATGACTGTGATCGGTTGCAGTCTGTACTCATAGACGTTATGACTCTGATGGGTGGCAGTCTGTACTCACTGACGTTATGACTGTGATGGGTCGCAGTCTGTACTCACTGACGTTATGACTGTGGTGGGTGGCAGTCTGTACTCACTGACGTTATGACTGTGATCGGTGGCAGTCAGTACTCACTGACGTTATGACTGTGGTGGGTGGCAGTCTGTACTCACTGACGTTATGACTGTGGTGGGTGGCAGTCTGTACTCATTGACGTTACGACTGTGGTGGGTGGCAGTCTGTACTCACTGTCTACATCTAACACTGACGTTATGACTGTGGTGGGTGGCAGTCTGTACTCGCTGACGTTATGACTGTGATTTGTGGCAGTCTGTACTCACTGGCGTTATGACTGTGGTGGGTGGCAGTCTGTACTCACTGACGTTATGACTGTGGTGGGTGGCAGTCTTTACTCGCTGACGTTATGACTGTGATGGGTGGCAGTCTGTACTCACTGGCTTTATGACTGTGGTGGGTGGCAGTCTGTACTCGCTGACGTTATGACTGTGGTGGGTGGCAGTCTGTACTCACTGACGTTATGACTGTGGTGGGTGGCAGTCTGTACTCACTAACGTTATGACTGTGGTGGGTGGCGGTCTGTACTCACTAACATTACGACTGTGATAGGTGGCAGTCTGTACTCGCTGACATTATGACTGTGATCGGTGGCAGTCTGTACTCACCTACGTTGTGACTGTAGTGGGTGGCAGTCTGTACTCACTGACATTATGACTGTGATCGGTGGCAGTCTGTACTCACCTACGTTGTGACTGTGATGGGTGGCAGTCTGTACTCACTGACGTTATGACTGTGGTGGGTGGCAGTCTGTACTCATTGACGTTATGACTGTGATCGGTGGCAGTCTGTACTCGCTGACGTTAAGACTGTGGTGAGTGGCAGTCTGTACTCACTGACGTTATGACTGTGATGGGTGGCAGTCTGTACTCACTGGCGTTATGACTGTGGTGGGTGGCAGTCTGTACTCACTGACGTTATGACTGTGGTGGATGGCAGTCTGTACTCACTGACATTTTGACTATGGTGGGTGGCAGTCTGTAGTCACTGGCGTTACGACTGTGGTGGGTGGCAGTCTGTACTCACTGACGTTATGACTGTGGTGGGTGGCAGTCTGTACTCACTGACGTTATGACTGTGGTGGGTGGCAGTCTGTACTCACTGGCGTTATGACTGTGGTGGGTGGCAGTCTGTACTCACTGACGTTATGACTGTGGTGGGTGGCGGTCTGTACTCACTGACGTTATGACTGTGATGGGTGGCAGTCTGTACTCACTGACGTTATGACTGTGGTGGGTGGCAGTCTGTTCTCACTGACGTTATGACTGTGGTGGGTGGCAGTCTGTACTCACTGACGTTATGACTGTAGTGGGTGGCAGTCTGTACTCACTGACGTTATGACTGTGATGGGTGGCAGTCTGTACTCACTGACGTTATGACTGTGGTGGGTGGCAGTCTGTCCTCACTGACGTTATGACTGTGGTGGGTGGCAGTCTGTACTCACTGACGTTATGACTGTGGTGTGTGGCGGTCTGTACTCACTGACGTTATGACTGTGGTGGGTGGCGGTCTGTACTCACTGACGTTATGACTGTGATGGGTGGCAGTCTGTACTCACTGACGTTATGACTGTGGTGGGTGGCAGTCTGTTCTCACTGACGTTATGACTGTGGTGGGTGGCAGTCTGTACTCACTGACGTTATGACTGTAGTGGGTGGCAGTCTGTACTCACTGACGTTATGACTGTGATGGGTGGCAGTCTGTACTCACTGACGTTATGACTGTGGTGGGTGGCAGTCTGTCCTCACTGACGTTATGACTGTGGTGGGTGGCAGTCTGTACTCACTGACGTTATGACTGTGGTGTGTGGCGGTCTGTACTCACTGGCTTTACGACTGTGATGGGATGCAGTCTGTACTCGCTGACATTATGACTGTGATCGGTGGCAGTCTGTACTCACTGACGTTATGACTGTGGTGGGTGGCAGTCTGTACTCACTGACGTTTTGACTGTGATGGGTGGCAGTCTGTACTCGCTGACATTATGACTGTGATCGGTGGCAGTCTGTACTCACTGACGTTATGACTGTGGTGGGTTGCAGTCTTTACTCACTGACGTTATGACTGTGGTGGGTGGCGGTCTGTACTCACTGACGTTACGACTGTGATGGGTGGCAGTCTGTACTCGCTGACATTATGACTGTGATCGGTGGCAGTCTGTACTCATAGACGTTATGACTGTGGTGGGTGGCAGTCTGTACTCACTGACGTTATGACTGTGGTGGGTGGCAGTCTGTACTCACTGACGTTATGACTGTATTGGGTATCAGTCTGTGCTCACTGACGTTATGACTCTGATGGGTGGCAGTCTGTACTCACAGACATTATGACTGTGATCGGTGGCAGTCTGTACTCACTGACGTTATGACTGTGATGGGTCGCAGTCTGTACTCACTGACGTTATGACTGTGGTGGGTGGCAGTCTGTACTCACTGACGTCATGACTGTGATCGGTGGCAGTCTGTACTCACTGACGTTATGACTGTGGTGGGTGGCAGTCTGTATTCACTGGCGTTATGACTGTGGTGTGTGGCAGTCTGTACTCGCTGACGTTAAGACTGTGGTGGGTGGCAGTCTGTACTCACTGACGTTATGACTGTGATGGGTGGCAGTCTGTACTCACTGGCGTTATGACTGTGGTGGGTGGCAGTCTGTACTCATTGACGTAATGACTGTGGTGGATGGCAGTCTGTAATCTCTGACATTATGACTATGGTGGGTGGCAGTCTGTACTCACTGGCGTTACTACTGTGGTGGGTGGCAGTCTGTACTCACTGACGTTATGACTGTGGTGGGTGGCAGTCTGTACTCACTGACGTTATGACTGTGGTGGGTGGCAGTCTATAATCACTGGCGTTATGACTGTGGTGGGTGGCAGTCTGTACTCACTGACGTTATGACTGTGGTGGGTGGCGGTCTGTACTCACTGACGTTATGACTGTGATGGGTGGCAGTCTGTACTCACTGACGTTATGACTGTGGTGGGTGGCAGTCTGTACTCACTGACGTTATGAATGTGGTGGGTGGCAGTCTGTACTCACTGACGTTATGACTGTAGTGGGTGGCAGTCTGTACTCACTGACGTTATGACTGTGATGGGTGGCAGTCTGTACTCACTGACGTTATGACTGTGGTGGGTGGCAGTCTGTACTCACTGACGTTATGACTGTGGTGGGTGGCAGTCTGTACTCACTGGCCTTATGACTGTGGTGTGTGGCGGTCTGTACTCACTGGCTTTACGACTGTGATGGGTGGCAGTCTGTACTCGCTGACATTATGACTGTGATCGGTGGCCGTCTGTACTCACTGACGTTATGACTGTGGTGGGTGGCAGTCTGTACTCACTGATGTTACGACTGTGGTGGGTGGCAGTCTGTACTCACTGACGTTATGACTGTGGTGGGTGACAGTCTGTACTCACTGTCTAAAACTAACACTGACGTTATGACTGTGGTGGGTGGCAGTCTGTACTCGCTGACGTTATGACTGTGATTTGTGGCAGTCTGTACTCACTGGCGTTATGACTGTGGTGGGTGGCAGTCTGTACTCACTGACGTTATGACTGTATTGGGTGGCAGTCTGTACTCACTGACGTTATGACTCTGATGGGTGGCAGTCTGTTCTCACTGACATTATGACTGTGATCGGTGGCAGTCTGTACTCACTGACGTTATGACTCTGATGGGTGGCAGTCTGTTCTCACTGACATTATGACTGTGATCGGTGGCAGTCTGTACTCACTGACGTTATGACTGTGATGGGTGGCAGTCTGTACTCACTGACGTTATGACTGTGGTGGGTGGCAGTCTGTTCTCACTGACGTTATGACTGTGGTGGGTGGCAGTCTGTACTCACTGACGTTATGACTGTAGTGGGTGGCAGTCTGTACTCACTGACGTTATGACTGTGATGGGTGGCAGTCTGTACTCACTGACGTTATGACTGTGGTGGGTGGCAGTCTGTCCTCACTGACGTTATGACTGTGGTGGGTGGCAGTCTGTACTCACTGATGTTATGACTGTGGTGTGTGGCGGTCTGTACTCACTGGCTTTACGACTGTGATGGGATGCAGTCTGTACTCGCTGACATTATGACTGTGATCGGTGGCAGTCTGTACTCACTGACGTTATGACTGTGGTGGGTGGCAGTCTGTACTCACTGACGTTTTGACTGTGATGGGTGGCAGTCTGTACTCGCTGACATTATGACTGTGATCGGTGGCAGTCTGTACTCACTGACGTTATGACTGTGGTGGGTGGCAGTCTTTACTCACTGACGTTATGACTGTGGTGGGTGGCGGTCTGTACTCACTGACGTTACGACTGTGATGGGTGGCAGTCTGTACTCGCTGACATTATGACTGTGATCGGTGGCAGTCTGTACTCATAGACGTTATGACTGTGGTGGGTGGCAGTCTGTACTCACTGACGTTATGACTGTGGTGGGTGGCAGTCTGTACTCACTGACGTTATGACTGTATTGGGTATCAGTCTGTGCTCACTGACGTTATGACTCTGATGGGTGGCAGTCTGTACTCACAGACATTATGACTGTGATCGGTGGCAGTCTGTACTCACTGACGTTATGACTGTGATGGGTCGCAGTCTGTACTCACTGACGTTATGACTGTGGTGGGTGGCAGTCTGTACTCACTGACGTCATGACTGTGATCGGTGGCAGTCTGTACTCACTGACGTTATGACTGTGGTGGGTGGCAGTCTGTACTCACTGACGTTATGACTGTGGTGGGTGGCAGTCTGTATTCACTGGCGTTATGACTGTGGTGTGTGGCAGTCTGTACTCGCTGACGTTAAGACTGTGGTGGGTGGCAGTCTGTACTCACTGACGTTATGACTGTGATGGGTGGCAGTCTGTACTCACTGGCGTTATGACTGTGGTGGGTGGCAGTCTGTACTCATTGACGTAATGACTGTGGTGGATGGCAGTCTGTAATCTCTGACATTATGACTATGGTGGGTGGCAGTCTGTACTCACTGGCGTTACTACTGTGGTGGGTGGCAGTCTGTACTCACTGGCGTTATGACTGTGGTGGGTGGCAGTCTGTACTCACTGACGTTATGACTGTGGTGGGTGGCGGTCTGTACTCACTGACGTTATGACTGTGATGGGTGGCAGTCTGTACTCACTGACGTTATGACTGTGGTGGGTGGCAGTCTGTACTCACTGACGTTATGACTGTGGTGGGTGGCAGTCTGTACTCACTGACGTTATGACTGTAGTGGGTGGCAGTCTGTACTTACTGACGTTATGACTGTGATGGGTGGCAGTCTGTACTCACTGACGTTATGACTGTGGTGGGTGGCAGTCTGTACTCACGGACGTTATGACTGTGGTGGGTGGCAGTCTGTACTCACTGGCCTTATGACTGTGGTGTGTGGCGGTCTGTACTCACTGGCTTTACGACTGTGATGGGTGGCAGTCTGTACTCGCTGACATTATGACTGTGATCGGTGGCAGTCTGTACTCACTGACGTTATGACTGTGGTGGGTGGCAGTCTGTACTCACTGATGTTACGACTGTGGTGGGTGGCAGTCTGTACTCACTGACGTTATGACTGTGGTGGGTGACAGTCTGTACTCACTGTCTAAAACTAACACTGACGTTATGACTGTGGTGGGTGGCAGTCTGTACTCGCTGACGTTATGACTGTGATTTGTGGCAGTCTGTACTCACTGGCGTTATGACTGTGGTGGGTGGCAGTCTGTACTCACTGACGTTATGACTGTGGTGTGTGGCGGTCTGTACTCACAGGCTTTACGACTGTGATGGGATGCAGTCTGTACTCGCTGACATTATGACTGTGATCGGTGGCAGTCTGTACTCACTGACGTTATGACTGTGGTGGGTGGCGGTCTGTACTCACTGACGTTATGACTGTGATGGGTGGCAGTCTGTACTCACTGACGTTATGACTGTGGTGGGTGGCAGTCTGTACTCACTGACGTTATGACTGTGGTTGGTGGCAGTCTGTACTCACTGACGTTATGACTGTAGTGGGTGGCAGTCTGTACTCACTGACGTTATGACTGTGATGGGTGGCAGTCTGTACTCACTGACGTTATGACTGTGGTGGGTGGCAGTCTGTACTCACTGACGTTATGACTGTGGTGGGTGGCAGTCTGTACTCACTGGCCTTATGACTGTGGTGTGTGGCGGTCTGTACTCACTGGCTTTACGACTGTGATGGGTGGCAGTCTCTACTCGCTGACATTATGACTGTGATCGGTGGCAGTCTGTACTCACTGACGTTATGACTGTGGTGGGTGGCAGTCTGTACTCACTGATGTTACGACTGTGGTGGGTGGCAGTCTGTACTCACTGACGTTATGACTGTGGTGGGTGACAGTCTGTACTCACTGTCTAAAACTAACACTGACGTTATGACTGTGGTGGGTGGCAGTCTGTAATCGCTGACGTTATGACTGTGATTTGTGGCAGTCTGTACTCACTGGCGTTATGACTGTGGTGGGTGGCAGTCTGTACTCACTGACGTTATGACTGTATTGGGTGGCAGTCTGTACTCACTGACGTTATGACTCTGATGGGTGGCAGTCTGTTCTCACTGACATTATGACTGTGATCGGTGGCAGTCTGTACTCACTGACGTTATGACTCTGATGGGTGGCAGTCTTTACTCACTGACGTTATGACTGTGGTGGGTGGCGGTCTGTACTCACTGACGTTACGACTGTGATGGGTGGCAGTCTGTACTCGCTGACATTATGACTGTGATCGGTGGCAGTCTGTACTCATAGACGTTATGACTGTGGTGGGTGGCAGTCTGTACTCACTGACGTTATGACTGTGGTGGGTGGCAGTCTGTACTCACTGACGTTATGACTGTATTGGGTATCAGTCTGTGCTCAATGAAGTTATGACTCTGATGGGTGGCAGTCTGTACTCACAGACATTATGACTGTGATCGGTGGCAGTCTGTACTCACTGACGTTATGACTGTGATGGGTCGCAGTCTGTACTCACTGACGTTATGACTGTGGTGGGTGGCAGTCTGTGCTCACTGACGTCATGACTGTGATCGGTGGCAGTCTGTACTCACTGACGTTATGACTTTGGTGGGTGGCAGTCTGTACTCACTGACGTTATGACTGTGGTGGGTGGCAGTCTGTATTCACTGGCGTTATGACTGTGGTGTGTGGCAGTCTGTACTCGCTGACGTTAAGACTGTGGTGGGTGGCAGTCTGTACTCACTGACGTTATGACTGTGATGGGTGGCAGTCTGTACTCACTGGCGTTATGACTGTGGTGGGTGGCAGTCTGTACTCATTGACGTAATGACTGTGGTGGATGGCAGTCTGTAATCTCTGACATTATGACTATGGTGGGTGGCAGTCTGTACTCACTGGCGTTACTACTGTGGTGGGTGGCAGTCTGTACTCACTGACGTTATGACTGTGGTGGGTGGCAGTCTGTACTCACTGACGTTATGACTGTGGTGGGTGGCAGTCTATAATCACTGGCGTTATGACTGTGGTGGGTGGCAGTCTGTACTCACTGACGTTATGACTGTGGTGGGTGGCGGTCTGTACTCACTGACGTTATGACTGTGATGGGTGGCAGTCTGTACTCACTGACGTTATGACTGTGGTGGGTGGCAGTCTGTACTCACTGACGTTATGACTGTGGTTGGTGGCAGTCTGTACTCACTGACGTTATGACTGTAGTGGGTGGCAGTCTGTACTCACTGACGTTATGACTGTGATGGGTGGCAGTCTGTACTCACTGACGTTATGACTGTGGTGGGTGGCAGTCTGTACTCACTGACGTTATGACTGTGGTGGGTGGCAGTCTGTACTCACTGGCCTTATGACTGTGGTGGGTGGCGGTCTGTACTCACTGGCTTTACGACTGTGATGGGTGGCAGTCTGTACTCGCTGACATTATGACTGTGATCGGTGGCAGTCTGTACTCACTGACGTTATGACTGTGGTGGGTGGCAGTCTGTACTCACTGATGTTACGACTGTGGTGGGTGGCAGTCTGTACTCACTGACGTTATGACTGTGGTGGGTGACAGTCTGTACTCACTGTCTAAAACTAACACTGACGTTATGACTGTGGTGGGTGGCAGTCTGTACTCGCTGACGTTATGACTGTGATTTGTGGCAGTCTGTACTCACTGGCGTTATGACTGTGGTGGGTGGCAGTCTGTACTCACTGACGTTATGACTGTATTGGGTGGCAGTCTGTACTCACTGACGTTATGACTCTGATGGGTGGCAGTCTGTTCTCACTGACATTATGACTGTGATCGGTGGCAGTCTGTACTCACTGACGTTATGACTCTGATGGGTGGCAGTCTGTTCTCACTGACATTATGACTGTGATCGGTGGCAGTCTGTACTCACTGACGTTATGACTGTGATGAGTGGCAGTCTGTACTCACTGACGTTATGACTGTGGTGGGTGGCAGTCTGTTCTCACTGACGTTATGACTGTGGTGGGTGGCAGTCTGTACTCACTGACGTTATGACTGTGGTGGGTGGCAGTCTGTACTCACTGACGTTTTGACTGTGATGGGTGGCAGTCTGTACTCGCTGACATTATGACTGTGATCGGTGGCAGTCTGTACTCACTGACGTTATGACTGTGGTGGGTGGCAGTCTTTACTCACTGACGTTATGACTGTGGTGGGTGGCGGTCTGTACTCACTGACGTTACGACTGTGATGGGTGGCAGTCTGTACTCGCTGACATTATGACTGTGATCGGTGGCAGTCTGTACTCATAGACGTTATGACTGTGGTGGGTGGCAGTCTGTACTCACTGACGTTATGACTGTGGTGGGTGGCAGTCTGTACTCACTGACGTTATGACTGTATTGGGTATCAGTCTGTGCTCACTGACGTTATGACTCTGATGGGTGGCAGTCTGTACTCACAGACATTATGACTGTGATCGGTGGCAGTCTGTACTCACTGACGTTATGACTGTGATGGGTCGCAGTCTGTACTCACTGACGTTATGACTGTGGTGGGTGGCAGTCTGTACTCACTGACGTCATGACTGTGATCGGTGGCAGTCTGTACTCACTGACGTTATGACTGTGATGGGTGGCAGTCTGTACTCGCTGACATTATGACTGTGATCGGTGGCAGTCTGTACTCACTGACGTTATGACTGTGGTGGGTGGCAGTCTGTACTCACTGATGTTACGACTGTGGTGGGTGGCAGTCTGTACTCACTGACGTTATGACTGTGGTGGGTGACAGTCTGTACTCACTGTCTAAAACTAACACTGACGTTATGACTGTGGTGGGTGGCAGTCTGTACTCGCTGACGTTATGACTGTGATTTGTGGCAGTCTTTACTCACTGGCGTTATGACTGTGGTGGGTGGCAGTCTGTACTCACTGACGTTATGACTGTATTGGGTGGCAGTCTGTACTCACTGACGTTATGACTCTGATGGGTGGCAGTCTGTTCTCACTGACATTATGACTGTGATCGGTGGCAGTCTGTACTCACTGACGTTATGACTGATGGGTGGCAGTCTGTTCTCACTGACATTATGACTGTGATCGGTGGCAGTCTGTACTCACTGACGTTATGACTGTGATGGGTGGCAGTCTGTACTCACTGACGTTATGACTGTGGTGGGTGGCAGTCTGTACTCACTGGCGTTATGACTGTGGTGGGTGGCAGTCTGTACTCACTGACGTTATGACTGTGGTCGATGGCAGTCTGTACTCACTGACATTATGACTATGGTGGGTGGCAGTCTGTACTTACTGGCGTTACGACTGTGGTGGGTGGCAGTCTGTACTCATTGATGTTATGACTGTGGTGGGTGGCAGTCTGTAATCACTGACGTTATGACTGTGGTGGGTGGCGGTCTGTACTCACTGACGTTACGACTGTGATGGGTGGCAGTCTGTACTCGCTGACATTATGACTGTGATAGGTGGCAGTCTGTACTCGCTGACGTTAAGACTGTGGTGAGTGGCAGTCTGTACTCACTGACGTTATGACTGTGATGGGTGGCAGTCTGTACTCACTGGCGTTATGACTGTGGTGGGTGGCAGTCTGTACTCACTGACGTTATGACTGTGGTGGATGGCAGTCTGTACTCACTGACATTATGACTATGGTGGGTGGCAGTCTGTACTCACTGGCGTTACGACTGTGGTGGGTGGCAGTCTGTACTCACTGACGTTATGACTGTGGTGGGTGGCAGTCTGTACTCACTGACGTTATGACTGTGGTGGGTGGCAGTCTGTACTCACTGGCGTTATGACTGTGGTGGGTGGCAGTCTGTACTCACTGATGTTATGACTGTGGTGGGTGGCGGTCTGTACTCACTGACGTTATGACTGTGATGGGTGGCAGTCTGTTCTCACTGACGTTATGACTGTGGTGGGTGGCAGTCTGTTCTCACTGACGTTATGACTGTGGTGGGTGGCAGTCTGTACTCACTGACGTTATGACTGTAGTGGGTGGCAGTCTGTACTCACTGACGTTATGACTGTGATGGGTGGCAGTCTGTACTCACTGACGTTATGACTGTGGTGGGTGGCAGTCTGTCCTCACTGACGTTATGACTGTGGTGGGTGGCAGTCTGTACTCACTGACGGTATGACTGTGGTGTGTGGCGGTCTGTACTCACTGGCTTCACGACTGTGATGGGATGCAGTCTGTACTCGCTGACATTATGACTGTGATCGGTGGCAGTCTGTACTCACTGACGTTATGACTGTGGTGGGTGGCGGTCTGTACTCACTGACGTTACGACTGTGATGGGTGGCAGTCTGTACTCACTGACGTTATGACTGTGGTGGGTGGCAGTCTGTACTCACTGACGTTATGACTGTATTGGGTTGAGTCAGTACTCACTGACGTTATGACTCTGATGGGTGGCAGTCTGTACTCACTGACATTATGACTGTGATCGGTGGCAGTCTGTACTCACTGACGTTATGACTGTGATGGGTCGCAGTCTGTACTCACTGACGTTATGACTGTGGTGGGTGGCAGTCTGTACTCACTGACGTTATGACTGTGATCGGTGGCAGTCTGTACTCACTGACGTTATGACTGTGGTGGGTGGCAGTCTGTACTCACTGGCTTTACGACTGTGATGGGTGGCAGTCTGTACTCGCTGACATTATGACTGTGATCGGTGGCAGTCTGTACTCACTGACGTTATGACTGTGGTGGGTGGCAGTCTGTACTCACTGATGTTACGACTGTGGTGGGTGGCAGTCTGTACTCACTGACGTTATGACTGTGGTGGGTGACAGTCTGTACTCACTGTCTAAAACTAACACTGACGTTATGACTGTGGTGGGTGGCAGTCTGTACTCGCTGACGTTATGACTGTGATTTGTGGCAGTCTGTACTCACTGGCGTTATGACTGTGGTGGGTGGCAGTCTGTACTCACTGACGTTATGACTGTATTGGGTGGCAGTCTGTACTCACTGACGTTATGACTCTGATGGGTGGCAGTCTGTTCTCACTGACATTATGACTGTGATCGGTGGCAGTCTGTACTCACTGACGTTATGACTCTGATGGGTGGCAGTCTGTTCTCACTGACATTATGACTGTGATCGGTGGCAGTCTGTACTCACTGACGTTATGACTGTGATGGGTGGCAGTCTGTACTCACTGACGTTATGACTGTGGTGGGTGGCAGTCTGTTCTCACTGACGTTATGACTGTGGTGGGTGGCAGTCTGTACTCACTGACGTTATGACTGTGGTGGGTGGCAGTCTGTACTCACTGACGTTTTGACTGTGATGGGTGGCAGTCTGTACTCGCTGACATTATGACTGTGATCGGTGGCAGTCTGTACTCACTGACGTTATGACTGTGGTGGGTGGCAGTCTTTACTCACTGACGTTATGACTGTGGTGGGTGGCGGTCTGTACTCACTGACGTTACGACTGTGATGGGTGGCAGTCTGTACTCGCTGACATTATGACTGTGATCGGTGGCAGTCTGTACTCATAGACGTTATGACTGTGGTGGGTGGCAGTCTGTACTCACTGACGTTATGACTGTGGTGGGTGGCAGTCTGTACTCACTGACGTTATGACTGTATTGGGTATCAGTCTGTGCTCACTGACGTTATGACTCTGATGGGTGGCAGTCTGTACTCACAGACATTATGACTGTGATCGGTGGCAGTCTGTACTCACTGACGTTATGACTGTGATGGGTCGCAGTCTGTACTCACTGACGTTATGACTGTGGTGGGTGGCAGTCTGTACTCACTGACGTCATGACTGTGATCGGTGGCAGTCTGTACTCACTGACGTTATGACTGTGATGGGTGGCAGTCTGTACTCGCTGACATTATGACTGTGATCGGTGGCAGTCTGTACTCACTGATGTTACGACTGTGGTGGGTGGCAGTCTGTACTCACTGACGTTATGACTGTGGTGGGTGACAGTCTGTACTCACTGTCTAAAACTAACACTGACGTTATGACTGTGGTGGGTGGCAGTCTGTACTCGCTGACGTTATGACTGTGATTTGTGGCAGTCTGTACTCACTGGCGTTATGACTGTGGTGGGTGGCAGTCTGTACTCACTGACGTTATGACTGTATTGGGTGGCAGTCTGTACTCACTGACGTTATGACTCTGATGGGTGGCAGTCTGTTCTCACTGACATTATGACTGTGATCGGTGGCAGTCTGTACTCACTGACGTTATGACTCTGATGGGTGGCAGTCTGTTCTCACTGACATTATGACTGTGATCGGTGGCAGTCTGTACTCACTGACGTTATGACTGTGATGGGTGGCAGTCTGTACTCACTGACGTTATGACTGTGGTGGGTGGCAGTCTGTACTCACTGGCGTTATGACTGTGGTGGGTGGCAGTCTGTACTCACTGACGTTATGACTGTGGTCGATGGCAGTCTGTACTCACTGACATTATGACTATGGTGGGTGGCAGTCTGTACTTACTGGCGTTACGACTGTGGTGGGTGGCAGTCTGTACTCATTGATGTTATGACTGTGGTGGGTGGCAGTCTGTAATCACTGACGTTATGACTGTGGTGGGTGGCGGTCTGTACTCACTGACGTTACGACTGTGATGGGTGGCAGTCTGTACTCGCTGACATTATGACTGTGATCGGTGGCAGTCTGTACTCGCTGACGTTAAGACTGTGGTGAGTGGCAGTCTGTACTCACTGACGTTATGACTGTGATGGGTGGCAGTCTGTACTCACTGGCGTTATGACTGTGGTGGGTGGCAGTCTGTACTCACTGACGTTATGACTGTGGTGGATGGCAGTCTGTACTCACTGACATTATGACTATGGTGGGTGGCAGTCTGTACTCACTGGCGTTACGACTGTGGTGGGTGGCAGTCTGTACTCACTGACGTTATGACTGTGGTGGGTGGCAGTCTGTACTCACTGACGTTATGACTGTGGTGGGTGGCAGTCTGTACTCACTGGCGTTATGACTGTGGTGGGTGGCAGTCTGTACTCACTGACGTTATGACTGTGGTGGGTGGCAGTCTGTACTCACTGACGTTATGACTGTAGTGGGTGGCAGTCTGTACTCACTGACGTTATGACTGTGATGGGTGGCAGTCTGTACTCACTGACGTTATGACTGTGGTGGGTGGCAGTCTGTACTCACTGACGTTATGACTGTGGTGGGTGGCAGTCTGTACTCACTGACCTTATGACTGTGGTGTGTGGCGGTCTGTACTCACTGGCTTTACGACTGTGATGGGTGGCAGTCTGTACTCGCTGACATTATGACTGTGATCGGTGGCAGTCTGTACTCACTGACGTTATGACTGTGGTGGGTGGCAGTCTGTACTCACTGATGTTACGACTGTGGTGGGTGGCATTCTGTACTCACTGACGTTATGACTGTGGTGGGTGACAGTCTGTGCTCACTGTCTACAACTAACACTGACGTTATGACTGTGGTGGGTGGCAGTCTGTACTCGCTGACGTTATGACTGTGATTTGTGGCAGTCTGTACTCACTGGCGTTATGACTGTGGTGGGTGGCAGTCTGTACTCACTGACGTTATGACTGTATTGGGTGGCAGTCTGTACTCACTGACGTTATGACTCTGATGGGTGGCAGTCTGTTCTCACTGACATTATGACTGTGATCGGTGGCAGTCTGTACTCACTGACGTTATGACTCTGATGGGTGGCAGTCTGTTCTCACTGACATTATGACTGTGATCGGTGGCAGTCTGTACTCACTGACGTTATGACTGTGATGGGTGGCAGTCTGTACTCACTGACGTTATGACTATGGTGGGTGGCAGTCTGTACTTACTGGCGTTACGACTGTGGTGGGTGGCAGTCTGTACTCATTGATGTTATGACTGTGGTGGGTGGCAGTCTGTAATCACTGACGTTATGACTGTGGTGGGTGGCGGTCTGTACTCACTGACGTTATGACTGTGATGGGTGGCAGTCTGTACTCGCTGACATTATGACTGTGATCGGTGGCAGTCTGTACTCACTGACGTTATGACTGTGGTGGGTGGCAGTCTGTACTCACTGACGTTATGACTGTGGTGGATGGCAGTCTGTACTCACTGACGTTATGACTGTGATGGGTGGCAGTCTGTACTCACTGACGTTATGACTGTGGTGGGTGGCAGTCTGTACTCACTGACGTTATGACTGTGATCGGTGGCAGTCTGTACTCACTGACGTTATGACTGTGGTGGGTGGCAGTCTGTACTCACTGACGTTTTGACTGTGATGGGTGGCAGTCTGTACTCACTGGCGTTATGACTGTGGTGGGTGGCAGTCTGTACTCACTGACGTTATGACTGTGGTGGATGGCAGTCTGTACTCACTGACATTATGACTATGGTGGGTGGCAGTCTGTACTTACTGGCGTTACGACTGTGGTGGGTGGCAGTCTGTACTCACTGATGTTATGACTGTGGTGGGTGGCAGTCTGTACTCACTGACATTATGACTGTGGTGGGTGGCAGTCTGTACTCACTGACGTTATGACTGTGGTGGGTGGCAGTCTGTACTCACTGACGTTATGACTGTGTTGGGTGGCAGTCTGTACTCACTGACGTTATGACTGTGATGGGTGGCAGTCTGTACTCACTGACGTTATGACTGTGGTGGGTGGCAGTCTGTACTCACTGACGTTATGACTGTGGTGGGTGGCAGTCTGTACTCACTGACGTTATGACTGTGGTGTGTGGCGGTCTGTACTCACTGGCTTTACGACTGTGATGGGTGGCAGTCTGTACTCGCTGACATTATGACTGTGATCGGTGGCAGTCTGTACTCACTGACATTATGACTGTGGTGGGTGGCAGTCTGTACTCACTGACGTTATGACTGTTGTGGGTGGCAGTCTGTACTCACTGACGTTATGACTGTGATATGTGGCAGTCTGTACTCACTGACATTATGACTGTGATCGGTGGCAGTCTGTACTCACTGACGTTATGACTGTGATGGGTGGCAGTCTGTACTCACTGCCGTTATGACTGTGGTGGGTGGCAGTCTGTACTCACTGACGTTATGACTGTGATCGGTGGCAGTCTGTACTCACTGACGTTATGACTGTGGTGGGTGGCAGTCTGTACTCACTGACGTTATGACTGTGATGGGCGGCAGTCTGTACTCACTTTCGTTATGACTGTGGTAGGTGGCAGTCTGTACTCACTGACGTTATGACTGTAGTGGGTGGCAGTCTGTACTCACTGACGTTATGACTGTGATGGGTGGCAGTCTGTACTCACTGACGTTATGACTGTGGTGGGTGGCAATCTGTACTCACTGACGTTATGACTGTGGTGGGTGGCAGTCTGTACTCACTGACGTTATGACTGTGGTGGGTGGCAATCTGTACTCACTGACGTTATGACTGTGGTGGGTGGCAGTCTGTACTCACTGACGTTATGACTGTGGTGGGTGGCAGTCTGTACTCACTGACGTTACGACTGTGATCGGTGGCAGTCTGTACTCACTGACGTTATCACTGTGGTGGGTGGCAGTCTGTACTCACTGATGTTACGACTGTGATGGGTGGCAGTCTGTACTCACTGACGTTATGACTGTGGTGGGTGGCAGTCTGTACTCAATGTGTCACGGTATCTAACGAAGGTGGCGCCCCTCCTCGGTCGGGCGGCGCACGGCGTTCGTCGTCGCCGGTCTATTAGCTGCCACCGATCGTTGTTTCTGTGTCTTTTGGTTTTGTCTGTCTATCCCGCACCTGTTTTGTGTCTGTCATTAGTGGGGGGTTATTTAGTGTGTATTTTCAGTTGGGGTTCTCGTGCGGGATTGTTTATTGTCTACTCTAGACAGTTGCGAGTATAGCTGTTTGTTTTCTGGATATTGTCTATTATATTGCCGGGCTGCGCCCCGTGCGTCACATTCGTAACGCTTTTTCCGTGCGCTGACCCCTCTTTGCCATTCATAGTGGAGGTGGACGCGTCCAAGGCTGGGGTAGGAGCTGTGCTATCGCAGCGCTCGGGCGTTCCTCCGAAGCTCCGCCCATGTGCGTTCTTTTCTAAGAAGCTGAGCCCGGCGGAGCGCAACTATGATGTGGGGGACCGGGAGCTGTTAGCCGTGGTCAGGGCTTTGACTGTGTGGAGACATTGGCTTGAGGGGGCACGTCACCCTTTTCTCATCTGGACCGACCACCGTAACCTGGAGTATATTCGGGCAGCGAGGAGGCTTAATCCCCGTCAGGGAAGGTGGGCCATGTTTTTTACGAGGTTTCACTTTACCCTCTCGTACATTCCAGGTTCCCGGAACCGGAAGGCTGACGCAATGTCACGTCTCTACGACACCGAGGAGCGGACCATCGATCCTACTCCCATACTTCCCGCCTCCTGTCTGGTGGCACCGTTGGTATGGGAGGTGGATGCGGACATCGAGCGGGCGGGTCGGTCAGAACCCACTCCACCGCAGTGTCCCGTGGGCCTGAAATACGTTCCACTTGGTGTTCGCGATCGCCTGATCCGATGGTCCCACACTCTACCCTCCTCGGGTCATCCTGGGTGTGGAACGGACAGTGCGGGGCCTGAAGGGAAGGTACTGGTGGCCCACCTTGGCTGAGGATGTTCGGCGTTATGTCTCTTCCTGTTCGGTATGTGCTCAGTGCAAGGCTCCTAGGCACCTGCCTCGAGGGAAATTACAGCCCCTCCCCGTTCCACAACGGCCTTGGTCTCACCTCTCAGTGGATTTCCTCACGGATCTCCCGCCGTCCCAGGGGAATACGGCGATCCTGGTCGTTGTGGACAGGTTCTCTAAGTCCTGCCGTCTGCTCCCTTTGCCCGGTCTTCCTACGGCCCTGCAGACCGCGGAGGCCCTGTTCACCCATGTCTTCCGGCACTATGGGGTGCCCGAGGACATCGTATCTGATCGGGGTCCGCAGTTCACGTCCAGGGTGTGGAGATCGTTTATGGAGAGGCTGGGGGTCTCGGTCAGCTTGACCTCGGGGTTCCACCCCGAGAGTAATGGGCAGGTAGAGTGCATTAACCAGGATGTGGGCAGGTTCCTGCGGTCGTATTGCCGGGACCGGCCAGGGGAGTGGGCGCAGTTCGTGCCATGGGCCGAGATGGCCCAGAACTCTCAGCGCCACTCCTCTACCAACCTGTCACCCTTCCAGGTGGTATTGGGGTATCAGCCGGTCCTGGTGCCATGGCAACAGAGCCAGACGGAGGCTCCTGCGGTGGAGGCATGGGTGAAGCGCTCTCAGGAGACCTGGAATGGTGTCCAGGAGTGCCTAAGGAGGGCTGGTGTACGACACAAGGAGAGCGCTGATCGCCACCGCAGTGACGCCCCCGTGTTTAACCTGTTGGGTCTAGGGGGCAGCATTTGCACGTCTGGATAAAAAAAATGTACCCGATTTAATCTGGTTACTAATCCTACCCAGTAACTACAATATGCATATACTTATTATATATGGATAGAAAACACTCTAAAGTTTCCAAAACTGTTTGAATGGTGTCTGTGAGTATAACAGAACTCATTTGGCAGGCAAAACCCTGAGACATTTTCTGACAGGAAGTGGATACCTGATGTGTTGTATTGACTTTAAACCTATCCCATTGAAAAACACAGGGGTTTAGGAATATTTTGGCACTTCCTATTGCTTCCACTAGATGTCACCAGCCTTTACAAAGTGTTTTGAGTCTTCTGGAGGGAGATCTGACCGAACAAGAGCCATGGAACGATGATGGCCCATTAGACACCTTGCGCGCGAGTTGATGTTGGGTACCCTCGTTCCAATACGTTATAAAAGAGTATGCATTCGTCCACCTTGAATATTATTCATGTTCTGGTTAAAAAAGGCCCTAATGATTTATGCTATACAACGTTTGACATGTTTGAACGAACGGAAATATATTTTTTCCCCTCGTTCATGACGAGAAGTCCGGCTGGCTTACATCATGTGCTAACGAGACGGAGATTTTTGGACATAAATGATGAGCTTTTTTGAACAAAACTACATTCGTTATGGACCTGTGATACCTGGAAGTGACATCTGATGAAGAGAATCAAAGGTAATGGATTATTTACATAGTATTTTCGATTTTAGATCTCCCCAACATGACGTCTAGTCTGTATCGCAACGCGTATTTTTCTGGGCACAGTGCTCAGATTATTGCAAAGTGTGATTTCCCAGTAAGGTTATTTTTAAATCTGGCAAGTTGATTGCGTTCAAAAGATGTAAATCTATAATTCTTTAAATGACAATATAATATTTTACCAATGTTTTCTAATTTTAATTATTTAATTTGTGACGCTGACTTGACTGCCGGTTATTGGAGGGAAACGATTTCCTCAACATCAATGCCATAGTAAAACGCTGTTTTTGGATATAAATATCAACTTGATAGAACTAAAAATGCATGCATTGTCTAACATAATGTCCTAGGAGTGTCATCTGATGGAGATTGTAAAAGGTTAGTGTATCATTTTAGCTGGTTTTATGGTTTTGGTGACCCTGTCTTTGACTTGACAAAACATTACACACAACTCTTGTAAATGTACTGTCCTAACATACTCTAAATTTATGCTTTCGCCGTAAAACCTTTTTGAAATCGTAAAACGTGGTTAGATTAAGGAGATGTTTATCTTTCAAATGGTGTAACATAGTTGTATTTTTGAAAAATTTGAATTTTGACATTTATTTGGATTCAAATTTGCCGCTCTTGAAATGCACCTGCTGTTGATGGAGTGCACCACGGGTGGCACGCTAGCGTCCCACCTAGCCCCAAGAGGTTAACCCGGGGGACAGAGTCTGGCTCTCGACCCGGAACCTGCCTCTCCGCCTGCCCTGCCGGAAGCTGGGTCCGCGGTTTGTGGGGCCGTTCATTGTCCTGAGGAGGATAAACGAGGTGTGTTACAGGTTACAACTCCCTTCATATTACCACATTAACCCCTCGTTTCATGTGTCTCTCCTCAGGCCGGTGGTAGCTGGTCCGCTGCAGGACGATGAGGTGCTGGAGGTCCCCCCGCCCCCCCTGGACATCGGGGGGGCCCCGGCGTACACAGTCCGAGCCATCCTGGACTCCCGACGTCGGGTAGGGGGCCTGCAGTACCTCGTGGACTGGGAGGGGTACGGTCCGGAGGAGAGGTGCTGGGTCCCGGCGGCAGATATTCTAGATCCACCTATGCTACAGGAATTCCACCGTCGCCGTCCGGATCGGCCGGCGCCTCGCCCTCCGGGCCATCCCCGAGGCCGGCGTCGGCAGGGAGGGGTACTGTCACAGTATCTAACGAAGGTGGCGCCCCTCCTCGGTCGGGCAGCGCTCGGCGGTTGTCGTCGCCGGCCTATTAGCTGCCACCGATCGTTGTTTCTGTGTCTTTTGGTTTTGTCTGTCAATCCCGCACCTGTTTTGTGTCTGTCATTAGTGGGGGGTTATTTAGTGTGTATTTTCAGTTGGGGTTCTCGTGCGGGATTGTTTATTGTCTACTCTAGACAGTTGCGAGTATAGCTGTTTGTTTTCTGGATATTGTCTATTATATTGCGCCCCGTGCGCTTTTTCCGGAGCGTTTATTTTTGGGAATGTGGTTTTCCCTGGCGGACTTTTGTCACGCGCCCTGTGCCCTACGGCTATTGTGTTGGCATTTATTATTAAAACACTGTTGCTCCGGCACTCTGCCTCCTGCTCCTGATTCCACATCTCCACTGGTCCTAGACAGCCGTGACACACTGACGTTATGACTGTGGTGGGTGGCAGTCTGTACTCACAATACTGGTATAACTTTACATTGACTAGAGGCAGACTAATACTGGTTTAACTTTACATTGACTAGAGGCAGACTAACACTGGTATAACTTTACATTGACTAGAGGAAGACTAATACTGGTATAACTTTACATTGACTAGAGGCAGACTAATACTGGTATAACTTTACATTGACTAGAGGCAGACTAATACTGGTATAACTTTACATTGACTAGAGGCAGACTAATACTGGTATAACTTTACATTGACTAGAGGCAGACTAATACTGGTATAACTTTACATTGACTAGAGGCAGACTAATACCGGTATAACTTTACATTGACTCGAGGCAGAATAATACCGGTATAACTTTACATTGACTAGAGGCAGACTAATGCCGGTATAACTTTACATTGACTAGAGGCAGACTAATACTGGTATAACTTTACATTGACTAGAGGCAGACTAATACTGGTATAACTTTACATTGACTAGAGGCAGACTAATACTGGTATAACTTTACATTGACTAGAGGCAGACTAATACTGGTATAACTTTACATTGACTAGAGGCAGACTAATACCGGTATAACTTTACATTGACTAGAGTCAGACTAATACCGGTATAACTTTACATTGACTAGAGGCAAACTAATACTGGTATAACTTTACATTGACTAGAGGCAGACTAATACTGGTATAACTTTACATTGACTAGAGGCAGACTAATGCTGGTATAACTTTACATTGACTAGAGGCAGACTAATACCGGTATAACTTTACATTGACTAGAGTCAGACTAACACTGGCATTATTTTACCTTATGACTGCAATGTTTCTAATTCATAATTTCATCTGTTTCAGCTTGTTGTGTTTCTAATTCATCATTTCATCTGTTTCAGCCTGTTGTGTTTCTAATTCATCATTTCATCTGTTTCAGCTGGTTGTGTTTCTAATTCATCATTTCATCTGTTTCAGCCTGTTGTGTTATTAATTCATCATTTCATATGTTTCAGCTTGTTGTGTTTCTAATTTCATCCTTTAATCTGTTTCAGCTGGTTTTGCTTCTAAATCGGATTACTATATGTCACGTCCTGACCATGGGTAAGCTGTTATTTTCATATGGTAGAGTTGTCAGGGCGTGACAGGGGGTGTTTTTCTATGTTTTGTATTTCTATGTTTAGGTTCTAGTTTTCTATTTCTATCTTGTCGTTTTTTGGGGGGATGATCTCCAATTAGAGGCAGCTGGTCCTTGTTGTCTCTAATTGGAGATCATACTTAAGTAGTTTTTTTTTTTCCCACCTGTGTCTGTGGGTAGTTATTTTCTGTTTTGTTATCTGTTACCTGACAGAACTATTGGCCGTTTGTTTGTTATTTTGTCTTTAGTATTCTGAGTTAAAATAAATATTCATTATGAACACTCAACACGCTGCACCTTGGTCCCCTCTCTACGACAGCCGTTACACTATAACTGTAATGAGATGTCGCTAAGGGTCGCTGCGCCTCACCACACACACCCCCACGATGCCCCCGCATGGCAGGAGATATCTCTGTGATATCTGTCTGACCTGATACTGTCTTCATTTACTACCAGATCACATTTACATTTACATTTAAGTCATTTAGCAGACGCTCTTATCCAGAGCGACTTACAAAATGGTGCATTCACCTTATGATATCCAGTGGAACAACCACTTTACAATAGTGCATCTAAATCTTTTAAGGGGGGGGGGGGGTTAGAAGGATTACTTTATCCTATCCTAGGTATTCCTTAAAGAGGTGGGGTTTCAGGTGTCTCCGGAAGGTGGTGATTGACTCCGCTGTCCTGGCGTCGTGAGGGAGCTTGTTCCACCATTGGGGTGCCAGAGAAGCGAACAGTTTTGACTGGGCTGAGCGGGAACTGTGCTTCCTCAGAGGTAGGGGGGCCAGCAGGCCAGTGGTGGATGAACGCAGTGCCCTTGTTTGGGTGTAGGGCCTGATCAGAGCCTGAAGGTATGGAGGTGCCGTTCCCTTCACAGCTCCGTAGGCAATCACCATGGTCTTGTAGCGGATGCGAGCTTCAACTGGAAGCCAGTGGAGAGAGCGGAGGAGCGGGGTGACGTGAGAGAACTTGGGAAGGTTGAACACCAGACGGGCTGCGGCGTTCTGGATGAGTTGTAGGGGTTTAATGGCACAGGCAGGGAGCCCAGCCAACAGCGAGTTGCAGTAATCCAGACGGGAGATGACAAGTGCCTGGATTAGGACCTGCGCCACTTCCTGTGTGAGGCAGGGTCGTACTCTGCGAATGTTGTAGAGCATGAACCTACAGGATCGGGTCACCGCCTTGATGTTAGTGGAGAACGACAGGGTGTTGTCCAGGATCACGCCAAGGTTCTTAGCACTCTGGGAGGAGGACACAAGGGAGTTGTCAACCGTGATGGCGAGATCATGGAACGGGCAGTCCTTCCCCGGGAGGAAGAGCAGCTCCGTCTTGCCGAGGTTCAGCTTGAGCTGGTGATCCGTCATCCACACTGATATGTCTGACAGACATGCAGAGATGCGATTCGCCGCCTGGTTATCAGAAGGGGGAAAGGAGAAGATTAATTGTGTGTCGTCTGCATAGCAATGATAGGAGAGACCATGTGAGGATATGACAGAGCCAAGTGACTTGGTGTATAGCGAGAATAGGAGAGGGCCTAGAACAGAGCCCTGGGGGACACCAGTGGTGAGAGCGCATGGTGCGGAGACAGATTCTCGCCACGCCACCTGGTAGGAGCGACCTGTCAGGTAGGACGCAATCCAAGCGTGGGCCGCGCCGGAGATGCCCAACTCGGAGAGGGTGGAGAGGAGGATCTGATGGTTCACAGTATCAAAGGCAGCAGATAGGTCTAGAAGGATGAGAGCAGAGGAGAGAGAGTTAGCTTTAGCAGTGCGGAGAGCCTCCGTGACACAGAGAAGAGCTGTCTCAGTTGAATGCCCAGTCTTGAAACCTGACTGATTAGGATCAAGAAGGTCATTCTGAGAGAGATAGCAGGAGAGCTGGCCAAGGACGGCACGTTCAAGAGTTTTGGAGAGAAAAGAAAGAAGGGATACTGGTCTGTAGTTGTTGACATCGGAGGGATCGAGTGTAGGTTTTTTCAGAAGGGGTGCAACTCTCGCTCTCTTGAAGACGGAAGGGACGTAGCCAGCGGTCAAGGATGAGTTGGTGAGCGAGGTGAGGAAGGGGAGAAGGTCTCCGGAAATGGTCTGGAGAAGAGAGGAGGGGATAGGGTCAAGTGGGCAGGTTGTTGGGCGGCCGGCCGTCACAAGACGCGAGATTTCATCTGGAGAGAGAGGGGAGAAAGAGGTCAAAGCACAGGGTAGGGCAGTGTGAGCAGGACCAGCGGTGTCGTTTGACTTAGCAAACGAGGATCGGATATCGTCAACCTTCTTTTCAAAATGGTTGACGAAGTCATCCGCAGAGAGGGAGGAGGGGGGGGAGGGGGAGGAGGATTCAGGAGGGAGGAGAAGGTAGCAAAGAGCTTCCTAGGGTTAGAGGCAGATGCTTGGAATTTAGAGTGGTAGAAAGTGGCTTTAGCAGCAGAGACAGAAGAGGAGAATGTAGAGAGGAGTGAGTGAAAGGATGCCAGGTCCGCAGGGAGGCGAGTTTTCCTCCATTTCCGCTCGGCTGCCCGGAGCCTTGTTCTGTGAGCTCGTAGTGAGTCGTCGAGCCACGGAGCAGGAGGGGAGGACCGAGCCGGCCTGGAGGATAGGGGACAGAGAAAATCAAAGGATGCAGAAAGGGAGGAGAGGAGGGTTGAGGAGGCAGAATCAGGAGATAGGTTGGAGAAGGTTTGAGCAGAGGGAAGAGATGATAGGATGGAAGAGCAGAGAGTAGCGGGAGAGAGAGAGCGAAGGTTGGGACGGCGCAATACCATCCGAGTAGGGCCAGAGTGAGAAGTGTTGGATGAGAGCAAGAGGGAAAAGGATACAAGGTAGTGGTCGGAGATTTGGAGGGGAGTTGCAATGAGATTAGTGGAAGAACAGCATCTAGTAAAGATGAGGTCATGCGTATTGCCTGCCTTGTGAGTAGGGGGGGAAGGTGAGAGGGTGAGGTCAAAAGAGGAGAGGAGTGGAAAGAAGGAGGCAGAGAGGAATGAGTCAAAGGTAGACGTGGGGAGGTTAAAGTCACCCAGAACTGTGAGAGGTGAGCCATCCTCAGGAAAGGAACTTATCAAGGCGTCAAGCTCATTGATGAACTCTCCAAGGGAATCTGGAGGGCGATAAATGATAAGGATGTTAAGCTTGAAAGGGCTGGTAACTGTGACAGCATCGAATTCAAATGAGGAGATAGACAGATGGGTCAGGGGAGAAAGAGAGAATGTCCACTTGGGAGAGATGAGGATTCCAGTGCCACCACCCCGCTGGCTCGATGCTCTAGGGGTATGCGAGAACACGTGGGCAGACGAAGAGAGAGCAGTAGGAGTAGCAGTGTTATCTGTGGTAATCCATGTTTCCGTCAGCGCCAGGAAGTCTAGGGACTGGAGGGTAGCATAGGCTGAGATGAACTCAGCCTTGTTGGCTGCAGACTGGCAGTTCCAGAGGCTGCCGGAGACCTGGAACTCCACGTGGGTCGTGCGCGCTGGGACCACCAGGTTAGAGTGGCAGTGGCCACGCGGTGTGAAGCATTTGTATGGCCTGTGCAGAGAGGAGAGAACAGGGATAGACAGACACATAGTTGACAAGCTACAGAAGTGTTGTTTCTTGTATTATTGTCTCCTGTGTCTTTAGAGAACTGTTTCACTTTGATATCCTTTTTCTTCTGTCCTGATTTTCTCTTTCTTTTCTTCTGTTAACTAGATATTCTTTGTTGTTCTTCGTTAGCTAGCTAGCTTCTTCCAAAAGAGTCCCTAGCAACTGCTTAGCAACTGGTAAACAATTCAGCTTGCTAAGATAACTACAATTTTATGAAAAATAGTTATTTTTCAAAAGCCTATCTTCTTTGTTTGTTGCTTGTTTTTTCTCCTATTCAGTCTTGCAGTTTTCTTTTGCTTTTTTCCGATGTACTTCACTCTAAAAACCATGTAAATTTCATTTTGATTTTGATTTTAAATAAATCACCAGCGACCTGCGTGTAGATATGTATTACCTTCCAGGGCATCAGTATTATCTGAGCGGTAATAGGGTAAATAGGTTATATAGGAAAGGGTTTTGGAAATGTCCTGCCGGTTTAGAGTGTTGGGTCATTCAATAATGAAAAGGTGTTCTATTCACAAAGCATCCATTTCATAGTGAGACAGACTGAACGGCCAGATGGGAGTCTGAATGAGAGATGACGGCACTACTCAACATTAGGAACTCTAGAGTTAATTATTCACAAGTAACGTTCCTATATTCCCTCGGCAGAGTTCTTCAAAACATTACACTTAGCTTTGAGGAAGAAATGGTCACATGTCAGGGACTTTGAGCGGTTGGGGGGGGGGGGTCGGGGAGTGACAGGCGTTGTGATGATAATGTCACGGTCTTTATTTAGCCATGTTACTTCAGTATGTCTACCGGCCAGACCGGGAGGGGAGGGGAGAGGAGAGGAGAGATCTTCAGTTACAGTAGGGAGGAGGAGAGGAGGAGGGGGAGGAGGGGGGAGGAGGAGAGGAGGAGGGAGAGGAGGAGGAGAGGAGAGGAGGAGAACAGAACAGAAGAGGAGCAAAGCTATAACACCATCGGTATTTAATTTCTCTCTCAGACTCTACCAGGATGAGAGGAGAGGGGAGGGGAGGGGAGGGGAGGGGAGGGGGGAGGGGAGGGGAGGGGAGAGGAGAGGAGAGGAGAGGAGAGGAGAGGAGAGGAGAGGAGAGGAGAGGAGAGGAGAGGAGAGGAGAGGAGAGGAGAGGAGAGGAGAGGAGAGGAGAGATGGACATCTTCAGTTACAGTAGGGAGGAGGGGAGGAGGGGAGGAAGAGGGGGAGGAGGAGAGGACGAGGCAGGGTGTGTGGGGACAGATCTATTTATCCAGACAACTCAATAGATTGGGAGGATAAAGGGGAGAGAAGAGGAGGAAAGGGGAAGAGGAGAGAGAGACAGAGAGACAGAGAGACAGAGAGAGAGAGAGAGAGAGAGAGAGAGAGTCAGTTTGTTCAGATTCCCTTATTGATCATGTGAGAGTGCTCTGCCCCCACCCTTAACCTCTCTCTGACCAATCAGGTAGTATTATTGCACACTGGTGCCAAATCCGGACATTCAGACATTTAGCCATGGCCCTTAGGAAGGGGGGAAGAGGGGAGAAAAGGGAAACAGGAAAAGCACTGGATGTGAAGGCCAGGCTTAGTCATAGGGTTGTTGCATCTTACACATTGGGTGCACTGTTGTCATATCCGTCGTATGGAGTGGACCAAATTGCAGCGGGTATGTGAATCATTTTCTTTTATTTAAGAGGAAACAAAACACTGAAACAAAACAACGACGAAAAACAGTCCTGTAAGGTGCTTACACTAAACAAATGTCACGCCCTGACCAGGTGAACTCTTCCATTTTGGTCAGGGTGTGGCATTTCTATAGTTTATTTTCTATGTTTTTGGTATAGCCTTGCTTTGGGGCGTATTTCTATGTTGGGTTCTGTCGATTCCCAATCAGAGACAGCTGTCACTAGTTGCCTCTGATTGGGGAATCATATTTAAGTTCCTTTTCCCCCCACGATGTTTGTGGGTTGTTGTCTCTTTTTGTTGGAGCAGTAGCGATACGTTTATTCTCTGTTTTGACCGTGTTATTTCAGTCTGTAATAAATAACATGAGTTCGCTCCCAGCTGCGCCTTGGTCCACTTCTTCCTTCCTGCACAACGATCGTTACAGAACAACCCACCAAACCAGGACCAAATAGCGGGAGGAAAAGGAGCGCGAGAGATGGGCTCGCGAGGGAAAGGAGTTCTGGACCTGGGAGGAGATCATGTCGGGGAAAGGACCCTGGCGGAAGGATTCCCAGGTCGAGGAGGTGATGCCAGCCGGTGGAAGGAGTCGCAGGCGGCGGTCGAGGAGGCCCGGAAGACACCCCCAAGAAATTTTTTTGGGGGGGCTAATGGGGTGGTCCGGAAGGGCAGAGGAAGAGCCCAGACCACTGCTCTCGTGGGGGATAACGGCGAAGGAGGAGGCAGAGATGTGGCAGGTCCTGGAGGACCTGCGTAGGGACAGCGTGGAGGAAGAGCCTTGGGTGGCAGAGGTGCGCACGGTATCGCCAGTGCGCCTGCACAGCCCAGTGCGCTCTGTGCCAGCGCCCCACATTTGCCGGGCTAGGGGGAGTGTTCAGCGAGGACGTGTTGTGCCGGCTCAGCGCTCCTGGCCTCCGGTGCCCCTTCTCAGTCCGATGTATCCTGCGCCGAGGACGCGCACTGTGTCTCCGGTACGGCTGCACAGCCGAGTGCGTTCTGTGCCAGCGCTCCACACTTGCCAGGCTAAGGTGGGTGTTGAGCCAGAACGGGTGATGTCAGCTGTGCACTCCAGACCTCCAGTGCGCCTCCTCGGTCCAGGATATCCGGCGCCGCTTATGCGCACTGTGTCGCCGGTGTGCGGTCACAGTCCAGTCCGGCCCGTCCCTGCTCCCCGCACCAGGTTAGTGGTGCGTGTCCACAGTCCTGTCCGGCCCATCCCTGCTCCCTGCACCAGGTTAGTGGTGCGCGTCCCCAGTCCAGTCCAGCCAGTCCCTGCTCCCCGCACCAAGCCAGTGGTGTGTGGCCCCAGTCCAGTTCGGCCCGTCCCTGCTCCCCGCACCAGGTTAGTGGTGCGTGTCCCCAGTCCTGTCCGGCCCGTCCCTGCTCCCCGCACCAGGTTAGTGGTGCGCGTCCCCAGTCCAGTCCGGCCCGTCCCTGCTCCCCGCACCAGGTTAGTGGTGCGTGTCCCCAGTCCTGTCCGGCCCGTCCCTGCTCCCCGCACCAGGTTAGTGGTGCGTGTCCACAGTCCTGTCCGGCCCATCCCGGCTCCCCGCACCAAGCCGGTGGTGCGTGTCCCCAGTCCAGTCCGGCCCGTCCCTGCTCCCCGCACCAGGTTGGTGGTGCGTGTCCCCAGGCCAGTCCGGCCCGTCCCTGCTCCCCGCACCAGGTTGGTGGTGCATGTCCCCGGTCCTGTCCGGCCTGTCCCTGTTCCCCGCACCAGGCCCACTGCGCGTGTCCACAGTCCGGCATGGCCTGTGTCCGGTCCACCGGTGACCAGTCCTGTTCCGGTCGGCGGCTCCGCTCCGGAGCCTGAGCATGCCGCTCCACCGTGGTCCAGTCCGGGCCAGAGGGGTAGGGCTAGGGTGGAGGCAGGGGGAGAAACACGCCCGGGGCCAGAGCCTCCACCGAGGGTGAGGCGCCCACCCGGGTCCCCCCCCCTAATAGACTTTAGGTTGGTGCGCCGGGAGTACGCACCGTTGGAGGGGGGGTACTGTCACGCCCTGACCAGGTGAACTCTTCTATTTTGGTCAGGGTGTGGCATTTCTATAGTTTATTTTCTATGTTTTTGGTATAGCCTTGCTTTGGGGCGTATTTCTATGTTGGGTTCTGTCGATTCCCAATCAGAGACAGCTGTCACTAGTTGCCTCTGATTGGGGAATCATATTTAAGTTCCTTTTCCCCCCACGATGTTTGTGGGTTGTTGTCTCTTTTTGTTGGAGCAGTAGCGATACGTTTATTCTCTGTTTTGACCGTGTTATTTCAGTCTGTAATAAATAACATGAGTTCGCTCCCAGCTGCGCCTTGGTCCACTTCTTCCTTCCTGCACGACGATCGTTACAACAAAGAAACAACGACCCACAAAACACAGGAAAAAACACCCTTACTAAATAGGACCTTCAATTAGAGGCAACGAGGAACAGTTGCCTCCAATTGAAGGTCAACCCAAGAAACTTAAACATAGAAATAGATATACTAGAATAAACATAGAAATATACTAACATAGAACATAAACCAAAAACCCCGAAACACATAAAACAAACCCCCCCTGCCACGTCCTGACCAAACTACAAAAACAAATAACCCCTTTTACTGGTCAGGACGTGACAACTGTTTCTCTTTCCGTTCAGAAGGGTTGGGGTAAGTAAATCAGGAATGTTCAAAATGTATCCTGCCAGGTCCCCTTTCATCAATTAACATCTGCCAGGTCCCCTTCCATCAATTAACATCTGTCAGAACCCTTCCATCAATTAACCTGTTGGGTCTAGGGGGCAGCATTTGCACGTCTGGATAAAAAAAATGTACCCGATTTAATCTGGTTACTAATCCTACCCAGTAACTAGAATATGCATATACTTATTATATATGGATAGAAAACACTCTAAAGTTTCCAAAACTGTTTGAATGGTGTCTGTGAGTATAACAGAACTCATTTGGCAGGCAAAACCCTGAGACATTTTCTGACAGGAAGTGGATACCTGATGTGTTGTATTGACTTTAAACCTATCCCATTGAAAAACACAGGGGTTTAGGAATATTTTGGCACTTCCTATTGCTTCCACTAGATGTCACCAGCCTTTACAAAGTGTTTTGAGTCTTCTGGAGGGAGATCTGACCGAACAAGAGCCATGGAACGGTGATGTCCCATTAGACACCTGGCGCGCTACTTCATGTTGGGTACCCTCGTTCCAATACGTTATAAAAGGCTATGCATTCGTCCACCTTGAATATTATTCATGTTCTGGTTAAAAAAGGCCCTAATGATTTATGCTATACAACGTTTGACATGTTTGAACGAACGGAAATATATTTTTTCCCCTCGTTCATGACGAGAAGTCCGGCTGGCTTACATCATGTGCTAACGAGACGGAGATTTTTGGACATAAATGATGAGCTTTTTTGAACAAAACTACATTCGTTATGGACCTGTGATACCTGGAAGTGACATCTGATGAAGAGAATCAAAGGTAATGGATTATTTACATAGTATTTTCGATTTTAGATCTCCCCAACATGACGTCTAGTCTGTATCGCAACGCGTATTTTTCTGGGCACAGTGCTCAGATTATTGCAAAGTGTGATTTCCCAGTAAGGTTATTTTTAAATCTGGCAAGTTGATTGCGTTCAAAAGATGTAAATCTATAATTCTTTAAATGACAATATAATATTTTACCAATGTTTTCTAATTTTAATTATTTAATTTGTGACGCTGACTTGACTGCCGGTTATTGGAGGGAAACGATTTCCTCAACATCAATGCCATAGTAAAACGCTGTTTTTGTATATAAATATGAACTTGATAGAACTAAAAATGCATGCATTGTCTAACATAATGTCCTAGGAGTGTCATCTGATGGAGATTGTAAAAGGTTAGTGTATCATTTTAGCTGGTTTTATGGTTTTGGTGACCCTGTCTTTGACTTGACAAAACATTACACACAACTCTTGTAAATGTACTGTCCTAACATACTCTAAATTTATGCTTTCGCCGTAAAACCTTTTTGAAATCGTAAAACGTGGTTAGATTAAGGAGATGTTTATCTTTCAAATGGTGTAACATAGTTGTATTTTTGAAAAATTTGAATTTTGACATTTATTTGGATTCAAATTTGCCGCTCTTGAAATGCACCTGCTGTTGATGGAGTGCACCACAGGTGGCACGCTAGCGTCCCACCTAGCCCCAAGAGGTTAACATCTGTCAGAACCCTTCCATCAATTAACATCTGAACCCTTCCATCAATTAACATCTGTCAGAACCCTTCCATAAATTAACATCTGTCAGAACCCTTCCATCAATTAACATCTGTCAGGTCCCCTTCCATCAATTAACATCTGTCAGAACCCTTCCATATATTATCATCTGTCAGAACCCTTCCATATATTAACATCTGTCAGAACCCTTCCATCAATTAACATCTGCCAGGTCCCCTTCCATCAATTAACATCTGTCAGAACCCTTCCATCAATTAACATCTGCCAGGTCCCCTTCCATCAATTAACATATCTCAGAACCCTTCTATTAACTAACATCAGAACATTAACTAACATCACAACATTAACTAGCATCAGAACATTAGAGTGTAGAGGAGGCAGGTAGCCTAGTGGTTAGAGTGAAGAGGCGGAAGGTAGCCTAGTGGTTAGAGTGTAGAGGAGGCAGGTAGCCTAGTGGTTAGAGTGTAGAGGTGGCAGGTAGCCTAGTTGTTAGAGTGTAGAGGCGGCAGGTAGCCTAGTTGTTAGAGTGTGGAGGGGGCAAGTAGCAAGCGTCCCACCTAGCCCATAGAGGTTAACTAACATCACAACATTAACTAACATCACAACAATAACTAACATCAGAACATTAACTAACATCACAACATTAACTAACATCAATACATTAACTAACATCACAACATTAACTAACATCACAACATTAACTAACATTAACTAACATTAACTAACATCACAACATTAACTAACATTAGAACATTAACTAACATTAACTAACATCAGAACATTACCTAACATCAGAACATTAACTAACATTAACTAACATCAGGACATCAACTAACATCACAACATTAACTAACATCACAACATTAACTAACATTAACTAACATCAGAACATTAACAAACATTAACTAACATCACAACATTAACTAACATCAGAATATTAACTAACATCACAACATTAACTAACATCACAACATTAACTAACATTAACTAACATCAGAACATTAACAAACATTAACTAACATCAGGACATGAACTAACATTAACCTCTCTAGGCTAGGCGGGACGAATTCGTCCCACCTACGTAACAGCCACGGCTATCCTGTGGCGCGATTTTCAAAACCTTAAAAATCCTATTACTTCAATTTCTCAAACATATGACTATTTTACAGCCATTTAAAGATAAGACTCTCGTTAATCTAACCACACTGTCCGATTTCAAAAAGGCTTTACAACGAAAGCAAAACATTAGATTATGTCAGCAGAGTACCAAGCCAGAAATAATCAGACACCCATTTTTCAAGCCAGCATATAATGTCACCAAAACCCAGAAGACAGCTAAATGCAGCACTCACCTTTGATGATCTTCATCAGATGACAACCCTAGGACATTATGTTATACAATACATGCATGTTTTGTTCAATCAAGTTCATATTTATATCAAAAACCAGCTTTTTACATTAGCATGTGACGTTCAGAACTAGCATACCCCCCGCAAACTTCCGGGGAATTCGCTAACATTTTACTAAATTACTCACGATAAACGTTCACAAAAAGCATAACAATTATTTTAAGAATTATAGATACAGACCTCCTCTATACACTCGATATGTCCGATTTTAAAATAGCTTTTTGGTGAAAGCACATTTTGCAATATTCTAAGTACATAGCCCAGGCATCACGGGCTCGCTATTTAGACACCCGGCAAGTTTAGCACTCACCATAATCATATTTACTATTATAAAAATTTCATTACCTTTTGTTGTCTTCGTCAGAATACACACCCAGGACAGCTACTTCAATAACAAATGTTGGTTTGGTCCAAAATAATCCATCGTTATATCCGAATAGCGGCGTTTTGTTCGTGCGTTCCAGACACTATCCGAAACAGTAAAGAAGTGTCACGCGCTTGGCGCAATTCGTGACAATAAAATTCTAAGTATTCCATTGCCGTACTTCGAAGCATGTCAATCGCTGTTTAACCTCTTGGGGCTAGGTGGGACGCTAGCGTGCCACCCGTGGTGCACTCCATCAACAGCAGGTGCATTTCAAGAGCGGCAAATTTGAATCCAAATAAATGTCAAAATTCAAATTTTTCAAAAATACAACTATGTTACACCATTTGAAAGATAAACATCTCCTTAATCTAACCACGTTTTACGATTTCAAAAAGGTTTTACGGCGAAAGCATAAATTTAGAGTATGTTAGGACAGTACATTTACAAGAGTTGTGTGTAATGTTTTGTCAAGTCAAAGACAGGGTCACCAAAACCATAAAACCAGCTAAAATGATACACTAACCTTTTACAATCTCCATCAGATGACACTCCTAGGACATTATGTTAGACAATGCATGCATTTTTAGTTCTATCAAGTTCATATTTATATACAAAAACAGCGTTTTACTATGGCATTGATGTTGAGGAAATCGTTTCCCTCCAATAACCGGCAGTCAAGTCAGCGTCACAAATTAAATAATTAAAATTAGAAAACATTGGTAAAATATTATATTGTCATTTAAAGAATTATAGATTTACATCTTTTGAACGCAATCAACTTGCCAGATTTAAAAATAACCTTACTGGGAAATCACACTTTGCAATAATCTGAGCACTGTGCCCAGAAAAATACGCGTTGCGATACAGACTAGACGTCATGTTGGGGAGATCTAAAATCGAAAATACTATGTAAATAATCCATTACCTTTGATTCTCTTCATCAGATGTCACTTCCAGGTATCACAGGTCCATAACGAATGTAGTTTTGTTCAAAAAAGCTCATCATTTATGTCCAAAAATCTCCGTCTCGTTAGCACATGATGTAAGCCAGCCGGACTTCTCGTCATGAACGAGGGGAAAAAATATATTTCCGTTCGTTCAAACATGTCAAACGTTGTATAGCATAAATCATTAGGGCCTTTTTTAACCAGAACATGAATAATATTCAAGGTGGACGAATGCATAGTCTTTTATAACGTATTGGAACGAGGGTACCCAACATGAAGTAGCGCGCCAGGTGTCTAATGGGACATCACCGTTCCATGGCTCTTGTTCGGTCAGATCTCCCTCCAGAAGACTCAAAACACTTTGTAAAGGCTGGTGACATCTAGTGGAAGCAATAGGAAGTGCCAAAATATTCCTAAACCCCTGTGTTTTTCAATGGGATAGGTTTAAAGTCAATACAACACATCAGGTATCCACTTCCTGTCAGAAAATGTCTCAGGGTTTTGCCTGCCAAATGAGTTCTGTTATACTCACAGACACCATTCAAACAGTTTTGGAAACTTTAGAGTGTTTTCTATCCATATATAATAAGTATATGCATATTGTAGTTACTGGGTAGGATTAGTAACCAGATTAAATCGGGTACATTTTTTTTATCCAGACGTGCAAATGCTGCCCCCTAGACCCAACAGGTTAAAATCAATTTTTACGACATTTTTCTCGTAGAAAAGCGATAATATTCCGACAGGGAATCTCCTTTTCGGCAAACAGAGGAAAAAATCCCAAAGGCGGGGGCGGTCGGGGTCACGCGCATAAGCTAGTGTCTCTTGATGGGCCACTTGAGAAAGGCGATAATGTGTTTCAGCCTGGGGCTGGAATGACGACATTCTGTTTTTTCCCGGGCTCTGAGCGCCTATGGACGACGTGGGAAGTGTCACGTTAGAGCAGAGATCCTTAGTAAATGATAGAGATGGAAAAGAAGTTCAACAAATGGTCAGACAGGCCACTTCCTGTAAAGGAATCTCTCAGGTTTTGACCTGCCATTTGAGTTCTGTTATACTCACAGACACCATTCAAACAGTTTTAGAAAATTTAGGGTGTTTTCTATCCATATGTAATAAGTATATGCATATTCTAGTTACTGAGTAGGAGTGGTAACCAGATTAAATCGGGTATGTTTTTTATCCAGCCGTGTCAATGCTGCCCCCTAGCCCTAACAGGTTAACTAACATCACAACATTAACTAACATCACAACATTAACTAACATCACAACATTAACTAACATCACAACATTAACTAACATCACAACATTAACTAACATCAGAACATTAACTAACATTAACTAACATCAGAACATTAACTAACATCACAACATTAACTAACATCACAACATTAACTAACATCAGAACATTAACTAACATCACAACATTAACTAACATCAGAACATTAACTAACATCACAACGTTAACTAACATCACAACATTAACTAACATCACAACATGAACTAGCATCACAACATTAACTAACATCAGAACATTAACTAACATCAGAACATTAACTAACATCACAACATTAACCAGCTGGAAATTGCAACTCAACCAGCTGTCTGTCTGTTTAACCAGCTGGAAATGTCAACTCAACCAGCTGTCTGTTTAACCAGCTGGAAATGTCAACTCAACCAGCTGTCTGTTTAACTAACCTGCTGGAAATGTCAACTCAACCAGCTGTCTGTTTAACCAGCTGGAAATGTCAACTCAACCAGCTGTCTGTTTAACCAGCTGGAAATGTCAACTAAACCAGCTGTCTGTTTAAACAGCTGGAAATATCAACTCAACCGTTGTCTGTTTAACTAACCTGCTGGAAATGTCAGCTCAACCAGCTGTCTGTCTAACCAGCTGGAAATGTCAACTCAACCAGCTGTCTGTTTAACCAGCTGGAAATGTCAACTCAACCAGCTGTCTGTTTAACCAGCTGGAAATGTCAACTCAACCAGCTGTCTGTTTAACCAGCTATTAACTAACATCAGAACATTAACTAACTTCAGAACATTACCTAACATCAGAACATTAACTAACATTAACTAACATCAGGACATTAACTAACATCACAACATTAACTTCTTGGGGCTATGTGGGACGCTAGCGTGCCACCCGTGGTGCACCCTATCAACAGCAGGTGCATTTCAAGAGCGGCAAATTTGAAACCAAATAAATGTCAAAATTCAAATTTTTCAATCATACAACTATCTTACACCCTTTGAAAGATAAACATCTCCTTAATCTAACCACGTTGTCCGATTTCAAAAAGGTTTTACGGCGAAAGCATAAAGTTAGATTATGTTAGGAGAGTACATTGACAATAGCTGTGTGTAATGTTTTGTCAATTCAAAGACAGGGTCACCAAAACCATAAAACCAGCTAAAATGATGCACTAACCTTTTACAATCTCCATCAGATGACACTCCTAGGACATTATGTTAGACAATGCATGCATTTTTAGTTCTATCAAGTTCATATTTATATCCAACAATAGCGTTTTACTATGGCATTGATGTTGAGGAAATTGTTTCCCTCCAATAACCGGCAGTCAAGTCAGCACCACAAATTAAATAATTAAAGTTAGAAAACATTGGTAAAATATTATATTGTCATTTAAAGAATTATAGATTTACATCTCTTGAACGCAATCAACTTGCCAGATTTAAAAATAACCTTACTGGGAAATCACACTTTGCAATAATCTGAGCACTGCGCCCAGAAAAATATGCTTTGCTATACAGACAAACGGCCATGTTGGAGAGATCTAAAATCGAAAATACTATGTAAATAATCCATTACCTTTGATTCTCTTCATCAGATGTCACTTCCCGGGATCCCAGGTCCATAACGAATGTAGTTTTGTTCAAAAAAGCTCATCATTTATATCCAAAAAGATCCGTGTTGTTAGCACATGATCTAAGCCAGCCGGACTTCTCGTCATGAACGAGGGGTAAAAATATATTTACGTTCGTTCAAACATGTCAAACGTTGTATAGCATAAATCATTAGGGCCTTTTTTAACCAGAACATGAATAATATTCAAGGTGGACGAATGCATTCTCTTTTAAAACGTTTTGGAACGAGGGTACCCAACATGACCTCGCGCGCCAGAGTCTAATCGGCCATCACCGTTCCAAGGCTCTTGTTCGGTCAGATCTCATAGTAGAAGATTCAAAACACTTTGTAAAGGCTGGTGACATCTAGTGGAAGCAATAGGAAGTGCCAAAACATTAATCAGCCCCTGTGTGTTTCAATGGCATAGGCTTAAAGGTAATTCAACACATCAGGTATCCACTTCCTGTCAGAAAATGTCTCAGGGTTTTGCCTGCCAAATGAGTTCTGTTATACTCACAGACACCATTCAAACAGTTTTAGAAACTTTAGGGTGTTTTCTATCCATATATAATAAGTATATGCATATTCTAGTTACTGGGTAGGATTAGTAACCAGATTAAATCGGGTACGTTTTTTTATCCAGCCGTGAAAATACTGCCCCCTAGCCCCAACAGGTTAACTAACATCACAACATTAACTAACATCAGAACATTTACTAACATCATAACATTAACTAACATCACAACATTAACTAACATCACAACATTAACTAACATCAGAACATTAACTAACATCAGAACATTGACTAACATTAACTAACATCACAATATTAACTAACATCAGAACATTAACTAACATCAGAACATTAACTAACATCACAACATTAAGTAACATCAGAACATTAACTAACATCACAACATTAACTAACATCACAACATTAACTAACATCAGAACTCTTCCATTAACTAACATCACAACATTAACTATCATCAGAACATTAACTAACATCAGATCATTAACTAACATCACAACATTAACTAACATCACAACATTAACTAACATCACAACATTAACTAACATTAACTAACATCAGAACATTAACTAACATTAACTAACATCACAACATTAACTAACATCACAACATTAACTAACATCAGAACATTAACTAACATCAGAACATTAACTAACATCACAACATTAACTAACATCACAACATTAACTAACATTAACTAACATCACAACATTAACTAACATCAGAACTCTTCCATTAACTAACATCACAACATTACCTATCATCAGAACATTAACTAACATCAGAACATTAACTAACATTAACTAACATCACAACATTAACTAACATCACAACATTAACTAACATTAACTAACATCAATACATTAAGTAACATTAACCTCTTGGGGCTAGGTGGGACGCTAGCGTGCCACCCGTGGTGCACTCCATCAACAGCAGGTGCATTTCAAGAGCGGCAAATTTGAATCCAAATAAATGTCAAAATTCAAATTTTTCAAAAATACAACTATGTTACACCATTTGAAAGATAAACATCTCCTTAATCTAACCACGTTTTACGATTTCAAAAAGGTTTTACGGCGAAAGCATAAATTTAGAGTATGTTAGGACAGTACATTTACAAGAGTTGTGTGTAATGTTTTGTCAAGTCAAAGACAGGGTCACCAAAACCATAAAACCAGCTAAAATGATGCACTAACCTTTTACAATCTCCATCAGATGACACTCCTAGGACATTATGTTAGACAATGCATGCATTTTTAGTTCTATCAAGTTCATATTTATATCCAAAAACAGCGTTTTACTATGGCATTGATGTTGAGGAAATCGTTTCCCTCCAATAACCGGCAGTCAAGTCAGCGTCACAAATTAAATAATTAAAATTAGAAAACATTGGTAAAATATTATATTGTCATTTAAAGAATTATAGATTTACATCTTTTGAACGCAATCAACTTGCCAGATTTAAAAATAACCTTACTGGGAAATCACACTTTGCAATAATCTGAGCACTGCGCCCAGAAAAATACGCGTTGCGATACAGACTAGACGTCATGTTGGGGAGATCTAAAATCGAAAATACTATGTAAATAATCCATTACCTTTGATTCTCTTCATCAGATGTCACTTCCAGGTATCACAGGTCCATAACGAATGTAGTTTTGTTCAAAAAAGCTCATCATTTATGTCCAAAAATCTCCGTCTCGTTAGCACATGATGTAAGCCAGCCGGACTTCTCGTCATGAACGAGGGGAAAAAATATATTTCCGTTCGTTCAAACATGTCAAACGTTGTATAGCATAAATCATTAGGGCCTTTTTTAACCAGAACATGAATAATATTCAAGGTGGACGAATGCATACTCTTTTATAACGTATTGGAACGAGGGTACCCAACATCAACTCGCGCGCAAGGTGTCTAATGGGCCATCATCGTTCCATGGCTCTTGTTCGGTCAGATCTCCCTCCAGAAGACTCAAAACACTTTGTAAAGGCTGGTGACATCTAGTGGAAGCAATAGGAAGTGCCAAAATATTCCTAAACCCCTGTGTTTTTCAATGGGATAGGTTTAAAGTCAATACAACACATCAGGTATCCACTTCCTGTCAGAAAATGTCTCAGGGTTTTGCCTGCCAAATGAGTTCTGTTATACTCACAGACACCATTCAAACAGTTTTGGAAACTTTAGAGTGTTTTCTATCCATATATAATAAGTATATGCATATTCTAGTTACTGGGTAGGATTAGTAACCAGATTAAATCGGGTACATTTTCTTTATCCAGACGTGCAAATGCTGCCCCCTAGACCCAACAGGTTAACTAACATCACAACATTAACTAACATCAGAACATTAACTAACATCAGAACATTAACTAACATCACAACATTAACTAACATCACAACATTAAATAACATTAACTAACATCACAACATTAACTAAAATCACAACTCTTCCGTTAACTAATGGGTTCCGTTAACTTCTTTGGGATAGGGGGCAGTATTTTCACGTCCGGATGAAAAGCATGCACAAATTAAACTGTCTGTTTCTCAGGCCCAGAAGCTAGGATATTAATATAATTGGGAGATTTGGATAGAAAAAACTCTGAAGTTTCTGAAACTGTTTCACTGATGTCTGTGAGTATAACAAAACTTATTTGGCAGGCAAAACCCCGACGACAAACCAAGCAGGATTTTATTTTTTGTTGAGTTCACTCTCTTTTCATTGGGTTTTTATTGGGAATCTAGAATTCTAAGGCAGTTACCTTAGAGTTCTAAAGCAGTTGCAGAGTATCAACGCTCCTGCTGTCTCTAGAGAGTTGAAAACAGCAGGTTTGGGACAGGTAGCACGTCTGGTGAACAGGTCAGTGTTCCATAGCCGCAGGCAGAACAGTTGAAAATGGAGCAGCAGCACGACCAGGTGGACTGGGGACAGCAAGGAGTCATCAGGCCAGGTAGTCCTGAGGCATGGTCCTAGGGCTCAGGTCCTCCGTGAGAAAGAGAGAGAGACAAAGAGAAAATGAGAGAGAGAGCGAATTAGAGTGAGCATGCTTAAATTCACACAGGACACTGGATAAGACAGGAGAAATACTCCAGATATAACAGACTGACCCTAGCCCCCGACACATAAACTATTGCAGCATAAATACTGGAGGCTGAGACAGGAGGGGTCGGGAGACACTGTGGCCCCGTCCGACGATATCCCCGGGCAGGGCCAAACAGGCAGGATATGACCCCACCCACTTTGCCAAAGCACAGCCCCCACACCACTAGAGGGATATCTTCAACCACCAACTTACCATCCTGAGACAAGGCCGAGTATAGCCCACAAAGATCTCCGCCACGACACAAACCCAAGGGGGGGCGCCAAACCGGACAGGAAGATCACATCAGTGACTCAGCCCTCCTAGGGACGGCATAGAAGAACACCAGTAAGCCAGTGACTCAGCCTCCGTAATAGGGTTTGAGGCAGAGAATCCCAGCGGAGAGGGGAACCGGCCAGGCAGAGACAGCAAGGGCGGTTCGTTGCTCCATTGCCTTTCCGTTCACCTTCACACTCCTGGGCCAGACTACACTCAATCATAGGACCCACTGAAGAGATGAGTCTTCAATAAAGACTTAAAGGTCGAGACAGAGTCTGCGTCTCTCACATGGGTAGGCAGACTATTCCATACAAATGGAGCTCTATAGGAGAAAGCCCTGCCTCCAGCTGTTTGCTTAGGAATTCTAGGGACAATTAGGAGGCCTGCGTCTTGTGACCGTAGCATACGTGTAGGTATGTACAGCAGGACCAAATCGTAAAGGTAGGTAGGAGAAAGCCCATGTAATTCCTTGTAGGTTAGCAGTAAATCCTTGAAATCAGCCCTTGCCTTTTAACAGGAAGCCAATTTAGAGAGGCTAGCATTGGAGTAATACAGGTATGATCACATTTTTGGTTCTAGTCAGGATTCTAGCAGCACTAAGTTTATTTAGTGCTTTATCCAGGTAGCCGGAAAGTAGAGCATTGTAGTAGTCTAACCTAGAAGTGACAAAAGCATGATTTTTTGCAATGTTACGTAGATGGAAAAAAGCTGTCCTTGAAACAGTCTTGATATATTCGTCAAAAAGAGAGATCAGGGTCCAGAATAACGCTGAGGTCCTTCACAGTTTTATTTGAGATGACTGTACAACCATCAAGATTAATTGTCAGATTCAACAGAAGATCAACAGAAGATATCTGATACCATTTAAAAGGAAACACTTTGAAGTTTGTGGAAATGTGAAATTAATGTAGGAGAATATAACACATTAGATCTGGTAAAAGATAATCCAAAGAAAAATACACGTTTTTTTTAAGAGAGAGAGAGAAAGGCCATAATGTATTATTTCAGCCCAGGCGCAATTTAGATTTTGGCCACTACACGGCAGCAGTGTATGTGCAAAGTTTTAGACTGATCCAATGAAACATTTCATTTCTGTTAAAATTGTTGTATCAAGACTGCCCAAATGTGCCCAACTGGTTTATTAATACATTTGCAAGTTCATAACTGTGCACTCTCCTCAAACAATAGCATGGTATTCTTTCACTGTAATAGCTACTGTAAATTGGACAGTGCATGCTAATGCTAATCATGCTAACTAAGAGGGACCTACAGTCTGACCCCTATCTAAGAGGCCCCTACAGTCTGACCCCTATCTAAGAGGGTCCTACAGTTTGACCCCTATCTAAGAGGGTCCTACAGTCTGACCCCTATCTAAGAGGGTCCTACAGTATGACCACTATCTAAGAGGGTCCTACAGTCTGACACCTATCTAAGAGGGCCCTACAGTCTGACCCCTATCTAAGAGGGTCCTACAGTCTGACCCCTATCTAAGAGGGTCCTACAGTCTGAACCCCATCTAAGAGGGTCCTACAGTTTGACCCCTATCTAAGAGGGTCCTACAGTCTGACCCCTATCTAAGAGGGTCCTACAGTCTGACCCCTATCTAAGAGGGTCCTACAGTCTGACCCCTATCTAAGAGGATCCTACAGTCCAGCACTGCAATTTGTCTGACCCCCCCTATCGGCTGTTCTCTCATGAAGAAACTCACGTAGACACGTACACACACACACACATTCCGCCTCAGCAGAGAGAGTTTGTTTGTGAGGTCCTGATTGTGTCAGTCTCAGACCTAACTAGAGCGTTCATGCGGATGAGAAGAAGTGTGCGGTGTGTGTGTGCGGTGTGTGTGTGTGTGTGTGTGTGTGTGTGTGTGTGTGTGTGTGTGTGTGTGTGTGGGGGGGGGGGGGGGGGGGGAGTGGGATTCAGCCAGCCTGTTAGTATTGAATGGCCCACATTAATTATTTAGCCCCATGGCTGCTAGCTATTATTACAGAAAAATAGTACACTGCATTTGGACACTTGTCTCTGCCTTGTAAGTCAATAGAGAACAGACCCAGCAGGCCAGGACACTACCACACCATGACAGACCAGGACACTACCACACAATGACAGACCAGGACACTACCACACCATGACAGACCAGGACACTACACCATGACAAACCAGGACACTACACCATGACAGACCAGGACACTACACCATGACAGACCAGGACACTACCACACCATGACAGACCAGGACACTACCACACCATGACAGACCAGGACACTACCACACCATGACAGACCAGGACACTACCACACCATGACAGACCAGAACACTACCACACCATGACAGACCAGGACACTACCACACCATGACAAACCAGGACACTACCACACCATGACAAACCAGGACACTACCACACCATGACAAACCAGGACACTACCACACCATGACAGACCAGGACACTACCACACCATGACAGACCAGGACACTACCACACCATGACAGAACAGGACACTACCACACCATGACAGACCAGGACACCACACCATGACAGACCAGGACACTACACCATGACAGACCAGGACACTACACCATGACAGACCAGGACACTACCACACCATGACAGACCAGGACACTACCACACCATGACAGACCAGGACACTACCACACCATGACAGACCAGGACACTACACCATGACAGACCAGGACACTACACCTCTGTCTCTCCACTCGGCAGGCAGAACGTTACAGGGGGACCGAGGTGAGGGTTTTGTCTCTACAGGATGTTGTTCTGTCTGTCTCTCCACTCGGCAGGGAGAACGTTACAGGGGACCGAGGTGAGGGTTTTATCTCTACAGGACGTTGTTCTGTCTGTCTCTCCGCTCAGCAGGCAGAACGTTCCAGGGGACCGAGGTGAGGGTTTTGTCTCTACAGGATGTTGTTCTGTCTGTCTCTCCGCTCGGCAGGCAGAACGTTACAGGGGACCGAGGTGAGGGTTTTGTCTCTACAGGATGTTGTTCTGTCTGTCTCTCCGCTCGGCAGGCAGAACGTTACAGGGGGACCGAGGAGAGGGTTTTGTCTCTACAGGATGTTGTTCTGTCTGTCTCTCCGCTCGGCAGTCAGAACGTTACAGGGGGACCGAGGTGAGGGTTTTGTCTCTACAGGATGTTGTTCTGTCTGTCTCTCCGCTCGGCAGGCAGAACGTTACAGGGGACCGAGGTGAGGGTTTTGTCTTTACAGGATGTTGTTCTGTCTGTCTCTCCGCTCGGCAGGCAGAACGTTACAGGGGACCGAGGTGAGGGTTTTGTCTCTACAGGATGTTGTTCTGTCTGTCTCTCCACTCGGCAGGCAGAACGTTACAGGGGGACCGAGGTGAGGGTTTTGTCTCTACAGGATGTTGTTCTGTCTGTCTCTCCGCTCGGCAGGGAGAACGTTACAGGGGACCGAGGTGAGGGTTTTGTCTCTACAGGATGTTGTTCTGTCTGTCTCTCCGCTCGGCAGGCAGAACGTTCCAGGGGACCGAGGTGAGGGTTTTGTCTCTACAGGATGTTGTTCTGTCTGTCTCTCCGCTCGGCAGGCAGAACGTTACAGGGGACCGAGGTGAGGGTTTTGTCTCTACAGGATGTTGTTCTGTCTGTCTCTCCGCTCGGCAGGCAGAACGTTACAGGGGACCGAGGTGAGGGTTTTGTCTCTACAGGATGTTGTTCTGTCTGTCTCTCTGCTCGGCAGGCAGAACGTTACAGGGGACCGAGGTGAGGGTTTTGTCTCTACAGGATGTTGTTCTGTCTGTCTCTCCGCTCGGCAGGCAGAACGTTACAGGGGGACCCAGGTGAGGGTTTTGTCTCTACAGGATGTTATTCTGTCTGTCTCTCCGCTCGGCAGGCAGAACGTTACAGGGGACCGAGGTGAGGGTTTTGTCTTTACAGGATGTTGTTCTGTCTGTCTCTCCGCTCGGCAGGCAGAACGTTACAGGGGACCGAGGTGAGGGTTTTGTCTCTACAGGATGTTGTTCTGTCTGTCTCTCCACTCGGCAGGCAGAACGTTACAGGGGGACCGAGGTGAGGGTTTTGTCTCTACAGGATGTTGTTCTGTCTGTCTCTCCGCTCGGCAGGGAGAACGTTACAGGGGACCGAGGTGAGGGTTTTGTCTCTACAGGATGTTGTTCTGTCTGTCTCTCCGCTCGGCAGGCAGAACGTTCCAGGGGACCGAGGTGAGGGTTTTGTCTCTACAGGATGTTGTTCTGTCTGTCTCTCCGCTCGGCAGGCAGAACGTTACAGGGGACCGAGGTGAGGGTTTTGTCTCTACAGGATGTTGTTCTGTCTGTCTCTCCGCTCGGCAGGCAGAACGTTACAGGGGGACCCAGGTGAGGGTTTTGTCTCTACAGGATGTTGTTCTGTCTGTCTCTCCGCTCGGCAGGCAGAACGTTACAGGGGACCGAGGTGAGGGTTTTGTCTCTACAGGATGTTGTTCTGTCTGTCTCTCCGCTCGGCAGGCAGAACGTTACAGGGGACCGAGGTGAGGGTTTTGTCTCTACAGGATGTTGTTCTGTCTGTCTCTCCGCTCGGCAGGCAGAACGCTCCAGGGGATCGAGGTGAGGGTTTTAGATTGAGGGTAAAGCCCAGAGTATGTTGTTTTTTTTCTAATGGGATCTGTTGGCTGGTTGTTAATATCGTTCAGCAGTGTTCCTATATTGTTTACCGACTTAATAGCTGGTTGGAGGATGTCATTCTCACTGACCAGGGGAAGACTTCAACCCTGTTGTGTTTGCAGTTAGACAGACAGACAGACAGACAGACAGACAGACAGACAGACAGACAGACAGACAGACAGACAGACAGACAGATTGGAACCAGCGCAGGGACTACCTAAGAGAGAGAAGGAAACGTGTGTGTGTGTGTGTGTGTGTGTGTGTGTGTGTGTGTGTGTGTGTGTGTGTGTGTGTGTGTGTGTGTGTCTGTGTGTGTGTGTGTGTGTAGAATGTCAAGAGAAATCCAGTTACCTACCATGACAATGAAATTGCATCATTTATTCATAATGGGTAAGACAACGTCTCTGTGTTGAAGCTTTGCCCTCTAAAGGGTCGCCTTTCACAGGACTGTCTGAATTAGGCCAGACATTTCCAGCAGGTTAAACAGACAGCTGGTTGAGTTGACATTTCCAGCTGGTTAAACAGACAGCTGGTTGAGTTGACATTTCCAGCAGGTTAAACAGACAGATGGTTGAGTTGACATTTCCAGCTGGTTAGACAGACAGCTGGTTGAGTTGACATTTCCAGCTGGTTAAACAGACAGCTGGTTGAGTTGACATTTCCAGCTGGTTAGTTAAACAGACAGACAGCTGGTTGAGTTGACATTTCCAGCTGGTTAAACAGACAGATGGTTGAGTTGACATTTCCAGCTGGTTAAACAGACAGACAGCTGGTTGAGTTGACATTTCCAGCTGGTTAAACAGACAGCTGGTTGAGTTGACATTTCCCAGCAGGTTAAACAGACAGCTGGTTGAGTTGACATTTCCAGCAGGTTAAACAGACAGCTGGTTGAGTTGACATTTCCAGCAGGTTAGTTAAACAGACAGCTGGTTGAGTTGACATTTCCAGCTGGGTAAACAAGCAGCTGGTTGAGTTGACATTTCCAGCTGGTTAAACAGACAGACAGCTGGTTGAGTTGACATTTCCAGCAGGTTAAACAGACAGCTGGTTGAGTTGAAATTTCCAGCAGTTTAGTTAAACAGACAGACAGCTGGTTGAGTTGACATTTCCAGCAGGTTAAACAGACAGCTGGTTGAGTTGACATTTCCAGCAGTTTAGTTAAACAGACAGCTGGTTGAGTTGACATTTCCAGCTGGTTAAACCGACAGCTGGTTGAGTTGACATTTCCAGCTTGTTAAACAGACAGCTGGTTGAGTTGACATTTCCAGCTGGTTAAACAGACAGCTGGTTGAGTTTAAATTTCCAGCAGGTTAAACAGACAGATGGTTGATTTGACATTTCCAGCTGGTTAGACAGACAGCTTGTTGAGTTGACATTTCCAGCAGGTTAAACAGACAGACCACTGTTTGAGTTGACATTTCCAGATGGTTAAACAGACAGCTGGTTGAGTTGACACTTCCAGCAGGTTAAACAGACAGCTGGTTGAGTTGAATTTTCCAGCAGGTTAAACAGACAGCTGGTTGAGTTGACATTTCCAGCAGGTTAGTTAAACAGACAGCTGGTTGAGTTGACATTTCCAGCTGGTTAAACAAACAGCTGGTTGAGTTGACATTTCCAGCTGGTTAAACAGACAGCTGGTTGAGTTGACATTTCCAGCTGGTTAGACAGACAGACAGCTGGTTGAGTTGACATTTCCAGCTGGTTAGACAGACAGCTGGTTCAGTTGACATTTCAAGCTGGTTAAACAGACAGCTGTTTGAGTTGACATTTCCAGCTGGTTAAACAGACAGCTGGTTGAGTTGACATTTCCAGCTGGTTAGACAGACAGCTGGTTGAGTTGACATTTCCAGCAGGTTAGTTAAACAGACAGCTGGTTGAGTTGACATTTCCAGCTGGTTAAACAGACAGCTGGTTGAGTTGACATTTCCAGCTGGTTAAACAGAACGCTGGTTGAGTTGACATTTCCAGCTGGTTAAACAGACAGCTGGTTGAGTTGACATTTCCAGCTTGTTAAACAGACAGCTGGTTGAGTTGACATTTCCAGCTGGTTAAACAGACAGCTGGTTGAGTTTAAATTTCCAGCAGGTTAAACAGACAGATGGTTGATTTGACATTTCCAGCTGGTTAGACAGACAGCTTGTTGAGTTGACATTTCCAGCAGGTTAAACAGACAGACCGCTGTTTGAGTTGACATTTCCAGATGGTTAAACAGACAGCTGGTTGAGTTGACACTTCCAGCAGGTTAAACAGACAGCTGGTTGAGTTGAATTTTCCAGCAGGTTAAACAGACAGCTGGTTGAGTTGACATTTCCAGCAGGTTAGTTAAACAGACAGCTGGTTGAGTTGACATTTCCAGCTGGTTAAACAAACAGCTGTTTGAGTTGACATTTCCAGCTGGTTAAACAGACAGCTGGTTGAGTTGACATTTCCAGCTGGTTAGACAGACAGACAGCTGGTTGAGTTGACATTTCCAGCTGGTTAGACAGACAGCTGGTTCAGTTGACATTTCAAGCTGGTTAAACAGACAGCTGTTTGAGTTGACATTTCCAGCTGGTTAAACAGACAGCTGGTTGAGTTGACATTTCCAGCTGGTTAGACAGACAGCTGGTTGAGTTGACATTTCCAGCAGGTTAGTTAAACAGACAGCTGGTTGAGTTGACATTTCCAGCTGGTTAAACAGACAGCTGGTTGAGTTGACATTTCCAGCTGGTTAAACAGAACGCTGGTTGAGTTGACATTTCCAGATGGTTAAACAGACAGCTGGTTGAGTTGACATTTCCAGCTTGTTAAACAGACAGCTGGTTGAGTTGACATTTCCTGCTGGTTAAACAGACAGCTGGTTGAGTTGACATTTCCAGCTGGTTAAACAGACAGCTGGTTGAGTTGACATTTCCAGCTGGTTAAACAGACAGCTGGTTGAGTTGACATTTCCAGCTGGTTAAACAGACAGACAGCTGGTTGAGCTAACATTTCCAGCTGGTTAGACAGACAGACAGTTGGTTGAGTTGACATTTCCAGCTGGTTAAACAGACAGCTGGTTGGGTTGACATTTCCAGCTGGTTAGACAGACAGCTGGTTGAGTTGACATTTCCAGCAGGTTAGTTAAACAGACAGCTGGTTGAGTTGACATTTCCAGCTGGTTAAACAGACAGCTGGTTGAGTTGACATTTCCAGCTGGTTAAACAGAATGCTGGTTGAGTTGACATTTCCAGATGGTTAAACAGACAGCTGGTTGAGTTGACATTTCCAGCTTGTTAAACAGACAGCTGGTTGAGTTGACATTTCCAGCTGGTTAAACAGACAGCTGGTTGAGTTGACATTTCCAGCTGGTTAAACAGACAGCTGGTTGAGTTGAATTTTCCAGCAGGTTAAACAGACAGCTGGTTGAGTTGACATTTCCAGCAGGTTAGTTAAACAGACAGCTGGTTGAGTTGACATTTCCAGCTGGTTAAACAAACAGCTGGTTGAGTTGACATTTCCAGCTGGTTAAACAGACAGCTGGTTGAGTTGACATTTCCAGCTGGTTAGACAGACAGACAGCTGGTTGAGTTGACATTTCCAGCTGGTTAGACAGACAGCTGGTTCAGTTGACATTTCAAGCTGGTTAAACAGACAGCTGTTTGAGTTGACATTTCCAGTTGGTTAAACAGACAGCTGGTTGAGTTGACATTTCCAGCTGGTTAGACAGACAGCTGGTTGAGTTGACATTTCCAGCAGGTTAGTTAAACAGACAGCTGGTTGAGTTGACATTTCCAGCTGGTTAAACAGACAGCTGGTTGAGTTGACATTTCCAGCTGGTTAAACAGAACGCTGGTTGAGTTGACATTTCCAGATGGTTAAACAGACAGCTCGTTGAGTTGACATTTCCAGCTTGTTAAACAGACAGCTGGTTGAGTTGACATTTCCTGCTGGTTAAACAGACAGCTGGTTGAGTTGACATTTCCAGCTGGTTAAACAGACAGCTGGTTGAGTTGACATTTCCAGCTGGTTAAACAGACAGCTGGTTGAGTTGACATTTCCAGCTGGTTAAACAGACAGACAGCTGGTTGAGTTGACATTTCCAGCTGGTTAGACAGACAGACAGTTGGTTGAGTTGACATTTCCAGCTGGTTAAACAGACAGCTGGTTGGGTTGACATTTCCAGCTGGTTAGACAGACAGCTGGTTGAGTTGACATTTCCAGCAGGTTAGTTAAACAGACAGCTGGTTGAGTTGACATTTCCAGCTGGTTAAACAGACAGCTGGTTGAGTTGACATTTCCAGCTGGTTAAACAGAATGCTGGTTGAGTTGACATTTCCAGATGGTTAAACAGACAGCTGGTTGAGTTGACATTTCCAGCTTGTTAAACAGACAGCTGGTTGAGTTGACATGTCCAGCTGGTTAAACAGACAGCTGGTTGAGTTGACATTTCCAGCTGGTTAAACAGACAGCTGGTTGAGTTGACATTTCCAGCTGGTTAAACAGACAGCTGGTTGAGTTGACATTTCCAGCTGGTTAAACAGACAGACAGCTGGTTGAGTTGACATTTACAGCTGGTTAGACAGACAGACAGCTGGTTGAGTTGACATGTCCAGCTGGTTAGACAGACAGCTGGTTGAGTTGACATTTCCAGCTGGTTAAACAGACAGCTGGTTGAGTTGACATTTCCAGCAGTATAGTTAAACAGACAGCTGGTTGAGTTGACATTTCCAGCTGGTTAAACAGACAGCTGGTTGAGTTGACATTTCCAGCTGGTTAAACAGACAGCTGGTTGGGTTGACATTTCCAGCAGGTTAAACAGACAGCTGGTTGAGTTGACATTTCCAGCTGATTAATTAGACAGCTGGTTGATTTGACATTTCCAGCAGGTTAGTTAAACAGACAGCTGGTTGAGTTGACATTTCTAGCTGGTTAGACAGACTGCTGTTTGAGTTGACATTTCCAGCTAGTTACACAGAAAACTGGTTGAGTTGACATTTCCAGCTGGTTAGTTAGACAGCTGGTTGAGTTGACATTTCCAGCTGGTTAGACAGACAGCTGGTTGAGGTGACATTTCCAGCTGGTTAGATAGACAGACAGCTGGTTGAGTTGACATTTCCAGCTGGTTAAACAGACAGCTGGTTGAGTGGACATTTCCAGCAGGTTAAACAGACAGACAGCTGGTTGAGTTGACATTTCCAGCTGGTTAGACAGACAGACAGCTGGTTGAGTTGACATTTCAAGCTGGTTAAACAGACAGCTGGTTGAGTTGACATTTCCAGCTGGTTAAACAGATAGCTGGTTGAGTTGACATTTCCAGCAGGTTAGTTAAACAGACAGCTGGTTGAGTTGACATTTCCAGCTGGTTAAACAGACAGCTGGTTGGGTTGACATTTCCAGCTGGTTAAACAGACAGCTGGTTGAGTTGACATTTCCAGCTGATTAATTAGACACCTGGTTGATTTGACATTTCCAGCAGGTTAGTTAAACAGACAGCTGGTTGAGTTGACATTTCCAGCTGGTTAAACAGACAGACAGCTGGTTGAGTTGCAATTTCCAGCAGGTTAGACAGACAGCTGGTTGAGTTGACATTTCCAGCTGGTTAAACAGACAGCTGGTTGAGTTGACATTTCCTGCTGGTTAGACAGACAGCTGGTTGAGCTGACATTTCCAGCAGGTTAGTTAAACAGACAGTTGGTTGAGTTGACATTTCCAGCTGGTTAAACAGACAGCTGGTTGGGTTGACATTTCCAGCAGGTTAAACAGACAGCTGGTTGAGTTGACATTTCCAGCTGATTAATTAGACAGCTGGTTGATTTGACATTTCCAGCAGGTTAGTTAAACAGACAGCTGGTTGAGTTGACATTTATAGCTGGTTAGACAGACTGCTGTTTGAGTTGACATTTCCAGCTAGTTACACAGAAAACTGGTTGAGTTGACATTTCCAGCTGGTTAGTTAGACAGCTTGTTGAGTTGACATTTCCAGCTGGTTAGACAGACAGCTGGTTGAGGTGACATTTCCAGCTGGTTAGTTAGACAGACAGCTGGTTGAGTTCACATTTCCAGCTGGTTAAACAGACAGCTGGTTGAGTTGACATTTCCACCAGGTTAAACAGACAGACAGCTGGTTGAGTTGACATTTCCAGCTGGTTAGACAGACAGACAGCTGGTTGAGTTGACATTTCAAGCTGGTTAAACAGACAGCTGGTTGAGTTGACATTTCCAGCTGGTTAAACAGACAGCTGGTTGAGTTGACATTTCCAGCAGGTTAGTTAAACAGACAATTGGTTGAGTTGACATTTCCAGCTGGTTAAACAGACAGCTGGTTGGGTTGACATTTCCAGCTGGTTAAACAGACAGCTGGTTGAGTTGACATTTCCAGCTCATTAATTAGACAGCTGGTTGATTTGACATTTCCAGCAGGTTAGTTAAACAGACAGCTGGTTGAGTTGACATTTCCAGCTGGTTAAACAGACAGACAGCTGGTTGAGTTGCAATTTCCAGCAGGTTAGACAGAGAGCTGGTTGAGTTGACATTTCCAGCTGGTTAAACAGACAGCTGGTTGAGTTGACATTTCCTGCTGGTTAGACAGACAGCTGGTTGAGCTGACATTTCCAGCAGGTTAAACAGACAGCTGGTTGGGTTGACATTTCCAGCAGGTTAAACAGACAGCTGGTTGAGTTGACATTTCCAGCTGATTAATTAGACAGCTGGTTGATTTGACATTTCCAGGCAAGTTAGTTAAACAGACAGCTGGTTGAGTTGACATTTCTAGCTGGTTAGACAGACTGCTGTTTGAGTTGACATTTCCAGCTAGTTACACAGACAACTGGTTGAGTTGACATTTCCAGCTGGTTAGTTAGACAGCTGGTTGAGTTGACATTTCCAGCTGGTTAGACAGACAGCTGGTTGAGGTGACATTTCCAGCTGGTTAGTTAGACAGACAGCTGGTTGAGTTGACATTTCCAGCTGGTTAAACCGACAGCTGGTTGAGTGGACATTTCCAGCAGGTTAAACAGACAGACAGCTGGTTGAGTTGTCATTTCCAGCTGGTTAGACAGACAGACAGCTGGTTGAGTTGACATTTCAAGCTGGTTAAACAGACAGCTGGTTGAGTTGACATTTCCAGCTGGTTAAACAGACAGCTGGTTGAGTTGACATTTCCAGCAGGTTACTTAAACAGACAGCTGGTTGAGTTGACATTTCCAGCTAGTTAAACAGACAGACAGCTGGTTGAGTTGCAATTTCCAGCAGGTTAGACAGACAGCTGGTTGAGTTGACATTTCCAGCTGGTTAAACAGACAGCTGGTTGAGTTGACATTTCCTGCTGGTTAGACAGACAGCTGGTTGAGCTGACATTTCCATCAGGTTAGTTAAACAGACAACTGGTTGAGTTGACATTTCCAGCTGGTTAAACAGACAGCTGGTTGAGTTGACATTTCCAGCAGGTTAAACAGACAGCTGGTTGAGTTGACATTTCCAGCTGGTTAGACAGACAGCTGTTTGAGTTGACATTTCCAGCTGGTTAAACAGACAGCTGGTTGAGTTGACATTTCCAGCTGGTTAAACAGACAGACAGCTGGTTGAGCTGACATTTCCAGCTGGTTAGACAGACAGACAGCTGGTTGAGTTGACATTTCCAGCTGGTTAAACAGACAGCTGGTTGAGTTGAAATTTCCAGCTGGTTAAACAGACAGCTGGTTGAGTTGACATTTCCAGCAGGTTAAACAGACAGATTGTTGAGTTGACATTTCCAGCTGGTTAGACAGACAGCTGGTTGAGTTGACATTTCCAGCTGGTTAAACAGACAGCTGGTTGAGTTGACATTTCCAGCTGGTTAAACAGACAGACAGCTGGTTGAGCTGACATTTCCAGCTGGTTAGACAGACAGACAGCTGGTTGAGTTGACATTTCCAGCTGGTTAAACAGACAGCTGGTTGAGTTGACATTTCCAGCTGGTTAAACAGACAGCTGGTTGAGTTGACATTTCCAGATGGTTAAACAGACAGCTGGTTGAGTTGACATTTAAAGCTTGTTAAACAGACAGCTGGTTGAGTTGACATTTCCAGCTGGTTAAACAGACAGCTGGTTGAGTTGACATTTCCAGCTGGTTAAACAGACAGCTGGTTGAGTTGAAATTTCCAGTTGGTTAAACAGACAGCTGGTTGAGTTGACATTTCCAGCTGGTTAGACAGACAGCTGGTTGAGCTGACATTTCCAGCAGGTTAGTTAAACAGACAACTGGTTGAGTTGACATTTCCAGCTGGTTAAACAGACAGCTGGTTGAGTTGACATTTCCAGCTGGTTAAACAGACAGCTGGTTGAGTTGACATTTCCACCTGGTTAAACAGACAGCTGGTTGAGTTGACATTTCCAGCAGGTTAGTTAAGCAGACAGCTGTTTGAGTTGACATTTCCAGCTGGTTAAACAGACAGCTGGTTGAGTTGACATTTCCAGCAGGTTAAACAGACAGCTGGTTGAGTTGACATTTCCAGCTGGTTAAACAGACAGCTGGCTGAGTTGACATTTCCAGCTGGTTAAACAGACAGACAGCTGGTTGAGTTGACATTTCCAGCTGGTTAGACAGACAGACAGCTGGTTGAGTTGACATTTCCAGTTGGTTAAACAGACAGCTGGTTGAGTTGACATTTCCAGCTGGTTAAACAGACAGCTGATTGAGTTGACATTTCCAGCTGTTAGACAGACAGCAGGTTGAGCTGACATTTCCAGCAGGTTAGTTAAACAGACAACTGGTTGAGTTGACATTTCCCAGCAGGTTAAACAGACAGCTGGTTGAGTTGACATTTCCAGCAGGTTAAACAGACAGCTGGTTGAGTTGACATTTCCAGCAGGTTAGTTAAACAGACAGCTGGTTGAGTTGACATTTCCAGCTGGGTAAACAAGCAGCTGGTTGAGTTGACATTTCCAGCTGGTTAAACAGACAGACAGCTGGTTGAGTTGACATTTCCAGCAGGTTAAACAGAGAGCTGGTTGAGTTGAAATTTCCAGCAGTTTAGTTAAACAGACAGACAGCTGGTTGAGTTGACATTTCCAGCAGGTTAAACAGACAGCTGGTTGAGTTGACATTTCCAGCAGTTTAGTTAAACAGACAGCTGGTTGAGTTGACATTTCCAGCTGGTTAAACCGACAGCTGGTTGAGTTGACATTTCCAGCTTGTTAAACAGACAGCTGGTTGAGTTGACAATTCCAGCTGGTTAAACAGACAGCTGGTTTGATTTGACATTTCCAGCTGATTAATTAGACAGCTGGTTGATTTGACATTTCCAGGCAAGTTAGTTAAACAGACAGCTGGTTGAGTTGACATTTCTAGCTGGTTAGACAGACTGCTGTTTGAGTTGACATTTCCAGCTAGTTACACAGACAACTGGTTGAGTTGACATTTCCAGCTGGTTAGTTAGACAGCTGGTTGAGTTGACATTTCCAGCTGGTTAGACAGACAGCTGGTTGAGGTGACATTTCCAGCTGGTTAGTTAGACAGACAGCTGGTTGAGTTGACATTTCCAGCTGGTTAAACCGACAGCTGGTTGAGTGGACATTTCCAGCAGGTTAAACAGACAGACAGCTGGTTGAGTTGTCATTTCCAGCTGGTTAGACAGACAGACAGCTGGTTGAGTTGACATTTCAAGCTGGTTAAACAGACAGCTGGTTGAGTTGACATTTCCAGCTGGTTAAACAGACAGCTGGTTGAGTTGACATTTCCAGCAGGTTACTTAAACAGACAGCTGGTTGAGTTGACATTTCCAGCTGGTTAAACAGACAGACAGCTGGTTGAGTTGCAATTTCCAGCAGGTTAGACAGACAGCTGGTTGAGTTGACATTTCCAGCTGGTTAAACAGACAGCTGGTTGAGTTGACATTTCCTGCTGGTTAGACAGACAGCTGGTTGAGCTGACATTTCCATCAGGTTAGTTAAACAGACAACTGGTTGAGTTGACATTTCCAGCTGGTTAAACAGACAGCTGGTTGAGTTGACATTTCCAGCAGGTTAAACAGACAGCTGGTTGAGTTGACATTTCCAGCTGGTTAGACAGACAGCTGTTTGAGTTGACATTTCCAGCTGGTTAAACAGACAGCTGGTTGAGTTGACATTTCCAGCTGGTTAAACAGACAGACAGCTGGTTGAGCTGACATTTCCAGCTGGTTAGACAGACAGACAGCTGGTTGAGTTGACATTTCCAGCTGGTTAAACAGACAGCTGGTTGAGTTGAAATTTCCAGCTGGTTAAACAGACAGATTGTTGAGTTGACATTTCCAGCTGGTTAGACAGACAGCTGGTTGAGTTGACATTTCCAGCTGGTTAAACAGACAGCTGGTTGAGTTGAAATTTCCAGCTGGTTAAACAGACAGCTGGTTGAGTTGACATTTCCAGCTGGTTAAACAGACAGCTGGTTGAGTTGTCATTTCCAGCTGGTTAAACAGACAGCTGGTTGAGTTGACATTTCCAGCTGGTTAAACAGACAGCTGGTTGAGTTGACATTTCCAGCTGGTTAAACAGACAGCTGGTTGAGTTGACATTTCCAGCAGGTTAGTTAAACAGACAGCTGTTTGAGTTGACATTTCCAGCTGGTTAAACAGACAGCTGGTTGAGTTGACATTTCCAGCAGGTTAAACAGACAGCTGGTTGATTTGACATTTCCAGCTGGTTAAACAGACAGCTGGCTGAGTTGACATTTCCAGCTGGTTAAACAGACAGACAGCTGGTTGAGTTGACATTTCCAGCTGGTTAGACAGACAGACAGCTGGTTGAGTTGACATTTCCAGTTGGTTAAACAGACAGCTGGTTGAGTTGACATTTCCAGCTGGTTAAACAGACAGCTGATTGAGTTGACATTTCCAGCTGTTAGACAGACAGCAGGTTGAGCTGACATTTCCAGCAGGTTAGTTAAACAGACAACTGGTTGAGTTGACATTTCCAGCTGGTTAAACAGACAGCTGGTTGAGTTGAAATTTCCAGCTGGTTAAACAGACAGCTGGTTGAGTTGACATTTCCCAGCAGGTTAAACAGACAGCTGGTTGAGTTGACATTTCCAGCAGGTTAAACAGACAGCTGGTTGAGTTGACATTTCCAGTAGGTTAGTTAAACAGACAGCTGGTTGAGTTGACATTTCCAGCTGGGTAAACAAGCAGCTGGTTGAGTTGACATTTCCAGCTGGTTAAACAGACAGACAGCTGGTTGAGTTGACATTTCCAGCAGGTTAAACAGACAGCTGGTTGAGTTGAAATTTCCAGCAGTTTAGTTAAACAGACAGACAGCTGGTTGAGTTGACATTTCCAGCAGGTTAAACAGACAGCTGGTTGAGTTGACATTTCCAGCAGTTTAGTTAAACAGACAGCTGGTTGAGTTGACATTTCCAGCTGGTTAAACTGACAGCTGGTTGAGTTGACATTTCCAGCTTGTTAAACAGACAGCTGGTTGAGTTGACAATTCCAGCTGGTTAAACAGACAGCTGGTTGAGTTGACATTTCCAGCTGGTTAAACAGACAGCTGGTTGAGTTTAAATTTCCAGCTGGTTAAACAGACAGCTGGTTGAGTTGACATTTCCAGCAGGTTAAACAGACAGATGGTTGAGTTGACATTTCCAGCAGGTTAAACAGACAGACCGCTGTGTGAGTTGACATTTCCAGATGGTTAAACAGACAGCTGGTTGAGTTGACATTTCCAGCTGGTTAAACAGACAGCTGGTTGAGTTGACATTTCCAGCTAGTTACACAGACAACTGGTTGAGTTGACATTTCCAGCTGGTTAGTTAGACAGTTGTTTGAGTTGACATTTCCAGCTTGTTATACAGACAGCTGGTTGAGGTGACATTTCCAGCAGGTTAGTTAGACAGACAGCTGGTTGAGTTGACATTTCCAGCTGGTTAAACAGACAGCTGGTTGAGTGGACATTTCCAGCAGGTTAAACAGACAGACAGCTGGTTGAGTTGACATTTCCAGCTGGTTAAACAGACAGACAGCTGGTTGAGTTGACATTTCCAGCTGGTTAAACAGACAGCTGGTTGAGATGACATTTCCAGCTGGTTAAATAGACAGCTGGTTGAGTTGACATTTCCAGCTGGTTACACAGACAGCTGGTTGAGTTGACATTTCCAGCTGGTTAAACAGACAGCTGGATGAGTTGACATTTCCAGCTGGTTAAACAGACAGCTGGTTGAGTTGACGTTTCCAGATGGTTAAACAGACAGCTGGTTGAGTTGACATTTCCAGCTGGTTAAACAGACAAATACCTTGTTGAGTTGACATTTCCAGCTGGTTAAACAGACAGCTGGTTGAGTTGACATTTCCAGCAGGTTAGTTAAACAGACAGCTGGTTGAGTTGACATTTCCAGCAGGTTAAACAGACAGCTGGTTGAGTTTACATTTCCAGCTGGTTAAACAGACAGCTGGTTGAGTTCACATTTCCAGCTGGTTAAACAGACAGCTGGTTGAGTTGACGTTTCCAGCTGGTTAAACAGACAGCTGGTTGAGTTGACATTTCCAGCTGGTTAGTTAGACAGCTGGTTGAGTTGACATTTCCAGCTGGTTAGACAGACAGCTGGTTGATGTGACATTTCCACCAGGTTAAACAGACAGACAGCTGGTTGAGTTGACATTTCCAGCTGGTTAAACAGACAGCTGGTTGAGTTGACATTTCCAGCAGGTTAGTTAAACAGACAGCTGGTTGAGTTGACATTTCCAGCTGGTTAGACAGACAGCTGGTTGATGTGACATTTCCACCAGGTTAAACAGACAGACAGCTGGTTGAGTTGACATTTCCAGCTGGTTAAACAGACAGCTGGTTGGGTTGACATTTCCAGCTGGTTAAAGAGACAGCTGGTTGAGTTGACATTTCCAGCTGATTAATTAGACAGCTGGTTGATTTGACATTTCCAGCAGGTTAGTTAAACAGACAGCTGGTTGAGTTGACATTTCTAGCTGGTTAGACAGACTGCTGTTTGAGTTGACATTTCCAGCTGGTTAGACAGATAGCTGGTTGAGGTGACATTTCCAGCTGGTTAGTTAGACAGAAAGCTGGTTGAGTTGACATTTCCAGCTGGTTAAACAGACAGCTGGTTGAGTGGACATTTCCAGCAGGTTAAACAGACAGACAGCTGGTTTAGTTGACATTTCCAGCTGGTTAAACAGACAGCTGGTTGAGTTGACATTTCCAGCAGGTTAGTTAAACAGACAGTTGGTTGAGTTGACATTTCCAGCTGGTTAAACAGACAGCTGGTTGAGTTGACATTTCCAGCTGGTTAAACAGACAGCTGTTTGGGTTGACATTTCCAGCTGGTTAAACAGACAGCTGGTTGAGTTGACATTTCCAGCTGATTAATTAGACAGCTGGTTGATTTGACATTTCCAGCAGGTTAGTTAAACAGACAGCTGGTTGAGTTGACATTTCTAGCTGGTTAGACAGACTGATGTTTGAGTTGACATTTCCAGCTAGTTACACAGACAACTGGTTGAGTTGACATTTCCAGCTGGTTAGTTAGACAGCTGGTTGAGTTGACATTTCCAGCTGGTTAGACAGATAGCTGGTTGAGGTGACATTTCCAGCTGGTTAGTTAGACAGAAAGCTGGTTGAGTTGACATTTCCAGCTGGTTAAACAGACAGCTGGTTGAGTGGACATTTCCAGCAGGTTAAACAGACAGACAGCTGGTTTAGTTGACATTTCCAGCTGGTTAAACAGACAGCTGGTTGAGTTGACATTTCCAGCAGGTTAGTTAAACAGACAGTTGGTTGAGTTGACATTTCCAGCTGGTTAAACAGACAGCTGGTTGAGTTGACATTTCCAGCTGGTTAAACAGACAGCTGTTTGGGTTGACATTTCCAGCTGGTTAAACAGACAGCTGGTTGAGTTGACATTTCCAGCTGATTAATTAGACAGCTGGTTGATTTGACATTTCCAGCAGGTTAGTTAAACAGACAGCTGGTTGAGTTGACATTTCTAGCTGGTTAGACAGACTGATGTTTGAGTTGACATTTCCAGCTAGTTACACAGACAACTGGTTGAGTTGACATTTCCAGCTGGTTAGTTAGACAGTTGTTTGAGTTGACATTTCCAGCTGGTTATACAGACAGCTGGTTGAGGTGACATTTCCAGCAGGTTAGTTAGACAGACAGCTGGTTGAGTTGACATTTCCAGCTGGTTAAACAGACAGCTGGTTGATTGGACATTTCCAGCAGGTTAAACAGACAGACAGCTGGTTGAGTTGACATTTCCAGCTGGTTAAACAGACAGACAGATGGTTGAGTTGACATTTCCAGCTGGTTAAACAGACAGCTGGTTGAGATGACATTTCCAGCTGGTTAAATAAACAGCTGGTTGAGTTGACATTTCCAGCTGGTTAAACAGACAGCTGGTTGAGTTGACATTTCCAGCTGGTTAAACAGACAAATACCTTGTTGAGTTGACATTTCCAGCTGGTTAAACAGACAGCTGGTTGAGTTGACATTTCCAGCAGGTTAGTTAAACAGACAGCTGGTTGAGTTGACATTTCCAGCAGGTTAAACAGACAGCTGGTTGAGTTTACATTTCCAGCTGGTTAAACAGACAGATGGTTGAGTTCACATTTCCAGCTGGTTAAACAGACAGCTGGTTGAGTTGACGTTTCCAGCTGGTTAAACAGACAGCTGGTTGAGTTGACATTTCCAGCTGGTTAGTTAGACAGCTGGTTGAGTTGACATTTCCAGCTGGTTAGACAGACAGCTGGTTGATGTGACATTTCCACCAGGTTAAACAGACAGACAGCTGGTTGAGTTGACATTTCCAGCTGGTTAAACAGACAGCTGGTTGAGTTGACATTTCCAGCAGGTTAGTTAAACAGACAGCTGGTTGAGTTGACATTTCCAGCTGGTTAAACAGACAGCTGGTTGGGTTGACATTTCCAGCTGGTTAAAGAGACAGCTGGTTGAGTTGACATTTCCAGCTGATTAATTAGACAGCTGGTTGATTTGACATTTCCAGCAGGTTAGTTAAACAGACAGCTGGTTGAGTTGACATTTCTAGCTGGTTAGACAGACTGCTGTTTGAGTTGACATTTCCAGCTAGTTACACAGACAACTGGTTGAGTTGACATTTCCAGCTGGTTAGTTAGACAGCTGGTTGAGTTGACATTTCCAGCTGGTTAGACAGATAGCTGGTTGAGGTGACATTTCCAGCTGGTTAGTTAGACAGAAAGCTGGTTGAGTTGACATTTCCAGCTGGTTAAACAGACAGCTGGTTGAGTGGACATTTCCAGCAGGTTAAACAGACAGACAGCTGGTTGAGTTGACATTTCCAGCTGGTTAAACAGACAGCTGGTTGAGTTGACATTTCCAGCAGGTTAGTTAAACAGACAGTTGGTTGAGTTGACATTTCCAGCTGGTTAAACAGACAGCTGGTTGAGTTGACATTTCCAGCTGGTTAAACAGACAGCTGTTTGGGTTGACATTTCCAGCTGGTTAAACAGACAGCTGGTTGAGTTGACATTTCCAGCTGATTAATTAGACAGCTGGTTGATTTGACATTTCCAGCAGGTTAGTTAAACAGACAGCTGGTTGAGTTGACATTTCTAGCTGGTTAGACAGACTGATGTTTGAGTTGACATTTCCAGCTAGTTACACAGACAACTGGTTGAGTTGACATTTCCAGCTGGTTAGTTAGACAGTTGTTTGAGTTGACATTTCCAGCTGGTTATACAGACAGCTGGTTGAGGTGACATTTCCAGCAGGTTAGTTAGACAGACAGCTGGTTGAGTTGACATTTCCAGCTGGTTAAACAGACAGACAGATGGTTGAGTTGACATTTCCAGCTGGTTACACAGACAGCTGGTTGAGATGACATTTCCAGCTGGTTAAATAAACAGCTGGTTGAGTTGACATTTCCAGCTGGTTAAACAGACAGCTGGTTGAGTTGACATTTCCAGCAGGTTAGTTAAACAGACAGCTGGTTGAGTTTACATTTCCAGCTGGTTAAACAGACAGCTGGTTGATTTGACATTTCCAGCTGGTTAGTTAGACAGCTGGTTGAGTTGACATTTCCAGCTGGTTAGACAGACAGCTGGTTGAGTTGAAATTTCCAGCAGTTTAGTTAAACAGACAGACAGCTGGTTGAGTTGACATTTCCAGCTGGTTAAACAGACAGCTGGTTGAGTGGACATTTCCAGCAGGTTAAACAGACAGACAGCTGGTTGAGTTGACATTTCCAGCTGGTTAAACAGACAGACAGCTGGTTGAGTTGACATTTCCAGCTGGTTAAACAGACAGCTGGTTGAGTTGACATTTCCATCAGGTTAGTTAAACAGACAGCTGGTTGAGTTGACATTTCCAGCTGGGTAAACAAGCAGCTGGTTGAGTTGACATTTCCAGCAGGTTAAACAGACAGCTGGTTGAGTTGAAATTTCCAGCAGTTTAGTTAAACAGACAGACAGCTGGTTGAGTTGACATTTCCAGCAGGTTAAACAGACAGCTGGTTGAGTTGACATTTCCAGCAGTTTAGTTAAACAGACAGCTGGTTGAGTTGACATTTCCAGCTGGTTAAACCGACAGCTGGTTGAGTTGACATTTCCAGCTTGTTAAACAGACAGCTGGTTGAGTTGACATTTCCAGCTGGTTAAACAGACAGCTGGTTGAGTTTAAATTTCCAGCTGGTTAAACAGACAGCTGGTTGAGTTGACATTTCCAGCAGGTTAAACAGACAGATGGTTGAGTTGACATTTCCAGCAGGTTAAACAGACAGACCGCTGTTTGAGTTGACATTTCCAGATGGTTAAACAGACAGCTGGTTGAGTTGACATTTCCAGCTGTTTAAACAGACAGCTGGTTGAGTTGACATTTCTAGCTGGTTAGACAGACAGCTGTTTGAGTTGACATTTCCAGCTAGTTACACAGACAACTGGTTGAGTTGACATTTCCAGCTGGTTAGTTAGACAGTTGTTTGAGTTGACATTTCCAGCTTGTTATACAGACAGCTGGTTGAGGTGACATTTCCAGCAGGTTAGTTAGACAGACAGCTGGTTGAGTTGACATTTCCAGCTGGTTAAACAGACAGCTGGTTGAGTGGACATTTCCAGCAGGTTAAACAGACAGACAGCTGGTTGAGTTGACATTTCCAGCTGGTTAAACAGACAGACAGCTGGTTGAGTTGACATTTCCAGCTGGTTAAACAGACAGCTGGTTGAGATGACATTTCCAGCTGGTTAAATAGACAGCTGGTTGAGTTGACATTTCCAGCTGGTTACACAGACAGCTGGTTGAGTTGACATTTCCAGCTGGTTAAACAGACAGCTGGATGAGTTGACATTTCCAGCTGGTTAAACAGACAGCTGGTTGAGTTGACGTTTCCAGCTGGTTAAACAGACAGCTGGTTGAGTTGACATTTCCAGCTGGTTAAACAGACAAATACCTTGTTGAGTTGACATTTCCAGCTGGTTAAACAGACAGCTGGTTGAGTTGACATTTCCAGCAGGTTAGTTAAACAGACAGCTGGTTGAGTTGACATTTCCAGCAGGTTAAACAGACAGCTGGTTGAGTTTACATTTCCAGCTGGTTAAACAGACAGCTGGTTGAGTTCACATTTCCAGCTGGTTAAACAGACAGCTGGTTGAGTTGACGTTTCCAGCTGGTTAAACAGACAGCTGGTTGAGTTGACATTTCCAGCTGGTTAGTTAGACAGCTGGTTGAGTTGACATTTCCAGCTGGTTAGACAGACAGCTGGTTGATGTGACATTTCCAACAGGTTAAACAGACAGACAGCTGGTTGAGTTGACATTTCCAGCTGGTTAAACAGACAGCTGGTTGAGTTGACATTTCCAGCTGGTTAAACAGACAGCTGGTTGGGTTGACATTTCCAGCTGGTTAAACAGACAGCTGGTTGAGTTGACATTTCCAGCTGATTAATTAGACAGCTGGTTGATTTGACATTTCCAGCAGGTTAGTTAAACAGACAGCTGGTTGAGTTGACATTTCTAGCTGGTTAGACAGACTGCTGTTTGAGTTGACATTTCCAGCTAGTTACACAGCCAACTGGTTGAGTTGACATTTCCAGCTGGTTAGTTAGACAGCTGGTTGAGTTGACATTTCCAGCTGGTTAGACAGATAGCTGGTTGAGGTGACATTTCCAGCTGGTTAGTTAGACAGAAAGCTGGTTGAGTTGACATTTCCAGCTGGTTAAACAGACAGCTGGTTGAGTGGACATTTCCAGCAGGTTAAACAGACAGACAGCTGGTTGAGTTGACATTTCCAGCTGGTTAAACAGACAGCTGGTTGAGTTGACATTTCCAGCAGGTTAGTTAAACAGACAGTTGGTTGAGTTGACATTTCCAGCTGGTTAAACAGACAGCTGGTTGAGTTGACATTTCCAGCTGGTTAAACAGACAGCTGTTTGGGTTGACATTTCCAGCTGGTTAAACAGACAGCTGGTTGAGTTGACATTTCCAGCTGATTAATTAGACAGCTGGTTGATTTGACATTTCCAGCAGGTTAGTTAAACAGACAGCTGGTTGAGTTGACATTTCTAGCTGGTTAGACAGACTGCTGTTTGAGTTGACATTTCCAGCTAGTTACACAGACAACTGGTTGAGTTGACATTTCCAGCTGGTTAGTTAGACAGTTGTTTGAGTTGACATTTCCAGCTGGTTATATAGACAGCTGGTTGAGGTGACATTTCCAGCAGGTTAGTTAGACAGACAGCTGGTTGAGTTGACATTTCCAGCTGGTTAAACAGACAGCTGGTTGAGTGGACATTTCCAGCAGGTTAAACAGACAGACAGCTGGTTGAGTTGACATTTCCAGCTGGTTAAACAGACAGACAGATGGTTGAGTTGACATTTCCAGTTGGTTAAACAGACAGCTGGTTGAGATGACATTTCCAGCTGGTTAAATAAACAGCTGGTTGAGTTGACATTTCCAGCTGGTTACACAGACAGCTGGTTGAGTTGACATTTCCAGCTGGTTAAACAGACAGCTGGTTGAGTTGACATTTCCAGCTGGTTAAACAGACAGCTGGTTGAGTTGACATTTCCAGCAGGTTAGTTAAACAGACAGCTGGTTGAGTTGACATTTCCAGCTGGTTAAACAGACAGCTGGTTGATTTGACATTTCCAGCTGGTTAGTTAGACAGCTGGTTGAGTTGACATTTCCAGCTGGTTAGAAAGACAGCTGGTTGAGGTGACATTTCCAGCAGGTTAGTTAGACAGACAGCTGGTTGAGTTGACATTTCCAGCTGGTTAAACAGACAGCTGGTTGAGTGGACATTTCCAGCAGGTTAAACAGACAGACAGCTGGTTGAGTTGACATTTCCAGCTGGTTAAATAGACAGACAGCTGGTTGAGTTGACATTTCCAGCTGGTTAAACAGACAGCTGGTTGAGATGACATTTCCAGCTGGTTAAATAGACAGCTGGTTGAGTTGACATTTCCAGCTGGTTAAACAGACAGCTGGTTGAGTTGACATTTCCAGCTGGTTAAACAGACAGCTGGATGAGTTGACATTTCCAGCTGGTTAAACAGACAGCTGGTTGAGTTGACGTTTCCAGCTGATTAAACAGACAGCTGGTTGAGTTGACATTTCCAGCTGGTTAGACAGACAGACAGCTGGTTGAGTTGACATTTCCAGCTGGTTAAACAGACAAATACCTTGTTGAGTTGACATTTCCAGCTGGTTAAACAGACAGCTGGTTGAGTTGACATTTCCAGCAGGTTAGTTAAACAGACAGCTGGTTGAGTTGACATTTCAAGCTGGTTAAACAGACAGCTGGTTGAGTTGACATTTCCAGCTGGTTAAACAGACAGCTGGTTGAGTTGACATTTCCAGCAGGTTAGTTAAACAGACAGCTGGTTGAGTTGACATTTCCAGCTGGTTAAACAGACAGCTGGTTGATTTGACATTTCCAGCTGGTTAGTTAGACAGCTGGTTGAGTTGACATTTCCAGCTGGTTAGAAAGACAGCTGGTTGAGGTGACATTTCCAGCAGGTTAGTTAGACAGACAGCTGGTTGAGTTGACATTTCCAGCTGGTTAAACAGACAGCTGGTTGAGTGGACATTTCCAGCAGGTTAAACAGACAGACAGCTGGTTGAGTTGACATTTCCAGCTGGTTAAATAGACAGACAGCTGGTTGAGTTGACATTTCCAGCTGGTTAAACAGACAGCTGGTTGAGATGACATTTCCAGCTGGTTAAATAGACAGCTGGTTGAGTTGACATTTCCAGCTGGTTAAACAGACAGCTGGTTGAGTTGACATTTCCAGCTGGTTAAACAGACAGCTGGATGAGTTGACATTTCCAGCTGGTTAAACAGACAGCTGGTTGAGTTGACGTTTCCAGCTGGTTAAACAGACAGCTGGTTGAGTTGACATTTCCAGCTGGTTAGACAGACAGACAGCTGGTTGAGTTGACATTTCCAGCTGGTTAAACAGACAAATACCTTGTTGAGTTGACATTTCCAGCTGGTTAAACAGACAGCTGGTTGAGTTGACATTTCCAGCAGGTTAGTTAAACAGACAGCTGGTTGAGTTGACATTTCAAGCTGGTTAAACAGACAGCTGGTTGAGTTGACATTTCCAGCTGGTTAAACAGACAGCTGGTTGAGTTTACATTTCCAGCTGGTTAAACAGACAGCTGGTTGATTTGACATTTCCAGCTGGTTAGTTAGACAGCTGGTTGAGTTGACATTTCCAGCTGGTTAGAAAGACAGCTGGTTGAGGTGACATTTCCAGCAGGTTAGTTAGACAGACAGCTGGTTGAGTTGACATTTCCAGCTGGTTAAACAGACAGCTGGTTGAGTGGACATTTCCAGCAGGTTAAACAGACAGACAGCTGGTTGAGTTGACATTTCCAGCTGGTTAAATAGACAGACAGCTGGTTGAGTTGACATTTCCAGCTGGTTAAACAGACAGCTGGTTGAGATGACATTTCCAGCTGGTTAAATAGACAGCTGGTTGAGTTGACATTTCCAGCTGGTTAAACAGACAGCTGGTTGAGTTGACATTTCCAACTGGTTAAACAGACAGCTGGATGAGTTGACATTTCCAGCTGGTTAAACAGACAGCTGGTTGAGTTGACGTTTCCAGCTGGTTAAACAGACAGCTGGTTGAGTTGACATTTCCAGCTGGTTAGACAGACAGACAGCTGGTTGAGTTGACATTTCCAGCTGGTTAAACAGACAAATACCTTGTTGAGTTGACATTTCCAGCTGGTTAAACAGACAGCTGGTTGAGTTGACATTTCCAGCAGGTTAGTTAAACAGACAGCTGGTTGAGTTGACATTTCAAGCTGGTTAAACAGACAGCTGGTTGAGTTGACATTTCCAGCTGGTTAAACAGACAGCTGGTTGAGTTGACGTTTCCAGCTGGTTAAACAGAAAGCTGGTTGAGTTGACATTTCCAGCTGGTTAGTTAGACAGCTGGTTGAGTTGACATTTCCAGCTGGTTAGACAGACAGCTGGTTGATGTGACATTTCCAGCAGATTAGTTAGACAGACAGCTGGTTGAGTTGACATTTCCAGCTGGTTAAACAGACAGCTGGTTGAGTGGACATTTCCAGCAGGTTAAACAGACAGACAGCTGGTTGAGTTGACATTTCCAGCTGGTTAAACAGACAGCTGGTTGAGATGACATTTCCAGCAGGTTAAACAGACAGCTGGTTGAGTTGACATTTCAAGCAGGTTAAACAGACAGACAGCTGGTTGAGTTGCAATTTCCAGCAGGTTAGACAGACAGCTGGTTGAGTTGACATTTCCAGCTGGTTAAACAGACAGCTGGTTGAGTTGACATTTCCAGCTGGTTAAACAGACAGCTGGTTGATTTGACATTTCCAGCTGGTTAGTTAGACAGCTGGTTGAGTTGACATTTCCAGCTGGTTAGACAGACAGCTGGTTGAGGTGACATTTCCAGCAGGTTAGTTAGACAGACAGCTGGTTGAGTTGACATTTCCAGCTGGTTAAACAGACAGCTGGTTGAGTGGACATTTCCAGCAGGTTAAACAGACAGACAGCTGGTTGAGTTGACATTTCCAGCTGGTTAAACAGACAGACAGCTGGTTGAGTTGATATTTCCAGCTGGTTAAACAGACAGCTGGTTGAGATGACATTTCCAGCTGGTTAAACAGACAGCTGGTTGAGTTGACATTTCAAGCAGGTTAAACAGACAGCTGGTTGAGTTGACATTTCCAGCTGGTTAAACAGACAGACAGCTGGTTGAGTTGCAATTTCCTGCAGGTTAGACAGACAGCTGGTTGAGTTGACGTTTCCAGCTGGTTAAAAAGACAGCTGGTTGAGTTGACATTTCCAGCTGGTTAAACAGACAGCTGGTTGAGTTGACATTTCCAGCAGGTTAAACAGACAGACAGCTGGTTGAGTTGACATTTCCAGCTGGTTAAACAGACAAATACCTTGTTGAGTTGACATTTCCAGCTGGTTAAACAGACAGCTGGTTGAGTTGACATTTCCAGCTGGTTAAACAGACAGCTGGTTGAGTTAACATTTCCAGCAGGTTAAACAGACAGCTGGTTGAGTTGACATTTCCAGCTGGTTAAACAGACAGCTGGTTGAGTTGACATTTCCAGCTGGTTAAACAGACAGCTGGTTGAGTTGACATTTCCAGCTGGTTAAACAGACAGCTGGTTGAGTTGACGTTTCCAGCTGGTTAAACAGACTGCTGGTTTAGTTGACATTTCCAGCTGGTTAGACAGACAGACAGCTGGTTAAGTTGACATTTCCAGCAGGTTAGTTAAACAGACAGCTGGTTGAGTTGACATTTCCAGCTGGTTAAACAGACAGCTGGTTGAGTTGACATTTCCAGCTGGTTATTTAAACAGACAGCTGGTTGAGTTGACATTTCTAGCTGGTTAGACAGACTGCTGTTTGAGTTGACATTTCCAGCTAGTTACACAGACAACTTGTTGAGTTGACATTTCCAGCTGGTTAGTTAGACAGCTGGTTGAGTTGACATTTCTAGCTGTTTAGACAGACAGCTGGTTGAGGTGACATTTCCAGCAGGTTAGACAGACAGACAGCTGGTTGAGTTGACATTTCCAGCTGGTTAGACAGACAGCTGGTTGAGGTGACATTTCCAGCAGGTTAAACAGACAGCTGGTTGAGTTGACATTTCCAGCTGGTTAAACAGACAGCTGGTTGAGTTGACATTTCCAGCAGGTTAGTTAAACAGACAGCTGGTTGAGTTTACATTTCCAGCTGGTTAAACAGACAGCTGGTTGATTTGACATTTCCAGCTGGTTAAACTATCAGCTGGTTGAGATGACATTTCCAGCTGGTTAAACAGACAGCTGGTTGAGTTGACATTTCAAGCAGGTTAAACAGACAGCTGGTTGAGTTGACATTTCCAGCTGGTTAAACAGACAGACAGCTGGTTGAGTTGCAATTTCCAGCAGGTTAAACAGACAGCTGGTTGAGTTGATGTTTCCAGCTGGTTAAAAAGACAGCTGGTTGAGTTGACATTTCCAGCTGGTTAAACAGACAGCTGGTTGAGTTGACATTTCCAGCAGGTTAAACAGACAGCTGGTTGAGTTGACATTTCAAGCAGGTTAAACAGACAGCTGGTTGAGTTGACATTTCAAGCAGGTTAAACAGACAGCTGGTTGAGTTGCAATTTCCAGCAGGTTAGAAAGACAGCTGGTTGAGTTAACATTTCCAGCTGGTTAAACAGACAGCTGGTTAAGTTGACATTTCCAGCAGGTTAAACAGACAGCTGGTTGAGTTGACATTTCCAGCTGGTTAAACAGACAGCTGGTTGAGTTGACATTTCCAGCTGGTTAAACAGACAGCTGGATGAGTTGACATTTCCAGCTGGTTAAACAGACAGCTGGTTGAGTTGACGTTTCCAGCTGGTTAAACAGACAGCTGGTTGAGTTGACATTTCCAGCTGGTTAGACAGACAGACAGCTGGTTGAGTTGACATTTCCAGCTGGTTAGACAGACAGACAGCTGGTTGAGTTGACATTTCCAGCTGGTTAAACAGACAGCTGGTTGAGTTGACATTTCCAGTAGGTTAGTTAAACAGACAGCTGGTTGAGTTGACATTTCCAGCAGGTTAGTTAAACAGACAGCTGGTTGATTTGACATTTCCAGCTGGTTAAACAGACAGCTGGTTGTGTTGACATTTCCAGCTGATTAAACAGACAGCTGGTTGATTTGACATTTCCAGCTGGTTAGTTAGACAGCTGGTTGAGTTGACATTTCCAGCTGGTTAGACAGACAGACAGCTGCTTGAGTTGACATTTCCAGCAGGTTAGTTAAACAGACAGCTGGTTGAGTTGACATTTCCAGCTGGTTAAACAGACAGCTGGTTGAGTTGACATTTCCAGCAGGTTAGTTAAACAGACAGCTGGTTGAGTTGACATTTCTAGCTGGTTAGACAGACTGCTGTTTGAGTTGACATTTCCAGCTAGTTACACAGACAACTGGTTGAGTTGACATTTCCAGCTGGTTAGTTAGACAGCTGGTTGAGTTGACATTTCCAGCTGTTTAGACAGACAGCTGGTTGAGTTGACATTTCCAGCAGGTTAGACAGACAGACAGCTGGTTGAGTTGACATTTCCAGCTGGTTAAACAGACAGATACCTTGTTGAGTTGACATTTCCAGCTGGTTAAATAGACAGCTGGTTGAGTTGACATTTCCAGCTGGTTAAACAGACAGCTGGTTGAGTTGACATTTCCAGCAGGTTAGTTAAACAGACAGCTGTTTGAGTTTACATTTCCAGCTGGTTAAACAGACAGCTGGTTGATTTGACATTTCCAGCAGGTTAGTTAGACAGCTGGTTGAGTTGACATTTCCAGCTGGTTAGACAGACAGCTGGTTGAGGTGACATTTCCAGCAGGTTAGTTAGACAGACAGCTGGTTGAGTTGACATTTCCAGCTGGTTAAACAGACTGCTGGTTGAGTGGACATTTCCAGCAGGTTAAACAGACAGACAGCTGGTTGAGTTGACATTTCCAGCTGGTTAAACAGACAGACAGCTGGTTGAGTTGACATTTCCAGCTGGTTAAACAGACAGCTGGTTGAGATGACATTTCCAGCTGGTTAAACAGACAGCTGGTTGAGTTGACATTTCAAGCAGGTTAAACAGACAGCTGGTTGAGTTGACATTTCCAGCTGGTTAAACAGACAGACAGCTGGTTGAGTTGCAATTTCCAGCAGGTTAGACAGACAGCTGGTTGAGTTGACGTTTCCAGCTGGTTAAAAAGACAGCTGGTTGAGTTGACATTTCCAGCTGGTTAAACAGACAGCTGGTTGAGTTGACGTTTCCAGCTGGTTAAACAGACAGCTGGTTGAGTTGACATTTCCAGCTGGTTAGACAAACAGACAGCTGGTTGAGTTGACATTTCCAGCAGGTTAGTTAAACAGACAGCTGGGTGAGTTGACATTTCCAGCTGGTTAAACAGACAGCTGGTTGAGTTGACATTTCCAGCTGGTTAAACAGACAGCTGGTTGAGTTGACATTTCCAGCTGGTTAAACAGACAGCTGGTTGAGTTGACGTTTCCAGCTGGTTAAACAGACAGCTGGTTGAGTTGACATTTCCAGCTGGTTAGACAGACAGACAGCTGGTTGAGTTGACATTTCCAGCAGGTTAGTTAAACAGACAGCTGGTTGAGTTGACATTTCCAGCTGGTTAAACAGACAGCTGGTTGAGTTGACATTTCTAGCTGGTTAAACAGACAGCTGGATGAGTTTACATTTCCAGCTGGTTAAACAGACAGCTGGTTGAGTTGACGTGTCCAGCTGGTTAAACAGACAGCTGGTTGAGTTGACATTTCCAGCTGGTTAGACAGACAGACAGCTGGTTGAGTTGACATTTCCAGCTGATTAAACAGACAGCTGGTTGATTTGACATTTCCAGCAGGTTAGTTAAACAGACAGCTGGTTGAGTTGACATTTCTAGCTGGTTAGACAGACTGCTGTTTGAGTTGACATTTCCAGCTAGTTACACAGACAGCTGGTTGTGTTGACATTTCCAGCTGATTAAACAGACAGCTGGTTGATTTGACATTTCCAGCTGGTTAGTTAGACAGCTGGTTGAGTTGACATTTCCAGCTGGTTAGACAGACAGACAGCTGGTTGAGTTGACATTTCCAGCAGGTTAGTTAAACAGACAGCTGGTTGAGTTGACATTTCCAGCTGGTTAGACAGACAGACAGCTGGTTGAGTTGACATTTCCAGCAGGTTAGTTAAACAGACAGCTGGTTGAGTTGACATTTCCAGCTGGTTAAACAGACAGCTGGTTGAGTTGACATTTCAAGCAGGTTAAACAGACAGCTGGTTGAGTTGCAATTTCCAGCAGGTTAGATAGACAGCTGGTTGAGTTAACATTTCCAGCTGGTTAAACAGACAGCTGGTTAAGTTGACATTTCCAGCAGGTTAAACAGACAGCTGGTTGAGTTGACATTTCCAGCTGGTTAAACAGACAGCTGGTTGAGTTGACATTTCCAGCTGGTTAAACAGACAGCTGGATGAGTTGACATTTCCAGCTGGTTAAACAGACAGCTGGTTGAGTTGACGTTTCCAGCTGGTTAAACAGACAGCTGGTTGAGTTGACATTTCCAGCTGGTTAGACAGACAGACAGCTGGTTGAGTTGACATTTCCAGCTGGTTAAACAGACAAATACCTTGTTGAGTTGACATTTCCAGCTAGTTAAACAGACAGCTGGTTGAGTTGACATTTCCAGCAGGTTAGTTAAACAGACATCTGGTTGAGTTGACATTTCCAGCAGGTTAGTTAAACAGACAGCTGGTTGAGTTGACATTTCCAGCTGGTTAAACAGACAGCTGGTTGAGTTGACATTTCCAGCTGGTTAAACAGACAGCTGGTTGAGTTGACATTTCCAGCTGGTTAAACAGACAGCAGGTTGAGTTGACGTTTCCAGCTGGTTGAACAGACAGCTGGTTGAGTTGACATTTCCAGCAGGTTAGTTAAACAGACAGCTGGTTGAGTTGACATTTCCAGCTGGTTAAACAGACAGCTGGTTGTGTTGACATTTCCAGCTGATTAAACAGACAGCTGGTTGATTTGACATTTCCAGCTGGTTAGTTAGACAGCTGGTTGAGTTGACATTTCCAGCTGGTTAGACAGACAGACAGCTGGTTGAGTTGACATTTCCAGCAGGTTAGTTAAACAGACAGCTGGTTGAGTTGACATTTCCAGCAGGTTAAACAGACAGCTGGTTGAGTTGACATTTCCAGCAGGTTAGTTAAACAGACAGCTGGTTGAGTTGACATTTCTAGCTGGTTAGACAGACTGCTGTTTGAGTTGACATTTCCAGCTAGTTACACAGACAACTGGTTGAGTTGACATTTCCAGCTGGTTAGTTAGACAGCTGGTTGAGTTGACATTTCCAGCTGTTTAGACATACAGCTGGTTGAGTTGACATTTCCAGCAGGTTAGACAGACAGACAGCTGGTTGAGTTGACATTTCCAGCTGGTTAAACAGACAGATACCTTGTTGAGTTGACATTTCCAGCTGGTTAAATAGACAGCTGGTTGAGTTGACATTTCCAGCTGGTTAAACAGACAGCTGGTTGAGTTGACATTTCCAGCAGGTTAGTTAAACAGACAGCTGGTTGAGTTTACATTTCCAGCTGGTTAAACAGACAGCTGGTTGATTTGACATTTCCAGCAGGTTAGTTAGACAGCTGGTTGAGTTGACATTTCCAGCTGGTTAAACAGACAGCAGGTTGAGTTGACGTTTCCAGCTGGTTGAACAGACTGCTGGTTGAGTTGACATTTCCAGCTGGTTAGACAGACAGACAGCTGGTTGAGTTGACATTTCCAGCAGGTTAGTTAAACAGACAGCTGGTTGAGTTGACATTTCCAGCTGGTTAAACAGACAGCTGGTTGTGTTGACATTTCCAGCTGATTAAACAGACAGCTGGTTGATTTGACATTTCCAGCTGGTTAGTTAGACAGCTGGTTGAGTTGACATTTCCAGCTGGTTAGACAGACAGACAGCTGGTTGAGTTGACATTTCCAGCAGGTTAGTTAAACAGACAGCTGGTTGAGTTGACATTTCCAGCAGGTTAAACAGACAGCTGGTTGAGTTGACATTTCCAGCAGGTTAGTTAAACAGACAGCTGGTTGAGTTGACATTTCTAGCTGGTTAGACAGACTGCTGTTTGAGTTGACATTTCCAGCTAGTTACACAGACAACTGGTTGAGTTGACATTTCCAGCTGGTTAGTTAGACAGCTGGTTGAGTTGACATTTCCAGCTGTTTAGACATACAGCTGGTTGAGTTGACATTTCCAGCAGGTTAGACAGACAGACAGCTGGTTGAGTTGACATTTCCAGCTGGTTAAACAGACAGATACCTTGTTGAGTTGACATTTCCAGCTGGTTAAATAGACAGCTGGTTGAGTTGACATTTCCAGCTGGTTAAACAGACAGCTGGTTGAGTTGACATTTCCAGCAGGTTAGTTAAACAGACAGCTGGTTGAGTTTACATTTCCAGCTGGTTAAACAGACAGCTGGTTGATTTGACATTTCCAGCAGGTTAGTTAGACAGCTGGTTGAGTTGACATTTCCAGCTGGTTAAACAGACAGCAGGTTGAGTTGACGTTTCCAGCTGGTTGAACAGACAGCTGGTTGAGTTGACATTTCCAGCTGGTTAGACAGACAGACAGCTGGTTGAGTTGACATTTCCAGCAGGTTAGTTAAACAGACAGCTGGTTGAGTTGACATTTCCAGCTGGTTAAACAGACAGCTGGTTGTGTTGACATTTCCAGCTGATTAAACAGACAGCTGGTTGATTTGACATTTCCAGCTGGTTAGTTAGACAGCTGGTTGAGTTGACATTTCCAGCTGGTTAGACAGACAGACAGCTGGTTGAGTTGACATTTCCAGCAGGTTAGTTAAACAGACAGCTGGTTGAGTTGACATTTCCAGCAGGTTAAACAGACAGCTGGTTGAGTTGACATTTCCAGCAGGTTAGTTAAACAGACAGCTGGTTGAGTTGACATTTCTAGCTGGTTAGACAGACTGCTGTTTGAGTTGACATTTCCAGCTAGTTACACAGACAACTGGTTGAGTTGACATTTCCAGCTGGTTAGTTAGACAGCTGGTTGAGTTGACATTTCCAGCTGTTTAGACATACAGCTGGTTGAGTTGACATTTCCAGCAGGTTAGACAGACAGACAGCTGGTTGAGTTGACATTTCCAGCTGGTTAAACAGACAGATACCTTGTTGAGTTGACATTTCCAGCTGGTTAAATAGACAGCTGGTTGAGTTGACATTTCCAGCTGGTTAAACAGACAGCTGGTTGAGTTGACATTTCCAGCAGGTTAGTTAAACAGACAGCTGGTTGAGTTTACATTTCCAGCTGGTTAAACAGACAGCTGGTTGATTTGACATTTCCAGCAGGTTAGTTAGACAGCTGGTTGAGTTGACATTTCCAGCTGGTTAAACAGACAGCAGGTTGAGTTGACGTTTCCAGCTGGTTGAACAGACAGCTGGTTGAGTTGACATTTCCAGCTGGTTAGACAGACAGACAGCTGGTTGAGTTGACATTTCCAGCAGGTTAGTTAAACAGACAGCTGGTTGAGTTGACATTTCCAGATGGTTAAACAGACAGCTGGTTGATTTGACATTTCCAGCAGGTTAGTTAGACAGCTGGTTGAGTTGACATTTCCAGCTGGTTAGACAGACAGCTGGTTGAGGTGACATTTCCAGCAGGGTAGTTAGACAGACAGCTGGTTGAGTTGACATTTCCAGCTGGTTAAACAGACTGCTGGTTGAGTGGACATTTCCAACAGGTTAAACAGACAGACAGCTGGTTGAGTTGACATTTCCAGCTGGTTAAACAGACAGACAGCTGGTTGAGTTGACATTTCCAGCTGGTTAAACAGACAGCTGGTTGAGATGACATTTCCAGCTGGTTAAACAGACAGCTGGTTGAGTTGACATTTCAATCAGGTTAAACAGACAGCTGGTTGAGTTGACATTTCCAGCTGGTTAAACAGACAGCTGGTTGAGTTGACGTTTCCAGCTGGTTAAACAGACAGCTGGTTGAGTTGACATTTCCAGCTGGTTAGACAAACAGACAGCTGGTTGAGTTGACATTTCCAGCAGGTTAGTTAAACAGACAGCTGGTTGAGTTGACATTTCCAGCTGGTTAAACAGACAGCTGGTTGAGTTGACATTTCCAGCTGGTTAAACAGACAGCTGGTTGAGTTGACATTTCCAGCTGGTTAAACAGACAGCTGGTTGAGTTGACGTTTCCAGCTGGTTAAACAGACAGCTGGTTGAGTTGACATTTCCAGCTGGTTAGACAGACAGACAGCTGGTTGAGTTGACATTTCCAGCAGGTTAGTTAAACAGACAGCTGGTTGAGTTGACATTTCCAGCTGGTTAAACAGACAGCTGGTTGAGTTGACATTTCTAGCTGGTTAAACAGACAGCTGGATGAGTTTACATTTCCAGCTGGTTAAACAGACAGCTGGTTGAGTTGACGTGTCCAGCTGGTTAAACAGACAGCTGGTTGAGTTGACATTTCCAGCTGGTTAGACAGACAGACAGCTGGTTGAGTTGACATTTCCAGCTGATTAAACAGACAGCTGGTTGATTTGACATTTCCAGCAGGTTAGTTAAACAGACAGCTGGTTGAGTTGACATTTCTAGCTGGTTAGACAGACTGCTGTTTGAGTTGACATTTCCAGCTAGTTACACAGACAGCTGGTTGTGTTGACATTTCCAGCTGATTAAACAGACAGCTGGTTGATTTGACATTTCCAGCTGGTTAGTTAGACAGCTGGTTGAGTTGACATTTCCAGCTGGTTAGACAGACAGACAGCTGGTTGAGTTGACATTTCCAGCAGGTTAGTTAAACAGACAGCTGGTTGAGTTGACATTTCCAGCTGGTTAGACAGACAGACAGCTGGTTGAGTTGACATTTCCAGCAGGTTAGTTTAACAGACAGCTGGTTGAGTTGACATTTCCAGCTGGTTAGACAGACAGACAGCTGGTTGAGTTGACATTTCCAGCAGGTTAGTTAAACAGACAGCTGGTTGAGTTGACATTTCCAGCTGGTTAGACAGACAGACAGCTGGTTGAGTTGACATTTCCAGCTGATTAAACAGACAGCTGGTTGATTTGACATTTCCAGCAGGTTAGTTAAACAGACAGCTGGTTGAGTTGACATTTCTAGCTGGTTAGACAGACTGCTGTTTGAGTTGACATTTCCAGCTAGTTACACAGACAACTGGTTGAGTTGACATTTCCAGCTGGTTAGTTAGTCAGCTGGTTGAGTTGACATTTCCAGCTGGTTAGACAGACAGCTGGTTGAGGTGACATTTCCAGCAGGTTAGTTAGACAGACAGCTGGTTGAGTTGACATTTCCAGCTGGTTAAACAGACAGCTGATTGAGTGGACATTTCCAGCAGGTTAAACAGACAGACAGCTGGTTGAGTTGACATTTCCAGCTGGTTAAACAGACAGACAGCTGGTTGAGTTGACATTTCCAGCTGGTTAAACAGACAGCTGGTTGAGATGAAATTTCCAGCAGGTTAAACAGACAGCTGGTTGAGTTGACATTTCAAGCAGGTTAAACAGACAGCTTGCTGAGTTGACATTTCCAGCTGGTTAAACAGACAGACAGCTGGTTGAGTTGCAATTTCCAGCAGGTTAGACAGACAGCTGGTTGAGTTAACTTTTCCAGCTGGTTAAACGGACAGCTGGTTAAGTTGACATTTCCAGCAGGTTAAACAGACAGCTGGTTGAGTTGACATTTCCAGCTGGTTAAACAGACAGCTGGTTGAGTTGACATTTCCAGCTGGTTAAACAGACAGCTGGATGAGTTGACATTTCCAGCTGGTTAAACAGACAGCTGGTTGAGTTGACGTTTTCAGCTTTTTAAACAGACAGCTGGTTGAGTTGACATTTCCAGCTGGTTAGACAGACAGACAGCTGGTTGAGTTGACATTTCCAGCTGCTTAAACAGACAAATACCTTGTTGAGTTGACATTTCCAGCTGGTTAAACAGACAGCTGGTTGAGTTGACATTTCCAGCTGGTTAAACAGACAGCTGGTTGAGTTGACATTTCCAGCAGGTTAGTTAAACAGACAGCTGGTTGAGTTGACATTTCCAGCTGGTTAAACAGACAGCTGGTTGAGTTGACATTTCCAGCTGGTTAAACAGACAGCTGGTTGAGTTGACGTTTCCAGCTAGTTACACAGACAACTGGTTGAGTTGACATTTCCAGCTGGTTAGTTAGACAGCTGGTTGAGTTGACATTTCCAGCTGTTTAGACAGACAGCTGGTTGAGGTGACATTTCCAGCAGGTTAGACAGACAGACAGCTGGTTGAGTTGACATTTCCAGCAGGTTAGACAGACAGACAGCTGGTTGAGTTGACATTTCCAGCTGGTTAAACAGACAGATACCTTGTTGAGTTGACATTTCCAGCTGGTTAAACAGACAGCTGGTTGAGTTGACATTTCCAGCAGGTTAGTTAAACAGACAGCTGGTTGAGTTTACATTTCCAGCTGGTTAAACAGACAGCTGGTTGATTTGACATTTCCAGCTGGTTAGTTAGACAGCTGGTTGAGTTGACATTTCCAGCTGGTTAGACAGACAGCTGGTTGAGGTGACATTTCCAGCAGGTTAGTTAGACAGACAGCTGGTTGAGTTGACATTTCCAGCTGGTTAAACAGACTGCTGGTTGAGTGGACATTTCCAGCAGGTTAAACAGACAGACAGCTGGTTGAGTTGACATTTCCAGCTGGTTAAACAGACAGACAGCTGGTTGAGTTGACATTTCCAGCTGGTTAAACTATCAGCTGGTTGAGATGACATTTCCAGCTGGTTAAACAGACAGCTGGTTGAGTTGACATTTCAAGCAGGTTAAACAGACAGCTGGTTGAGTTGACATTTCCAGCTGGTTAAACAGACAGACAGCTGGTTGAGTTGCAATTTCCAGCAGGTTAGACAGACAGCTGGTTGAGTTGACGTTTCCAGCTGGTTAAAAAGACAGCTGGTTGAGTTGACATTTCCAGCAGGTTAAACAGACAGCTGGTTGAGTTGACATTTCAAGCAGGTTAAACAGACAGCTGGTTGAGTTGACATTTCCAGCTGGTTAAACAGACAGACAGCTGGTTGAGTTGCAATTTCCAGCAGGTTAGACAGACAGCTGGTTGAGTTAACCTGTTGGGTCTAGGGGGCAGCATTTGCACGTCTGGATAAAAAAAATGTACCCGATTTAATCTGGTTACTAATCCTACCCAGTAACTAGAATATGCATATACTTATTATATATGGATAGAAAACACTCTAAAGTTTCTAAAACTGTTTGAATGGTGTCTGTGAGTATAACAGAACTCATTTGGCAGGCAAAACCCTGAGACATTTTCTGACAGGAAGTGGATACCTGATGTGTTGTATTGACTTTAAACCTATCCCATTGAAAAACACAGGGGCTTAGGAATATTTTGGCACTTCCTATTGCTTCCACTAGATGTCACCAGCCTTTACAAAGTGTTTTGAGTCTTCTGGAGGGAGATCTGACCGAACAAGAGCCATGGAACGATGATGTCCCATTAGACACCTGGCGCGCGAGTTCATGTTGGGTACCCTCGTTCCAATAAGTTATAAAAGAGTATGCATTCGTCCACCTTGAATATTATTCATGTTCTGGTTAAAAAAGGCCCTAATGATTTATGCTATACAACGTTTGACATGTTTGAACGAACGGAAATATATTTTTTCCCCTCGTTCATGACGAGAAGTCCGGCTGGCTTACATCATGTGCTAACGAGACGGAGATTTTTGGACATAAATGATGAGCTTTTTTGAACAAAACTACATTCGTTATGGACCTGTGATACCTGGAAGTGACATCTGATGAAGAGAATCAAAGGTAATGGATTATTTACATAGTATTTTCGATTTTAGATCTCCCCAACATGACGTCTAGTCTGTATCGCAACGCGTATTTTTCTGGGCGCAGTGCTCAGATTATTGCAAAGTGTGATTTCCCAGTAAGATTATTTTTAAATCTGGCAAGTTGATTGAGTTCAAGAGATGTAAATCAATAATTCTTTAAATGACAATATAATATTTTACCAATGTTTTCTAATTTTAATTATTTAATTTGTGACGCTGACTTGACTGCCGGTTATTGGAGGGAAACGATTTCCTCAACATCAATGCCATAGTAAAACGCTGTTTTTGGATATAAATATGAACTTGATAGAACTAAAAATGCATGCATTGTCTAACATAATGTCCTAGGAGTGTCATCTGATGGAGATTGTAAAAGGTTAGTGCATCATTTTAGCTGGTTTTATGGTTTTGGTGACCCTGTCTTTGACTTGACAAAACATTACACACAACTCTTGTAAATGTACTGTCCTAACATACTCTAAATTTATGCTTTCGCCGTAAAACCTTTTTGAAATCGTAAAACGTGGTTAGATTAAGGAGATGTTTATCTTTCAAATGGTGTAAAATAGTTGTATTTTTGAAAAATTTGAATTTTGACATTTATTTGGATTCAAATTTGCCGCTCTTGAAATGCACCTGCTGTTGATGGAGTGCACCACGGGTGGCACGCTAGCGTCCCACCTAGCCCCAAGAGGTTAACATTTCCAGCTGGTTAAACAGACAGCTGGTTGAGTTGACATTTCCAGCTGGTTAAACAGACAGCTGGATGAGTTGACATTTCCAGCTGGTTAAACAGACAGCTGGTTGAGTTTACATTTCCAGCTGGTTAAACAGACAGCTGGTTGAGTTGACATTTCCAGCTGGTTAGACAGACAGACAGCTGGTTGAGTTGACATTTCCAGCTTGTTAAACAGACAAATACCTTGTTGAGTTGACATTTCCAGCTGGTTAAACAGACAGCTGTTTGAGTTGACATTTCCAGCAGGTTAGTTAAACAGACAGCTGGTTGAGTTGACATTTCCAGCTGGTTAAACAGACAGCTGGATGAGTTGACATTTCCAGCTGGTTAAACAGACAGCTGGTTGAGTTTACATTTCCAGCTGGTTAAACAGACAGCTGGTTGAGTTGACATTTCCAGCTGGTTAGACAGACAGACAGCTGGTTGAGTTGACATTTCCAGCTGGTTAAACAGACAAATACCTTGTTGAGTTGACATTTCCAGCTGGTTAAACAGACAGCTGTTTGAGTTGACATTTCCAGCAGGTTAGTTAAACAGACAGCTGGTTGAGTTGACATTTCCAGCTGGTTAGACAGACAGACAGCTGGTTGAGTTGACATTTCCAGCTGGTTAAACAGACAAATACCTTGTTGAGTTGACATTTCCAGCTGGTTAAACAGACAGCTGGTTGAGTTGACATTTCCAGCAGGTTAGTTAAACAGACAGCTGGTTGAGTTGACATTTCCAGCTGGTTAAACAGACAGCTGGTTGAGTTGACATTTCCAGCTGGTTAAACAGACAGCTGGTTGAGTTGACGTTTCCAGCTGGTTAAACAGACAGCTGGTTGAGTTGACATTTCCAGCTGGTTAGACAGACAGACAGCTGGTTGAGTTGACATTTCCAGCAGGTTAGTTAAACAGACAGCTGGTTGAGTTGACATTTCCAGCTGGTTAAACAGACAGCTGGTTGTGTTGACATTTCCAGCTGATTAAACAGACAGCTGGTTGATTTGACATTTCCAGCTGGTTAAACAGACAGCTGGATGAGTTGACATTTCCAGCTGGTTAAACAGACAGCTGGTTGAGTTGACGTTTCCAGCTGGTTAAACAGACAGCTGGTTGAGTTGACATTTCCAGCTGGTTAGACAGACAGACAGCTGGTTGAGTTGACATTTCCAGCTGGTTAAACAGACAAATACCTTGTTGAGTTGACATTTCCAGCTGGTTAAACAGACAGCTGGTTGAGTTGACATTTCCAGCTGGTTAAACAGACAGCTGGTTGAGTTGACATTTCCAGCAGGTTAGTTAAACAGACAGCTGGTTGAGTTGACATTTCCAGCTGGTTAAACAGACAGCTGGTTGAGTTGACATTTCCAGCTGGTTAAACAGACAGCTGGTTGAGTTGACATTTCCAGCTGGTTAAACAGACAGCTGGTTGAGTTGACGTTTCCAGCTGGTTAAACAGACAGCTGGTTGAGTTGACATTTCCAGCTGGTTAGACAGACAGACAGCTGGTTGAGTTGACATTTCCAGCAGGTTAGTTAAACAGACAGCTGGTTGAGTTGACATTTCCAGCTGGTTAAACAGACAGCTGGTTGAGTTGACATTTCCAGCAGGTTAGTTAAACAGACAGCTGGTTGAGTTGACATTTCCAGCTGATTAAACAGACAGCTGGTTGAGTTGACATTTAAAGCAGGTTAAACAGACAGCTGGTTGAGTTGACATTTCCAGCTGGTTAAACAGACAGACAGCAGGTAGAGTTACAATTTCCAGCAGGTTAGACAGACAGCTGGTTGAGTTGACATTTCCAGCTGGTTAAACAGACAGCTGGTTGAGTTGACATTTCCAGCAGGTTAAACAGACAGCTGGTTGAGTTGACATTTCCAGCTGGTTAAACAGACAGCTGGTTGAGTTGACATTTCCAGCAGGTTAGTTAAACAGACAGCTGGTTGAGTTGACATTTCCAGCTGGTTAAACAGACAGCTGGTTGAGTTGACATTTCCAGCTGGTTAAACAGACAGCTGGTTGAGTTGACGTTTCCAGCTAGTTACACAGACAACTGGTTGAGTTGACATTTCCAGCTGGTTAGTTAGACAGCTGGTTGAGTTGACATTTCCAGCTGTTTAGACAGACAGCTGGTTGAGGTGACATTTCCAGCAGGTTAGACAGACAGACAGCTGGTTGAGTTGACATTTCCAGCAGGTTAGACAGACAGACAGCTGGTTGAGTTGACATTTCCAGCTGGTTAAACAGACAGATACCTTGTTGAGTTGACATTTCCAGCTGGTTAAACAGACAGCTGGTTGAGTTGACATTTCCAGCAGGTTAGTTAAACAGACAGCTGGTTGAGTTTACATTTCCAGCTGGTTAAACAGACAGCTGGTTGATTTGACATTTCCAGCTGGTTAGTTAGACAGCTGGTTGAGTTGACATTTCCAGCTGGTTAGACAGACAGCTGGTTGAGGTGACATTTCCAGCAGGTTAGTTAGACAGACAGCTGGTTGAGTTGACATTTCCAGCTGGTTAAACAGACTGCTGGTTGAGTGGACATTTCCAGCAGGTTAAACAGACAGACAGCTGGTTGAGTTGACATTTCCAGCTGGTTAAACAGACAGACAGCTGGTTGAGTTGACATTTCCAGCTGGTTAAACTATCAGCTGGTTGAGATGACATTTCCAGCTGGTTAAACAGACAGCTGGTTGAGTTGACATTTCAAGCAGGTTAAACAGACAGCTGGTTGAGTTGACATTTCCAGCTGGTTAAACAGACAGACAGCTGGTTGAGTTGCAATTTCCAGCAGGTTAGACAGACAGCTGGTTGAGTTGACGTTTCCAGCTGGTTAAAAAGACAGCTGGTTGAGTTGACATTTCCAGCAGGTTAAACAGACAGCTGGTTGAGTTGACATTTCAAGCAGGTTAAACAGACAGCTGGTTGAGTTGACATTTCCAGCTGGTTAAACAGACAGACAGCTGGTTGAGTTGCAATTTCCAGCAGGTTAGACAGACAGCTGGTTGAGTTAACCTGTTGGGTCTAGGGGGCAGCATTTGCACGTCTGGATAAAAAAAATGTACCCGATTTAATCTGGTTACTAATCCTACCCAGTAACTAGAATATGCATATACTTATTATATATGGATAGAAAACACTCTAAAGTTTCTAAAACTGTTTGAATGGTGTCTGTGAGTATAACAGAACTCATTTGGCAGGCAAAACCCTGAGACATTTTCTGACAGGAAGTGGATACCTGATGTGTTGTATTGACTTTAAACCTATCCCATTGAAAAACACAGGGGCTTAGGAATATTTTGGCACTTCCTATTGCTTCCACTAGATGTCACCAGCCTTTACAAAGTGTTTTGAGTCTTCTGGAGGGAGATCTGACCGAACAAGAGCCATGGAACGATGATGTCCCATTAGACACCTGGCGCGCGAGTTCATGTTGGGTACCCTCGTTCCAATAAGTTATAAAAGAGTATGCATTCGTCCACCTTGAATATTATTCATGTTCTGGTTAAAAAAGGCCCTAATGATTTATGCTATACAACGTTTGACATGTTTGAACGAACGGAAATATATTTTTTCCCCTCGTTCATGACGAGAAGTCCGGCTGGCTTACATCATGTGCTAACGAGACGGAGATTTTTGGACATAAATGATGAGCTTTTTTGAACAAAACTACATTCGTTATGGACCTGTGATACCTGGAAGTGACATCTGATGAAGAGAATCAAAGGTAATGGATTATTTACATAGTATTTTCGATTTTAGATCTCCCCAACATGACGTCTAGTCTGTATCGCAACGCGTATTTTTCTGGGCGCAGTGCTCAGATTATTGCAAAGTGTGATTTCCCAGTAAGGTTATTTTTAAATCTGGCAAGTTGATTGAGTTCAAGAGATGTAAATCTATAATTCTTTAAATGACAATATAATATTTTACCAATGTTTTCTAATTTTAATTATTTAATTTGTGACGCTGACTTGACTGCCGGTTATTGGAGGGAAACGATTTCCTCAACATCAATGCCATAGTAAAACGCTGTTTTTGGATATAAATATGAACTTGATAGAACTAAAAATGCATGCATTGTCTAACATAATGTCCTAGGAGTGTCATCTGATGGAGATTGTAAAAGGTTAGTGCATCATTTTAGCTGGTTTTATGGTTTTGGTGACCCTGTCTTTGACTTGACAAAACATTACACACAACTCTTGTAAATGTACTGTCCTAACATACTCTAAATTTATGCTTTCGCCGTAAAACCTTTTTGAAATCGTAAAACGTGGTTAGATTAAGGAGATGTTTATCTTTCAAATGGTGTAAAATAGTTGTATTTTTGAAAAATTTGAATTTTGACATTTATTTGGATTCAAATTTGCCGCTCTTGAAATGCACCTGCTGTTGATGGAGTGCACCACGGGTGGCACGCTAGCGTCCCACCTAGCCCCAAGAGGTTAACATTTCCAGCTGGTTAAACAGACAGCTGGTTAAGTTGACATTTCCAGCAGGTTAAACAGACAGCTGGTTGAGTTGACATTTCCAGCTGGTTAAACAGACAGCTGGTTGAGTTGACATTTCCAGCTGGTTAAACAGACAGCTGGATGAGTTGACATTTCCAGCTGGTTAAACAGACAGCTGGTTGAGTTTACATTTCCAGCTGGTTAAACAGACAGCTGGTTGAGTTGACATTTCAAGCTGGTTAGACAGACAGACAGCTGGTTGAGTTGACATTTCCAGCTGGTTAAACAGACAAATACCTTGTTGAGTTGACATTTCCAGCTGGTTAAACAGACAGCTGTTTGAGTTGACATTTCCAGCAGGTTAGTTAAACAGACAGCTGGTTGAGTTGACATTTCCAGCTGGTTAGACAGACAGACAGCTGGTTGAGTTGACATTTCCAGCTGGTTAAACAGACAAATACCTTGTTGAGTTGACATTTCCAGCTGGTTAAACAGACAGCTGGTTGAGTTGACATTTCCAGCAGGTTAGTTAAACAGACAGCTGGTTGAGTTGACATTTCCAGCTGGTTAAACAGACAGCTGGTTGAGTTGACATTTCCAGCTGGTTAAACAGACAGCTGGTTGAGTTGACGTTTCCAGCTGGTTAAACAGACAGCTGGTTGAGTTGACATTTCCAGCTGGTTAGACAGACAGACAGCTGGTTGAGTTGACATTTCCAGCAGGTTAGTTAAACAGACAGCTGGTTGAGTTGACATTTCCAGCTGGTTAAACAGACAGCTGGTTGTGTTGACATTTCCAGCTGATTAAACAGACAGCTGGTTGATTTGACATTTCCAGCTGGTTAAACAGACAGCTGGATGAGTTGACATTTCCAGCTGGTTAAACAGACAGCTGGTTGAGTTGACGTTTCCAGCTGGTTAAACAGACAGCTGGTTGAGTTGACATTTCCAGCTGGTTAGACAGACAGACAGCTGGTTGAGTTGACATTTCCAGCTGGTTAAACAGACAAATACCTTGTTGAGTTGACATTTCCAGCTGGTTAAACAGACAGCTGGTTGAGTTGACATTTCCAGCTGGTTAAACAGACAGCTGGTTGAGTTGACATTTCCAGCAGGTTAGTTAAACAGACAGCTGGTTGAGTTGACATTTCCAGCTGGTTAAACAGACAGCTGGTTGAGTTGACATTTCCAGCTGGTTAAACAGACAGCTGGTTGAGTTGACATTTCCAGCTGGTTAAACAGACAGCTGGTTGAGTTGACGTTTCCAGCTGGTTAAACAGACAGCTGGTTGAGTTGACATTTCCAGCTGGTTAGACAGACAGACAGCTGGTTGAGTTGACATTTCCAGCTGGTTAGTTAGACAGCTGGTTGAGTTGACATTTCCAGCTGGTTAGACAGACAGCTGGTTGAGGTGACATTTCCAGCAGGTTAGTTAGACAGACAGCTGGTTGAGTTGACATTTCCAGCTGGTTAAACATACAGCTGGTTGAGTTGACATTTCCAGCAGGTTAAACAGACAGCTGGTTGAGTTGACGTTTCCAGCTGGTTAAACAGACAGCTGGTTGAGTTGACATTTCCAGCTGGTTAGACAGACAGACAGCTGGTTGAGTTGACATTTCCAGCAGGTTAGTTAAACAGACAGCTGGTTGAGTTGACATTTCCAGCTGGTTAAACAGACAGCTGGTTGAGTTGACATTTCCAGCAGGTTAGTTAAACAGACAGCTGGTTGAGTTGACATTTCCAGCTGATTAAACAGACAGCTGGTTGAGTTGACATTTAAAGCAGGTTAAACAGACAGCTGGTTGAGTTGACATTTCCAGCTGGTTAAACAGACAGACAGCAGGTAGAGTTACAATTTCCAGCAGGTTAGACAGACAGCTGGTTGAGTTGACATTTCCAGCTGGTTAAACAGACAGCTGGTTGAGTTGACATTTCCAGCAGGTTAAACAGACAGCTGGTTGAGTTGACATTTCCAGCTGGTTAAACAGACAGCTGGTTGAGTTGACATTTCCAGCAGGTTAGTTAAACAGACAGCTGGTTGAGTTGACATTTCCAGCTGGTTAAACAGACAGCTGGTTGAGTTGACATTTCCAGCTGGTTAAACAGACAGCTGGTTGAGTTGACGTTTCCAGCTAGTTACACAGACAACTGGTTGAGTTGACATTTCCAGCTGGTTAGTTAGACAGCTGGTTGAGTTGACATTTCCAGCTGTTTAGACAGACAGCTGGTTGAGGTGACATTTCCAGCAGGTTAGACAGACAGACAGCTGGTTGAGTTGACATTTCCAGCAGGTTAGACAGACAGACAGCTGGTTGAGTTGACATTTCCAGCTGGTTAAACAGACAGATACCTTGTTGAGTTGACATTTCCAGCTGGTTAAACAGACAGCTGGTTGAGTTGACATTTCCAGCAGGTTAGTTAAACAGACAGCTGGTTGAGTTTACATTTCCAGCTGGTTAAACAGACAGCTGGTTGATTTGACATTTCCAGCTGGTTAGTTAAACAGACAGCTGGTTGAGTTGACATTTCCAGCTGGTTAAACAGACAGCTGGTTGAGTTGACATTTGCAGCTGGTTAAACAGACAGCTGGTTGAGTTGACATTTCCAGCTGGTTAAACAGACAGCTGGTTGAGTTGACGTTTCCAGCTGGTTAAACAGACAGCTGGTTGAGTTGACATTTCCAGCTGGTTAGACAGACAGACAGCTGGTTGAGTTGACATTTCCAGCTGGTTAGTTAGACAGCTGGTTGAGTTGACATTTCCAGCTGGTTAGACAGACAGCTGGTTGAGGTGACATTTCCAGCAGGTTAGTTAGACAGACAGCTGGTTGAGTTGACATTTCCAGCTGGTTAAACATACAGCTGGTTGAGTGGACATTTCCAGCAGGTTAAACAGACAGACAGCTGGTTGAGTTGACATTTCCAGCTGGTTAAACAGACAGACAGCTGGTTGAGTTGACATATTTCCAGCTGGTTAAACAGACAGCTGGTTGAGATGACATTTCCAGCTGGTTAAACAGACAGCTGGTTGAGTTGACATTTCAAGTAGGTTAAACAGACAGCTGGTTGAGTTGACATTTCCAGCTGGTTAAACAGACAGACAGCTGGTTGAGTTGCAATTTCCAGCAGGTTAGACAGACAGCTGGTTGAGTTAACATTTCCAGCTGGTTAAACAGACAGCTGGTTGAGTTCACATTTCCAGCTGGTTAAACAGACAGCTGGTTGAGTTGACGTTTCCAGCTGGTTAAACAGACAGCTGGTTTAGTTAACATTTCCAGCTGGTTAGTTAGACAGCTGGTTGAGTTGACATTTCCAGCTGGTTAGACAGACAGCTGGTTGAGGTGACATTTCCAGCAGGTTAGTTAGACAGACAGCTGGTTGAGTTGACATTTCCAGCTGGTTAAACAGACAGCTGGTTGAGTGGACATTTCCAGCAGGTTAAACAGACAGACAGCTGGTTGAGTTGACATTTCCAGCTGGTTAAACAGACAGACAGCTGGTTGAGTTGACATTTCCAGCTGGTTAAACAGACAGCTGGTTGAGATGACATTTCCAGCTGGTTAAACAGACAGCTGGTTGAGTTGACATTTCAAGCAGGTTAAACAGACAGCTGGTTGAGTTGACATTTCCAGCTGGTTAAACAGACAGACAGCTGGTTGAGTTGCAATTTCCAGCAGGTTAGACAGACAGCTGGTTGAGTTAACATTTCCAGCTGGTTAAACAGACAGCTGGTTGAGTTCACATTTCCAGCTGGTTAAACAGACAGCTGGTTGAGTTGACGTTTCCAGCTGGTTAAACAGACAGCTGGTTTAGTTGACATTTCCAGCTGGTTAGTTAGACAGCTGGTTGAGTTGACATTTCCAGCTGGTTAGACAGACAGCTGGTTGAGGTGACATTTCCAGCAGGTTAGTTAGACAGACAGCTGGTTGAGTTGACATTTCCAGCTGGTTAAACAGACAGCTGGTTGAGTGGACATTTCCAGCAGGTTAAACAGACAGACAGCTGGTTGAGTTGACATTTCCAGCTGGTTAAACAGACAGCTGGTTGAGATGACATTTCCAGCAGGTTAAACAGACAGCTGGTTGAGTTGACATTTCAAGCAGGTTAAACAGACAGCTGGTTGAGTTGACATTTCCAGCTGGTTAAACAGACAGACAGCTGGTTGAGTTGCAATTTCCAGCAGGTTAGACAGACAGCTGGTTGAGTTAACATTTCCAGCTGGTTAAACAGACAGCTGGTTGAGTTGACATTTCCAGCTGGTTAAACAGACAGCTGGTTGAGTTGACATTTCCAGCTGGTTAGACAGACAGACAGCTGGTTGAGTTGACATTTCCAGCTGGTTAAACAGACAGATACCTTGTTGAGTTGACATTTCCAGCTGGTTAAACAGACAGCTGGTTGAGTTGACATTTCCAGCTGGTTAGACAGACAGCTGGTTGAGGTGACATTTCCAGCAGGTTAGTTAGACAGACAGCTGGTTGAGTTGACATTTCCAGCTGGTTAAACAGACAGCTGGTTGAGTGGACATTTCCAGCTGGTTAAACAGACAGCTGGTTGAGTGGACATTTCTAGCAGGTTAAACAGACAGACAGCTGGTTGAGTTGACATTTCCAGCTGGTTAAACAGACAGACAGCTGGTTGAGTTGACATTTCCAGCTGGTTAAACAGACAGCTGGTTGAGATGACATTTCCAGCTGGTTAAACAGACAGCTGGTTGAGTTGACATTTCAAGCAGGTTAAACAGACAGCTGGTTGAGTTGACATTTCCAGCTGGTTAAACAGACAGACAGCTGGTTGAGTTGCAATTTCCAGCAGGTTAGACAGACAGCTGGTTGAGTTAACATTTCCAGCTGGTTAAACAGACAGCTGGTTGAGTTGACATTTCCAGCTGGTTAAACAGACAGTTGGTTGAGTTGACATTTCCAGCTGGTTAAACAGACAGCTGGTTGAGTTGACGTATCCAGCTGGTTAAACAGACAGCTGGTTGAGTTGACATTTCCAGCTGGTTAGACAGACAGACAGCTGGTTGAGTTGACATTTCCAGCTGATTAAACAGACAGCTGGTTGATTTGACATTTCCAGCAGGTTAGTTAAACAGACAGCTGGTTGAGTTGACATTTCCAGCTGGTTAGACAGACAGACAGCTGGTTGAGTTGACATTTCCAGCTGGTTAAACTGACAAATACCTTGTTGAGTTGACATTTCCAGCTGGTTAAACAGACAGCTGGTTGAGTTGACATTTCCAGCTGGTTAAACAGACAGCTGGTTGAGTTGACATTTCCAGCAGGTTAGTTAAACAGACAGCTGGTTGAGTTGACATTTCCAGCTGGTTAAACAGACAGCTGGTTGAGGTGACATTTCCAGCTGGTTAAACAGACAGCTGGTTGAGTTGACATTTCCTGCTGGTTAAACAGAAAGCTGGTTGAGTTGACGTTTCCAGCTGGTTAAACAGACTGCTGGTTGAGTTGACATTTCCAGCTGGTTAGACAGACAGAGAGCTGGTTGAGTTGACATTTCCAGCTGGTTAAACAGACAAATACCTTGTTGAGTTGACATTTCCAGCTGGTTAAACAGACAGCTGGTTGAGTTGACATTTCCAGCAGGTTAGTTAAACAGACAGCTGGTTTAGTTGACATTTCCAGCTGGTTAAACATACAGCTGGTTGAGTTGACATTTCCAGCAGGTTAGTTAAACAGACAGCTGGTTGAGTTGACATTTCTAGCTGGTTAGACAGACTGCTGTTTGAGTTGACATTTCCAGCTAGTTACACAGACAACTTGTTGAGTTGACATTTCCAGCTGGTTTGTTAGACAGCTGGTTGAGTTGACATTTCCAGCTGGTTAAACAGACAAATACCTTGTTGAGTTGACATTTCCAGCTGGTTAAACCGACAGCTGGTTGAGTTGACATTTCCAGCAGGTTAGTTAAACAGACAGCTGGTTGAGTTGACATTTCCAGCTGGTTAAACAGACAGCTGGTTGAGTTGACATTTCCAGCTGGTTAACCTGTTGGGTCTAGGGGGCAGCATTTGCACGTCTGGATAAAAAAAATGTACCCGATTTAATCTGGTTACTAATCCTACCCAGTAACTAGAATATGCATATACTTATTATATATGGATAGAAAACACTCTAAAGTTTCTAAAACTGTTTGAATGGTGTCTGTGAGTATAACAGAACTCATTTGGCAGGCAAAACCCTGAGACATTTTCTGACAGGAAGTGGATACCTGATGTGTTGTATTGACTTTAAACCTATCCCATTGAAAAACACAGGGGCTTAGGAATATTTTGGCACTTCCTATTGCTTCCACTAGATGTCACCAGCCTTTACAAAGTGTTTTGAGTCTTCTGGAGGGAGATCTGACCGAACAAGAGCCATGGAACGATGATGTCCCATTAGACACCTGGCGCGCGAGTTCATGTTGGCTACCCTCGTTCCAATACGTTATAAAAGAGTATGCATTCGTCCACCTTGAATATTATTCATGTTCTGGTTAAAAAAGGCCCTAATGATTTATGCTATACAACGTTTGACATGTTTGAACGAACGGAAATATATTTTTTCCCCTCGTTCATGACGAGAAGTCCGGCTGGCTTACATCATGTGCTAACGAGACGGAGATTTTTGGACATAAATGATGAGCTTTTTTGAACAAAACTACATTCGTTATGGACCTGTGATACCTGGAAGTGACATCTGATGAAGAGAATCAAAGGTAATGGATTATTTACATAGTATTTTCGATTTTAGATCTCCCCAACATGACGTCTAGTCTGTATCGCAACGCGTATTTTTCTGGGCGCAGTGCTCAGATTATTGCAAAGTGTGATTTCCCAGTAAGGTTATTTTTAAATCTGGCAAGTTGATTGAGTTCAAGAGATGTAAATCTATAATCCTTTAAATGACAATATAATATTTTACCAATGTTTTCTAATTTTAATTATTTAATTTGTGACGCTGACTTGACTGCCGGTTATTGGAGGGAAACGATTTCCTCAACATCAATGCCATAGTAAAACGCTGTTTTTGGATATAAATATGAACTTGATAGAACTAAAAATGCATGCATTGTCTAACATAATGTCCTAGGAGTGTCATCTGATGGAGATTGTAAAAGGTTAGTGCATCATTTTAGCTGGTTTTATGGTTTTGGTGACCCTGTCTTTGACTTGACAAAACATTACACACAACTCTTGTAAATGTACTGTCCTAACATACTCTAAATTTATGCTTTCGCCGTAAAACCTTTTTGAAATCGTAAAACGTGGTTAGATTAAGGAGATGTTTATCTTTCAAATGGTGTAAAATAGTTGTATTTTTGAAAAATTTGAATTATGACATTTATTTGGATTCAAATTTGCCGCTCTTGAAATGCACCTGCTGTTGATGGAGTGCACCACGGGTGGCACGCTAGCGTCCCACCTAGCCCCAAGAGGTTAAACAGACAGCTGGTTGAGTTGACATTTCCAGCTGGTTAAACAGACAGCTGGTTGAGTTGACGTTTCCAGCTGGTTAAACAGACAGCTGGTTGAGTTGACATTTCCAGCTGGTTAGACAGACAGACAGCTGGTTGAGTTGACATTTCCAGCAGGTTAGTTAAACAGACAGCTGGTTGAGTTGACATTTCCAGCTGGTTAAACAGACAGCTGGTTGTGTTGACATTTCCAGCTGATTAAACAGACAGCTGGTTGATTTGACATTTCCAGCTGGTTAAACAGACAGCTGGATGAGTTGACATTTCCAGCTGGTTAAACAGACAGCTGGTTGAGTTGACGTTTCCAGCTGGTTAAACAGACAGCTGGTTGAGTTGACATTTCCAGCTGGTTAGACAGACAGACAGCTGGTTGAGTTGACATTTCCAGCTGGTTAAACAGACAAATACCTTGTTGAGTTGACATTTCCAGCTGGTTAAACAGACAGCTGGTTGAGTTGACATTTCCAGCTGGTTAAACAGACAGCTGGTTGAGTTGACATTTCCAGCAGGTTAGTTAAACAGACAGCTGGTTGAGTTGACATTTCCAGCTGGTTAAACAGACAGCTGGTTGAGTTGACATTTCCAGCTGGTTAAACAGACAGCTGGTTGAGTTGACATTTCCAGCTGGTTAAACAGACAGCTGGTTGAGTTGACGTTTCCAGCTGGTTAAACAGACAGCTGGTTGAGTTGACATTTCCAGCTGTTTAGACAGACAGACAGCTGGTTGAGTTGACATTTCCAGCAGGTTAGTTAAACAGACAGCTGGTTGAGTTGACATTTCCAGCTGGTTAAACAGACAGCTGGTTGAGTTGACATTTCCAGCAGGTTAGTTAAACAGACAGCTGGTTGAGTTGACATTTCCAGCTGATTAAACAGACAGCTGGTTGAGTTGACATTTAAAGCAGGTTAAACAGACAGCTGGTTGAGTTGACATTTCCAGCTGGTTAAACAGACAGACAGCAGGTAGAGTTACAATTTCCAGCAGGTTAGACAGACAGCTGGTTGAGTTGACATTTCCAGCTGGTTAAACAGACAGCTCGTTGAGTTGACATTTCCAGCTGATTAAACAGACAGCTGGTTGAGTTGACATTTCAAGCAGGTTAAACAGACAGCTGGTTAAGTTCACATTTCCAGCAGGTTAAACAGACAGCTGGTTGAGTTGACATTTCCAGCTGGTTAAACAGACAGCTGGTTGAGTTGACATTTCCAGCTGGTTAAACAAACAGCTGGATGAGTTGACATTTCCAGCTGGTTAAACAGACAGCTGGTTGAGTTGACGTTTCCAGCTGGTTAAACAGACAGCTGGTTGAGTTGACATTTCCAGCTGGTTAGACAGACAGACAGCTGGTTGAGTTGACATTTCCAGCTGGTTAAACAGACAGATACCTTGTTGAGTTGACATTTCCAGCTTGTTAAACAGACAGCTGGTTGAGTTGACATTTCCAGCTGGTTAAACAGACAGCTGGTTGAGTTGACATTTCCAGCAGGTTAGTTCAACAAACAGCTGGATGAGTTGACATTTCCAGCTGGTTAAACAGACAGCTGGTTGAGTTGACGTTTCCAGCTGGTTAAACAGACAGCTGGTTGAGTTGACATTTCCAGCTGGTTAGACAGACAGACAGCTGGTTGAGTTGACATTTCCAGCTGGTTAAACAGACAGATACCTTGTTGAGTTGACATTTCCAGCTGGTTAAACAGACAGCTGGTTGAGTTGACATTTCCAGCTGGTTAAACAGACAGCTGGTTGAGTTGACATTTCCAGCAGGTTAGTTCAACAGACAGCTGGTTGAGTTTACATTTCCAGCTGGTTAAACAGACAGCTGGTTGATTTGACATTTCCAGCTGGTTAGTTAGACAGCTGGTTGAGTTGACATTTCCAGCTGGTTAGACAGACAGCTGGTTGAGGTGACATTTCCAGCAGGTTAGTTAGACAGACAGCTGGTTGAGTTGACATTTCCAGCTGGTTAAACAGACAGCTGGTTGAGTGGACATTTCCAGCAGGTTAAACAGACAGACAGCTGGTTGAGTTGACATTTCCAGCTGGTTAAACAGACAGACAGCTGGTTGAGTTGACATTTCCAGCTGGTTAAACAGACAGCTGGTTGAGATGACATTTCCATCTGGTTAACCTGTTGGGTCTAGGGGGCAGCATTTGCACGTCTGGATAAAAAAAATGTACCCGATTTAATCTGGTTACTAATCCTACCCAGTAACTAGAATATGCATATACTTATTATATATGGATAGAAAACACTCTAAAGTTTCTAAAACTGTTTGAATGGTGTCTGTGAGTATAACAGAACTCATTTGGCAGGCAAAACCCTGAGACATTTTCTGACAGGAAGTGGATACCTGATGTGTTGTATTGACTTTAAACCTATCCCATTGAAAAACACAGGGGCTTAGGAATATTTTGGCACTTCCTATTGCTTCCACTAGATGTCACCAGCCTTTACAAAGTGTTTTGAGTCTTCTGGAGGGAGATCTGACCGAACAAGAGCCATGGAACGATGATGTCCCATTAGACACCTGGCGCGCGAGTTCATGTTGGCTACCCTCGTTCCAATACGTTATAAAAGAGTATGCATTCGTCCACCTTGAATATTATTCATGTTCTGGTTAAAAAAGGCCCTAATGATTTATGCTATACAACGTTTGACATGTTTGAACGAACGGAAATATATTTTTTCCCCTCGTTCATGACGAGAAGTCCGGCTGGCTTACATCATGTGCTAACGAGACGGAGATTTTTGGACATAAATGATGAGCTTTTTTGAACAAAACTACATTCGTTATGGACCTGTGATACCTGGAAGTGACATCTGATGAAGAGAATCAAAGGTAATGGATTATTTACATAGTATTTTCGATTTTAGATCTCCCCAACATGACGTCTAGTCTGTATCGCAACGCGTATTTTTCTGGGCGCAGTGCTCAGATTATTGCAAAGTGTGATTTCCCAGTAAGGTTATTTTTAAATCTGGCAAGTTGATTGAGTTCAAGAGATGTAAATCTATAATTCTTTAAATGACAATATAATATTTTACCAATGTTTTCTCATTTTAATTATTTAATTTGTGACGCTGACTTGACTGCCGGTTATTGGAGGGAAACGATTTCCTCAACATCAATGCCATAGTAAAACGCTGTTTTTGGATATAAATATGAACTTGATAGAACTAAAAATGCATGCATTGTCTAACATAATGTCCTAGGAGTGTCATCTGATGGAGATTGTAAAAGGTTAGTGCATCATTTTAGCTGGTTTTATGGTTTTGGTGACCCTGTCTTTGACTTGACAAAACATTACACACAACTCTTGTAAATGTACTGTCCTAACATACTCTAAATTTATGCTTTCGCCGTAAAACCTTTTTGAAATCGTAAAACGTGGTTAGATTAAGGAGATGTTTATCTTTCAAATGGTGTAAAATAGTTGTATTTTTGAAAAATTTGAATTTTGACATTTATTTGGATTCAAATTTGCCGCTCTTGAAATGCACCTGCTGCTGATGGAGTGCACCACGGGTGGCACGCTAGCGTCCCACCTAGCCCCAAGAGGTTAAACAGACAGCTGGTTGAGTTGACATTTCCAGCTGGTTAAACAGACAGCTGGTTGAGTTGACGTTTCCAGCTGGTTAAACAGACAGCTGGTTGAGTTGACATTTCCAGCTGGTTAGACAGACAGACAGCTGGTTGAGTTGACATTTCCAGCAGGTTAGTTAAACAGACAGCTGGTTGAGTTGACATTTCCAGCTGGTTAAACAGACAGCTGGTTGAGTTGACATTTCCAGCAGGTTAGTTAAACAGACAGCTGGTTGAGTTGACATTTCCAGCTGATTAAACAGACAGCTGGTTGAGTTGACATTTAAAGCAGGTTAAACAGACAGCTGGTTGAGTTGACATTTCCAGCTGGTTAAACAGACAGACAGCAGGTAGAGTTACAATTTCCAGCAGGTTAGACAGACAGCTGGTTGAGTTGACATTTCCAGCTGGTTAAACAGACAGCTCGTTGAGTTGACATTTCCAGCTGATTAAACAGACAGCTGGTTGAGTTGACATTTCAAGCAGGTTAAACAGACAGCTGGTTAAGTTGACATTTCCAGCAGGTTAAACAGACAGCTGGTTGAGTTGAAATTTCCAGCTGGTTAAACAAACAGCTGGATGAGTTGACATTTCCAGCTGGTTAAACAGACAGCTGGTTGAGTTGACGTTTCCAGCTGGTTAAACAGACAGCTGGTTGAGTTGACATTTCCAGCTGGTTAGACAGACAGACAGCTGGTTGAGTTTACATTTCCAGCTGGTTAAACAGACAGATACCTTGTTGAGTTGACATTTCCAGCTGGTTAAACAGACAGCTGGTTGAGTTGACATTTCCAGCTGGTTAAACAGACAGCTGGTTGAGTTGACATTTCCAGCAGGTTAGTTGAACAGACAGCTGGTTGAGTTTACATTTCCAGCTGGTTAAACAGACAGCTGGTTGATTTGACATTTCAAGCTGGTTAGTTAGACAGCTGGTTGAGTTGACATTTCCAGCTGGTTAGACAGACAGCTGGTTGAGGTGACATTTCCAGCAGGTTAGTTAGACAGACAGCTGGTTGAGTTGACATTTCCAGCTGGTTAAACAGACAGCTGGTTGAGTGGACATTTCCAGCAGGTTAAACAGACAGACAGCTGGTTGAGTTGACATTTCCAGCTGGTTAAACAGACAGACAGCTGGTTGAGTTGACATTTCCAGCTGGTTAAACAGACAGCTGGTTGAGATGACATTTCCAGCTGGTTAAACAGACAGCTGGTTGAGTTGACATTTCAAGCAGGTTAAACAGACAGCTGGTTGAGTTGACATTTCCATCTGGTTAAACAGACAGACAGCTGGTTGAGTTGCAATTTCCAGCAGGTTAGACAGACAGCTGGTTGAGTTAACATTTCCAGCTGGTTAAACAGATAGCTGGTTGAGTTCACATTTCCAGCTGGTTAAACAGACAGCTGGTTGAGTTGACGTTTCCAGCTGGTTAAACAGACAGCTGGTTTAGTTGACATTTCCAGCTGGTTAGTTAGACAGCTGGTTGAGTTGACATTTCCAGCTGGTTAGACAGACAGCTGGTTGAGGTGACATTTCCAGCAGGTTAGTTAGACAGACAGCTGGTTGAGTTGACATTTCCAGCTGGTTAAACAGACAGCTGGTTGAGTGGACATTTCCAGCAGGTTAAACAGACAGACAGCTGGTTGAGTTGACATTTCCAGCTGGTTAAACAGACAGCTGGTTGAGTTGACATTTCAAGCAGGTTAAACAGACAGCTGGTTGAGTTGACATTTCCAGCTGGTTAAACAGACAGACAGCTGGTTGAGTTGCAATTTCCAGCAGGTTAGACAGACAGCTGGTTGAGTTAACATTTCCAGCTGGTTAAACAGACAGCTGGTTGAGTTGACATTTCCAGCTGGTTAAACAGACACCTGGTTGAGTTGACATTTCCAGCTGGTTAGACAGACAGACAGCTGGTTGAGTTGACATTTCCAGCTGGTTAAACAGACAGATACCTTGTTGAGTTGACATTTCCAGCTGGTTAAACAGACAGCTGGTTGAGTTAACATTTCCAGCTGGTTGAACAGACAGCTGGTTGAGTTGACATTTCCAGCAGGTTAGTTAAACAGACAGCTGGTTGAGTTTACATTTCCAGCTGGTTAAACAGACAGCTGGTTGATTTGACATTTCCAGCTGGTTAGTTAGACAGCTGGTTGAGTTGACATTTCCAGCTGGTTAGACAGACAGCTGGTTGAGGTGACATTTCCAGCAGGTTAGTTAGACAGAAAGCTGGTTGAGTTGACATTTCCAGCTGGTTAAACAGACAGCTGGTTGAGTGGACATTTCTAGCAGGTTAAACAGACAGACAGCTGGTTGAGTTGACATTTCCAGCTGGTTAAACAGACAGACAGCTGGTTGAGTTGACATTTCCAGCTGGTTAAACAGACAGCTGGTTGAGATGACATTTCCAGCTGGTTAAACAGACAGCTGGTTGAGTTGACATTTCAAGCAGGTTAAACAGACAGCTGGTTGAGTTGACATTTCCAGCTGGTTAAACAGACAGACAGCTGGTTGAGTTGCAATTTCCAGCAGGTTAGACAGACAGCTGGTTGAGTTAACATTTCCAGCTGGTTAAACAGACAGCTGGTTGAGTTGACATTTCCAGCTGGTTAAACAGACAGTTGGTTGAGTTGACATTTCCAGCTGGTTAAACAGACAGCTGGTTGAGTTTACATTTCCAGCTGGTTAAACAGACAGCTGGTTGAGTTGACGTATCCAGCTGGTTAAACAGACAGCTGGTTGAGTTGACATTTCCAGCTGGTTAGACAGACAGACAGCTGGTTGAGTTGACATTTCCAGCTGATTAAACAGACAGCTGGTTGATTTGACATTTCCAGCAGGTTAGTTAAACAGACAGCTGGTTGAGTTGACATTTCCAGCTGGTTAGACAGACAGACAGCTGGTTGAGTTGACATTTCCAGCTGGTTAAACAGACAGCTGGTTGAGTTGACATTTCCAGCTGGTTAGTTAAACAGACAGCTGGTTGAGTTGACATTTCCAGCTGGTTAGACAGACAGACAGCTGGTTGAGTTGACATTTCCAGCTGGTTAAACAGACAGCTGGTTGAGTTGACATTTCCAGCTGGTTAAACAGACAGCTGGTTGAGTTGACATTTCCAGCAGGTTAGTTAAACAGACAGCTGGTTGAGTTGACATTTCCAGCTGGTTAAACAGACAGCTGGTTGAGTTGACATTTCCAGCTGGTTAAACAGACAGCTGGTTGAGTTGACATTTCCTGCTGGTTAAACAGACAGCTGGTTGAGTTGACGTTTCCAGCTGGTTAAACAGACTGCTGGTTGAGTTGACATTTCCAGCTGGTTAGACAGACAGACAGCTGGTTGAGTTGACATTTCCAGCTGGTTAAACAGACAAATACCTTGTTGAGTTGACATTTCCAGCTGGTTAAACAGACAGCTGGTTGAGTTGACATTTCCAGCAGGTTAGTTAAACAGACAGCTGGTTTAGTTGACATTTCCAGCTGGTTAAACATACAGCTGGTTGAGTTGACATTTCCAGCAGGTTAGTTAAACAGACAGCTGGTTGAGTTGACATTTCTAGCTGGTTAGACAGACTGCTGTTTGAGTTGACATTTCCAGCTAGTTACACAGACAACTTGTTGAGTTGACATTTCCAGCTGGTTTGTTAGACAGCTGGTTGAGTTGACATTTCCAGCTGTTTAGACAGACAGCTGGTTGAGGTGACATTTCCAGCAGGTTAGACAGACAGACAGCTGGTTGAGTTGACATTTCCAGCTGGTTAAACAGACAGATACCTTGTTGAGTTGACATTTCCAGCTGGTTAAACAGACAGCTGGTTGAGTTGACATTTCCAGCTGGTTAAACAGACAGCTGGTTGATTTGACATTTCCAGCTGGTTAGTTAGACAGCTGGTTGAGTTGACATTTCCAGCTGGTTAGACAGACAGCTGGTTGAGGTATCATTTCCAGCAGGTTAGTTAGACAGACAGCTGGTTGAGTTGACATTTCCAGCTGGTTAAACAGAAAGTTGGTTGAGTTGACATTTCCAGCTGGTTAAACAGACAGACAGCTGGTTGAGTTGACATTTCCAGCTGGTTAAACAGACAGCTGGTTGAGATGACATTTCCAGCTGGTTAAACAGAGAGCTGGTTGAGTTGACATTTCAAGCAGGTTAAACAGACAGCTGGTTGAGTTGACATTTCCAACTGGTTAAACAGACAGACAGCTGGTTGAGTTGCAATTTCCAGCAGGTTAGACAGACAGCTGGTTGAGTTGACGTTTCCAGCTGGTTAAAAAGACAGCTGGTTGAGTTGACATTTCCAGCTGGTTAGACAGACAGACAGCTGGTTGAGTTGACATTTCCAGCTGATTAAACAGACAGCTGGTTGATTTGACATTTCCAGCAGGTTAGTTAAACAGTCAGCTGGTTGAGTTGACATTTCCAGCTGGTTAGACAGACAGACAGCTGGTTGAGTTGACATTTCCAGCTGGTTAAACTGACAAATACCTTGTTGAGTTGACATTTCCAGCTGGTTAAACAGACATTTGGTTGTGTTGACATTTCCAGCTGGTTAAACAGACAGCTGGTTGAGTTGACATTTCCAGCAGGTTAGTTAAACAGACAGCTGGTTGAGTTGACATTTCCAGCTGGTTAAACAGACAGCTGGTTGAGTTGACATTTCCAGCTGGTTAAACAGACAGCTGGTTGAGTTGACATTTCCAGCTGGTTAAACAGACAGCTGGTTGAGTTGACGTTTCCAGCTGGTTAAACAGACTGCTAGTTGAGTTGACATTTCCAGCTGGTTAGACAGACAGACAGCTGGTTGAGTTGACATTTCCAGCAGGTTAGTTAAACAGACAGCTGGTTGAGTTGACATTTCCAGCTGCTTAGACAGACAGACAGCTGGTTTAGTTGACATTTCCAGCTGTTTAAACATACAGCTGGTTGAGTTGACATTCCCAGCAGGTTAGTTAAACAGACAGCTGGTTGAGTTGACATTTCTAGCTGGTTAGACAGACTGCTGTTTGAGTTGACATTTCCAGCTAGTTACACAGACAACTTGTTGAGTTGACATTTCCAGCTGGTTAGTTAGACAGCTGGTTGAGTTGACATTTCCAGCTGTTTAGACAGACAGCTGGTTGAGGTGACATTTCCAGCTGGTTAAACAGACAGACAGCTGGTTGAGTTGCAATTTCCAGCAGGTTAGACAGACAGCTGGTTGAGTTGAAGTTTCCAGCTGGTTAAAAAGACAGCTGGCTGAGTTGACATTTCCAGCTGGTTAAAAAGACAGCTGGTTGAGTTGACATTTCCAGCAGGTTAAACAGACAGCTGGTTGAGTTGACATTTCAAGCAGGTTAAACAGACAGCTGGTTGAGTTGACATTTCCAGCTGGTTAAACAGACAGACAGCTGGTTGAGTTGCAATTTTCAGCAGGTTAGACAGACAGCTGGTTGAGTTAACATTTCCAGCTGGTTAAACAGACAGCTGGTTAAGTTGACATTTCCAGCAGGTTAAACAGACAGCTGGTTGAGTTGACATTTCCAGCTGGTTAAACAGACAGCTGGTTGAGATGACATTTCCAGCTGGTTAAACAGAGAGCTGGTTGAGTTGACATTTCAAGCAGGTTAAACAGACAGCTGGTTGAGTTGACATTTCCAGCTGGTTAAACAGACAGACAGCTGGTTGAGTTGCAATTTCCAGCAGGTTAGACAGACAGCTGGTTGAGTTGACGTTTCCAGCTGGTTAAAAAGACAGCTGGTTGAGTTGACATTTTTAGCTGGTTAGACAGACAGACAGCTGGTTGAGTTGACATTTCCAGCTGGTTAAACAGACAGCTGGTTGAGTGGACATTTCTAGCAGGTTAAACAGACAGACAGCTGGTTGAGTTGACATTTCCAGCTGGTTAAACAGACAGACAGCTGGTTGAGTTGACATTTCCAGCTGGTTAAACAGACAGCTGGTTGAGATGACATTTCCAGCTGGTTAAACAGACAGCTGGTTGAGTTGACATTTCAAGCAGGTTAAACAGACAGCTGGTTGAGTTGACATTTCCAGCTGGTTAAACAGACAGACAGCTGGTTGAGTTGCAATTTCCAGCAGGTTAGACAGACAGCTGGTTGAGTTAACATTTCCAGCTGGTTAAACAGACAGCTGGTTGAGTTGACATTTCCAGCTGGTTAAACAGACAGTTGGTTGAGTTGACATTTCCAGCTGGTTAAACAGACAGCTGGTTGAGTTTACATTTCCAGCTGGTTAAACAGACAGCTGGTTGAGTTGACGTATCCAGCTGGTTAAACAGACAGCTGGTTGAGTTGACATTTCCAGCTGGTTAGACAGACAGACAGCTGGTTGAGTTGACATTTCCAGCTGATTAAACAGACAGCTGGTTGATTTGACATTTCCAGCAGGTTAGTTAAACAGACAGCTGGTTGAGTTGACATTTCCAGCTGGTTAGACAGACAGACAGCTGGTTGAGTTGACATTTCCAGCTGGTTAAACAGACAGCTGGTTGAGTTGACATTTCCAGCTGGTTAAACAGACAGCTGGTTGAGTTGACATTTCCAGCAGGTTAGTTAAACAGACAGCTGGTTGAGTTGACATTTCCAGCTGGTTAAACAGACAGCTGGTTGAGTTGACATTTCCAGCTGGTTAAACAGACAGCTGGTTGAGTTGACATTTCCTGCTGGTTAAACAGACAGCTGGTTGAGTTGACGTTTCCAGCTGGTTAAACAGACTGCTGGTTGAGTTGACATTTCCAGCTGGTTAGACAGACAGACAGCTGGTTGAGTTGACATTTCCAGCTGGTTAAACAGACAAATACCTTGTTGAGTTGACATTTCCAGCTGGTTAAACAGACAGCTGGTTGAGTTGACATTTCCAGCAGGTTAGTTAAACAGACAGCTGGTTTAGTTGACATTTCCAGCTGGTTAAACATACAGCTGGTTGAGTTGACATTTCCAGCAGGTTAGTTAAACAGACAGCTGGTTGAGTTGACATTTCTAGCTGGTTAGACAGACTGCTGTTTGAGTTGACATTTCCAGCTAGTTACACAGACAACTTGTTGAGTTGACATTTCCAGCTGGTTTGTTAGACAGCTGGTTGAGTTGACATTTCCAGCTGTTTAGACAGACAGCTGGTTGAGGTGACATTTCCAGCAGGTTAGACAGACAGACAGCTGGTTGAGTTGACATTTCCAGCTGGTTAAACAGACAGATACCTTGTTGAGTTGACATTTCCAGCTGGTTAAACAGACAGCTGGTTGAGTTGACATTTCCAGCTGGTTAAACAGACAGCTGGTTGATTTGACATTTCCAGCTGGTTAGTTAGACAGCTGGTTGAGTTGACATTTCCAGCTGGTTAGACAGACAGCTGGTTGAGGTATCATTTCCAGCAGGTTAGTTAGACAGACAGCTGGTTGAGTTGACATTTCCAGCTGGTTAAACAGAAAGTTGGTTGAGTTGACATTTCCAGCTGGTTAAACAGACAGACAGCTGGTTGAGTTGACATTTCCAGCTGGTTAAACAGACAGCTGGTTGAGATGACATTTCCAGCTGGTTAAACAGAGAGCTGGTTGAGTTGACATTTCAAGCAGGTTAAACAGACAGCTGGTTGAGTTGACATTTCCAGCTGGTTAAACAGACAGACAGCTGGTTGAGTTGCAATTTCCAGCAGGTTAGACAGACAGCTGGTTGAGTTGACGTTTCCAGCTGGTTAAAAAGACAGCTGGTTGAGTTGACATTTCCAGCTGGTTAGACAGACAGACAGCTGGTTGAGTTGACATTTCCAGCTGATTAAACAGACAGCTGGTTGATTTGACATTTCCAGCAGGTTAGTTAAACAGTCAGCTGGTTGAGTTGACATTTCCAGCTGGTTAGACAGACAGACAGCTGGTTGAGTTGACATTTCCAGCTGGTTAAACTGACAAATACCTTGTTGAGTTGACATTTCCAGCTGGTTAAACAGACAGCTGGTTGAGTTGACATTTCCAGCTGGTTAAACAGACAGCTGGTTGAGTTGACATTTCCAGCAGGTTAGTTCAACAGACAGCTGGTTGAGTTTACATTTCCAGCTGGTTAAACAGACAGCTGGTTGATTTGACATTTCCAGCTGGTTAGTTAGACAGCTGGTTGAGTTGACATTTCCAGCTGGTTAGACAGACAGCTGGTTGAGGTGACATTTCCAGCAGGTTAGTTAGACAGACAGCTGGTTGAGTTGACATTTCCAGCTGGTTAAACAGACAGCTGGTTGAGTGGACATTTCCAGCAGGTTAAACAGACAGACAGCTGGTTGAGTTGACATTTCCAGCTGGTTAAACAGACAGACAGCTGGTTGAGGTGACATTTCCAGCAGGTTAGTTAGACAGACAGCTGGTTGAGTTAACATTTCCAGCTGGTTAAACAGACAGCTGGTTGAGTTGACATTTCCAGCTGGTTAAACAGACAGCTGGTTGAGTTGACATTTCCAGCAGGTTAAACAGACAGCTGGTTGAGTTTACATTTCCAGCTGGTTAAACAGACAGCTGGTTGAGTTGACGTTTCCAGCTGGTTAAACAGACAGCTGGTTGAGTTGACATTTCCAGCTGATTAAACAGACAGCTGGTTGATTTGACATTTCCAGCAGGTTAGTTAAACAGACAGCTGGTTGAGTTGACATTTCCAGCTGGTTAGACAGACAGACAGCTGGTTGAGTTGACATTTCCAGCTGGTTAAACTGACAAATACCTTGTTGAGTTGACATTTCCAGCTGGTTAAACAGACAGCTGGTTGAGTTGACATTTCCAGCTGGTTAAACAGACAGCTGGTTGAGTTGACATTTCCAGCAGGTTAGTTAAACAGACAGCTGGTTGAGTTGACATTTCCAGCTGGTTAAACAGACAAATACCTTGTTGAGTTGACATTTCCAGCTGGTTAAACAGACAGCTGGTTGAGTTGACATTTCCAGCTGGTTAAACAGACAGCTGGTTGAGTTGACGTTTCCAGCTGGTTAAACAGACTGCTAGTTGAGTTGACATTTCCAGCTGGTTAGACAGACAGACAGCTGGTTGAGTTGACATTTCCAGCAGGTTAGTTAAACAGACAGCTGGTTGAGTTGACATTTCCAGCTGGTTAGACAGACAGACAGCTGGTTGAGTTGACATTTCCAGCAGGTTAGTTAAACAGACAGCTGGTTTAGTTGACATTTCCAGCTGGTTAAACATACAGCTGGTTGAGTTGACATTCCCAGCAGGTTAGTTAAACAGACAGCTGGTTGAGTTGACATTTCTAGCTGGTTAGACAGACTGCTGTTTGAGTTGACATTTCAAGCTAGTTACACAGACAACTTGTTGAGTTGACATTTCCAGCTGGTTAGTTAGACAGCTGGTTGAGTTGACATTTCCAGCTGTTTAGACAGACAGCTGGTTGAGGTGACATTTCCAGCTGGTTAAACAGACAGACAGCTGGTTGAGTTGCAATTTCCAGCAGGTTAGACAGACAGCTGGTTGAGTTGACGTTTCCAGCTGGTTAAAAAGACAGCTGGTTGAGTTGACATTTCCAGCTGGTTAAACAGACAGCTGGTTGAGTTGACATTTCCAGCAGGTTAAACAGACAGCTGGTTGAGTTGACATTTCAAGCAGGTTAAACAGACAGCTGGTTGAGTTGACATTTCCAGCTGGTTAAACAGACAGACAGCTGGTTGAGTTGCAATTTCCAGCAGGTTAGACAGACAGCTGGTTGAGTTAACATTTCCAGCTGGTTAAACAGACAGCTGGTTAAGTTGACATTTCCAGCAGGTTAAACAGACAGCTGGTTGAGTTGACATTTCCAGCTGGTTAAACAGACAGCTGGTTGAGTTGACATTTCCAGCTGGTTAAACAGACAGCTGAATGAGTTGACATTTCCAGCTGGTTAAACAGACAGCTGGTTGAGTTGACGTTTCCAGCTGGTTAAACAGACAAATAGCTTGTTGAGTTGACATTTCCAGCTGGTTAAACAGACAGCTGGTTGAGTTGACATTTCCAGCAGGTTAGTTAAACAGACAGCTGGTTTAGTTGACATTTCCAGCTGGTTAAACAGACAGCTGGTTGAGTTGACATTTCCAGCAGGTTAGTTAAACAGACAGCTGGTTTAGTTGACATTTCCAGCTGGTTAAACATACAGCTGGTTGAGTTGACATTTCCAGCAGGTTAGTTAAACAGACAGCTGGTTGAGTTGACATTTCTAGCTGGTTAGACAGACTGCTGTTTGAGTTGACATTTCCAGCTAGTTACACAGACAACTTGTTGAGTTGACATTTCCAGCTGGTTAGTTAGACAGCTGGTTGAGTTGACATTTCCAGCTGTTTAGACAGACAGCTGGTTGAGGTGACATTTCCAGCAGGTTAGACAGACAGACAGCTGGTTGAGTTGACATTTCCAGCTGGTTAAACAGAAAGATACCTTGTTGAGTTGACATTTCCAGCTGGTTAAACAGACAGCTGGTTGAGTTGACATTTCCAGCTGGTTAAACAGACAGCTGGTTGAGTTGACATTTCCAGCAGGTTAGTTCAACAGACAGCTGGTTGAGTTTACATTTCCAGCTGGTTAAACAGACAGCTGGTTGATTTGACATTTCCAGCTGGTTAGTTAGACAGCTGATTGAGTTGACATTTCCAGCTGGTTAGACAGACAGCTGGTTGAGGTGACATTTCCAGCTAGTTACACAGACAACTTGTTGAGTTGACATTTCCAGCTGGTTTGTTAGACAGCTGGTTGAGTTGACATTTCCAGCTGTTTAGACAGACAGCTGGTTGAGGTGACATTTCCAGCAGGTTAGACAGACAGACAGCTGGTTGAGTTGACATTTCCAGCTGGTTAAACAGACAGATACCTTGTTGAGTTGACATTTCCAGCTGGTTAAACAGACAGCTGGTTGAGTTGACATTTCCAGCTGGTTAAACAGACAGCTGGTTGATTTGACATTTCCAGCTGGTTAGTTAGACAGCTGGTTGAGTTGACATTTCCAGCTGGTTAGACAGACAGCTGGTTGAGGTATCATTTCCAGCAGGTTAGTTAGACAGACAGCTGGTTGAGTTGACATTTCCAGCTGGTTAAACAGAAAGTTGGTTGAGTTGACATTTCCAGCTGGTTAAACAGACAGACAGCTGGTTGAGTTGACATTTCCAGCTGGTTAAACAGACAGCTGGTTGAGATGACATTTCCAGCTGGTTAAACAGAGAGCTGGTTGAGTTGACATTTCAAGCAGGTTAAACAGACAGCTGGTTGAGTTGACATTTCCAGCTGGTTAAACAGACAGACAGCTGGTTGAGTTGCAATTTCCAGCAGGTTAGACAGACAGCTGGTTGAGTTGACGTTTCCAGCTGGTTAAAAAGACAGCTGGTTGAGTTGACATTTCCAGCTGGTTAAACAGACAGCTGGTTGAGTTGACATTTCCAGCAGGTTAGTTAAACAGACAGCTGGTTGAGTTGACATTTCCAGCTGGTTAGACAGACAGACAGCTGGTTGAGTTGACATTTCCAGCTGGTTAAACAGACAGCTGGTTGAGTTGACATTTCCAGCTGGTTAAACAGACAGCTGGTTGAGTTGACATTTCCAGCAGGTTAGTTAAACAGACAGCTGGTTGAGTTGACATTTCCAGCTGGTTAAACAGACAGCTGGTTGAGTTGACATTTCCAGCTGGTTAAACAGACAGCTGGTTGAGTTGACATTTCCTGCTGGTTAAACAGACAGCTGGTTGAGTTGACGTTTCCAGCTGGTTAAACAGACTGCTGGTTGAGTTGACATTTCCAGCTGGTTAGACAGACAGACAGCTGGTTGAGTTGACATTTCCAGCTGGTTAAACAGACAAATACCTTGTTGAGTTGACATTTCCAGCTGGTTAAACAGACAGCTGGTTGAGTTGACATTTCCAGCAGGTTAGTTAAACAGACAGCTGGTTTAGTTGACATTTCCAGCTGGTTAAACATACAGCTGGTTGAGTTGACATTTCCAGCAGGTTAGTTAAACAGACAGCTGGTTGAGTTGACATTTCTAGCTGGTTAGACAGACTGCTGTTTGAGTTGACATTTCCAGCTAGTTACACAGACAACTTGTTGAGTTGATATTTCCAGCTGGTTTGTTAGACAGCTGGTTGAGTTGACATTTCCAGCTGTTTAGACAGACAGCTGGTTGAGGTGACATTTCCAGCAGGTTAGACAGACAGACAGCTGGTTGAGTTGACATTTCCAGCTGGTTAAACAGACAGATACCTTGTTGAGTTGACATTTCCAGCTGGTTAAACAGACAGCTGGTTGAGTTGACATTTCCAGCTGGTTAAACAGACAGCTGGTTGATTTGACATTTCCAGCTGGTTAGTTAGACAGCTGGTTGAGTTGACATTTCCAGCTGGTTAGACAGACAGCTGGTTGAGGTATCATTTCCAGCAGGTTAGTTAGACAGACAGCTGGTTGAGTTGACATTTCCAGCTGGTTAAACAGAAAGTTGGTTGAGTTGACATTTCCAGCTGGTTAAACAGACAGCTGGTTGAGATGACATTTCCAGCTGGTTAAACAGAGAGCTGGTTGAGTTGACATTTCAAGCAGGTTAAACAGACAGCTGGTTGAGTTGACATTTCCAGCTGGTTAAACAGACAGACAGCTGGTTGAGTTGCAATTTCCAGCAGGTTAGACAGACAGCTGGTTGAGTTGACGTTTCCAGCTGGTTAAAAAGACAGCTGGTTGAGTTGACATTTCCAGCTGGTTAGACAGACAGACAGCTGGTTGAGTTGACATTTCCAGCTGATTAAACAGACAGCTGGTTGATTTGACATTTCCAGCAGGTTAGTTAAACAGTCAGCTGGTTGAGTTGACATTTCCAGCTGGTTAGACAGACAGACAGCTGGTTGAGTTGACATTTCCAGCTGGTTAAACTGACAAATACCTTGTTGAGTTGACATTTCCAGCTGGTTAAACAGACAGCTGGTTGAGTTGACATTTCCAGCTGGTTAAACAGACAGCTGGTTGAGTTGACATTTCCAGCAGGTTAGTTCAACAGACAGCTGGTTGAGTTTACATTTCCAGCTGGTTAAACAGACAGCTGGTTGATTTGACATTTCCAGCTGGTTAGTTAGACAGCTGGTTGAGTTGACATTTCCAGCTGGTTAGACAGACAGCTGGTTGAGGTGACATTTCCAGCAGGTTAGTTAGACAGACAGCTGGTTGAGTTGACATTTCCAGCTGGTTAAACAGACAGCTGGTTGAGTGGACATTTCCAGCAGGTTAAACAGACAGACAGCTGGTTGAGTTGACATTTCCAGCTGGTTAAACAGACAGACAGCTGGTTGAGGTGACATTTCCAGCAGGTTAGTTAGACAGACAGCTGGTTGAGTTAACATTTCCAGCTGGTTAAACAGACAGCTGGTTGAGTTGACATTTCCAGCTGGTTAAACAGACAGCTGGTTGAGTTGACATTTCCAGCAGGTTAAACAGACAGCTGGTTGAGTTTACATTTCCAGCTGGTTAAACAGACAGCTGGTTGAGTTGACGTTTCCAGCTGGTTAAACAGACAGCTGGTTGAGTTGACATTTCCAGCTGATTAAACAGACAGCTGGTTGATTTGACATTTCCAGCAGGTTAGTTAAACAGACAGCTGGTTGAGTTGACATTTCCAGCTGGTTAGACAGACAGACAGCTGGTTGAGTTGACATTTCCAGCTGGTTAAACTGACAAATACCTTGTTGAGTTGACATTTCCAGCTGGTTAAACAGACAGCTGGTTGAGTTGACATTTCCAGCTGGTTAAACAGACAGCTGGTTGAGTTGACATTTCCAGCAGGTTAGTTAAACAGACAGCTGGTTGAGTTGACATTTCCAGCTGGTTAAACAGACAAATACCTTGTTGAGTTGACATTTCCAGCTGGTTAAACAGACAGCTGGTTGAGTTGACATTTCCAGCTGGTTAAACAGACAGCTGGTTGAGTTGACGTTTCCAGCTGGTTAAACAGACTGCTAGTTGAGTTGACATTTCCAGCTGGTTAGACAGACAGACAGCTGGTTGAGTTGACATTTCCAGCAGGTTAGTTAAACAGACAGCTGGTTGAGTTGACATTTCCAGCTGGTTAGACAGACAGACAGCTGGTTGAGTTGACATTTCCAGCAGGTTAGTTAAACAGACAGCTGGTTTAGTTGACATTTCCAGCTGGTTAAACATACAGCTGGTTGAGTTGACATTCCCAGCAGGTTAGTTAAACAGACAGCTGGTTGAGTTGACATTTCTAGCTGGTTAGACAGACTGCTGTTTGAGTTGACATTTCAAGCTAGTTACACAGACAACTTGTTGAGTTGACATTTCCAGCTGGTTAGTTAGACAGCTGGTTGAGTTGACATTTCCAGCTGTTTAGACAGACAGCTGGTTGAGGTGACATTTCCAGCTGGTTAAACAGACAGACAGCTGGTTGAGTTGCAATTTCCAGCAGGTTAGACAGACAGCTGGTTGAGTTGACGTTTCCAGCTGGTTAAAAAGACAGCTGGTTGAGTTGACATTTCCAGCTGGTTAAACAGACAGCTGGTTGAGTTGACATTTCCAGCAGGTTAAACAGACAGCTGGTTGAGTTGACATTTCAAGCAGGTTAAACAGACAGCTGGTTGAGTTGACATTTCCAGCTGGTTAAACAGACAGACAGCTGGTTGAGTTGCAATTTCCAGCAGGTTAGACAGACAGCTGGTTGAGTTAACATTTCCAGCTGGTTAAACAGACAGCTGGTTAAGTTGACATTTCCAGCAGGTTAAACAGACAGCTGGTTGAGTTGACATTTCCAGCTGGTTAAACAGACAGCTGGTTGAGTTGACATTTCCAGCTGGTTAAACAGACAGCTGAATGAGTTGACATTTCCAGCTGGTTAAACAGACAGCTGGTTGAGTTGACGTTTCCAGCTGGTTAAACAGACAAATAGCTTGTTGAGTTGACATTTCCAGCTGGTTAAACAGACAGCTGGTTGAGTTGACATTTCCAGCAGGTTAGTTAAACAGACAGCTGGTTTAGTTGACATTTCCAGCTGGTTAAACAGACAGCTGGTTGAGTTGACATTTCCAGCAGGTTAGTTAAACAGACAGCTGGTTTAGTTGAAATTTCCAGCTGGTTAAACATACAGCTGGTTGAGTTGACATTTCCAGCAGGTTAGTTAAACAGACAGCTGGTTTAGTTGACATTTCTAGCTGGTTAGACAGACTGCTGTTTGAGTTGACATTTCCAGCTAGTTACACAGACAACTTGTTGAGTTGACATTTCCAGCTGGTTAGTTAGACAGCTGGTTGAGTTGACATTTCCAGCTGTTTAGACAGACAGCTGGTTGAGGTGACATTTCCAGCAGGTTAGACAGACAGACAGCTGGTTGAGTTGACATTTCCAGCTGGTTAAACAGAAAGATACCTTGTTGAGTTGACATTTCCAGCTGGTTAAACAGACAGCTGGTTGAGTTGACATTTCCAGCTGGTTAAACAGACAGCTGGTTGAGTTGACATTTCCAGCAGGTTAGTTCAACAGACAGCTGGTTGAGTTTACATTTCCAGCTGGTTAAACAGACAGCTGGTTGATTTGACATTTCCAGCTGGTTAGTTAGACAGCTGGTTGAGTTGACATTTCCAGCTGGTTAGACAGACAGCTGGTTGAGGTGACATTTCCAGCTAGTTACACAGACAACTTGTTGAGTTGACATTTCCAGCTGGTTTGTTAGACAGCTGGTTGAGTTGACATTTCCAGCTGTTTAGACAGACAGCTGGTTGAGGTGACATTTCCAGCAGGTTAGACAGACAGACAGCTGGTTGAGTTGACATTTCCAGCTGGTTAAACAGACAGATACCTTGTTGAGTTGACATTTCCAGCTGGTTAAACAGACAGCTGGTTGAGTTGACATTTCCAGCTGGTTAAACAGACAGCTGGTTGATTTGACATTTCCAGCTGGTTAGTTAGACAGCTGGTTGAGTTGACATTTCCAGCTGGTTAGACAGACAGCTGGTTGAGGTATCATTTCCAGCAGGTTAGTTAGACAGACAGCTGGTTGAGTTGACATTTCCAGCTGGTTAAACAGAAAGTTGGTTGAGTTGACATTTCCAGCTGGTTAAACAGACAGACAGCTGGTTGAGTTGACATTTCCAGCTGGTTAAACAGACAGCTGGTTGAGATGACATTTCCAGCTGGTTAAACAGAGAGCTGGTTGAGTTGACATTTCAAGCAGGTTAAACAGACAGCTGGTTGAGTTGACATTTCCAGCTGGTTAAACAGACAGACAGCTGGTTGAGTTGCAATTTCCAGCAGGTTAGACAGACAGCTGGTTGAGTTGACGTTTCCAGCTGGTTAAAAAGACAGCTGGTTGAGTTGACATTTCCAGCTGGTTAGACAGACAGACAGCTGGTTGAGTTGACATTTCCAGCTGATTAAACAGACAGCTGGTTGATTTGACATTTCCAGCAGGTTAGTTAAACAGTCAGCTGGTTGAGTTGACATTTCCAGCTGGTTAGACAGACAGACAGCTGGTTGAGTTGACATTTCCAGCTGGTTAAACTGACAAATACCTTGTTGAGTTGACATTTCCAGCTGGTTAAACAGACAGCTGGTTGAGTTGACATTTCCAGCTGGTTAAACAGACAGCTGGTTGAGTTGACATTTCCAGCAGGTTAGTTAAACAGACAGCTGGTTGAGTTGACATTTCCAGCTGGTTAAACAGACAGCTGGTTGAGTTGACATTTCCAGCTGGTTAAACAGACAGCTGGTTGAGTTGACATTTCCAGCTGGTTAAACAGACAGCTGGTTGAGTTGACGTTTCCAGCTGGTTAAACAGACTGCTAGTTGAGTTGACATTTCCAGCTGGTTAGACACAGACAGCTGGTTGAGTTGACATTTCCAGCAGGTTAGTTAAACAGACAGCTGGTTTAGTTGACATTTCCAGCTGGTTAAACATACAGCTGGTTGAGTTGACATTCCCAGCAGGTTAGTTAAACAGACAGCTGGTTGAGTTGACATTTCTAGCTGGTTAGACAGACTGCTGTTTGAGTTGACATTTCAAGCTAGTTACACAGACAACTTGTTGAGTTGACATTTCCAGCTGGTTAGTTAGACAGCTGGTTGAGTTGACATTTCCAGCTGTTTAGACAGACAGCTGGTTGAGGTGACATTTCCAGCTGGTTAAACAGACAGACAGCTGGTTGAGTTGCAATTTCCAGCAGGTTAGACAGACAGCTGGTTGAGTTGACGTTTCCAGCTGGTTAAAAAGACAGCTGGTTGAGTTGACATTTCCAGCTGGTTAAACAGACAGCTGGTTGAGTTGACATTTCCAGCAGGTTAAACAGACAGCTGGTTGAGTTGACATTTCAAGCAGGTTAAACAGACAGCTGGTTGAGTTGACATTTCCAGCTGGTTAAACAGACAGACAGCTGGTTGAGTTGCAATTTCCAGCAGGTTAGACAGACAGCTGGTTGAGTTAACATTTCCAGCTGGTTAAACAGACAGCTGGTTAAGTTGACATTTCCAGCAGGTTAAACAGACAGCTGGTTGAGTTGACATTTCCAGCTGGTTAAACAGACAGCTGGTTGAGTTGACATTTCCAGCTGGTTAAACAGACAGCTGAATGAGTTGACATTTCCAGCTGGTTAAACAGACAGCTGGTTGAGTTGACGTTTCCAGCTGGTTAAACAGACAAATAGCTTGTTGAGTTGACATTTCCAGCTGGTTAAACAGACAGCTGGTTGAGTTGACATTTCCAGCAGGTTAGTTCAACAGACAGCTGGTTGAGTTTACATTTCCAGCTGGTTAAACAGACAGCTGGTTGATTTGACATTTCCAGCTGGTTAGTTAGACAGCTGGTTGAGTTGACATTTCCAGCTGGTTAGACAGACAGCTGGTTGAGGTGACATTTCCAGCTAGTTACACAGACAACTTGTTGAGTTGACATTTCCAGCTGGTTTGTTAGACAGCTGGTTGAGTTGACATTTCCAGCTGTTTAGACAGACAGCTGGTTGAGGTGACATTTCCAGCAGGTTAGACAGACAGACAGCTGGTTGAGTTGACATTTCCAGCTGGTTAAACAGACAGATACCTTGTTGAGTTGACATTTCCAGCTGGTTAAACAGACAGCTGGTTGAGTTGACATTTCCAGCTGGTTAAACAGACAGCTGGTTGATTTGACATTTCCAGCTGGTTAGTTAGACAGCTGGTTGAGTTGACATTTCCAGCTGGTTAGACAGACAGCTGGTTGAGGTATCATTTCCAGCAGGTTAGTTAGACAGACAGCTGGTTGAGTTGACATTTCCAGCTGGTTAAACAGAAAGTTGGTTGAGTTGACATTTCCAGCTGGTTAAACAGACAGACAGCTGGTTGAGTTGACATTTCCAGCTGGTTAAACAGACAGCTGGTTGAGATGACATTTCCAGCTGGTTAAACAGAGAGCTGGTTGAGTTGACATTTCAAGCAGGTTAAACAGACAGCTGGTTGAGTTGACATTTCCAGCTGGTTAAACAGACAGACAGCTGGTTGAGTTGCAATTTCCAGCAGGTTAGACAGACAGCTGGTTGAGTTGACGTTTCCAGCTGGTTAAAAAGACAGCTGGTTGAGTTGACATTTCCAGCTGGTTAGACAGACAGACAGCTGGTTGAGTTGACATTTCCAGCTGATTAAACAGACAGCTGGTTGATTTGACATTTCCAGCAGGTTAGTTAAACAGTCAGCTGGTTGAGTTGACATTTCCAGCTGGTTAGACAGACAGACAGCTGGTTGAGTTGACATTTCCAGCTGGTTAAACTGACAAATACCTTGTTGAGTTGACATTTCCAGCTGGTTAAACAGACAGCTGGTTGAGTTGACATTTCCAGCTGGTTAAACAGACAGCTGGTTGAGTTGACATTTCCAGCAGGTTAGTTAAACAGACAGCTGGTTGAGTTGACATTTCCAGCTGGTTAAACAGACAGCTGGTTGAGTTGACATTTCCAGCTGGTTAAACAGACAGCTGGTTGAGTTGACATTTCCAGCTGGTTAAACAGACAGCTGGTTGAGTTGACGTTTCCAGCTGGTTAAACAGACTGCTAGTTGAGTTGACATTTCCAGCTGGTTAGACACAGACAGCTGGTTGAGTTGACATTTCCAGCAGGTTAGTTAAACAGACAGCTGGTTTAGTTGACATTTCCAGCTGGTTAAACATACAGCTGGTTGAGTTGACATTCCCAGCAGGTTAGTTAAACAGACAGCTGGTTGAGTTGACATTTCTAGCTGGTTAGACAGACTGCTGTTTGAGTTGACATTTCAAGCTAGTTACACAGACAACTTGTTGAGTTGACATTTCCAGCTGGTTAGTTAGACAGCTGGTTGAGTTGACATTTCCAGCTGTTTAGACAGACAGCTGGTTGAGGTGACATTTCCAGCTGGTTAAACAGACAGACAGCTGGTTGAGTTGCAATTTCCAGCAGGTTAGACAGACAGCTGGTTGAGTTGACGTTTCCAGCTGGTTAAAAAGACAGCTGGTTGAGTTGACATTTCCAGCTGGTTAAACAGACAGCTGGTTGAGTTGACATTTCCAGCAGGTTAAACAGACAGCTGGTTGAGTTGACATTTCAAGCAGGTTAAACAGACAGCTGGTTGAGTTGACATTTCCAGCTGGTTAAACAGACAGACAGCTGGTTGAGTTGCAATTTCCAGCAGGTTAGACAGACAGCTGGTTGAGTTAACATTTCCAGCTGGTTAAACAGACAGCTGGTTAAGTTGACATTTCCAGCAGGTTAAACAGACAGCTGGTTGAGTTGACATTTCCAGCTGGTTAAACAGACAGCTGGTTGAGTTGACATTTCCAGCTGGTTAAACAGACAGCTGAATGAGTTGACATTTCCAGCTGGTTAAACAGACAGCTGGTTGAGTTGACGTTTCCAGCTGGTTAAACAGACAAATAGCTTGTTGAGTTGACATTTCCAGCTGGTTAAACAGACAGCTGGTTGAGTTGACATTTCCAGCAGGTTAGTTAAACAGACAGCTGGTTTAGTTGACATTTCCAGCTGGTTAAACAGACAGCTGGTTGAGTTGACATTTCCAGCAGGTTAGTTAAACAGACAGCTGGTTTAGTTGAAATTTCCAGCTGGTTAAACATACAGCTGGTTGAGTTGACATTTCCAGCAGGTTAGTTAAACAGACAGCTGGTTTAGTTGACATTTCTAGCTGGTTAGACAGACTGCTGTTTGAGTTGACATTTCCAGCTAGTTACACAGACAACTTGTTGAGTTGACATTTCCAGCTGGTTAGTTAGACAGCTGGTTGAGTTGACATTTCCAGCTGTTTAGACAGACAGCTGGTTGAGGTGACATTTCCAGCAGGTTAGACAGACAGACAGCTGGTTGAGTTGACATTTCCAGCTGGTTAAACAGAAAGATACCTTGTTGAGTTGACATTTCCAGCTGGTTAAACAGACAGCTGGTTGAGTTGACATTTCCAGCTGGTTAAACAGACAGCTGGTTGAGTTGACATTTCCAGCAGGTTAGTTCAACAGACAGCTGGTTGAGTTTACATTTCCAGCTGGTTAAACAGACAGCTGGTTGATTTGACATTTCCAGCTGGTTAGTTAGACAGCTGGTTGAGTTGACATTTCCAGCTGGTTAGACAGACAGCTGGTTGAGGTGACATTTCCAGCTAGTTACACAGACAACTTGTTGAGTTGACATTTCCAGCTGGTTTGTTAGACAGCTGGTTGAGTTGACATTTCCAGCTGTTTAGACAGACAGCTGGTTGAGGTGACATTTCCAGCAGGTTAGACAGACAGACAGCTGGTTGAGTTGACATTTCCAGCTGGTTAAACAGACAGATACCTTGTTGAGTTGACATTTCCAGCTGGTTAAACAGACAGCTGGTTGAGTTGACATTTCCAGCTGGTTAAACAGACAGCTGGTTGATTTGACATTTCCAGCTGGTTAGTTAGACAGCTGGTTGAGTTGACATTTCCAGCTGGTTAGACAGACAGCTGGTTGAGGTATCATTTCCAGCAGGTTAGTTAGACAGACAGCTGGTTGAGTTGACATTTCCAGCTGGTTAAACAGAAAGTTGGTTGAGTTGACATTTCCAGCTGGTTAAACAGACAGACAGCTGGTTGAGTTGACATTTCCAGCTGGTTAAACAGACAGCTGGTTGAGATGACATTTCCAGCTGGTTAAACAGAGAGCTGGTTGAGTTGACATTTCAAGCAGGTTAAACAGACAGCTGGTTGAGTTGACATTTCCAGCTGGTTAAACAGACAGACAGCTGGTTGAGTTGCAATTTCCAGCAGGTTAGACAGACAGCTGGTTGAGTTGACGTTTCCAGCTGGTTAAAAAGACAGCTGGTTGAGTTGACATTTCCAGCTGGTTAGACAGACAGACAGCTGGTTGAGTTGACATTTCCAGCTGATTAAACAGACAGCTGGTTGATTTGACATTTCCAGCAGGTTAGTTAAACAGTCAGCTGGTTGAGTTGACATTTCCAGCTGGTTAGACAGACAGACAGCTGGTTGAGTTGACATTTCCAGCTGGTTAAACTGACAAATACCTTGTTGAGTTGACATTTCCAGCTGGTTAAACAGACAGCTGGTTGAGTTGACATTTCCAGCTGGTTAAACAGACAGCTGGTTGAGTTGACATTTCCAGCAGGTTAGTTAAACAGACAGCTGGTTGAGTTGACATTTCCAGCTGGTTAAACAGACAGCTGGTTGAGTTGACATTTCCAGCTGGTTAAACAGACAGCTGGTTGAGTTGACATTTCCAGCTGGTTAAACAGACAGCTGGTTGAGTTGACGTTTCCAGCTGGTTAAACAGACTGCTAGTTGAGTTGACATTTCCAGCTGGTTAGACACAGACAGCTGGTTGAGTTGACATTTCCAGCAGGTTAGTTAAACAGACAGCTGGTTTAGTTGACATTTCCAGCTGGTTAAACATACAGCTGGTTGAGTTGACATTCCCAGCAGGTTAGTTAAACAGACAGCTGGTTGAGTTGACATTTCTAGCTGGTTAGACAGACTGCTGTTTGAGTTGACATTTCAAGCTAGTTACACAGACAACTTGTTGAGTTGACATTTCCAGCTGGTTAGTTAGACAGCTGGTTGAGTTGACATTTCCAGCTGTTTAGACAGACAGCTGGTTGAGGTGACATTTCCAGCTGGTTAAACAGACAGACAGCTGGTTGAGTTGCAATTTCCAGCAGGTTAGACAGACAGCTGGTTGAGTTGACGTTTCCAGCTGGTTAAAAAGACAGCTGGTTGAGTTGACATTTCCAGCTGGTTAAACAGACAGCTGGTTGAGTTGACATTTCCAGCAGGTTAAACAGACAGCTGGTTGAGTTGACATTTCAAGCAGGTTAAACAGACAGCTGGTTGAGTTGACATTTCCAGCTGGTTAAACAGACAGACAGCTGGTTGAGTTGCAATTTCCAGCAGGTTAGACAGACAGCTGGTTGAGTTAACATTTCCAGCTGGTTAAACAGACAGCTGGTTAAGTTGACATTTCCAGCAGGTTAAACAGACAGCTGGTTGAGTTGACATTTCCAGCTGGTTAAACAGACAGCTGGTTGAGTTGACATTTCCAGCTGGTTAAACAGACAGCTGAATGAGTTGACATTTCCAGCTGGTTAAACAGACAGCTGGTTGAGTTGACGTTTCCAGCTGGTTAAACAGACAAATAGCTTGTTGAGTTGACATTTCCAGCTGGTTAAACAGACAGCTGGTTGAGTTGACATTTCCAGCAGGTTAGTTCAACAGACAGCTGGTTGAGTTTACATTTCCAGCTGGTTAAACAGACAGCTGGTTGATTTGACATTTCCAGCTGGTTAGTTAGACAGCTGGTTGAGTTGACATTTCCAGCTGGTTAGACAGACAGCTGGTTGAGGTGACATTTCCAGCTAGTTACACAGACAACTTGTTGAGTTGACATTTCCAGCTGGTTTGTTAGACAGCTGGTTGAGTTGACATTTCCAGCTGTTTAGACAGACAGCTGGTTGAGGTGACATTTCCAGCAGGTTAGACAGACAGACAGCTGGTTGAGTTGACATTTCCAGCTGGTTAAACAGACAGATACCTTGTTGAGTTGACATTTCCAGCTGGTTAAACAGACAGCTGGTTGAGTTGACATTTCCAGCTGGTTAAACAGACAGCTGGTTGATTTGACATTTCCAGCTGGTTAGTTAGACAGCTGGTTGAGTTGACATTTCCAGCTGGTTAGACAGACAGCTGGTTGAGGTATCATTTCCAGCAGGTTAGTTAGACAGACAGCTGGTTGAGTTGACATTTCCAGCTGGTTAAACAGAAAGTTGGTTGAGTTGACATTTCCAGCTGGTTAAACAGACAGACAGCTGGTTGAGTTGACATTTCCAGCTGGTTAAACAGACAGCTGGTTGAGATGACATTTCCAGCTGGTTAAACAGAGAGCTGGTTGAGTTGACATTTCAAGCAGGTTAAACAGACAGCTGGTTGAGTTGACATTTCCAGCTGGTTAAACAGACAGACAGCTGGTTGAGTTGCAATTTCCAGCAGGTTAGACAGACAGCTGGTTGAGTTGACGTTTCCAGCTGGTTAAAAAGACAGCTGGTTGAGTTGACATTTCCAGCTGGTTAGACAGACAGACAGCTGGTTGAGTTGACATTTCCAGCTGATTAAACAGACAGCTGGTTGATTTGACATTTCCAGCAGGTTAGTTAAACAGTCAGCTGGTTGAGTTGACATTTCCAGCTGGTTAGACAGACAGACAGCTGGTTGAGTTGACATTTCCAGCTGGTTAAACTGACAAATACCTTGTTGAGTTGACATTTCCAGCTGGTTAAACAGACAGCTGGTTGAGTTGACATTTCCAGCTGGTTAAACAGACAGCTGGTTGAGTTGACATTTCCAGCAGGTTAGTTAAACAGACAGCTGGTTGAGTTGACATTTCCAGCTGGTTAAACAGACAGCTGGTTGAGTTGACATTTCCAGCTGGTTAAACAGACAGCTGGTTGAGTTGACATTTCCAGCTGGTTAAACAGACAGCTGGTTGAGTTGACGTTTCCAGCTGGTTAAACAGACTGCTAGTTGAGTTGACATTTCCAGCTGGTTAGACACAGACAGCTGGTTGAGTTGACATTTCCAGCAGGTTAGTTAAACAGACAGCTGGTTTAGTTGACATTTCCAGCTGGTTAAACATACAGCTGGTTGAGTTGACATTCCCAGCAGGTTAGTTAAACAGACAGCTGGTTGAGTTGACATTTCTAGCTGGTTAGACAGACTGCTGTTTGAGTTGACATTTCAAGCTAGTTACACAGACAACTTGTTGAGTTGACATTTCCAGCAGGTTAGTTAAACAGACAGCTGGTTGAGTTGACATTTCCAGCTGGTTAAACAGACAGCTGGTTGAGTTGACATTTCCAGCTGGTTAAACAGACAGCTGGTTGAGTTGACATTTCCAGCTGGTTAAACAGACAGCTGGTTGAGTTGACATTTCCAGCTGGTTAAACAGACAGCTGGTTGAGTTGACGTTTCCAGCTGGTTAAACAGACTGCTAGTTGAGTTGACATTTCCAGCTGGTTAGACACAGACAGCTGGTTGAGTTGACATTTCCAGCAGGTTAGTTAAACAGACAGCTGGTTTAGTTGACATTTCCAGCTGGTTAAACATACAGCTGGTTGAGTTGACATTCCCAGCAGGTTAGTTAAACAGACAGCTGGTTGAGTTGACATTTCTAGCTGGTTAGACAGACTGCTGTTTGAGTTGACATTTCAAGCTAGTTACACAGACAACTTGTTGAGTTGACATTTCCAGCTGGTTAGTTAGACAGCTGGTTGAGTTGACATTTCCAGCTGTTTAGACAGACAGCTGGTTGAGGTGACATTTCCAGCTGGTTAAACAGACAGACAGCTGGTTGAGTTGCAATTTCCAGCAGGTTAGACAGACAGCTGGTTGAGTTGACGTTTCCAGCTGGTTAAAAAGACAGCTGGTTGAGTTGACATTTCCAGCTGGTTAAACAGACAGCTGGTTGAGTTGACATTTCCAGCAGGTTAAACAGACAGCTGGTTGAGTTGACATTTCAAGCAGGTTAAACAGACAGCTGGTTGAGTTGACATTTCCAGCTGGTTAAACAGACAGACAGCTGGTTGAGTTGACATTTCCAGCTGGTTAAACAGACAGCTGGTTGAGATGACATTTCCAGCTGGTTAAACAGAGAGCTGGTTGAGTTGACATTTCAAGCAGGTTAAACAGACAGCTGGTTGAGTTGACATTTCCAGCTGGTTAAACAGACAGACAGCTGGTTGAGTTGCAATTTCCAGCAGGTTAGACAGACAGCTGGTTGAGTTGACGTTTCCAGCTGGTTAAAAAGACAGCTGGTTGAGTTGACATTTCCAGCTGGTTAGACAGACAGACAGCTGGTTGAGTTGACATTTCCAGCTGATTAAACAGACAGCTGGTTGATTTGACATTTCCAGCAGGTTAGTTAAACAGTCAGCTGGTTGAGTTGACATTTCCAGCTGGTTAGACAGACAGACAGCTGGTTGAGTTGACATTTCCAGCTGGTTAAACTGACAAATACCTTGTTGAGTTGACATTTCCAGCTGGTTAAACAGACAGCTGGTTGAGTTGACATTTCCAGCTGGTTAAACAGACAGCTGGTTGAGTTGACATTTCCAGCAGGTTAGTTAAACAGACAGCTGGTTGAGTTGACATTTCCAGCTGGTTAAACAGACAGCTGGTTGAGTTGACATTTCCAGCTGGTTAAACAGACAGCTGGTTGAGTTGACATTTCCAGCTGGTTAAACAGACAGCTGGTTGAGTTGACGTTTCCAGCTGGTTAAACAGACTGCTAGTTGAGTTGACATTTCCAGCTGGTTAGACACAGACAGCTGGTTGAGTTGACATTTCCAGCAGGTTAGTTAAACAGACAGCTGGTTTAGTTGACATTTCCAGCTGGTTAAACATACAGCTGGTTGAGTTGACATTCCCAGCAGGTTAGTTAAACAGACAGCTGGTTGAGTTGACATTTCTAGCTGGTTAGACAGACTGCTGTTTGAGTTGACATTTCAAGCTAGTTACACAGACAACTTGTTGAGATGACATTTCCAGCTGGTTAGTTAAACAGACAGCTGGTTGAGTTGACATTTCTAGCTGGTTAGACAGACTGCTGGTTGAGTTGACATTTCCAGCTGGTTAAACAGACAGCTGGTTGAGATGACATTTCCAGCTGGTTAAACAGAGAGCTGGTTGAGTTGACATTTCAAGCAGGTTAAACAGACAGCTGGTTGAGTTGACATTTCCAGCTGGTTAAACAGACAGACAGCTGGTTGAGTTGCAATTTCCAGCAGGTTAGACAGACAGCTGGTTGAGTTGACGTTTCCAGCTGGTTAAAAAGACAGCTGGTTGAGTTGACATTTCCAGCTGGTTAGACAGACAGACAGCTGGTTGAGTTGACATTTCCAGCTGATTAAACAGACAGCTGGTTGATTTGACATTTCCAGCAGGTTAGTTAAACAGTCAGCTGGTTGAGTTGACATTTCCAGCTGGTTAGACAGACAGACAGCTGGTTGAGTTGACATTTCCAGCTGGTTAAACTGACAAATACCTTGTTGAGTTGACATTTCCAGCTGGTTAAACAGACAGCTGGTTGAGTTGACATTTCCAGCTGGTTAAACAGACAGCTGGTTGAGTTGACATTTCCAGCAGGTTAGTTAAACAGACAGCTGGTTGAGTTGACATTTCCAGCTGGTTAAACAGACAGCTGGTTGAGTTGACATTTCCAGCTGGTTAAACAGACAGCTGGTTGAGTTGACATTTCCAGCTGGTTAAACAGACAGCTGGTTGAGTTGACGTTTCCAGCTGGTTAAACAGACTGCTAGTTGAGTTGACATTTCCAGCTGGTTAGACACAGACAGCTGGTTGAGTTGACATTTCCAGCAGGTTAGTTAAACAGACAGCTGGTTTAGTTGACATTTCCAGCTGGTTAAACATACAGCTGGTTGAGTTGACATTCCCAGCAGGTTAGTTAAACAGACAGCTGGTTGAGTTGACATTTCTAGCTGGTTAGACAGACTGCTGTTTGAGTTGACATTTCAAGCTAGTTACACAGACAACTTGTTGAGTTGACATTTCCAGCAGGTTAGTTAAACAGACAGCTGGTTGAGTTGACATTTCCAGCTGGTTAAACAGACAGCTGGTTGAGTTGACATTTCCAGCTGGTTAAACAGACAGCTGGTTGAGTTGACATTTCCAGCTGGTTAAACAGACAGCTGGTTGAGTTGACGTTTCCAGCTGGTTAAACAGACTGCTAGTTGAGTTGACATTTCCAGCTGGTTAGACACAGACAGCTGGTTGAGTTGACATTTCCAGCAGGTTAGTTAAACAGACAGCTGGTTTAGTTGACATTTCCAGCTGGTTAAACATACAGCTGGTTGAGTTGACATTCCCAGCAGGTTAGTTAAACAGACAGCTGGTTGAGTTGACATTTCTAGCTGGTTAGACAGACTGCTGTTTGAGTTGACATTTCAAGCTAGTTACACAGACAACTTGTTGAGTTGACATTTCCAGCTGGTTAGTTAGACAGCTGGTTGAGTTGACATTTCCAGCTGTTTAGACAGACAGCTGGTTGAGGTGACATTTCCAGCTGGTTAAACAGACAGACAGCTGGTTGAGTTGCAATTTCCAGCAGGTTAGACAGACAGCTGGTTGAGTTGACGTTTCCAGCTGGTTAAAAAGACAGCTGGTTGAGTTGACATTTCCAGCTGGTTAAACAGACAGCTGGTTGAGTTGACATTTCCAGCAGGTTAAACAGACAGCTGGTTGAGTTGACATTTCAAGCAGGTTAAACAGACAGCTGGTTGAGTTGACATTTCCAGCTGGTTAAACAGACAGACAGCTGGTTGAGTTGACATTTCCAGCTGGTTAAACAGACAGCTGGTTGAGATGACATTTCCAGCTGGTTAAACAGAGAGCTGGTTGAGTTGACATTTCAAGCAGGTTAAACAGACAGCTGGTTGAGTTGACATTTCCAGCTGGTTAAACAGACAGACAGCTGGTTGAGTTGCAATTTCCAGCAGGTTAGACAGACAGCTGGTTGAGTTGACGTTTCCAGCTGGTTAAAAAGACAGCTGGTTGAGTTGACATTTCCAGCTGGTTAGACAGACAGACAGCTGGTTGAGTTGACATTTCCAGCTGATTAAACAGACAGCTGGTTGATTTGACATTTCCAGCAGGTTAGTTAAACAGTCAGCTGGTTGAGTTGACATTTCCAGCTGGTTAGACAGACAGACAGCTGGTTGAGTTGACATTTCCAGCTGGTTAAACTGACAAATACCTTGTTGAGTTGACATTTCCAGCTGGTTAAACAGACAGCTGGTTGAGTTGACATTTCCAGCTGGTTAAACAGACAGCTGGTTGAGTTGACATTTCCAGCAGGTTAGTTAAACAGACAGCTGGTTGAGTTGACATTTCCAGCTGGTTAAACAGACAGCTGGTTGAGTTGACATTTCCAGCTGGTTAAACAGACAGCTGGTTGAGTTGACATTTCCAGCTGGTTAAACAGACAGCTGGTTGAGTTGACGTTTCCAGCTGGTTAAACAGACTGCTAGTTGAGTTGACATTTCCAGCTGGTTAGACACAGACAGCTGGTTGAGTTGACATTTCCAGCAGGTTAGTTAAACAGACAGCTGGTTTAGTTGACATTTCCAGCTGGTTAAACATACAGCTGGTTGAGTTGACATTCCCAGCAGGTTAGTTAAACAGACAGCTGGTTGAGTTGACATTTCTAGCTGGTTAGACAGACTGCTGTTTGAGTTGACATTTCAAGCTAGTTACACAGACAACTTGTTGAGTTGACATTTCCAGCAGGTTAGTTAAACAGACAGCTGGTTGAGTTGACATTTCCAGCTGGTTAAACAGACAGCTGGTTGAGTTGACATTTCCAGCTGGTTAAACAGACAGCTGGTTGAGTTGACATTTCCAGCTGGTTAAACAGACAGCTGGTTGAGTTGACGTTTCCAGCTGGTTAAACAGACTGCTAGTTGAGTTGACATTTCCAGCTGGTTAGACACAGACAGCTGGTTGAGTTGACATTTCCAGCAGGTTAGTTAAACAGACAGCTGGTTTAGTTGACATTTCCAGCTGGTTAAACATACAGCTGGTTGAGTTGACATTCCCAGCAGGTTAGTTAAACAGACAGCTGGTTGAGTTGACATTTCTAGCTGGTTAGACAGACTGCTGTTTGAGTTGACATTTCAAGCTAGTTACACAGACAACTTGTTGAGTTGACATTTCCAGCTGGTTAGTTAGACAGCTGGTTGAGTTGACATTTCCAGCTGTTTAGACAGACAGCTGGTTGAGGTGACATTTCCAGCTGGTTAAACAGACAGACAGCTGGTTGAGTTGCAATTTCCAGCAGGTTAGACAGACAGCTGGTTGAGTTGACGTTTCCAGCTGGTTAAAAAGACAGCTGGTTGAGTTGACATTTCCAGCTGGTTAAACAGACAGCTGGTTGAGTTGACATTTCCAGCAGGTTAAACAGACAGCTGGTTGAGTTGACATTTCAAGCAGGTTAAACAGACAGCTGGTTGAGTTGACATTTCCAGCTGGTTAAACAGACAGACAGCTGGTTGAGTTGCAATTTCCAGCAGGTTAGACAGACAGCTGGTTGAGTTAACATTTCCAGCTGGTTAAACAGACAGCTGGTTAAGTTGACATTTCCAGCAGGTTAAACAGACAGCTGGTTGAGTTGACATTTCCAGCTGGTTAAACAGACAGCTGGTTGAGTTGACATTTCCAGCTGGTTAAACAGACAGCTGAATGAGTTGACATTTCCAGCTGGTTAAACAGACAGCTGGTTGAGTTGACGTTTCCAGCTGGTTAAACAGACAAATAGCTTGTTGAGTTGACATTTCCAGCTGGTTAAACAGACAGCTGGTTGAGTTGACATTTCCAGCAGGTTAGTTCAACAGACAGCTGGTTGAGTTTACATTTCCAGCTGGTTAAACAGACAGCTGGTTGATTTGACATTTCCAGCTGGTTAGTTAGACAGCTGGTTGAGTTGACATTTCCAGCTGGTTAGACAGACAGCTGGTTGAGGTGACATTTCCAGCTAGTTACACAGACAACTTGTTGAGTTGACATTTCCAGCTGGTTTGTTAGACAGCTGGTTGAGTTGACATTTCCAGCTGTTTAGACAGACAGCTGGTTGAGGTGACATTTCCAGCAGGTTAGACAGACAGACAGCTGGTTGAGTTGACATTTCCAGCTGGTTAAACAGACAGATACCTTGTTGAGTTGACATTTCCAGCTGGTTAAACAGACAGCTGGTTGAGTTGACATTTCCAGCTGGTTAAACAGACAGCTGGTTGATTTGACATTTCCAGCTGGTTAGTTAGACAGCTGGTTGAGTTGACATTTCCAGCTGGTTAGACAGACAGCTGGTTGAGGTATCATTTCCAGCAGGTTAGTTAGACAGACAGCTGGTTGAGTTGACATTTCCAGCTGGTTAAACAGAAAGTTGGTTGAGTTGACATTTCCAGCTGGTTAAACAGACAGACAGCTGGTTGAGTTGACATTTCCAGCTGGTTAAACAGACAGCTGGTTGAGATGACATTTCCAGCTGGTTAAACAGAGAGCTGGTTGAGTTGACATTTCAAGCAGGTTAAACAGACAGCTGGTTGAGTTGACATTTCCAGCTGGTTAAACAGACAGACAGCTGGTTGAGTTGCAATTTCCAGCAGGTTAGACAGACAGCTGGTTGAGTTGACGTTTCCAGCTGGTTAAAAAGACAGCTGGTTGAGTTGACATTTCCAGCTGGTTAGACAGACAGACAGCTGGTTGAGTTGACATTTCCAGCTGATTAAACAGACAGCTGGTTGATTTGACATTTCCAGCAGGTTAGTTAAACAGTCAGCTGGTTGAGTTGACATTTCCAGCTGGTTAGACAGACAGACAGCTGGTTGAGTTGACATTTCCAGCTGGTTAAACTGACAAATACCTTGTTGAGTTGACATTTCCAGCTGGTTAAACAGACAGCTGGTTGAGTTGACATTTCCAGCTGGTTAAACAGACAGCTGGTTGAGTTGACATTTCCAGCAGGTTAGTTAAACAGACAGCTGGTTGAGTTGACATTTCCAGCTGGTTAAACAGACAGCTGGTTGAGTTGACATTTCCAGCTGGTTAAACAGACAGCTGGTTGAGTTGACATTTCCAGCTGGTTAAACAGACATCTGGTTGAGTTGACGTTTCCAGCTGGTTAAACAGACTGCTAGTTGAGTTGACATTTCCAGCTGGTTAGACACAGACAGCTGGTTGAGTTGACATTTCCAGCAGGTTAGTTAAACAGACAGCTGGTTTAGTTGACATTTCCAGCTGGTTAAACATACAGCTGGTTGAGTTGACATTCCCAGCAGGTTAGTTAAACAGACAGCTGGTTGAGTTGACATTTCTAGCTGGTTAGACAGACTGCTGTTTGAGTTGACATTTCAAGCTAGTTACACAGACAACTTGTTGAGTTGACATTTCCAGCTGGTTAGTTAGACAGCTGGTTGAGTTGACATTTCCAGCTGTTTAGACAGACAGCTGGTTGAGGTGACATTTCCAGCTGGTTAAACAGACAGACAGCTGGTTGAGTTGCAATTTCCAGCAGGTTAGACAGACAGCTGGTTGAGTTGACGTTTCCAGCTGGTTAAAAAGACAGCTGGTTGAGTTGACATTTCCAGCTGGTTAAACAGACAGCTGGTTGAGTTGACATTTCCAGCAGGTTAAACAGACAGCTGGTTGAGTTGACATTTCAAGCAGGTTAAACAGACAGCTGGTTGAGTTGACATTTCCAGCTGGTTAAACAGACAGACAGCTGGTTGAGTTGCAATTTCCAGCAGGTTAGACAGACAGCTGGTTGAGTTAACATTTCCAGCTGGTTAAACAGACAGCTGGTTAAGTTGACATTTCCAGCAGGTTAAACAGACAGCTGGTTGAGTTGACATTTCCAGCTGGTTAAACAGACAGCTGGTTGAGTTGACATTTCCAGCTGGTTAAACAGACAGCTGAATGAGTTGACATTTCCAGCTGGTTAAACAGACAGCTGGTTGAGTTGACGTTTCCAGCTGGTTAAACTGACAAATAGCTTGTTGAGTTGACATTTCCAGCTGGTTAAACAGACAGCTGGTTGAGTTGACATTTCCAGCAGGTTAGTTAAACAGACAGCTGGTTTAGTTGACATTTCCAGCTGGTTAAACAGACAGCTGGTTGAGTTGACATTTCCAGCAGGTTAGTTAAACAGACAGCTGGTTTAGTTGACATTTCCAGCTGGTTAAACATACAGCTGGTTGAGTTGACATTTCCAGCAGGTTAGTTAAACAGACAGCTGGTTGAGTTGACATTTCTAGCTGGTTAGACAGACTGCTGTTTGAGTTGACATTTCCAGCTAGTTACACAGACAACTTGTTGAGTTGACATTTCCAGCTGGTTAGTTAGACAGCTGGTTGAGTTGACATTTCCAGCTGTTTAGACAGACAGCTGGTTGAGGTGACATTTCCAGCAGGTTAGACAGACAGACAGCTGGTTGAGTTGACATTTCCAGCTGGTTAAACAGAAAGATACCTTGTTGAGTTGACATTTCCAGCTGGTTAAACAGACAGCTGGTTGAGTTGACATTTCCAGCTGGTTAAACAGACAGCTGGTTGAGTTGACATTTCCAGCAGGTTAGTTCAACAGACAGCTGGTTGAGTTTACATTTCCAGCTGGTTAAACAGACAGCTGGTTGATTTGACATTTCCAGCTGGTTAGTTAGACAGCTGGTTGAGTTGACATTTCCAGCTGGTTAGACAGACAGCTGGTTGAGGTGACATTTCCAGCTAGTTACACAGACAACTTGTTGAGTTGACATTTCCAGCTGGTTTGTTAGACAGCTGGTTGAGTTGACATTTCCAGCTGTTTAGACAGACAGCTGGTTGAGGTGACATTTCCAGCAGGTTAGACAGACAGACAGCTGGTTGAGTTGACATTTCCAGCTGGTTAAACAGACAGATACCTTGTTGAGTTGACATTTCCAGCTGGTTAAACAGACAGCTGGTTGAGTTGACATTTCCAGCTGGTTAAACAGACAGCTGGTTGATTTGACATTTCCAGCTGGTTAGTTAGACAGCTGGTTGAGTTGACATTTCCAGCTGGTTAGACAGACAGCTGGTTGAGGTATCATTTCCAGCAGGTTAGTTAGACAGACAGCTGGTTGAGTTGACATTTCCAGCTGGTTAAACAGAAAGTTGGTTGAGTTGACATTTCCAGCTGGTTAAACAGACAGACAGCTGGTTGAGTTGACATTTCCAGCTGGTTAAACAGACAGCTGGTTGAGATGACATTTCCAGCTGGTTAAACAGAGAGCTGGTTGAGTTGACATTTCAAGCAGGTTAAACAGACAGCTGGTTGAGTTGACATTTCCAGCTGGTTAAACAGACAGACAGCTGGTTGAGTTGCAATTTCCAGCAGGTTAGACAGACAGCTGGTTGAGTTGACGTTTCCAGCTGGTTAAAAAGACAGCTGGTTGAGTTGACATTTCCAGCTGGTTAGACAGACAGACAGCTGGTTGAGTTGACATTTCCAGCTGATTAAACAGACAGCTGGTTGATTTGACATTTCCAGCAGGTTAGTTAAACAGTCAGCTGGTTGAGTTGACATTTCCAGCTGGTTAGACAGACAGACAGCTGGTTGAGTTGACATTTCCAGCTGGTTAAACTGACAAATACCTTGTTGAGTTGACATTTCCAGCTGGTTAAACAGACAGCTGGTTGAGTTGACATTTCCAGCTGGTTAAACAGACAGCTGGTTGAGTTGACATTTCCAGCAGGTTAGTTAAACAGACAGCTGGTTGAGTTGACATTTCCAGCTGGTTAAACAGACAGCTGGTTGAGTTGACATTTCCAGCTGGTTAAACAGACAGCTGGTTGAGTTGACATTTCCAGCTGGTTAAACAGACAGCTGGTTGAGTTGACGTTTCCAGCTGGTTAAACAGACTGCTAGTTGAGTTGACATTTCCAGCTGGTTAGACACAGACAGCTGGTTGAGTTGACATTTCCAGCAGGTTAGTTAAACAGACAGCTGGTTGAGTTGACATTTCCAGCTGCTTAGACAGACAGACAGCTGGTTGAGTTGACATTTCCAGCAGGTTAGTTAAACAGACAGCTGGTTTAGTTGACATTTCCAGCTGGTTAAACATACAGCTGGTTGAGTTGACATTCCCAGCAGGTTAGTTAAACAGACAGCTGGTTGAGTTGACATTTCTAGCTGGTTAGACAGACTGCTGTTTGAGTTGACATTTCCAGCTAGTTACACAGACAACTTGTTGAGTTGACATTTCCAGCTGGTTAGTTAGACAGCTGGTTGAGTTGACATTTCCAGCTGTTTAGACAGACAGCTGGTTGAGGTGACATTTCCAGCTGGTTAAACAGACAGACAGCTGGTTGAGTTGCAATTTCCAGCAGGTTAGACAGACAGCTGGTTGAGTTGAAGTTTCCAGCTGGTTAAAAAGACAGCTGGTTGAGTTGACATTTCCAGCTGGTTAAACAGACAGCTGGTTGAGTTGACATTTCCAGCAGGTTAAACAGACAGCTGGTTGAGTTGACATTTCAAGCAGGTTAAACAGACAGCTGGTTGAGTTGACATTTCCAGCTGGTTAAACAGACAGACAGCTGGTTGAGTTGCAATTTCCAGCAGGTTAGACAGACAGCTGGTTGAGTTAACATTTCCAGCTGGTTAAACAGACAGCTGGTTAAGTTGACATTTCCAGCAGGTTAAACAGACAGCTGGTTGAGTTGACATTTCCAGCTGGTTAAACAGACAGCTGGTTGAGTTGACATTTCCAGCTGGTTAAACAGACAGCTGGATGAGTTGACATTTCCAGCTGGTTAAACAGACAGCTGGTTGAGTTGACGTTTCCAGCTGGTTAAACAGACAAATAGCTTGTTGAGTTGACATTTACAGCTGGTTAAACAGACAGCTGGTTGAGTTGACATTTCCAGCAGGTTAGTTAAACAGACAGCTGGTTTAGTTGACATTTCCAGCTGGTTAAACAGACAGCTGGTTGAGTTGACATTTCCAGCAGGTTAGTTAAACAGACAGCTGGTTTAGTTGACATTTCCAGCTGGTTAAACATACAGCTGGTTGAGTTGACATTTCCAGCAGGTTAGTTAAACAGACAGCTGGTTGAGTTGACATTTCTAGCTGGTTAGACAGACTGCTGTTTGAGTTGACATTTCCAGCTAGTTACACAGACAACTTGTTGAGTTGACATTTCCAGCTGGTTAGTTAGACAGCTGGTTGAGTTGACATTTCCAGCTGTTTAGACAGACAGCTGGTTGAGGTGACATTTCCAGCAGGTTAGACAGACAGACAGCTGGTTGAGTTGACATTTCCTGCTGGTTAAACAGACAGATACCTTGTTGAGTTGACATTTCCAGCTGGTTAAACAGACAGCTGGTTGAGTTGACATTTCCAGCTGGTTAAACAGACAGCTGGTTGATTTGACATTTCCAGCAGGTTAGTTAGACAGACAGCTGGTTGAGTTGACATTTCCAGCTGGTTAAACAGACAGCTGGTTGAGTGGACATTTCCAGCAGGTTAAACAGACAGACAGCTGGTTGAGTTGACATTTCCAGCTGGTTAAACAGACAGACAGCTGGTTGAGGTGACATTTCCAGCTGGTTAAACAGACAGACAGCTGGTTGAGGTGACATTTCCAGCAGGTTAGTTAGACAGACAGCTGGTTGAGTTTACATTTCCAGCTGGTTAAACAGACAGCTGGTTGAGTTGACGTTTCCAGCTGGTTAAACAGACAGCTGGTTGAGTTGACATTTCCAGCTGGTTAGACAGACAGACAGCTGGTTGAGTTGACATTTCCAGCTGATTAAACAGACAGCTGGTTGATTTGACATTTCCAGCAGGTTAGTTAAACAGACAGCTGGTTGAGTTGACATTTCCAGCTGGTTAGACAGACAGACAGCTGGTTGAGTTGACATTTCCAGCTGGTTAAACTGACAAATACCTTGTTGAGTTGACATTTCCAGCTGGTTAAACAGACAGCTGGTTGAGTTGATATTTCCAGCTGGTTAAACAGACAGCTGGTTGAGTTGACATTTCCAGCAGGTTAGTTAAACAGACAGCTGGTTGAGTTGACATTTCCAGCTGGTTAAACAGACAAATACCTTGTTGAGTTGACATTTCCAGCTGGTTAAACAGACAGCTGGTTGAGTTGACATTTCCAGCTGGTTAAACTGACAAATACCTTGTTGAGTTGACATTTCCAGCTGGTTAAACAGACAGCTGGTTGAGTTGACATTTCCAGCTGGTTAAACAGACAGCTGGTTGAGTTGACATTTCCAGCAGGTTAGTTAAACAGACAGCTGGTTGAGTTGACATTTCCAGCTGGTTAGACAGACAGACAGCCGGTTTAGTTGACATTTCCAGCTGGTTAAACATACAGCTGGTTGAGTTGACATTCCCAGCAGGTTAGTTAAACAGACAGCTGGTTGAGTTGACATTTCTAGCTGGTTAGACAGACTGCTGTTTGAGTTGACATTTCAAGCTAGTTACACAGACAACTTGTTGAGTTGACATTTCCAGCTGGTTAGTTAGACAGCTGGTTGAGTTGACATTCCCAGCTGTTTAGACAGACAGCTGGTTGAGGTGACATTTCCAGCTGGTTAAACAGACAGACAGCTGGTTGAGTTGCAATTTCCAGCAGGTTAGACAGACAGCTGGTTGAGTTGACGTTTCCAGCTGGTTAAAAAGACAGCTGGTTGAGTTGACATTTCCAGCTGGTTAAACAGACAGCTGGTTGAGTTGACCTTTCCAGCAGGTTAAACAGACAGCTGGTTGAGTTGACATTTCAAGCAGGTTAAACAGACAGCTGGTTGAGTTGACATTTCCAGCTGGTTAAACAGACAGACAGCTGGTTGAGTTGCAATTTCCAGCAGGTTAGACAGACAGCTGGTTGAGTTAACATTTCCAGCTGGTTAACCTGTTAGGGCTAGGGGGCAGCATTGACACGGCTGGATAAAAAACATACCCGATTTAATCTGGTTACCACTCCTACTCAGTAACTAGAATATGCATATACTTATTACATATGGATAGAAAACACCCTAAATTTTCTAAAACTGTTTGAATGGTGTCTGTGAGTATAACAGAACTCAAATGGCAGGTCAAAACCTGAGAGATTCCTTTACAGGAAGTGGCCTGTCTGACCATTTCTGGAACTTCTTTGCCATCTCTATCATTTACTAAGGATCTCTGCTCTAACGTGACACTTCCCACGTCGTCCATAGGCTCTCATAGCCCGGGAAAAAAGAGAATGTCGTCATTCCAGCCCCAGGCTGAAACACATTATCGCCTTTCTCAAGTGGCCCATCAAGAGACACTAGCTTATGCGCGTGACCCCGACCGCCCCCGCCTTTGGGATTTTTTTCCTCTGTTTGCCGAAAAGGAGATTCCCTGTCGGAATTTTACCGCTTTTCTACGAGAAAAATGACGTAAAAATTGATTTTAAACAGCGGTTGACATGCTTCGACGTACGGCAATTGAATACTTTGAATTTTATTGTCAGGAATTGCGCCAAGCGCGCGACACTTCTTTACTATTTCGGATAGTGTCTGGAACGCACGAACAAAACGCCGCTATTCGGATATAACGATGGATTATTTTGGACCAAACCAACATTTGTTATTGAAGTAGACGTCCTGGGTGTGCATTCTGACGAAGACAACAAAAGGTAATGACATTTTTATAATAGTAAATATGATTATGGTGAGTGCTAAACTTGCCGGATGTCTAAATAGCGAGCCCGTGATGCCTGGGCTATATACTTAGAATATTGCAAAATGTGCTTTCACCAAAAAGCTATTTTAAAATCGGACATATCGAGTGCATAGAGGAGGTCTGTATCTATAATTCTTAAAATAATTGTTATGCTTTTTGTGAACGTTTATCGTGAGTAATTTAGTAAAATGTTAGCGAATTCCCCGTAAGTTTGCGGGGGGTATGCTAGTTCTGAACGTCACATGCTAATGTAAAAAGCTGGTTTTTGATATAAATATGAACTTGATTGAACAAAACATGCATGTATTGTATAACATAATGTCCTAGGGTTGTCATCTGATGAAGATCATCAAAGGTGAGTGCTGCATTTAGCTGTCTTCTGGGTTTTGGTGACATTATATGCTGGCTTGAAAAATGGGTGTCTGATTATTTCTGGCTTGGTACTCTGCTGACATAATCTAATGTTTTGCTTTCGTTGTAAAGCCTTTTTGAAATCGGACAGTGTGGTTAGATTAACGAGAGTCTTATCTTTAAATGGCTGTAAAATAGTCATATGTTTGAGAAATTGAAGTAATAGGATTTTGAAGATTTTGAAAATCGCGCCACAGGCTGGCAGTGGATGTTACGTAGGTGGGACGAATTCGTCCCGCCGGTCCCATAGAGGTTAAACAGACAGCTGGTTAAGTTGACATTTCCAGCTGGTTAAACAGACAGCTGGTTGAGTTGACATTTCCAGCTGGTTAAACAGACAGCTGAATGAGTTGACATTTCCAGCTGGTTAAACAGACAGCTGGTTGAGTTGACGTTTCCAGCTGGTTAAACAGACAAATAGCTTGTTGAGTTGACATTTCCAGCTGGTTAAACAGACAGCTGGTTGAGTTGACATTTCCAGCAGGTTAGTTAAACAGACAGCTGGTTTAGTTGACATTTCCAGCTGGTTAAACAGACAGCTGGTTGAGTTGACATTTCCAGCAGGTTAGTTAAACAGACAGGTGGTTTAGTTGACATTTCCAGCTGGTTAAACAGACAGCTGGTTGAGTTGACATTTCCAGCAGGTTAGTTAAACAGACAGCTGGTTGAGTTGACATTTCCAGCTGGTTAAACAGACAGCTGGTTGAGTTGACATTTCCAGCTGGTTAAACAGACAGCTGGTTGAGTTGACATTTCCAGCTGGTTAAACAGACAGCTGGTTGAGTTGACGTTTCCAGCTGGTTAAACAGACTGCTAGTTGAGTTGACATTTCCAGCTGGTTAGACACAGACAGCTGGTTGAGTTGACATTTCCAGCAGGTTAGTTAAACAGACAGCTGGTTTAGTTGACATTTCCAGCTGGTTAAACATACAGCTGGTTGAGTTGACATTCCCAGCAGGTTAGTTAAACAGACAGCTGGTTGAGTTGACATTTCTAGCTGGTTAGACAGACTGCTGTTTGAGTTGACATTTCAAGCTAGTTACACAGACAACTTGTTGAGTTGACATTTCCAGCAGGTTAGTTAAACAGACAGCTGGTTGAGTTGACATTTCCAGCTGGTTAAACAGACAGCTGGTTGAGTTGACATTTCCAGCTGGTTAAACAGACAGCTGGTTGAGTTGACATTTCCAGCTGGTTAAACAGACAGCTGGTTGAGTTGACGTTTCCAGCTGGTTAAACAGACTGCTAGTTGAGTTGACATTTCCAGCTGGTTAGACACAGACAGCTGGTTGAGTTGACATTTCCAGCAGGTTAGTTAAACAGACAGCTGGTTTAGTTGACATTTCCAGCTGGTTAAACATACAGCTGGTTGAGTTGACATTCCCAGCAGGTTAGTTAAACAGACAGCTGGTTGAGTTGACATTTCTAGCTGGTTAGACAGACTGCTGTTTGAGTTGACATTTCAAGCTAGTTACACAGACAACTTGTTGAGTTGACATTTCCAGCTGGTTAGTTAGACAGCTGGTTGAGTTGACATTTCCAGCTGTTTAGACAGACAGCTGGTTGAGGTGACATTTCCAGCTGGTTAAACAGACAGACAGCTGGTTGAGTTGCAATTTCCAGCAGGTTAGACAGACAGCTGGTTGAGTTGACGTTTCCAGCTGGTTAAAAAGACAGCTGGTTGAGTTGACATTTCCAGCTGGTTAAACAGACAGCTGGTTGAGTTGACATTTCCAGCAGGTTAAACAGACAGCTGGTTGAGTTGACATTTCAAGCAGGTTAAACAGACAGCTGGTTGAGTTGACATTTCCAGCTGGTTAAACAGACAGACAGCTGGTTGAGTTGCAATTTCCAGCAGGTTAGACAGACAGCTGGTTGAGTTAACATTTCCAGCTGGTTAAACAGACAGCTGGTTAAGTTGACATTTCCAGCAGGTTAAACAGACAGCTGGTTGAGTTGACATTTCCAGCTGGTTAAACAGACAGCTGGTTGAGTTGACATTTCCAGCTGGTTAAACAGACAGCTGAATGAGTTGACATTTCCAGCTGGTTAAACAGACAGCTGGTTGAGTTGACGTTTCCAGCTGGTTAAACAGAAAAATAGCTTGTTGAGTTGACATTTCCAGCTGGTTAAACAGACAGCTGGTTGAGTTGACATTTCCAGCAGGTTAGTTAAACAGACAGCTGGTTTAGTTGACATTTCCAGCTGGTTAAACAGACAGCTGGTTGAGTTGACATTTCCAGCAGGTTAGTTAAACAGACAGCTGGTTTAGTTGACATTTCCAGCTGGTTAAACATACAGCTGGTTGAGTTGACATTTCCAGCAGGTTAGTTAAACAGACAGCTGGTTGAGTTGACATTTCTAGCTGGTTAGACAGACTGCTGTTTGAGTTGACATTTCCAGCTAGTTACACAGACAACTTGTTGAGTTGACATTTCCAGCTGGTTAGTTAGACAGCTGGTTGAGTTGACATTTCCAGCTGTTTAGACAGACAGCTGGTTGAGGTGACATTTCCAGCAGGTTAGACAGACAGACAGCTGGTTGAGTTGACATTTCCAGCTGGTTAAACAGAAAGATACCTTGTTGAGTTGACATTTCCAGCTGGTTAAACAGACAGCTGGTTGAGTTGACATTTCCAGCTGGTTAAACAGACAGCTGGTTGAGTTGACATTTCCAGCAGGTTAGTTCAACAGACAGCTGGTTGAGTTTACATTTCCAGCTGGTTAAACAGACAGCTGGTTGATTTGACATTTCCAGCTGGTTAGTTAGACAGCTGGTTGAGTTGACATTTCCAGCTGGTTAGACAGACAGCTGGTTGAGGTGACATTTCCAGCTAGTTACACAGACAACTTGTTGAGTTGACATTTCCAGCTGGTTTGTTAGACAGCTGGTTGAGTTGACATTTCCAGCTGTTTAGACAGACAGCTGGTTGAGGTGACATTTCCAGCAGGTTAGACAGACAGACAGCTGGTTGAGTTGACATTTCCAGCTGGTTAAACAGACAGATACCTTGTTGAGTTGACATTTCCAGCTGGTTAAACAGACAGCTGGTTGAGTTGACATTTCCAGCTGGTTAAACAGACAGCTGGTTGATTTGACATTTCCAGCTGGTTAGTTAGACAGCTGGTTGAGTTGACATTTCCAGCTGGTTAGACAGACAGCTGGTTGAGGTATCATTTCCAGCAGGTTAGTTAGACAGACAGCTGGTTGAGTTGACATTTCCAGCTGGTTAAACAGAAAGTTGGTTGAGTTGACATTTCCAGCTGGTTAAACAGACAGACAGCTGGTTGAGTTGCAATTTCCAGCAGGTTAGACAGACAGCTGGTTGAGTTGACGTTTCCAGCTGGTTAAAAAGACAGCTGGTTGAGTTGACATTTCCAGCTGGTTAAACAGACAGCTGGTTGAGTTGACCTTTCCAGCAGGTTAAACAGACAGCTGGTTGAGTTGACATTTCAAGCAGGTTAAACAGACAGCTGGTTGAGTTGACATTTCCAGCTGGTTAAACAGACAGACAGCTGGTTGAGTTGCAATTTCCAGCAGGTTAGACAGACAGCTGGTTGAGTTAACATTTCCAGCTGGTTAAACAGACAGCTGGTTAAGTTGACATTTCCAGCTGGTTAAACAGACAGCTGGTTGAGTTGACATTTCCAGCTGGTTAAACAGACAGCTGAATGAGTTGACATTTCCAGCTGGTTAAACAGACAGCTGGTTGAGTTGACGTTTCCAGCTGGTTAAACAGACAAATAGCTTGTTGAGTTGACATTTCCAGCTGGTTAAACAGACAGCTGGTTGAGTTGACATTTCCAGCAGGTTAGTTAAACAGACAGCTGGTTTAGTTGACATTTCCAGCTGGTTAAACAGACAGCTGGTTGAGTTGACATTTCCAGCAGGTTAGTTAAACAGACAGGTGGTTTAGTTGACATTTCCAGCTGGTTAAACAGACAGCTGGTTGAGTTGACATTTCCAGCAGGTTAGTTAAACAGACAGCTGGTTGAGTTGACATTTCCAGCTGGTTAAACAGACAGCTGGTTGAGTTGACATTTCCAGCTGGTTAAACAGACAGCTGGTTGAGTTGACATTTCCAGCTGGTTAAACAGACAGCTGGTTGAGTTGACGTTTCCAGCTGGTTAAACAGACTGCTAGTTGAGTTGACATTTCCAGCTGGTTAGACACAGACAGCTGGTTGAGTTGACATTTCCAGCAGGTTAGTTAAACAGACAGCTGGTTTAGTTGACATTTCCAGCTGGTTAAACATACAGCTGGTTGAGTTGACATTCCCAGCAGGTTAGTTAAACAGACAGCTGGTTGAGTTGACATTTCTAGCTGGTTAGACAGACTGCTGTTTGAGTTGACATTTCAAGCTAGTTACACAGACAACTTGTTGAGTTGACATTTCCAGCAGGTTAGTTAAACAGACAGCTGGTTGAGTTGACATTTCCAGCTGGTTAAACAGACAGCTGGTTGAGTTGACATTTCCAGCTGGTTAAACAGACAGCTGGTTGAGTTGACATTTCCAGCTGGTTAAACAGACAGCTGGTTGAGTTGACGTTTCCAGCTGGTTAAACAGACTGCTAGTTGAGTTGACATTTCCAGCTGGTTAGACACAGACAGCTGGTTGAGTTGACATTTCCAGCAGGTTAGTTAAACAGACAGCTGGTTTAGTTGACATTTCCAGCTGGTTAAACATACAGCTGGTTGAGTTGACATTCCCAGCAGGTTAGTTAAACAGACAGCTGGTTGAGTTGACATTTCTAGCTGGTTAGACAGACTGCTGTTTGAGTTGACATTTCAAGCTAGTTACACAGACAACTTGTTGAGTTGACATTTCCAGCTGGTTAGTTAGACAGCTGGTTGAGTTGACATTTCCAGCTGTTTAGACAGACAGCTGGTTGAGGTGACATTTCCAGCTGGTTAAACAGACAGACAGCTGGTTGAGTTGCAATTTCCAGCAGGTTAGACAGACAGCTGGTTGAGTTGACGTTTCCAGCTGGTTAAAAAGACAGCTGGTTGAGTTGACATTTCCAGCTGGTTAAACAGACAGCTGGTTGAGTTGACATTTCCAGCAGGTTAAACAGACAGCTGGTTGAGTTGACATTTCAAGCAGGTTAAACAGACAGCTGGTTGAGTTGACATTTCCAGCTGGTTAAACAGACAGACAGCTGGTTGAGTTGCAATTTCCAGCAGGTTAGACAGACAGCTGGTTGAGTTAACATTTCCAGCTGGTTAAACAGACAGCTGGTTAAGTTGACATTTCCAGCAGGTTAAACAGACAGCTGGTTGAGTTGACATTTCCAGCTGGTTAAACAGACAGCTGGTTGAGTTGACATTTCCAGCTGGTTAAACAGACAGCTGAATGAGTTGACATTTCCAGCTGGTTAAACAGACAGCTGGTTGAGTTGACGTTTCCAGCTGGTTAAACAGAAAAATAGCTTGTTGAGTTGACATTTCCAGCTGGTTAAACAGACAGCTGGTTGAGTTGACATTTCCAGCAGGTTAGTTAAACAGACAGCTGGTTTAGTTGACATTTCCAGCTGGTTAAACAGACAGCTGGTTGAGTTGACATTTCCAGCAGGTTAGTTAAACAGACAGCTGGTTTAGTTGACATTTCCAGCTGGTTAAACATACAGCTGGTTGAGTTGACATTTCCAGCAGGTTAGTTAAACAGACAGCTGGTTGAGTTGACATTTCTAGCTGGTTAGACAGACTGCTGTTTGAGTTGACATTTCCAGCTAGTTACACAGACAACTTGTTGAGTTGACATTTCCAGCTGGTTAGTTAGACAGCTGGTTGAGTTGACATTTCCAGCTGTTTAGACAGACAGCTGGTTGAGGTGACATTTCCAGCAGGTTAGACAGACAGACAGCTGGTTGAGTTGACATTTCCAGCTGGTTAAACAGAAAGATACCTTGTTGAGTTGACATTTCCAGCTGGTTAAACAGACAGCTGGTTGAGTTGACATTTCCAGCTGGTTAAACAGACAGCTGGTTGAGTTGACATTTCCAGCAGGTTAGTTCAACAGACAGCTGGTTGAGTTTACATTTCCAGCTGGTTAAACAGACAGCTGGTTGATTTGACATTTCCAGCTGGTTAGTTAGACAGCTGGTTGAGTTGACATTTCCAGCTGGTTAGACAGACAGCTGGTTGAGGTGACATTTCCAGCTAGTTACACAGACAACTTGTTGAGTTGACATTTCCAGCTGGTTTGTTAGACAGCTGGTTGAGTTGACATTTCCAGCTGTTTAGACAGACAGCTGGTTGAGGTGACATTTCCAGCAGGTTAGACAGACAGACAGCTGGTTGAGTTGACATTTCCAGCTGGTTAAACAGACAGATACCTTGTTGAGTTGACATTTCCAGCTGGTTAAACAGACAGCTGGTTGAGTTGACATTTCCAGCTGGTTAAACAGACAGCTGGTTGATTTGACATTTCCAGCTGGTTAGTTAGACAGCTGGTTGAGTTGACATTTCCAGCTGGTTAGACAGACAGCTGGTTGAGGTATCATTTCCAGCAGGTTAGTTAGACAGACAGCTGGTTGAGTTGACATTTCCAGCTGGTTAAACAGAAAGTTGGTTGAGTTGACATTTCCAGCTGGTTAAACAGACAGACAGCTGGTTGAGTTGACATTTCCAGCTGGTTAAACAGACAGCTGGTTGAGATGACATTTCCAGCTGGTTAAACAGAGAGCTGGTTGAGTTGACATTTCAAGCAGGTTAAACAGACAGCTGGTTGAGTTGACATTTCCAGCTGGTTAAACAGACAGACAGCTGGTTGAGTTGCAATTTCCAGCAGGTTAGACAGACAGCTGGTTGAGTTGACGTTTCCAGCTGGTTAAAAAGACAGCTGGTTGAGTTGACATTTCCAGCTGGTTAGACAGACAGACAGCTGGTTGAGTTGACATTTCCAGCTGATTAAACAGACAGCTGGTTGATTTGACATTTCCAGCAGGTTAGTTAAACAGTCAGCTGGTTGAGTTGACATTTCCAGCTGGTTAGACAGACAGACAGCTGGTTGAGTTGACATTTCCAGCTGGTTAAACTGACAAATACCTTGTTGAGTTGACATTTCCAGCTGGTTAAACAGACAGCTGGTTGAGTTGACATTTCCAGCTGGTTAAACAGACAGCTGGTTGAGTTGACATTTCCAGCAGGTTAGTTAAACAGACAGCTGGTTGAGTTGACATTTCCAGCTGGTTAAACAGACAGCTGGTTGAGTTGACATTTCCAGCTGGTTAAACAGACAGCTGGTTGAGTTGACATTTCCAGCTGGTTAAACAGACAGCTGGTTGAGTTGACGTTTCCAGCTGGTTAAACAGACTGCTAGTTGAGTTGACATTTCCAGCTGGTTAGACACAGACAGCTGGTTGAGTTGACATTTCCAGCAGGTTAGTTAAACAGACAGCTGGTTTAGTTGACATTTCCAGCTGGTTAAACATACAGCTGGTTGAGTTGACATTCCCAGCAGGTTAGTTAAACAGACAGCTGGTTGAGTTGACATTTCTAGCTGGTTAGACAGACTGCTGTTTGAGTTGACATTTCAAGCTAGTTACACAGACAACTTGTTGAGTTGACATTTCCAGCTGGTTAGTTAGACAGCTGGTTGAGTTGACATTTCCAGCTGTTTAGACAGACAGCTGGTTGAGGTGACATTTCCAGCTGGTTAAACAGACAGACAGCTGGTTGAGTTGCAATTTCCAGCAGGTTAGACAGACAGCTGGTTGAGTTGACGTTTCCAGCTGGTTAAAAAGACAGCTGGTTGAGTTGACATTTCCAGCTGGTTAAACAGACAGCTGGTTGAGTTGACATTTCCAGCAGGTTAAACAGACAGCTGGTTGAGTTGACATTTCAAGCAGGTTAAACAGACAGCTGGTTGAGTTGACATTTCCAGCTGGTTAAACAGACAGACAGCTGGTTGAGTTGCAATTTCCAGCAGGTTAGACAGACAGCTGGTTGAGTTAACATTTCCAGCTGGTTAAACAGACAGCTGGTTAAGTTGACATTTCCAGCAGGTTAAACAGACAGCTGGTTGAGTTGACATTTCCAGCTGGTTAAACAGACAGCTGGTTGAGTTGACATTTCCAGCTGGTTAAACAGACAGCTGAATGAGTTGACATTTCCAGCTGGTTAAACAGACAGCTGGTTGAGTTGACGTTTCCAGCTGGTTAAACAGACAAATAGCTTGTTGAGTTGACATTTCCAGCTGGTTAAACAGACAGCTGGTTGAGTTGACATTTCCAGCAGGTTAGTTCAACAGACAGCTGGTTGAGTTTACATTTCCAGCTGGTTAAACAGACAGCTGGTTGATTTGACATTTCCAGCTGGTTAGTTAGACAGCTGGTTGAGTTGACATTTCCAGCTGGTTAGACAGACAGCTGGTTGAGGTGACATTTCCAGCTAGTTACACAGACAACTTATTGAGTTGACATTTCCAGCTGGTTTGTTAGACAGCTGGTTGAGTTGACATTTCCAGCTGTTTAGACAGACAGCTGGTTGAGGTGACATTTCCAGCAGGTTAGACAGACAGACAGCTGGTTGAGTTGACATTTCCAGCTGGTTAAACAGACAGATACCTTGTTGAGTTGACATTTCCAGCTGGTTAAACAGACAGCTGGTTGAGTTGACATTTCCAGCTGGTTAAACAGACAGCTGGTTGATTTGACATTTCCAGCTGGTTAGTTAGACAGCTGGTTGAGTTGACATTTCCAGCTGGTTAGACAGACAGCTGGTTGAGGTATCATTTCCAGCAGGTTAGTTAGACAGACAGCTGGTTGAGTTGACATTTCCAGCTGGTTAAACAGAAAGTTGGTTGAGTTGACATTTCCAGCTGGTTAAACAGACAGACAGCTGGTTGAGTTGACATTTCCAGCTGGTTAAACAGACAGCTGGTTGAGATGACATTTCCAGCTGGTTAAACAGAGAGCTGGTTGAGTTGACATTTCAAGCAGGTTAAACAGACAGCTGGTTGAGTTGACATTTCCAGCTGGTTAAACAGACAGACAGCTGGTTGAGTTGCAATTTCCAGCAGGTTAGACAGACAGCTGGTTGAGTTGACGTTTCCAGCTGGTTAAAAAGACAGCTGGTTGAGTTGACATTTCCAGCTGGTTAGACAGACAGACAGCTGGTTGAGTTGACATTTCCAGCTGATTAAACAGACAGCTGGTTGATTTGACATTTCCAGCAGGTTAGTTAAACAGTCAGCTGGTTGAGTTGACATTTCCAGCTGGTTAGACAGACAGACAGCTGGTTGAGTTGACATTTCCAGCTGGTTAAACTGACAAATACCTTGTTGAGTTGACATTTCCAGCTGGTTAAACAGACAGCTGGTTGAGTTGACATTTCCAGCTGGTTAAACAGACAGCTGGTTGAGTTGACATTTCCAGCAGGTTAGTTAAACAGACAGCTGGTTGAGTTGACATTTCCAGCTGGTTAAACAGACAGCTGGTTGAGTTGACATTTCCAGCTGGTTAAACAGACAGCTGGTTGAGTTGACATTTCCAGCTGGTTAAACAGACAGCTGGTTGAGTTGACGTTTCCAGCTGGTTAAACAGACTGCTAGTTGAGTTGACATTTCCAGCTGGTTAGACACAGACAGCTGGTTGAGTTGACATTTCCAGCAGGTTAGTTAAACAGACAGCTGGTTTAGTTGACATTTCCAGCTGGTTAAACATACAGCTGGTTGAGTTGACATTCCCAGCAGGTTAGTTAAACAGACAGCTGGTTGAGTTGACATTTCTAGCTGGTTAGACAGACTGCTGTTTGAGTTGACATTTCAAGCTAGTTACACAGACAACTTGTTGAGTTGACATTTCCAGCTGGTTAGTTAGACAGCTGGTTGAGTTGACATTTCCAGCTGTTTAGACAGACAGCTGGTTGAGGTGACATTTCCAGCTGGTTAAACAGACAGACAGCTGGTTGAGTTGCAATTTCCAGCAGGTTAGACAGACAGCTGGTTGAGTTGACGTTTCCAGCTGGTTAAAAAGACAGCTGGTTGAGTTGACATTTCCAGCTGGTTAAACAGACAGCTGGTTGAGTTGACATTTCCAGCAGGTTAAACAGACAGCTGGTTGAGTTGACATTTCAAGCAGGTTAAACAGACAGCTGGTTGAGTTGACATTTCCAGCTGGTTAAACAGACAGACAGCTGGTTGAGTTGACATTTCCAGCTGGTTAAACAGACAGCTGGTTGAGATGACATTTCCAGCTGGTTAAACAGAGAGCTGGTTGAGTTGACATTTCAAGCAGGTTAAACAGACAGCTGGTTGAGTTGACATTTCCAGCTGGTTAAACAGACAGACAGCTGGTTGAGTTGCAATTTCCAGCAGGTTAGACAGACAGCTGGTTGAGTTGACGTTTCCAGCTGGTTAAAAAGACAGCTGGTTGAGTTGACATTTCCAGCTGGTTAGACAGACAGACAGCTGGTTGAGTTGACATTTCCAGCTGGTTAAACTGACAAATACCTTGTTGAGTTGACATTTCCAGCTGGTTAAACAGACAGCTGGTTGAGTTGACATTTCCAGCTGGTTAAACAGACAGCTGGTTGAGTTGACATTTCCAGCAGGTTAGTTAAACAGACAGCTGGTTGAGTTGACATTTCCAGCTGGTTAAACAGACAGCTGGTTGAGTTGACATTTCCAGCTGGTTAAACAGACAGCTGGTTGAGTTGACATTTCCAGCTGGTTAAACAGACAGCTGGTTGAGTTGACGTTTCCAGCTGGTTAAACAGACTGCTAGTTGAGTTGACATTTCCAGCTGGTTAGACACAGACAGCTGGTTGAGTTGACATTTCCAGCAGGTTAGTTAAACAGACAGCTGGTTTAGTTGACATTTCCAGCTGGTTAAACATACAGCTGGTTGAGTTGACATTCCCAGCAGGTTAGTTAAACAGACAGCTGGTTGAGTTGACATTTCTAGCTGGTTAGACAGACTGCTGTTTGAGTTGACATTTCAAGCTAGTTACACAGACAACTTGTTGAGTTGACATTTCCAGCAGGTTAGTTAAACAGACAGCTGGTTGAGTTGACATTTCCAGCTGGTTAAACAGACAGCTGGTTGAGTTGACATTTCCAGCTGGTTAAACAGACAGCTGGTTGAGTTGACATTTCCAGCTGGTTAAACAGACAGCTGGTTGAGTTGACGTTTCCAGCTGGTTAAACAGACTGCTAGTTGAGTTGACATTTCCAGCTGGTTAGACACAGACAGCTGGTTGAGTTGACATTTCCAGCAGGTTAGTTAAACAGACAGCTGGTTTAGTTGACATTTCCAGCTGGTTAAACATACAGCTGGTTGAGTTGACATTCCCAGCAGGTTAGTTAAACAGACAGCTGGTTGAGTTGACATTTCTAGCTGGTTAGACAGACTGCTGTTTGAGTTGACATTTCAAGCTAGTTACACAGACAACTTGTTGAGTTGACATTTCCAGCTGGTTAGTTAGACAGCTGGTTGAGTTGACATTTCCAGCTGTTTAGACAGACAGCTGGTTGAGGTGACATTTCCAGCTGGTTAAACAGACAGACAGCTGGTTGAGTTGCAATTTCCAGCAGGTTAGACAGACAGCTGGTTGAGTTGACGTTTCCAGCTGGTTAAAAAGACAGCTGGTTGAGTTGACATTTCCAGCTGGTTAAACAGACAGCTGGTTGAGTTGACATTTCCAGCAGGTTAAACAGACAGCTGGTTGAGTTGACATTTCAAGCAGGTTAAACAGACAGCTGGTTGAGTTGACATTTCCAGCTGGTTAAACAGACAGACAGCTGGTTGAGTTGACATTTCCAGCTGGTTAAACAGACAGCTGGTTGAGATGACATTTCCAGCTGGTTAAACAGAGAGCTGGTTGAGTTGACATTTCAAGCAGGTTAAACAGACAGCTGGTTGAGTTGACATTTCCAGCTGGTTAAACAGACAGACAGCTGGTTGAGTTGCAATTTCCAGCAGGTTAGACAGACAGCTGGTTGAGTTGACGTTTCCAGCTGGTTAAAAAGACAGCTGGTTGAGTTGACATTTCCAGCTGGTTAGACAGACAGACAGCTGGTTGAGTTGACATTTCCAGCTGATTAAACAGACAGCTGGTTGATTTGACATTTCCAGCAGGTTAGTTAAACAGTCAGCTGGTTGAGTTGACATTTCCAGCTGGTTAGACAGACAGACAGCTGGTTGAGTTGACATTTCCAGCTGGTTAAACTGACAAATACCTTGTTGAGTTGACATTTCCAGCTGGTTAAACAGACAGCTGGTTGAGTTGACATTTCCAGCTGGTTAAACAGACAGCTGGTTGAGTTGACATTTCCAGCAGGTTAGTTAAACAGACAGCTGGTTGAGTTGACATTTCCAGCTGGTTAAACAGACAGCTGGTTGAGTTGACATTTCCAGCTGGTTAAACAGACAGCTGGTTGAGTTGACATTTCCAGCTGGTTAAACAGACAGCTGGTTGAGTTGACGTTTCCAGCTGGTTAAACAGACTGCTAGTTGAGTTGACATTTCCAGCTGGTTAGACACAGACAGCTGGTTGAGTTGACATTTCCAGCAGGTTAGTTAAACAGACAGCTGGTTTAGTTGACATTTCCAGCTGGTTAAACATACAGCTGGTTGAGTTGACATTCCCAGCAGGTTAGTTAAACAGACAGCTGGTTGAGTTGACATTTCTAGCTGGTTAGACAGACTGCTGTTTGAGTTGACATTTCAAGCTAGTTACACAGACAACTTGTTGAGTTGACATTTCCAGCAGGTTAGTTAAACAGACAGCTGGTTGAGTTGACATTTCCAGCTGGTTAAACAGACAGCTGGTTGAGTTGACATTTCCAGCTGGTTAAACAGACAGCTGGTTGAGTTGACATTTCCAGCTGGTTAAACAGACAGCTGGTTGAGTTGACGTTTCCAGCTGGTTAAACAGACTGCTAGTTGAGTTGACATTTCCAGCTGGTTAGACACAGACAGCTGGTTGAGTTGACATTTCCAGCAGGTTAGTTAAACAGACAGCTGGTTTAGTTGACATTTCCAGCTGGTTAAACATACAGCTGGTTGAGTTGACATTCCCAGCAGGTTAGTTAAACAGACAGCTGGTTGAGTTGACATTTCTAGCTGGTTAGACAGACTGCTGTTTGAGTTGACATTTCAAGCTAGTTACACAGACAACTTGTTGAGTTGACATTTCCAGCTGGTTAGTTAGACAGCTGGTTGAGTTGACATTTCCAGCTGTTTAGACAGACAGCTGGTTGAGGTGACATTTCCAGCTGGTTAAACAGACAGACAGCTGGTTGAGTTGCAATTTCCAGCAGGTTAGACAGACAGCTGGTTGAGTTGACGTTTCCAGCTGGTTAAAAAGACAGCTGGTTGAGTTGACATTTCCAGCTGGTTAAACAGACAGCTGGTTGAGTTGACATTTCCAGCAGGTTAAACAGACAGCTGGTTGAGTTGACATTTCAAGCAGGTTAAACAGACAGCTGGTTGAGTTGACATTTCCAGCTGGTTAAACAGACAGACAGCTGGTTGAGTTGCAATTTCCAGCAGGTTAGACAGACAGCTGGTTGAGTTAACATTTCCAGCTGGTTAAACAGACAGCTGGTTAAGTTGACATTTCCAGCAGGTTAAACAGACAGCTGGTTGAGTTGACATTTCCAGCTGGTTAAACAGACAGCTGGTTGAGTTGACATTTCCAGCTGGTTAAACAGACAGCTGAATGAGTTGACATTTCCAGCTGGTTAAACAGACAGCTGGTTGAGTTGACGTTTCCAGCTGGTTAAACAGACAAATAGCTTGTTGAGTTGACATTTCCAGCTGGTTAAACAGACAGCTGGTTGAGTTGACATTTCCAGCAGGTTAGTTCAACAGACAGCTGGTTGAGTTTACATTTCCAGCTGGTTAAACAGACAGCTGGTTGATTTGACATTTCCAGCTGGTTAGTTAGACAGCTGGTTGAGTTGACATTTCCAGCTGGTTAGACAGACAGCTGGTTGAGGTGACATTTCCAGCTAGTTACACAGACAACTTGTTGAGTTGACATTTCCAGCTGGTTTGTTAGACAGCTGGTTGAGTTGACATTTCCAGCTGTTTAGACAGACAGCTGGTTGAGGTGACATTTCCAGCAGGTTAGACAGACAGACAGCTGGTTGAGTTGACATTTCCAGCTGGTTAAACAGACAGATACCTTGTTGAGTTGACATTTCCAGCTGGTTAAACAGACAGCTGGTTGAGTTGACATTTCCAGCTGGTTAAACAGACAGCTGGTTGATTTGACATTTCCAGCTGGTTAGTTAGACAGCTGGTTGAGTTGACATTTCCAGCTGGTTAGACAGACAGCTGGTTGAGGTATCATTTCCAGCAGGTTAGTTAGACAGACAGCTGGTTGAGTTGACATTTCCAGCTGGTTAAACAGAAAGTTGGTTGAGTTGACATTTCCAGCTGGTTAAACAGACAGACAGCTGGTTGAGTTGACATTTCCAGCTGGTTAAACAGACAGCTGGTTGAGATGACATTTCCAGCTGGTTAAACAGAGAGCTGGTTGAGTTGACATTTCAAGCAGGTTAAACAGACAGCTGGTTGAGTTGACATTTCCAGCTGGTTAAACAGACAGACAGCTGGTTGAGTTGCAATTTCCAGCAGGTTAGACAGACAGCTGGTTGAGTTGACGTTTCCAGCTGGTTAAAAAGACAGCTGGTTGAGTTGACATTTCCAGCTGGTTAGACAGACAGACAGCTGGTTGAGTTGACATTTCCAGCTGATTAAACAGACAGCTGGTTGATTTGACATTTCCAGCAGGTTAGTTAAACAGTCAGCTGGTTGAGTTGACATTTCCAGCTGGTTAGACAGACAGACAGCTGGTTGAGTTGACATTTCCAGCTGGTTAAACTGACAAATACCTTGTTGAGTTGACATTTCCAGCTGGTTAAACAGACAGCTGGTTGAGTTGACATTTCCAGCTGGTTAAACAGACAGCTGGTTGAGTTGACATTTCCAGCAGGTTAGTTAAACAGACAGCTGGTTGAGTTGACATTTCCAGCTGGTTAAACAGACAGCTGGTTGAGTTGACATTTCCAGCTGGTTAAACAGACAGCTGGTTGAGTTGACATTTCCAGCTGGTTAAACAGACAGCTGGTTGAGTTGACGTTTCCAGCTGGTTAAACAGACTGCTAGTTGAGTTGACATTTCCAGCTGGTTAGACACAGACAGCTGGTTGAGTTGACATTTCCAGCAGGTTAGTTAAACAGACAGCTGGTTGAGTTGACATTTCCAGCTGGTTAGACAGACAGACAGCTGGTTGAGTTGACATTTCCAGCTGGTTAAACTGACAAATACCTTGTTGAGTTGACATTTCCAGCTGGTTAAACAGACAGCTGGTTGAGTTGATATTTCCAGCTGGTTAAACAGACAGCTGGTTGAGTTGACATTTCCAGCAGGTTAGTTAAACAGACAGCTGGTTGAGTTGACATTTCCAGCTGGTTAAACAGACAAATACCTTGTTGAGTTGACATTTCCAGCTGGTTAAACAGACAGCTGGTTGAGTTGACATTTCCAGCTGGTTAAACTGACAAATACCTTGTTGAGTTGACATTTCCAGCTGGTTAAACAGACAGCTGGTTGAGTTGACATTTCCAGCTGGTTAAACAGACAGCTGGTTGAGTTGACATTTCCAGCAGGTTAGTTAAACAGACAGCTGGTTGAGTTGACATTTCCAGCTGGTTAGACAGACAGACAGCCGGTTTAGTTGACATTTCCAGCTGGTTAAACATACAGCTGGTTGAGTTGACATTCCCAGCAGGTTAGTTAAACAGACAGCTGGTTGAGTTGACATTTCTAGCTGGTTAGACAGACTGCTGTTTGAGTTGACATTTCAAGCTAGTTACACAGACAACTTGTTGAGTTGACATTTCCAGCTGGTTAGTTAGACAGCTGGTTGAGTTGACATTCCCAGCTGTTTAGACAGACAGCTGGTTGAGGTGACATTTCCAGCTGGTTAAACAGACAGACAGCTGGTTGAGTTGCAATTTCCAGCAGGTTAGACAGACAGCTGGTTGAGTTGACGTTTCCAGCTGGTTAAAAAGACAGCTGGTTGAGTTGACATTTCCAGCTGGTTAAACAGACAGCTGGTTGAGTTGACCTTTCCAGCAGGTTAAACAGACAGCTGGTTGAGTTGACATTTCAAGCAGGTTAAACAGACAGCTGGTTGAGTTGACATTTCCAGCTGGTTAAACAGACAGACAGCTGGTTGAGTTGCAATTTCCAGCAGGTTAGACAGACAGCTGGTTGAGTTAACATTTCCAGCTGGTTAAACAGACAGCTGGTTAAGTTGACATTTCCAGCTGGTTAAACAGACAGCTGGTTGAGTTGACATTTCCAGCTGGTTAAACAGACAGCTGAATGAGTTGACATTTCCAGCTGGTTAAACAGACAGCTGGTTGAGTTGACGTTTCCAGCTGGTTAAACAGACAAATAGCTTGTTGAGTTGACATTTCCAGCTGGTTAAACAGACAGCTGGTTGAGTTGACATTTCCAGCAGGTTAGTTAAACAGACAGCTGGTTTAGTTGACATTTCCAGCTGGTTAAACAGACAGCTGGTTGAGTTGACATTTCCAGCAGGTTAGTTAAACAGACAGGTGGTTTAGTTGACATTTCCAGCTGGTTAAACATACAGCTGGTTGAGTTGACATTTCCAGCAGGTTAGTTAAACAGACAGCTGGTTGAGTTGACATTTCTAGCTGGTTAGACAGACTGCTGTTTGAGTTGACATTTCCAGCTAGTTACACAGACAACTTGTTGATTTGACATTTCCAGCTGGTTAGTTAGACAGCTGGTTGAGTTGACATTTCCAGCTGTTTAGACAGACAGCTGGTTGAGGTGACATTTCCAGCAGGTTAGACAGACAGACAGCTGGTTGAGTTGACATTTCCAGCTGGTTAAACAGACAGATACCTTGTTGAGTTGACATTTCCAGCTGGTTAAACAGACAGCTGGTTGAGTTGACATTTCCAGCTGGTTAAACAGACAGATGGTTGAGTTGACATTTCCAGCAGGTTAGTTCAACAGACAGCTGGTTGAGTTTACATTTCCAGCTGGTTAAACAGACAGCTGGTTGATTTGACATTTCCAGCTGGTTAGTTAGACAGCTGGTTGAGTTGACATTTCCAGCTGGTTAGACAGACAGCTGGTTGAGGTGACATTTCCAGCTAGTTACACAGACAACTTGTTGAGTTGACATTTCCAGCTGGTTTGTTAGACAGCTGGTTGAGTTGACATTTCCAGCTGTTTAGACAGACAGCTGGTTGAGGTGACATTTCCAGCAGGTTAGACAGACAGACAGCTGTTTGAGTTGACATTTCCAGCTGGTTAAACAGACAGATACCTTGTTGAGTTGACATTTCCAGCTGGTTAAACAGACAGCTGGTTGAGTTGACATTTCCAGCTGGTTAAACAGACAGCTGGTTGATTTGACATTTCCAGCTGGTTAGTTAGACAGCTGGTTGAGTTGACATTTCCAGCTGGTTAGACAGACAGCTGGTTGAGGTATCATTTCCAGCAGGTTAGTTAGACAGACAGCTGGTTGAGTTGACATTTCCAGCTGGTTAAACAGAAAGTTGGTTGAGTTGACATTTCCAGCTGGTTAAACAGACAGACAGCTGGTTGAGTTGACATTTCCAGCTGGTTAAACAGACAGCTGGTTGAGATGACATTTCCAGCTGGTTAAACAGAGAGCTGGTTGAGTTGACATTTCAAGCAGGTTAAACAGACAGCTGGTTGAGTTGACATTTCCAGCTGGTTAAACAGACAGACAGCTGGTTGAGTTGCAATTTCCAGCAGGTTAGACAGACAGCTGGTTGAGTTGACGTTTCCAGCTGGTTAAAAAGACAGCTGGTTGAGTTGACATTTCCAGCTGGTTAGACAGACAGACAGCTGGTTGAGTTGACATTTCCAGCTGATTAAACAGACAGCTGGTTGATTTGACATTTCCAGCAGGTTAGTTAAACAGTCAGCTGGTTGAGTTGACATTTCCAGCTGGTTAGACAGACAGACAGCTGGTTCAGTTGACATTTCCAGCTGGTTAAACTGACAAATACCTTGTTGAGTTGACATTTCCAGCTGGTTAAACAGACAGCTGGTTGAGTTGACATTTCCAGCTGGTTAAACAGACAGCTGGTTGAGTTGACATTTCCAGCAGGTTAGTTAAACAGACAGCTGGTTGAGTTTACATTTCCAGCTGGTTAAACAGACAGCTGGTTGAGTTGACATTTCCAGCTGGTTAAACAGACAGCTGGTTGAGTTGACATTTCCAGCTGGTTAAACAGACAGCTGGTTGAGTTGACGTTTCCAGCTGGTTAAACAGACTGCTAGTTGAGTTGACATTTCCAGCTGGTTAGACAGACAGACAGCTGGTTGAGTTGACATTTCCAGCAGGTTAGTTAAACAGACAGCTGGTTGAGTTGACATTTCCAGCTGCTTAGACAGACAGACAGCTGGTTGAGTTGACATTTCCAGCAGGTTAGTTAAACAGACAGCTGGTTTAGTTGACATTTCCAGCTGGTTAAACATACAGCTGGTTGAGTTGACATTCCCAGCAGGTTAGTTAAACAGACAGCTGGTTGAGTTGACATTTCTAGCTGGTTAGACAGACTGCTGTTTGAGTTGACATTTCCAGCTAGTTACACAGACAACTTGTTGAGTTGACATTTCCAGCTGGTTAGTTAGACAGCTGGTTGAGTTGACATTTCCAGCTGTTTAGACAGACAGCTGGTTGAGGTGACATTTCCAGCTGGTTAAACAGACAGACAGCTGGTTGAGTTGCAATTTCCAGCAGGTTAGACAGACAGCTGGTTGAGTTGAAGTTTCCAGCTGGTTAAAAAGACAGCTGGTTGAGTTGACATTTCCAGCTGGTTAAACAGACAGCTGGTTGAGTTGACATTTCCAGCAGGTTAAACAGACAGCTGGTTGAGTTGACATTTCAAGCAGGTTAAACAGACAGCTGGTTGAGTTGACATTTCCAGCTGGTTAAACAGACAGACAGCTGGTTGAGTTGCAATTTCCAGCAGGTTAGACAGACAGCTGGTTGAGTTAACATTTCCAGCTGGTTAAACAGACAGCTGGTTAAGTTGACATTTCCAGCAGGTTAAACAGACAGCTGGTTGAGTTGACATTTCCAGCTGGTTAAACAGACAGCTGGTTGAGTTGACATTTCCAGCTGGTTAAACAGACAGCTGGATGAGTTGACATTTCCAGCTGGTTAAACAGACAGCTGGTTGAGTTGACGTTTCCAGCTGGTTAAACAGACAAATAGCTTGTTGAGTTGACATTTCCAGCTGGTTAAACAGACAGCTGGTTGAGTTGACATTTCCAGCAGGTTAGTTAAACAGACAGCTGGTTTAGTTGACATTTCCAGCTGGTTAAACAGACAGCTGGTTGAGTTGACATTTCCAGCAGGTTAGTTAAACAGACAGCTGGTTTAGTTGACATTTCCAGCTGGTTAAACATACAGCTGGTTGAGTTGACATTTCCAGCAGGTTAGTTAAACAGACAGCTGGTTGAGTTGACATTTCTAGCTGGTTAGACAGACTGCTGTTTGAGTTGACATTTCCAGCTAGTTACACAGACAACTTGTTGAGTTGACATTTCCAGCTGGTTAGTTAGACAGCTGGTTGAGGTGACATTTCCAGCTGTTTAGACAGACAGCTGGTTGAGGGGACATTTCCAGCAGGTTACACAGACAGACAGCTGGTTGAGTTGACATTTCCAGCTGGTTAAACAGACAGATACCTTGTTGAGTTGACATTTCCAGCTGGTTAAACAGACAGCTGGTTGAGTTGACATTTCCAGCTGGTTAAACAGACAGCTGGTTGAGTTGACATTTCCAGCAGGTTAGTTCAACAGACAGCTGGTTGAGTTTACATTTCCAGCTGGTTAAACAGACAGCTGGTTGAGTTGACATTTCCAGCTGGTTAAACAGACAGCTGGTTGAGTTGACATTTCCAGCTGGTTAAACAGACAGCTGGTTGAGTTGACGTTTCCAGCTGGTTAAACAGACTGCTAGTTGAGTTGACATTTCCAGCTGGTTAGACAGACAGACAGCTGGTTGAGTTGACATTTCCAGCAGGTTAGTTAAACAGACAGCTGGTTGAGTTGACATTTCCAGCTGCTTAAGACAGACAGACAGCTGGTTGAGTTGACATTTCCAGCAGGTTAGTTAAACAGACAGCTGGTTTAGTTGACATTTCCAGCTGGTTAAACATACAGCTGGTTGAGTTGACATTCCCAGCAGGTTAGTTAAACAGACAGCTGGTTGAGTTGCCATTTCTAGCTGGTTAGACAGACTGCTGTTTGAGTTGACATTTCCAGCTAGTTACACAGACAACTTGTTGAGTTGACATTTCCAGCTGGTTAGTTAGACAGCTGGTTGAGTTGACATTTCCAGCTGTTTAGACAGACAGCTGGTTGAGGTGACATTTCCAGCTGGTTAAACAGACAGACAGCTGGTTGAGTTGCAATTTCCAGCAGGTTAGACAGACAGCTGGTTGAGTTGAAGTTTCCAGCTGGTTAAAAAGACAGCTGGTTGAGTTGACATTTCCAGCTGGTTAAACAGACAGCTGGTTGAGTTGACATTTCCAGCAGGTTAAACAGACAGCTGGTTGAGTTGACATTTCAAGCAGGTTAAACAGACAGCTGGTTGAGTTGACATTTCCAGCTGGTTAAACAGACAGACAGCTGGTTGAGTTGCAATTTCCAGCAGGTTAGACAGACAGCTGGTTGAGTTAACATTTCCAGCTGGTTAAACAGACAGCTGGTTAAGTTGACATTTCCAGCAGGTCAAACAGACAGCTGGTTGAGTTGACATTTCCAGCTGGTTAAACAGACAGCTGGTTGAGTTGACATTTCCAGCTGGTTAAACAGACAGCTGGATGAGTTGACATTTCCAGCTGGTTAAACAGACAGCTGGTTGAGTTGACGTTTCCAGCTGGTTAAACAGACAAATAGCTTGTTGAGTTGACATTTCCAGCTGGTTAAACAGACAGCTGGTTGAGTTGACATTTCCAGCAGGTTAGTTAAACAGACAGCTGGTTTAGTTGACATTTCCAGCTGGTTAAACAGACAGCTGGTTGAGTTGACATTTCCAGCAGGTTAGTTAAACAGACAGCTGGTTTAGTTGACATTTCCAGCTGGTTAAACATACAGCTGGTTTAGTTGACATTTCCAGCAGGTTAGTTAAACAGACAGCTGGTTGAGTTGACATTTCTAGCTGGTTAGACAGACTGCTGTTTGAGTTGACATTTCCAGCTAGTTACACAGACAACTTGTTGAGTTGACATTTCCAGCTGGTTAGTTAGACAGCTGGTTGAGTTGACATTTCCAGCTGTTTAGACAGACAGCTGGTTGAGGTGACATTTCCAGCAGGTTAGACAGACAGACAGCTGGTTGAGTTGACATTTCCAGCTGGTTAAACAGACAGATACCTTGTTGAGTTGACATTTCCAGCTGGTTAAACAGACAGCTGGTTGAGTTGACATTTCCAGCTGGTTAAACAGACAGCTGGTTGAGTTGACATTTCCAGCAGGTTAGTTCAACAGACAGCTGGTTGAGTTTACATTTCCAGCTGGTTAAACAGACAGCTGGTTGATTTGACATTTCCAGCTGGTTAGTTAGACAGCTGGTTGAGTTGACATTTCCAGCTGGTTAGACAGACAGCTGGGTGAGGTGACATTTCCAGCAGGTTAGTTAGACAGACAGCTGGTTGAGTTGACATTTCCAGCTGGTTAAACAGACAACTGGTTGAGTGGACATTTCCAGCAGGTTAAACAGACAGACAGCTGGTTGAGTTGACATTTCCAGCTGGTTAAACAGACAGAGAGCTGGTTGAGGTGACATTTCCAGCTGGTTAAACAGACAGACAGCTGGTTGAGGTGACATTTCCAGCAGGTTAGTTAGACAGACAGCTGGTTGAGTTTACATTTCCAGCTGGTTAAACAGACAGCTGGTTGAGTTGACGTTTCCAGCTGGTTAAACAGTCAGCTGGTTGAGTTGACGTTTCCAGCTGGTTAGACAGACAGACAGCTGGTTGAGTTGACATTTCCAGCTGATTAAACAGACAGCTGGTTGATTTGACATTTCCAGCAGGTTAGTTAAACAGACAGCTGGTTGAGTTGACATTTCCAGCTGGTTAGACAGACAGACAGCTGGTTGAGTTGACATTTCCAGCTGGTTAAACAGACAGCTGGATGATTTGACATTTCCAGCTGGTTAGTTAGACAGCTGGTTGAGTTGACATTTCCAGCTGGTTAGACAGACAGCTGGTTGAGGTATCATTTCCAGCAGGTTAGTTAGACAGACAGCTGGTTGAGTTGACATTTCCAGCTGGTTAAACAGAAAGTTGGTTGAGTTGACATTTCCAGCTGGTTAAACAGACAGACAGCTGGTTGAGTTGACATTTCCAGCTGGTTAAACAGACAGCTGGTTGAGATGACATTTCCAGCTGGTTAAACAGAGAGCTGGTTGAGTTGACATTTCAAGCAGGTTAAACAGACAGCTGGTTGAGTTGACATTTCCAGCTGGTTAAACAGACAGACAGCTGGTTGAGTTGCAATTTCCAGCAGGTTAGACAGACAGCTGGTTGAGTTGACGTTTCCAGCTGGTTAAAAAGACAGCTGGTTGAGTTGACATTTCCAGCTGGTTAGACAGACAGACAGCTGGTTGAGTTGACATTTCCAGCTGATTAAACAGACAGCTGGTTGATTTGACATTTCCAGCAGGTTAGTTAAACAGTCAGCTGGTTGAGTTGACATTTCCAGCTGGTTAGACAGACAGACAGCTGGTTCAGTTGACATTTCCAGCTGGTTAAACTGACAAATACCTTGTTGAGTTGACATTTCCAGCTGGTTAAACAGACAGCTGGTTGAGTTGACATTTCCAGCTGGTTAAACAGACAGCTGGTTGAGTTGACATTTCCAGCAGGTTAGTTAAACAGACAGCTGGTTGAGTTGACATTTCCAGCTGGTTAAACAGACAGCTGGTTGAGTTGACATTTCCAGCTGGTTAAACAGACAGCTGGTTGAGTTGACATTTCCAGCTGGTTAAACAGACAGCTGGTTGAGTTGACGTTTCCAGCTGGTTAAACAGACTGCTAGTTGAGTTGACATTTCCAGCTGGTTAGACAGACAGACAGCTGGTTGAGTTGACATTTCCAGCAGGTTAGTTAAACAGACAGCTGGTTGAGTTGACATTTCCAGCTGCTTAGACAGACAGACAGCTGGTTGAGTTGACATTTCCAGCAGGTTAGTTAAACAGACAGCTGGTTTAGTTGACATTTCCAGCTGGTTAAACATACAGCTGGTTGAGTTGACATTCCCAGCAGGTTAGTTAAACAGACAGCTGGTTGAGTTGACATTTCTAGCTGGTTAGACAGACTGCTGTTTGAGTTGACATTTCCAGCTAGTTACACAGACAACTTGTTGAGTTGACATTTCCAGCTGGTTAGTTAGACAGCTGGTTGAGTTGACATTTCCAGCTGTTTAGACAGACAGCTGGTTGAGGTGACATTTCCAGCTGGTTAAACAGACAGACAGCTGGTTGAGTTGCAATTTCCAGCAGGTTAGACAGACAGCTGGTTGAGTTGAAGTTTCCAGCTGGTTAAAAAGACAGCTGGTTGAGTTGACATTTCCAGCTGGTTAAACAGACAGCTGGTTGAGTTGACATTTCCAGCAGGTTAAACAGACAGCTGGTTGAGTTGACATTTCAAGCAGGTTAAACAGACAGCTGGTTGAGTTGACATTTCCAGCTGGTTAAACAGACAGACAGCTGGTTGAGTTGCAATTTCCAGCAGGTTAGACAGACAGCTGGTTGAGTTAACATTTCCAGCTGGTTAAACAGACAGCTGGTTAAGTTGACATTTCCAGCAGGTTAAACAGACAGCTGGTTTAGTTGACATTTCCAGCTGGTTAAACAGACAGCTGGTTGAGTTGACATTTCCAGCTGGTTAAACAGACAGCTGGATGAGTTGACATTTCCAGCTGGTTAAACAGACAGCTGGTTGAGTTGACGTTTCCAGCTGGTTAAACAGACAAATAGCTTGTTGAGTTGACATTTCCAGCTGGTTAAACAGACAGCTGGTTGAGTTGACATTTCCAGCAGGTTAGTTAAACAGACAGCTGGTTTAGTTGACATTTCCAGCTGGTTAAACAGACAGCTGGTTGAGTTGACATTTCCAGCAGGTTAGTTAAACAGACAGCTGGTTTAGTTGACATTTCCAGCTGGTTAAACATACAGCTGGTTGAGTTGACATTTCCAGCAGGTTAGTTAAACAGACAGCTGGTTGAGTTGACATTTCTAGCTGGTTAGACAGACTGCTGTTTGAGTTGACATTTCCAGCTAGTTACACAGACAACTTGTTGAGTTGACATTTCCAGCTGGTTAGTTAGACAGCTGGTTGAGGTGACATTTCCAGCTGTTTAGACAGACAGCTGGTTGAGGTGACATTTCCAGCAGGTTAGACAGACAGACAGCTGGTTCAGTTGACATTTCCAGCTGGTTAAACAGACAGATACCTTGTTGAGTTGACATTTCCAGCTGGTTAAACAGACAGCTGGTTGAGTTGACATTTCCAGCTGGTTAAACAGACAGCTGGTTGAGTTGACATTTCCAGCAGGTTAGTTCAACAGACAGCTGGTTGAGTTTACATTTCCAGCTGGTTAAACTGACAGCTGGTTGAGTTGACATTTCCAGCTGGTTAAACAGACAGCTGGTTGAGTTGACATTTCCAGCTGGTTAAACAGACAGCTGGTTGAGTTGACGTTTCCAGCTGGTTAAACAGACTGCTAGTTGAGTTGACATTTCCAGCTGGTTAGACAGACAGACAGCTGGTTGAGTTGACATTTCCAGCAGGTTAGTTAAACAGACAGCTGGTTGAGTTGACATTTCCAGCTGGTTAGACAGACAGACAGCTGGTTGAGTTGACATTTCCAGCAGGTTAGTTAAACAGACAGCTGGTTGAGTTGACATTTCCAGCTGGTTAAACAGACAGACAGCTGGTTGAGTTGACATTTCCAGCAGGTTAGTTAAACAGACAGCTGGTTTAGTTGACGTTTCCAGCTGGTTAAACATACAGCTGGTTGAGTTGACATTCCCAGCAGGTTAGTTAAACAGACAGCTGGTTGAGTTGACATTTCTAGCTGGTTAGACAGACTGCTGTTTGAGTTGACATTTCAAGCTAGTTACACAGACAACTTGTTGAGTTGACATTTCCAGCTGGTTAGTTAGACAGCTGGTTGAGTTGACATTTCCAGCTGTTTAGACAGACAGCTGGTTGAGGTGACATTTCCAGCTGGTTAAACAGACAGACAGCTGGTTGAGTTGCAATTTCCAGCAGGTTAGACAGACAGCTGGTTGAGTTGACGTTTCCAGCTGGTTAAAAAGACAGCTGGTTGAGTTGACATTTCCAGCTGGTTAAACAGACAGCTGGTTGAGTTGACATTTTCAGCAGGTTAGTTAAACAGACAGCTGGTTTAGTTGACATTTCCAGCTGGTTAAACAGACAGCTGGTTGAGTTGACATTTCCAGCAGGTTAGTTAAACAGACAGCTGGTTTAGTTGACATTTCCAGCTGGTTAAACATACAGCTGGTTGAGTTGACATTTCCAGCAGGTTAGTTAAACAGACAGCTGGTTGAGTGGACATTTCTAGCTGGTTAGACAGACTGCTGTTTGAGTTGACATTTCCAGCTAGTTACACAGACAACTTGTTGAGTTGACATTTCCAGCTGGTTAGTTAGACAGCTGGTTGAGTTGACATTTCCAGCTGTTTAGACAGACAGCTGGTTGAGGTGACATTTCCAGCAGGTTAGACAGACAGACAGCTGGTTGAGTTGACATTTCCAGCTGGTTAAACAGACAGATACCTTGTTGAGTTGACATTTCCAGCTGGTTAAACAGACAGCTGGTTGAGTTGACATTTCCAGCTGGTTAAACAGACAGCTGGTTGAGTTGACATTTCCAGCAGGTTAGTTCAACAGACAGCTGGTTGAGTTTACATTTCCAGCTGGTTAAACAGACAGCTGGTTGATTTGACATTTCCAGCTGGTTAGTTAGACAGCTGGTTGAGTTGACATTTTCAGCTGGTTAGACAGACAGCTGGTTGAGGTGACATTTCCAGCAGGTTAGTTAGACAGACAGCTGGTTGAGTTGACATTTCCAGCTGGTTAAACAGACAGCTGGTTGAGTGGACATTTCCAGCAGGTTAAACAGACAGACAGCTGGTTGAGTTGACATTTCCAGCTGGTTAAACAGACAGACAGCTGGTTGAGGTGACATTTCCAGCAGGTTAGTTAGACAGACAGCTGGTTGAGTTAACATTTCCAGCTGGTTAAACAGACAGCTGGTTGAGTTGACATTTCCAGCTGGTTAAACAGACAGCTGGTTGAGTTGACATTTCCAGCTGGTTAAACAGACAGCTGGTTGAGTTTACATTTCCAGCTGGTTAAACAGACAGCTGGTTGAGTTGAGGTTTCCAGCTGGTTAAACAGACAGCTGGTTGATTTGACATTTCCAGCAGGTTAGTTAAACAGACAGCTGGTTGAGTTGACATTTCCAGCTGGTTAGACAGACAGACAGCTGGTTGAGTTGACATTTCCAGCTGGTTAAACTGACAAATACCTTGTTGAGTTGACATTTCCAGCAGGTTAGTTAAACAGACAGCTGGTTTAGTTGACATTTCCAGCTGGTTAAACATACAGCTGGTTGAGTTGACATTCCCAGCAGGTTAGTTAAACAGACAGCTGGTTGAGTTGACATTTCTAGCTGGTTAGACAGACTGCTGTTTGAGTTGACATTTCCAGCTAGTTACACAGACAACTTGTTGAGTTGACATTTCCAGCTGGTTAGTTAGACAGCTGGTTGAGTTGACATTTCCAGCTGTTTAGACAGACAGCTGGTTGAGGTGACATTTCCAGCTGGTTAAACAGACAGACAGCTGGTTGAGTTGCAATTTCCAGCAGGTTAGACAGACAGCTGGTTGAGTTGAAGTTTCCAGCTGGTTAAAAAGACAGCTGGTTGAGTTGACATTTCCAGCTGGTTAAACAGACAGCTGGTTGAGTTGACATTTCCAGCAGGTTAAACAGACAGCTGGTTGAGTTGACATTTCAAGCAGGTTAAACAGACAGCTGGTTGAGTTGACATTTCCAGCTGGTTAAACAGACAGACAGCTGGTTGAGTTGCAATTTCCAGCAGGTTAGACAGACAGCTGGTTGAGTTAACATTTCCAGCTGGTTAAACAGACAGCTGGTTAAGTTGACATTTCCAGCAGGTTAAACAGACAGCTGGTTGAGTTGACATTTCCAGCTGGTTAAACAGACAGCTGGTTGAGTTGACATTTCCAGCTGGTTAAACAGACAGCTGGATGAGTTGACATTTCCAGCTGGTTAAACAGACAGCTGGTTGAGTTGACGTTTCCAGCTGGTTAAACAGACAAATAGCTTGTTGAGTTGACATTTCCAGCTGGTTAAACAGACAGCTGGTTGAGTTGACATTTCCAGCAGGTTAGTTAAACAGACAGCTGGTTTAGTTGACATTTCCAGCTGGTTAAACAGACAGCTGGTTGAGTTGACATTTCCAGCAGGTTAGTTAAACAGACAGCTGGTTTAGTTGACATTTCCAGCTGGTTAAACATACAGCTGGTTGAGTTGACATTTCCAGCAGGTTAGTTAAACAGACAGCTGGTTGAGTTGACATTTCTAGCTGGTTAGACAGACTGCTGTTTGAGTTGACATTTCCAGCGAGTTACACAGACAACTTGTTGAGTTGACATTTCCAGCTGGTTAGTTAGACAGCTGGTTGAGTTGACATTTCCAGCTGTTTAGACAGACAGCTGGTTGAGGTGACATTTCCAGCAGGTTAGACAGACAGACAGCTGGTTGAGTTGACATTTCCAGCTGGTTAAACAGACAGATACCTTGTTGAGTTGACATTTCCAGCTGGTTAAACAGACAGCTGGTTGAGTTGACATTTCCAGCTGGTTAAACAGACAGCTGGTTGAGTTGACATTTCCAACAGGTTAGTTCAACAGACAGCTGGTTGAGTTTACATTTCCAGCTGGTTAAACAGACAGCTGGTTGATTTGACATTTCCAGCTGGTTAGTTAGACAGCTGGTTGAGTTGACATTTCCAGCTGGTTAGACAGACAGCTGGGTGAGGTGACATTTCCAGCAGGTTAGTTAGACAGACAGCTGGTTGAGTTGACATTTCCAGCTGGTTAAACAGACAGCTGGTTGAGTGGACATTTCCAGCAGGTTAAACAGACAGACAGCTGGTTGAGTTGACATTTCCAGCTGGTTAAACAGACAGAGAGCTGGTTGAGGTGACATTTCCAGCTGGTTAAACAGACAGACAGCTGGTTGAGGTGACATTTCCAGCAGGTTAGTTAGACAGACAGCTGGTTGAGTTTACATTTCCAGCTGGTTAAACAGACAGCTGGTTGAGTTGACGTTTCCAGCTGGTTAAACAGACAGCTGGTTGAGTTGACATTTCCAGCTGGTTAGACAGACAGACAGCTGGTTGAGTTGACATTTCCAGCTGATTAAACAGACAGCTGGTTGATTTGACATTTCCAGCAGGTTAGTTAAACAGACAGCTGGTTGAGTTGACATTTCCAGCTGGTTAGACAGACAGACAGCTGGTTGAGTTGACATTTCCAGCTGGTTAAACTGACAAATACCTTGTTGAGTTGACATTTCCAGCTGGTTAAACAGACAGCTGGTTGAGTTGATATTTCCAGCTGGTTAAACAGACAGCTGGTTGAGTTGACATTTCCAGCAGGTTAGTTAAACAGACAGCTGGTTGAGTTGACATTTCCAGCTGGTTAAACAGACAAATACCTTGTTGAGTTGACATTTCCAGCTGGTTAAACAGACAGCTGGTTGAGTTGACATTTCCAGCTGGTTAAACAGACAGCTGGTTGAGTTGACGTTTCCAGCTGGTTAAACAGACTGCTAGTTGAGTTGACATTTCCAGCTGGTTAGACAGACAGACAGCTGGTTGAGTTGACATTTCCAGCAGGTTAGTTAAACAGACAGCTGGTTGAGTTGACATTTCCAGCTGGTTAAACAGACAGACAGACAGCTGGTTGAGTTGACATTTCCAGCAGGTTAGTTAAACAGACAGCTGGTTTAGTTGACGTTTCCAGCTGGTTAAACATACAGCTGGTTGAGTTGACATTCCCAGCAGGTTAGTTAAACAGACAGCTGGTTGAGTTGACATTTCTAGCTGGTTAGACAGACTGCTGTTTGAGTTGACATTTCAAGCTAGTTACACAGACAACTTGTTGAGTTGACATTTCCAGCTGGTTAGTTAGACAGCTGGTTGAGTTGACATTTCCAGCTGGTTAAACAGACAGCTGGTTGAGTTGACATTTCCAGCAGGTTAGACAGACAGACAGCTGGTTGAGTTGCAATTTCCAGCAGGTTAGACAGACAGCTGGTTGAGTTGACGTTTCCAGCTGGTTAAAAAGACAGCTGGTTGAGTTGACATTTCCAGCTGGTTAAACAGACAGCTGGTTGAGTTGACATTTTCAGCAGGTTAGTTAAACAGACAGCTGGTTTAGTTGACATTTCCAGCTGGTTAAACAGACAGCTGGTTGAGTTGACATTTCCAGCAGGTTAGTTAAACAGACAGCTGGTTTAGTTGACATTTCCAGCTGGTTAAACATACAGCTGGTTGAGTTGACATTTCCAGCAGGTTAGTTAAACAGACAGCTGGTTGAGTTGACATTTCTAGCTGGTTAGACAGACTGCTGTTTGAGTTGACATTTCCAGCTAGTTACACAGACAACTTGTTGAGTTGACATTTCCAGCTGGTTAGTTAGACAGCTGGTTGAGTTGACATTTCCAGCTGTTTAGACAGACAGCTGGTTGAGGTGACATTTCCAGCAGGTTAGACAGACAGACAGCTGGTTGAGTTGACATTTCCAGCTGGTTAAACAGACAGATACCTTGTTGAGTTGACATTTCCAGCTGGTTAAACAGACAGCTGGTTGAGTTGACATTTCCAGCTGGTTAAACAGACAGCTGGTTGAGTTGACATTTCCAGCAGGTTAGTTCAACAGACAGCTGGTTGAGTTTACATTTCCAGCTGGTTAAACAGACAGCTGGTTGATTTGACATTTCCAGCTGGTTAGTTAGACAGCTGGTTGAGTTGACATTTCCAGCTGGTTAGACAGACAGCTGGTTGAGGTGACATTTCCAGCAGGTTAGTTAGACAGACAGCTGGTTGAGTTGACATTTCCAGCTGGTTAAACAGACAGCTGGTTGAGTGGACATTTCCAGCAGGTTAAACAGACAGACAGCTGGTTGAGTTGACATTTCCAGCTGGTTAAACAGACAGACAGCTGGTTGAGGTGACATTTCCAGCAGGTTAGTTAGACAGACAGCTGGTTGAGTTAACATTTCCAGCTGGTTAAACAGACAGCTGGTTGAGTTGACATTTCCAGCTGGTTAAACAGACAGCTGGTTGAGTTGACATTTCCAGCTGGTTAAACAGACAGCTGGTTGAGTTTACATTTCCAGCTGGTTAAACAGACAGCTGGTTGAGTTGAGGTTTCCAGCTGGTTAAACAGACAGCTGGTTGAGTTGACATTTCCAGCTGGTTAGACAGACAGACAGCTGGTTGAGTTGACATTTCCAGCTGATTAAACAGACAGCTGGTTGATTTGACATTTCCAGCAGGTTAGTTAAACAGACAGCTGGTTGAGTTGACATTTCCAGCTGGTTAGACAGACAGACAGCTGGTTGAGTTGACATTTCCAGCTGGTTAAACTGACAAATACCTTGTTGAGTTGACATTTCCAGCTGGTTAAACAGACAGCTGGTTGAGTTGACATTTCCAGCTGGTTAAACAGGCAGCTGGTTGAGTTGACATTTCCAGCTGTTTAGACAGACAGCTGGTTGAGGTGACATTTCCAGCTGGTTAAACAGACAGACAGCTGGTTGAGTTGCAATTTCCAGCAGGTTAGACAGACAGCTGGTTGAGTTGAAGTTTCCAGCTGGTTAAAAAGACAGCTGGTTGAGTTGACATTTCCAGCTGGTTAAACAGACAGCTGGTTGAGTTGACATTTCCAGCAGGTTAAACAGACAGCTGGTTGAGTTGACATTTCAAGCAGGTTAAACAGACAGCTGGTTGAGTTGACATTTCCAGCTGGTTAAACAGACAGACAGCTGGTTGAGTTGCAATTTCCAGCAGGTTAGACAGACAGCTGGTTGAGTTAACATTTCCAGCTGGTTAAACAGACAGCTGGTTAAGTTGACATTTCCAGCAGGTTAAACAGACAGCTGGTTGAGTTGACATTTCCAGCTGGTTAAACAGACAGCTGGTTGAGTTGACATTTCCAGCTGGTTAAACAGACAGCTGGATGAGTTGACATTTCCAGCTGGTTAAACAGACAGCTGGTTGAGTTGACGTTTCCAGCTGGTTAAACAGACAAATAGCTTGTTGAGTTGACATTTCCAGCTGGTTAAACAGACAGCTGGTTGAGTTGACATTTCCAGCAGGTTAGTTAAACAGACAGCTGGTTTAGTTGACATTTCCAGCTGGTTAACCTGTTGGGTCTAGGGGGCAGCATTTGCACGTCTGGATAAAAAAAATGTACCCGATTTAATCTGGTTACTAATCCTACCCAGTAACTACAATATGCATATACTTATTATATATGGATAGAAAACACTCTAAAGTTTCCAAAACTGTTTGAATGGTGTCTGTGAGTATAACAGAACTCATTTGGCAGGCAAAACCCTGAGACATTTTCTGACAGGAAGTGGATACCTGATGTGTTGTATTGACTTTAAACCTATCCCATTGAAAAACACAGGGGTTTAGGAATATTTTGGCACTTCCTATTGCTTCCACTAGATGTCACCAGCCTTTACAAAGTGTTTTGAGTCTTCTGGAGGGAGATCTGACCGAACAAGAGCCATGGAACGATGATGGCCCATTAGACACCTTGCGCGCGAGTTGATGTTGGGTACCCTCGTTCCAATACGTTATAAAAGAGTATGCATTCGTCCACCTTGAATATTATTCATGTTCTGGTTAAAAAAGGCCCTAATGATTTATGCTATACAACGTTTGACATGTTTGAACGAACGGAAATATATTTTTTCCCCTCGTTCATGACGAGAAGTCCGGCTGGCTTACATCATGTGCTAACGAGACGGAGATTTTTGGACATAAATGATGAGCTTTTTTGAACAAAACTACATTCGTTATGGACCTGTGATACCTGGAAGTGACATCTGATGAAGAGAATCAAAGGTAATGGATTATTTACATAGTATTTTCGATTTTAGATCTCCCCAACATGACGTCTAGTCTGTATCGCAACGCGTATTTTTCTGGGCGCAGTGCTCAGATTATTGCAAAGTGTGATTTCCCAGTAAGGTTATTTTTAAATCTGGCAAGTTGATTGCGTTCAAAAGATGTAAATCTATAATTCTTTAAATGACAATATAATATTTTACCAATGTTTTCTAATTTTAATTATTTAATTTGTGACGCTGACTTGACTGCCGGTTATTGGAGGGAAACGATTTCCTCAACATCAATGCCATAGTAAAACGCTGTTTTTGGATATAAATATCAACTTGATAGAACTAAAAATGCATGCATTGTCTAACATAATGTCCTAGGAGTGTCATCTGATGGAGATTGTAAAAGGTTAGTGTATCATTTTAGCTGGTTTTATGGTTTTGGTGACCCTGTCTTTGACTTGACAAAACATTACACACAACTCTTGTAAATGTACTGTCCTAACATACTCTAAATTTATGCTTTCGCCGTAAAACCTTTTTGAAATCGTAAAACGTGGTTAGATTAAGGAGATGTTTATGTTTCAAATGGTGTAACATAGTTGTATTTTTGAAAAATTTGAATTTTGACATTTATTTGGATTCAAATTTGCCGCTCTTGAAATGCACCTGCTGTTGATGGAGTGCACCACGGGTGGCACGCTAGCGTCCCACCTAGCCCCAAGAGGTTAAACAGACAGCTGGTTGAGTTGACATTTCCAGCAGGTTAGTTAAACAGACAGCTGGTTTAGTTGACATTTCCAGCTGGTTAAACATACAGCTGGTTGAGTTGACATTTCCAGCAGGTTAGTTAAACAGACAGCTGGTTGAGTTGACATTTCTAGCTGGTTAGACAGACTGCTGTTTGAGTTGACATTTCCAGCTAGTTACACAGACAACTTGTTGAGTTGACATTTCCAGCTGGTTAGTTAGACAGCTGGTTGAGTTGACATTTCCAGCTGTTTAGACAGACAGCTGGTTGAGGTGACATTTCCAGCAGGTTAGACAGACAGACAGCTGGTTGAGTTGACATTTCCAGCTGGTTAAACAGACAGATACCTTGTTGAGTTGACATTTCCAGCTGGTTAAACAGACAGCTGGTTGAGTTGACATTTCCAGCTGGTTAAACACACAGCTGGTTGAGTTGACATTTCCAGCAGGTTAGTTCAACAGACAGCTGGTTGAGTTTACATTTCCAGCTGGTTAAACAGACAGCTGGTTGATTTGACATTTCCAGCTGGTTAGTTAGACAGCTGGTTGAGTTGACATTTCCAGCTGGTTAGACAGACAGCTGGTTGAGGTGACATTTCCAGCAGGTTAGTTAGACAGACAGCTGGTTGAGTTGACATTTCCAGCTGGTTAAACAGACAGCTGGTTGAGTGGACATTTCCAGCAGGTTAAACAGACAGACAGCTGGTTGAGTTGACATTTCCAGCTGGTTAAACAGACAGACAGCTGGTTGAGTTGACATTTCTAGCTGGTTAGACAGACTGCTGTTTGAGTTGACATTTCCAGCTAGTTACACAGACAACTTGTTGAGTTGACATTTCCAGCTGGTTAGTTAGACAGCTGGTTGAGTTGACATTTCCAGCTGTTTAGACAGACAGCTGGTTGAGGTGACATTTCCAGCTGGTTAAACAGACAGACAGCTGGTTGAGTTGCAATTTCCAGCAGGTTAGACAGACAGCTGGTTGAGTTGACGTTTCCAGCTGGTTAAAAAGACAGCTGGTTGAGTTGACATTTCCAGCTGGTTAAACAGACAGCTGGTTGAGTTGACATTTCCAGCAGGTTAAACAGACAGCTGGTTGAGTTGACATTTCAAGCAGGTTAAACAGACAGCTGGTTGAGTTGACATTTCCAGCTGGTTAAACAGACAGACAGCTGGTTGAGTTGCAATTTCCAGCAGGTTAGACAGACAGCTGGTTGAGTTAACATTTCCAGCTGGTTAAACAGACAGCTGGTTAAGTTGACATTTCCAGCAGGTTAAACAGACAGCTGGTTGAGTTGACATTTCCAGCTGGTTAAACAGACAGCTGGTTGAGTTGACATTTCCAGCTGGTTAAACAGACAGCTGGATGAGTTGACATTTCCAGCTGGTTAAACAGACAGCTGGTTGAGTTGACGTTTCCATCTGGTTAAACAGACAAATAGCTGGTTGAGTTGACATTTCCAGCTGGTTAAACAGACAGCTGGTTGAGTTGACATTTCCAGCAGGTTAGTTAAACACACAGCTGGTTTAGTTGACATTTCCAGCTGGTTAAACAGACAGCTGGTTGAGTTGACATTTCCAGCAGGTTAGTTAAACAGACAGCTGGTTTAGTTGACATTTCCAGCTGGTTAAACATACAGCTGGTTGAGTTGACATTTCCAGCAGGTTAGTTAAACAGACAGCTGGTTGAGTTGACATTTCTAGCTGGTTAGACAGACTGCAGTTTGAGTTGACATTTCCAGCTAGTTACACAGACAACTTGTTGAGTTGACATTTCCAGCTGGTTAGTTAGACAGCTGGTTGAGTTGACATTTCCAGCTGTTTAGACAGACAGCTGGTTGAGGTGACATTTCCAGCAGGTTAGACAGACAGACAGCTGGTTGAGTTGACATTTCCAGCTGGTTAAACAGACAGATACCTTGTTGAGTTGACATTTCCAGCTGGTTAAACAGACAGCTGGTTGAGTTGACATTTCCAGCTGGTTAAACAGACAGCTGGTTGAGTTGACATTTCCAGCAGGTTAGTTCAACAGACAGCTGGTTGAGTTGACATTTCCAGCTGGTTAAACAGACAGCTGGTTGATTTGACATTTCCAGCTGGTTAGTTAGACAGCTGGTTGAGTTGACATTTCCAGCTGGTTAGACAGACAGCTGGTTGATTTGACATTTCCAGCAGGTTAGTTAAACAGACAGCTGGTTGAGTTGACATTTCCAGCTGGTTAGACAGACAGACAGCTGGTTGAGTTGACATTTCCAGCTGGTTAAACTGACAAATACCTTGTTGAGTTGACATTTCCAGCTGGTTAAACAGACAGCTGGTTGAGTTGACATTTCCAGCAGGTTAAACAGACAGCTGGTTGAGTTGACATTTCCAGCAGGTTAGTTAAACAGACAGCTGGTTGAGTTGACATTTACAGCTGGTTAAACAGACAGCTGGTTGAGTTGACATTTCCAGCTGGTTAAACAGACAGCTGGTTGAGTTGACGTTTCCAGCTGGTTAAACAGACTGCTGGTTGAGTTGACATTTCCAGCTGGTTAGACAGACAGACAGCTGGTTGAGTTGACATTTCCAGCAGGTTAGTTAAACAGACAGCTGGTTGAGTTGACATTTCCAGCTGGTTAGACAGACAGACAGCTGGTTGAGTTGACATTTCCAGCAGGTTAGTTAAACAGACAGCTGGTTTAGTTGACATTTCCAGCTGGTTAAACATACAGCTGGTTGAGTTGACATTCCCAGAGGTTAGTTAAACAGACAGCTGGTTGAGTTGACATTTCTAGCTGGTTAGACAGACTGCTGTTTGAGTTGACATTTCCAGCAAGTTACACAGACAACTTGTTGAGTTGACATTTCCAGCTGGTTAGTTAGACAGCTGGTTGAGTTGACATTTCCAGCTGTTTAGACAGACAGCTGGTTGAGGTGACATTTCCAGCAGGTTAGACAGACAGACAGCTGGTTGAGTTGACATTTCCAGCTGGTTAAACAGACAGATACCTTGTTGAGTTGACATTTCCAGCTCGTTAAACAGACAGCTGGTTGAGTTGACATTTCCAGCTGGTTAAACAGACAGCTGGTTGAGTTGACATTTCCAGCAGGTTAGTTAAACAGACAGCTGGTTGAGTTGACATTTCCAGCTGGTTAAACAGACAGCTGGTTGAGGTGACATTTCCAGCAGGTTAGTTAGACAGACAGCTGGTTGAGTTGACATTTCCAGCTGGTTAAACAGACAGCTGGTTGAGTGGACATTTCCAGCAGGTTAAACAGACAGACAGCTGGTTGAGTTGACATTTCCAGCTGGTTAAACAGACAGACAGCTGGTTGAGTTGACATTTCCAGCTGGTTAAACAGACAGCTGGTTGAGATGACATTTCCAGCTGGTTAAACAGACAGCTGGTTGAGTTGACATTTCAAGCAGGTTAAACAGACAGCTGGTTGAGTTGACATTTCAAGCAGGTTAAACAGACAGCTGGTTGAGTTGACATTTCCAGCTGGTTAAACAGACAGACAGCTGGTTGAGTTGCAATTTCCAGCAGGTTAGACAGACAGCTGGTTGAGTTAACATTTCCAGCTGGTTAAACAGACAGCTGGTTGAGTTGACATTTCCAGCTGGTTAAACAGACAGCTGGTTGAGTTGACATTTCCAGCTGGTTAAACAGACAGCTGGATGAGTTGACATTTCCAGCTGGTTAAACAGACAGCTGGTTGAGTTGACGTTTCCAGCTGGTTAAACAGACAGCTGGTTGAGTTGACATTTCCAGCTGGTTAGACAGACAGACAGCTGGTTGAGTTGACATTTCCAGCTGGTTAAACAGACAAATACCTTGTTGAGTTGACATTTCCAGCTGGTTAAACAGACAGCTGGTTGAGTTGACATTTCCAGCAGGTTAGTTAAACAGACAGCTGGTTTAGTTGACATTTCCAGCTGGTTAAACATACAGCTGGTTGAGTTGACATTTCCAGCAGGTTAAACAGACAGACAGCTGGTTGAGTTGACATTTCCAGCTGGTTAAACAGACAGACAGCTGGTTGAGGTGAAATTTCCAGCAGGTTAGTTAGACAGACAGCTGGTTGAGTTAACATTTCCAGCTGGTTAAACAGACAGCTGGTTGAGTTGACATTTCCAGCTGGTTAAACAGACAGCTGGTTGAGTTGACATTTCCAGCTGGTTAAACAGACAGCTGGTTGAGTTTACATTTCCAGCTGGTTAAACAGACAGCTGGTTGAGTTGACGTTTCCAGCTGGTTAAACAGACAGCTGGTTGAGTTGACATTTCCAGCTGGTTAGACAGACAGACAGCTGGTTGAGTTGACATTTCCAGCTGATTAAACAGACAGCTGGTTGATTTGACATTTCCAGCAGGTTAGTTAAACAGACAGCTGGTTGAGTTGACATTTCCAGCTGGTTAGACAGACAGACAGCTGGTTGAGTTGACATTTCCAGCTGGTTAAACTGTCAAATACCTTGTTGAGTTGACATTTCCAGCTGGTTAAACAGACAGCTGGTTGAGTTGACATTTCCAGCTGGTTAAACAGACAGCTGGTTGAGTTGACATTTCCAGCAGGTTAGTTAAACAGACAGCTGGTTGAGTTGACATTTCCAGCTGGTTAAACAGACAAATACCTTTTTGAGTTGACATTTCCAGCTGGTTAAACAGACAGCTGGTTGAGTTGACATTTCCAGCTGGTTAAACAGACAGCTGGTTGAGTTGACGTTTCCAGCTGGTTAAACAGACTGCTAGTTGAGTTGACATTTCCAGCTGGTTAGACAGACAGACAGCTGGTTGAGTTGACATTTCCAGCAGGTTAGTTAAACAGACAGCTGGTTTAGTTGACATTTCCAGCTGGTTAAACATACAGCTGGTTGAGTTGACATTCCCAGCAGGTTAGTTAAACAGACAGCTGGTTGAGTTGACATTTCTAGCTGGTTAGACAGACTGCTGTTTGAGTTGACATTTCCAGCTAGTTACACAGACAACTTGTTGAGTTGACATTTCCAGCTGGTTAGTTAGACAGCTGGTTGAGTTGACATTTCCAGCTGTTTAGACAGACAGCTGGTTGAGGTGACATTTCCAGCTGGTTAAACAGACAGACAGCTGGTTGAGTTGCAATTTCCAGCAGGTTAGACAGACAGCTGGTTGAGTTGACGTTTCCAGCTGGTTAAAAAGACAGCTGGTTGAGTTGACATTTCCAGCTGGTTAAACAGACAGCTGGTTGAGTTGACATTTCCAGCAGGTTAAACAGACAGCTGGTTGAGTTGACATTTCAAGCAGGTTAAACAGACAGCTGGTTGAGTTGACATTTCCAGCTGGTTAAACAGACAGACAGCTGATTGAGTTGACATTTCCAGCTGTTTAGACAGACAGCTGGTTGAGTTGACGTTTCCAGCTGGTTAAACGGACAAATAGCTTGTTGAGTTGACATTTCCAGCTGGTTAAACAGACAGCTGGTTGAGTTGACATTTCCAGCAGGTTAGTTAAACAGACAGCTGGTTTAGTTGACATTTCCAGCTGGTTAACCTGTTGGGTCTAGGGGGCAGCATTTGCACGTCTGGATAAAAAAAATGTACCCGATTTAATCTGGTTACTAATCCTACCCAGTAACTACAATATGCATATACTTATTATATATGGATAGAAAACACTCTAAAGTTTCCAAAACTGTTTGAATGGTGTCTGTGAGTATAACAGAACTCATTTGGCAGGCAAAACCCTGAGACATTTTCTGACAGGAAGTGGATACCTGATGTGTTGTATTGACTTTAAACCTATCCCATTGAAAAACACAGGGGTTTAGGAATATTTTGGCACTTCCTATTGCTTCCACTAGATGTCACCAGCCTTTACAAAGTGTTTTGAGTCTTCTGGAGGGAGATCTGACCGAACAAGAGCCATGGAACGATGATGGCCCATTAGACACCTTGCGCGCGAGTTGATGTTGGGTACCCTCGTTCCAATACGTTATAAAAGAGTATGCATTCGTCCACCTTGAATATTATTCATGTTCTGGTTAAAAAAGGCCCTAATGATTTATGCTATACAACGTTTGACATGTTTGAACGAACGGAAATATATTTTTTCCCCTCGTTCATGACGAGAAGTCCGGCTGGCTTACATCATGTGCTAACGAGACGGAGATTTTTGGACATAAATGATGAGCTTTTTTGAACAAAACTACATTCGTTATGGACCTGTGATACCTGGAAGTGACATCTGATGAAGAGAATCAAAGGTAATGGATTATTTACATAGTATTTTCGATTTTAGATCTCCCCAACATGACGTCTAGTCTGTATCGCAACGCGTATTTTTCTGGGCGCAGTGCTCAGATTATTGCAAAGTGTGATTTCCCAGTAAGGTTATTTTTAAATCTGGCAAGTTGATTGCGTTCAAAAGTTGTAAATCTATAATTCTTTAAATGACAATATAATATTTTACCAATGTTTTCTAATTTTAATTATTTAATTTGTGACGCTGACTTGACTGCCGGTTATTGGAGGGAAACGATTTCCTCAACATCAATGCCATAGTAAAACGCTGTTTTTGGATATAAATATCAACTTGATAGAACTAAAAATGCATGCATTGTCTAACATAATGTCCTAGGAGTGTCATCTGATGGAGATTGTAAAAGGTTAGTGTATCATTTTAGCTGGTTTTATGGTTTTGGTGACCCTGTCTTTGACTTGACAAAACATTACACACAACTCTTGTAAATGTACTGTCCTAACATACTCTAAATTTATGCTTTCGCCGTAAAACCTTTTTGAAATCGTAAAACGTGGTTAGATTAAGGAGATGTTTATCTTTCAAATGGTGTAACATAGTTGTATTTTTGAGAAATTTGAATTTTGACATTTATTTGGATTCAAATTTGCCGCTCTTGAAATGCACCTGCTGTTGATGGAGTGCACCACGGGTGGCACGCTAGCGTCCCACCTAGCCCCAAGAGGTTAAACAGACAGCTGGTTGAGTTGACATTTCCAGCAGGTTAGTTAAACAGACAGCTGGTTTAGTTGACATTTCCAGCTGGTTAAACATACAGCTGGTTGAGTTGACATTTCCAGCAGGTTAGTTAAACAGACAGCTGGTTGAGTTGACATTTCTAGCTGGTTAGACAGACTGCTGTTTGAGTTGACATTTCCAGCTAGTTACACAGACAACTTGTTGAGTTGACATTTCCAGCTGGTTAGTTAGACAGCTGGTTGAGTTGACATTTCCAGCTGTTTAGACAGACAGCTGGTTGAGGTGACATTTCCAGCAGGTTAGACAGACAGACAGCTGGTTGAGTTGACATTTCCAGCTGGTTAAACAGACAGATACCTTGTTGAGTTGACATTTCCAGCTGGTTAAACAGACAGCTGGTTGAGTTGACATTTCCAGCTGGTTAAACAGACAGCTGGTTGAGTTGACATTTCCAGCAGGTTAGTTCAACAGACAGCTGGTTGAGTTTACATTTCCAGCTGGTTAAACAGACAGCTGGTTGATTTGACATTTCCAGCTGGTTAGTTAGACAGCTGGTTGAGTTGACATTTCCAGCTGGTTAGACAGACAGCTGGTTGAGGTGACATTTCCAGCAGGTTAGTTAGACAGACAGCTGGTTGAGTTGACATTTCCAGCTGGTTAAACAGACAGCTGGTTGAGTGGACATTTCCAGCAGGTTAAACAGACAGACAGCTGGTTGAGTTGACATTTCCAGCTGGTTAAACAGACAGACAGCTGGTTGAGGTGACATTTCCAGCAGGTTAGTTAGACAGACAGCTGGTTGAGTTAACATTTCCAGCTGGTTAAACAGACAGCTGGTTGAGTTGACATTTCCAGCTGGTTAAACAGACAGCTGGTTGAGTTGACATTTCCAGCTGGTTAAACAGACAGCTGGTTGAGTTTACATTTCCAGCTGGTTAAACAGACAGCTGGTTGAGTTGACGTTTCCAGCTGGTTAAACAGACAGCTGGTTGAGTTGACATTTCCAGCTGGTTAGACAGACAGACAGCTGGTTGAGTTGACATTTCCAGCTGATTAAACAGACAGCTGGTTGATTTGACATTTCCAGCAGGTTAGTTAAACAGACAGCTGGTTGAGTTGACATTTCCAGCTGGTTAGACAGACAGACAGCTGGTTGAGTTGACATTTCCAGCTGGTTAAACTGACAAATACCTTGTTGAGTTGACATTTCCAGCTGGTTAAACAGACAGCTGGTTGAGTTGACATTTCCAGCTGGTTAAACAGACAGCTGGTTGAGTTGACATTTCCAGCAGGTTAGTTAAACAGACAGCTGGTTGAGTTGACATTTCCAGCTGGTTAAACAGACAAATACCTTGTTGAGTTGACATTTCCAGCTGGTTAAACAGACAGCTGGTTGAGTTGACATTTCCAGCTGGTTAAACAGACAGCTGGTTGAGTTGACGTTTCCAGCTGGTTAAACAGACTGCTAGTTGAGTTGACATTTCCAGCTGGTTAGACAGACAGACAGCTGGTTGAGTTGACATTTCCAGCAGGTTAGTTAAACAGACAGCTGGTTGAGTTGACATTTCCAGCTGGTTAGACAGACAGACAGCTGGTTGAGTTGACATTTCCAGCAGGTTAGTTAAACAGACAGCTGGTTTAGTTGACATTTCCAGCTGGTTAAACATACAGCTGGTTGAGTTGACATTCCCAGCAGGTTAGTTAAACAGACAGCTGGTTGAGTTGACATTTCTAGCTGGTTAGACAGACTGCTGTTTGAGTTGACATTTCCAGCTAGTTACACAGACAACTTGTTGAGTTGACATTTCCAGCTGGTTAGTTAGACAGCTGGTTGAGTTGACATTTCCAGCTGTTTAGACAGACAGCTGGTTGAGGTGACATTTCCAGCTGGTTAAACAGACAGACAGCTGGTTGAGTTGCAATTTCCAGCAGGTTAGACAGACAGCTGGTTGAGTTGACGTTTCCAGCTGGTTAAAAAGACAGCTGGTTGAGTTGACATTTCCAGCTGGTTAAACAGACAGCTGGTTGAGTTGACATTTCCAGCAGGTTAAACAGACAGCTGGTTGAGTTGACATTTCAAGCAGGTTAAACAGACAGCTGGTTGAGTTGACATTTCCAGCTGGTTAAACAGACAGACAGCTGGTTGAGTTGACATTTCCAGCTGTTTAGACAGACAGCTGGTTGAGGTGACATTTCCAGCAGGTTAGACAGACAGACAGCTGGTTGAGTTGACATTTCCAGCTGGTTAAACAGACAGATACCTTGTTGAGTTGACATTTCCAGCTGGTTAAACAGACAGCTGGTTGAGTTGACATTTCCAGCTGGTTAAACAGACAGCTGGTTGAGTTGACATTTCCAGCAGGTTAGTTCAACAGACAGCTGGTTGAGTTTACATTTCCAGCTGGTTAAACAGACAGCTGGTTGATTTGACATTTCCAGCTGGTTAGTTAGACAGCTGGTTGAGTTGACATTTCCAGCTGGTTAGACAGACAGCTGGTTGAGGTGACATTTCCAGCAGGTTAGTTAGACAGACAGCTGGTTGAGTTGACATTTCCAGCTGGTTAAACAGACAGCTGGTTGAGTGGACATTTCCAGCAGGTTAAACAGACAGACAGCTGCTTGAGTTGACATTTCCAGCTGGTTAAACAGACAGACAGCTGGTTGAGGTGACATTTCCAGCAGGTTAGTTAGACAGACAGCTGGTTGAGTTAACATTTCCAGCTGGTTAAACAGACAGCTGGTTGAGTTGACATTTCCAGCTGGTTAAACAGACAGCTGGTTGAGTTGACATTTCCAGCTGGTTAAACAGACAGCTGGTTGAGTTTACATTTCCAGCTGGTTAAACAGACAGCTGGTTGAGTTGACGTTTCCAGCTGGTTAAACAGACAGCTGGTTGAGTTGACATTTCCAGCTGGTTAGACAGACAGACAGCTGGTTGAGTTGACATTTCCAGCTGATTAAACAGACAGCTGGTTGATTTGACATTTCCAGCAGGTTAGTTAAACAGACAGCTGGTTGAGTTGACATTTCCAGCTGGTTAGACAGACAGACAGCTGGTTGAGTTGACATTTCCAGCTGGTTAAACTGACAAATACCTTGTTGAGTTGACATTTCCAGCTGGTTAAACAGACAGCTGGTTGAGTTGACATTTCCAGCTGGTTAAACAGACAGCTGGTTGAGTTGACATTTCCAGCAGGTTAGTTAAACAGACAGCTGGTTGAGTTGACATTTCCAGCTGGTTAAACAGACAAATACCTTGTTGAGTTGACATTTCCAGCTGGTTAAACAGACAGCTGGTTGAGTTGACATTTCCAGCTGGTTAAACAGACAGCTGGTTGAGTTGACGTTTCCAGCTGGTTAAACAGACTGCTAGTTGAGTTGACATTTCCAGCTGGTTAGACAGACAGACAGCTGGTTGAGTTGACATTTCCAGCAGGTTAGTTAAACAGACAGCTGGTTGAGTTGACATTTCCAGCTGGTTAGACAGACAGACAGCTGGTTGAGTTGACATTTCCAGCAGGTTAGTTAAACAGACAGCTGGTTTAGTTGACATTTCCAGCTGGTTAAACATACAGCTGGTTGAGTTGACATTCCCAGCAGGTTAGTTAAACAGACAGCTGGTTGAGTTGACATTTCTAGCTGGTTAGACAGACTGCTGTTTGAGTTGACATTTCCAGCTAGTTACACAGACAACTTGTTGAGTTGACATTTCCAGCTGGTTAGTTAGACAGCTGGTTGAGTTGACATTTCCAGCTGTTTAGACAGACAGCTGGTTGAGGTGACATTTCCAGCTGGTTAAACAGACAGACAGCTGGTTGAGTTGCAATTTCCAGCAGGTTAGACAGACAGCTGGTTGAGTTGACGTTTCCAGCTGGTTAAAAAGACAGCTGGTTGAGTTGACATTTCCAGCTGGTTAAACAGACAGCTGGTTGAGTTGACATTTCCATCAGGTTAAACAGACAGCTGGTTGAGTTGACATTTCAAGCAGGTTAAACAGACAGCTGGTTGAGTTGACATTTCCAGCTGGTTAAACAGACAGACAGCTGGTTGAGTTGCAATTTCCAGCAGGTTAGACAGACAGCTGGTTGAGTTAACATTTCCAGCTGGTTAAACAGACAGCTGGTTAAGTTGACATTTCCAGCAGGTTAAACAGACAGCTGGTTGAGTTGACATTTCCAGCTGGTTAAACAGACAGCTGGTTGAGTTGACATTTCCAGCTGGTTAAACAGACAGCTGGATGAGTTGACATTTCCAGCTGGTTAAACAGACAGCTGGTTGAGTTGACGTTTCCAGCTGGTTAAACAGACAAATAGCTGGTTGAGTTGACATTTCCAGCTGGTTAAACAGACAGCTGGTTGAGTTGACATTTCCAGCAGGTTAGTTAAACACACAGCTGGTTGAGTTGACATTTCCAGCAGGTTAGTTAAACAGACAGCTGGTTGAGTTGACATTTCCAGCTGGTTAAACAGACAAATACCTTGTTGAGTTGACATTTCCAGCTGGTTAAACAGACAGCTGGTTGAGTTGACATTTCCAGCTGGTTAAACAGACAGCTGGTTGAGTTGACGTTTCCAGCTGGTTAAACAGACTGCTAGTTGAGTTGACATTTCCAGCTGGTTAGACAGACAGACAGCTGGTTGAGTTGACATTTCCAGCAGGTTAGTTAAACAGACAGCTGGTTGAGTTGACATTTCCAGCTGGTTAGACAGACAGACAGCTGGTTGAGTTGACATTTCCAGCAGGTTAGTTAAACAGACAGCTGGTTTAGTTGACATTTCCAGCTGGTTAAACATACAGCTGGTTGAGTTGACATTCCCAGCAGGTTAGTTAAACAGACAGCTGGTTGAGTTGACATTTCTAGCTGGTTAGACAGACTGCTGTTTGAGTTGACATTTCCAGCTAGTTACACAGACAACTTGTTGAGTTGACATTTCCAGCTGGTTAGTTAGACAGCTGGTTGAGTTGACATTTCCAGCTGTTTAGACAGACAGCTGGTTGAGGTGACATTTCCAGCTGGTTAAACAGACAGACAGCTGGTTGAGTTGCAATTTCCAGCAGGTTAGACAGACAGCTGGTTGAGTTGACGTTTCCAGCTGGTTAAAAAGACAGCTGGTTGAGTTGACATTTCCAGCTGGTTAAACAGACAGCTGGTTGAGTTGACATTTCCATCAGGTTAAACAGACAGCTGGTTGAGTTGACATTTCAAGCAGGTTAAACAGACAGCTGGTTGAGTTGACATTTCCAGCTGGTTAAACAGACAGACAGCTGGTTGAGTTGCAATTTCCAGCAGGTTAGACAGACAGCTGGTTGAGTTAACATTTCCAGCTGGTTAAACAGACAGCTGGTTAAGTTGACATTTCCAGCAGGTTAAACAGACAGCTGGTTGAGTTGACATTTCCAGCTGGTTAAACAGACAGCTGGTTGAGTTGACATTTCCAGCTGGTTAAACAGACAGCTGGATGAGTTGACATTTCCAGCTGGTTAAACAGACAGCTGGTTGAGTTGACGTTTCCAGCTGGTTAAACAGACAAATAGCTGGTTGAGTTGACATTTCCAGCTGGTTAAACAGACAGCTGGTTGAGTTGACATTTCCAGCAGGTTAGTTAAACACACAGCTGGTTTAGTTGACATTTCCAGCTGGTTAAACAGACAGCTGGTTGAGTTGACATTTCCAGCAGGTTAGTTAAACAGACAGCTGGTTTAGTTGACATTTCCAGCTGGTTAAACATACAGCTGGTTGAGTTGACATTTCCAGCAGGTTAGTTAAACAGACAGCTGGTTGAGTTGACATTTCTAGCTGGTTAGACAGACTGCAGTTTGAGTTGACATTTCCAGCTAGTTACACAGACAACTTGTTGAGTTGACATTTCCAGCTGGTTAGTTAGACAGCTGGTTGAGTTGACATTTCCAGCTGTTTAGACAGACAGCTGGTTGAGGTGACATTTCCAGCAGGTTAGACAGACAGACAGCTGGTTGAGTTGACATTTCCAGCTGGTTAAACAGACAGATACCTTGTTGAGTTGACATTTCCAGCTGGTTAAACAGACAGCTGGTTGAGTTGACATTTCCAGCTGGTTAAACAGACAGCTGGTTGAGTTGACATTTCCAGCAGGTTAGTTCAACAGACAGCTGGTTGAGTTGACATTTCCAGCTGGTTAAACAGACAGCTGGTTGATTTGACATTTCCAGCTGGTTAGTTAGACAGCTGGTTGAGTTGACATTTCCAGCTGGTTAGACAGACAGCTGGTTGATTTGACATTTCCAGCAGGTTAGTTAAACAGACAGCTGGTTGAGTTGACATTTCCAGCTGGTTAGACAGACAGACAGCTGGTTGAGTTGACATTTCCAGCTGGTTAAACTGACAAATACCTTGTTGAGTTGACATTTCCAGCTGGTTAAACAGACAGCTGGTTGAGTTGACATTTCCAGCAGGTTAAACAGACAGCTGGTTGAGTTGACATTTCCAGCAGGTTAGTTAAACAGACAGCTGGTTGAGTTGACATTTACAGCTGGTTAAACAGACAGCTGGTTGAGTTGACATTTCCAGCTGGTTAAACAGACAGCTGGTTGAGTTGACGTTTCCAGCTGGTTAAACAGACTGCTGGTTGAGTTGACATTTCCAGCTGGTTAGACAGACAGACAGCTGGTTGAGTTGACATTTCCAGCAGGTTAGTTAAACAGACAGCTGGTTGAGTTGACATTTCCAGCTGGTTAGACAGACAGACAGCTGGTTGAGTTGACATTTCCAGCAGGTTAGTTAAACAGACAGCTGGTTTAGTTGACATTTCCAGCTGGTTAAACATACAGCTGGTTGAGTTGACATTCCCAGAGGTTAGTTAAACAGACAGCTGGTTGAGTTGACATTTCTAGCTGGTTAGACAGACTGCTGTTTGAGTTGACATTTCCAGCAAGTTACACAGACAACTTGTTGAGTTGACATTTCCAGCTGGTTAGTTAGACAGCTGGTTGAGTTGACATTTCCAGCTGTTTAGACAGACAGCTGGTTGAGGTGACATTTCCAGCAGGTTAGACAGACAGACAGCTGGTTGAGTTGACATTTCCAGCTGGTTAAACAGACAGATACCTTGTTGAGTTGACATTTCCAGCACGTTAAACAGACAGCTGGTTGAGTTGACATTTCCAGCTGGTTAAACAGACAGCTGGTTGAGTTGACATTTCCAGCAGGTTAGTTAAACAGACAGCTGGTTGAGTTGACATTTCCAGCTGGTTAAACAGACAGCTGGTTGAGGTGACATTTCCAGCAGGTTAGTTAGACAGACAGCTGGTTGAGTTGACATTTCCAGCTGGTTAAACAGACAGCTGGTTGAGTGGACATTTCCAGCAGGTTAAACAGACAGACAGCTGGTTGAGTTGACATTTCCAGCTGGTTAAAGAGACAGACAGCTGGTTGAGTTGACATTTCCAGCTGGTTAAACAGACAGCTGGTTGAGATGACATTTCCAGCTGGTTAAACAGACAGCTGGTTGAGTTGATATTTCAAGCAGGTTAAACAGACAGCTGGTTGAGTTGACATTTCAAGCAGGTTAAACAGACAGCTGGTTGAGTTGACATTTCCAGCTGGTTAAACAGACAGACAGCTGGTTGAGTTGCAATTTCCAGCAGGTTAGACAGACAGCTGGTTGAGTTAACATTTCCAGCTGGTTAAACAGACAGCTGGTTGAGTTGACATTTCCAGCTGGTTAAACAGACAGCTGGTTGAGTTGACATTTCCAGCTGGTTAAACAGACAGCTGGATGAGTTGACATTTCCAGCTGGTTAAACAGACAGCTGGTTGAGTTGACGTTTCCAGCTGGTTAAACAGACAGCTGGTTGAGTTGACATTTCCAGCTGGTTAGACAGACAGACAGCTGGTTGAGTTGACATTTCCAGCTGGTTAAACAGACAAATACCTTGTTGAGTTGACATTTCCAGCTGGTTAAACAGACAGCTGGTTGAGTTGACATTTCCAGCAGGTTAGTTAAACAGACAGCTGGTTTAGTTGACATTTCCAGCTGGTTAAACATACAGCTGGTTGAGTTGACATTTCCAGCAGGTTAAACAGACAGACAGCTGGTTGAGTTGACATTTCCAGCTGGTTAAACAGACAGACAGCTGGTTGGGGTGAAATTTCCAGCAGGTTAGTTAGACAGACAGCTGGTTGAGTTAACATTTCCAGCTGGTTAAACAGACAGCTGGTTGAGTTGACATTTCCAGCTGGTTAAACAGACAGCTGGTTGAGTTGACATTTCCAGCTGGTTAAACAGACAGCTGGTTGAGTTTACATTTCCAGCTGGTTAAACAGACAGCTGGTTGAGTTGACGTTTCCAGCTGGTTAAACAGACAGCTGGTTGAGTTGACATTTACAGCTGGTTAGACAGACAGACAGCTGGTTGAGTTGACATTTCCAGCTGATTAAACAGACAGCTGGTTGATTTGACATTTCCAGCAGGTTAGTTAAACAGACAGCTGGTTGAGTTGACATTTCCAGCTGGTTAGACAGACAGACAGCTGGTTGAGTTGACATTTCCAGCTGGTTAAACTGACAAATACCTTGTTGAGTTGACATTTCCAGCTGGTTAAACAGACAGCTGGTTGAGTTGACATTTCCAGCTGGTTAAACAGACAGCTGGGTGAGTTGACATTTCCAGCAGGTTAGTTAAACAGACAGCTGGTTGAGTTGACATTTCCAGCTGGTTAAACAGACAAATACCTTGTTGAGTTGACATTTCCAGCTGGTTAAACAGACAGCTGGTTGAGTTGACATTTCCAGCTGGTTAAACAGACAGCTGGTTGAGTTGACGTTTCCAGCTGGTTAAACAGACTGCTAGTTGAGTTGACATTTCCAGCTGGTTAGACAGACAGACAGCTGGTTGAGTTGACATTTCCAGCAGGTTAGTTAAACAGACAGCTGGTTTAGTTGACATTTCCAGCTGGTTAAACATACAGCTGGTTGAGTTGACATTCCCAGCAGGTTAGTTAAACAGACAGCTGGTTGAGTTGACATTTCTAGCTGGTTAGACAGACTGCTGTTTGAGTTGACATTTCCAGCTAGTTACACAGACAACTTGTTGAGTTGACATTTCCAGCTGGTTAGTTAGACAGCTGGTTGAGTTGACATTTCCAGCTGTTTAGACAGACAGCTGGTTGAGGTGACATTTCCAGCTGGTTAAACAGACAGACAGCTGGTTGAGTTGCAATTTCCAGCAGGTTAGATAGACAGCTGGTTGAGTTGACGTTTCCAGCTGGTTAAAAAGACAGCTGGTTGAGTTGACATTTCCAGCTGGTTAAACAGACAGCTGGTTGAGTTGACATTTCCAGCAGGTTAAACAGACAGCTGGTTGAGTTGACATTTCAAGCAGGTTAAACAGACAGCTGGTTGAGTTGACATTTCCAGCTGGTTAAACAGACAGACAGCTGGTTGAGTTGACATTTCCAGCTGTTTAGACAGACAGCTGGTTGAGGTGACATTTCCAGCAGGTTAGACAGACAGACAGCTGGTTGAGTTGACATTTCCAGCTGGTTAAACAGACAGATACCTTGTTGAGTTGACATTTCCAGCTGGTTAAACAGACAGCTGGTTGAGTTGACATTTCCAGCTGGTTAAACAGTCAGCTGGTTGAGTTGACATTTCCAGCAGGTTAGTTCAACAGACAGCTGGTTGAGTTTACATTTCCAGCTGGTTAAACAGACAGCTGTTTGATTTGACATTTCCAGCTGGTTAGTTAGACAGCTGGTTGAGTTGACATTTCCAGCTGGTTAGACAGACAGCTGGTTGAGGTGACATTTCCAGCAGGTTAGTTAGACAGACAGCTGGTTGAGTTGACATTTCCAGCTGGTTAAACAGACAGCTGGTTGAGTGGACATTTCCAGCAGGTTAAACAGACAGACAGCTGGTTGAGTTGACATTTCCAGCTGGTTAAACAGACAGACAGCTGGTTGAGGTGACATTTCCAGCAGGTTAGTTAGACAGACAGCTGGTTGAGTTAACATTTCCAGCTGGTTAAACAGACAGCTGGTTGAGTTGACATTTCCAGCTGGTTAAACAGACAGCTGGTTGAGTTGACATTTCCAGCTGGTTAAACAGACAGCTGGTTGAGTTGACGTTTCCAGCTGGTTAAACAGACTGCTAGTTGAGTTGACATTTCCAGCTGGTTAGACAGACAGACAACTGGTTGAGTTGACATTTCCAGCAGGTTAGTTAAACAGACAGCTGGTTGAGGTGACATTTCCAGCTGGTTAAACAGACAGACAGCTGGTTGAGTTGCAATTTCCAGCAGGTTAGACAGACAGCTGGTTGAGTTGACGTTTCCAGCTGGTTAAAAAGACAGCTGGTTGAGTTGACATTTCCAGCTGGTTAAACAGACAGCTGGTTGAGTTGACATTTCCAGCAGGTTAGTTAAACAGACAGCTGGTTTAGTTGACATTTCCAGCTGGTTAAACATACAGCTGGTTGAGTTGACATTTCCAGCAGGTTAGTTAAACAGACAGCTGGTTGAGTTGACATTTCTAGCTGGTTAGACAGACTGCAGTTTGAGTTGACATTTCCAGCTAGTTACACAGACAACTTGTTGAGTTGACATTTCCAGCTGGTTAGTTAGACAGCTGGTTGAGTTGACATTTCCAGCTGTTTAGACAGACAGCTGGTTGAGGTGACATTTCCAGCAGGTTAGACAGACAGACAGCTGGTTGAGTTGACATTTCCAGCTGGTTAAACAGACAGATACCTTGTTGAGTTGACATTTCCAGCTGGTTAAACAGACAGCTGGTTGAGTTGACATTTCCAGCTGGTTAAACAGACAGCTGGTTGAGTTGACATTTCCAGCAGGTTAGTTCAACAGACAGCTGGTTGAGTTGACATTTCCAGCTGGTTAAACAGACAGCTGGTTGAGTTGACATTTCCAGCTGGTTAAACAGACAGCTGGTTGAGTTGACATTTCCAGCTGGTTAAACAGACAGCTGGATGAGTTGACATTTCCAGCTGGTTAAACAGACAGCTGGTTGAGTTGACGTTTCCAGCTGGTTAAACAGACAAATAGCTGGTTGAGTTGACATTTCCAGCTGGTTAAACAGACAGCTGGTTGAGTTGACATTTCCAGCAGGTTAGTTAAACAGACAGCTGGTTGAGTTGACATTTCCAGCTGGTTAAACAGACAGCTGGTTGAGTTGACGTTTCCAGCTGGTTAAACAGACTGCTAGTTGAGTTGACATTTCCAGCTGGTTAGACAGACAGACAGCTGGTTGAGTTGACATTTCCAGCAGGTTAGTTAAACAGACAGCTGGTTGAGGTGACATTTCCAGCTGGTTAAACAGACAGACAGCTGGTTGAGTTTACATTTCCAGCTGGTTAAACAGACAGCTGGTTGAGTTGACGTTTCCAGCTGGTTAAACATACAGCTGGTTGAGTTGACATTTCCAGCTGGTTAGACAGACAGACAGCTGGTTGAGTTGACATTTCCAGCTGATTAAACAGACAGCTGGTTGATTTGACATTTCCAGCAGGTTAGTTAAACAGACAGCTGGTTGAGTTGACATTTCCAGCTGGTTAGACAGACAGACAGCTGGTTGAGTTGACATTTCCAGCTGGTTAAACTGACAAATACCTTGTTGAGTTGACATTTCCAGCTGGTTAAACAGACAGCTGGTTGAGTTGACATTTCCAGCAGGTTAGTTAAACAGACAGCTGGTTGAGTTGACATTTCCAGCTGGTTAAACAGACAAATACCTTGTTGAGTTGACATTTCCAGCTGGTTAAACAGACAGCTGGTTGAGTTGACATTTCCAGCTGGTTAAACAGACAGCTGGTTGAGTTGACGTTTCCAGCTGGTTAAACAGACTGCTAGTTGAGTTGACATTTCCAGCTGGTTAGACAGACAGACAGCTGGTTGAGTTGACATTTCCAGCAGGTTAGTTAAACAGACAGCTGGTTGAGGTGACATTTCCAGCTGGTTAAACAGACAGACAGCTGGTTGAGTTGCAATTTCCAGCAGGTTAGACAGACAGCTGGTTGAGTTGACGTTTCCAGCTGGTTAAAAAGACAGCTGGTTGAGTTGACATTTCCAGCTGGTTAAACAGACAGCTGGTTGAGTTGACATTTCCAGCAGGTTAAACAGACAGCTGGTTGAGTTGACATTTCAAGCAGGTTAAACAGACAGCTGGTTGAGTTGACATTTCCAGCTGGTTAAACAGACAGACAGCTGGTTGAGTTGCAATTTCCAGCAGGTTAGACAGACAGCTGGTTGAGTTAACATTTCCAGCTGGTTAAACAGACAGCTGGTTGAGTTGACATTTCCAGCTGGTTAAACAGACAGCTGGTTGAGTTGACATTTCCAGCTGGTTAAACAGACAGCTGGATGAGTTGACATTTCCAGCTGGTTAAACAGACAGCTGGTTGAGTTGACGTTTCCAGCTGGTTAAACAGACAAATAGCTGGTTGAGTTGACATTTCCAGCTGGTTAAACAGACAGCTGGTTGAGTTGACATTTCCAGCAGGTTTGTTAAACAGACAGCTGGTTTAGTTGACATTTCCAGCTGGTTAAACAGACAGCTGGTTGAGTTGACATTTCCAGCAGGTTAGTTAAACAGACAGCTGGTTTAGTTGACATTTCCAGCTGGTTAAACATACAGCTGGTTGAGTTGACATTTCCAGCAGGTTAGTTAAACAGACAGCTGGTTGAGTTGACATTTCTAGCTGGTTAGACAGACTGCAGTTTGAGTTGACATTTCCAGCTAGTTACACAGACAACTTGTTGAGTTGACATTTCCAGCTGGTTAGTTAGACAGCTGGTTGAGTTGACATTTCCAGCTGTTTAGACAGACAGCTGGTTGAGGTGACATTTCCAGCAGGTTAGACAGACAGACAGCTGGTTGAGTTGACATTTCCAGCTGGTTAAACAGACAGATACCTTGTTGAGTTGACATTTCCAGCTCGTTAAACAGACAGCTGGTTGAGTTGACATTTCCTGCTGGTTAAACAGACAGCTGGTTGAGTTGACATTTCCAGCAGGTTAGTTAAACAGACAGCTGGTTGAGTTGACATTTCCAGCTGGTTAAACAGACAGCTGGTTGAGGTGACATTTCCAGCTGGTTAAACAGACAGCTGGTTGATTTGACATTTCCAGCTGGTTAGTTAGACAGCTGGTTGAGTTGACATTTCCAGCTGGTTAGACAGACAGCTGGTTGATTTGACATTTCCAGCAGGTTAGTTAAACAGACAGCTGGTTGAGTTGACATTTCCAGCTGGTTAGACAGACAGACAGCTGGTTGAGTTGACATTTCCAGCTGGTTAAACTGACAAATACCTTGTTGAGTTGACATTTCCAGCTGGTTAAACAGACAGCTGGTTGAGTTGACATTTCAAGCAGGTTAAACAGACAGCTGGTTGAGTTGACATTTCCAGCAGGTTAGTTAAACAGACAGCTGGTTGAGTTGACATTTCCAGCTGGTTAAACAGACAGCTGGTTGAGTTGACATTTCCAGCTGGTTAAACAGACAGCTGGTTGAGTTGACGTTTCCAGCTGGTTAAACAGACTGCTGGTTGAGTTGACATTTCCAGCTGGTTAGACAGACAGACAGCTGGTTGAGTTGACATTTCCAGCAGGTTAGTTAAACAGACAGCTGGTTGAGTTGACATTTCCAGCTGGTTAGACAGACAGACAGCTGGTTGAGTTGACATTTCCAGCAGGTTAGTTAAACAGACAGCTGGTTTAGTTGACATTTCCAGCTGGTTAAACATACAGCTGGTTGAGTTGACATTCCCAGAGGTTAGTTAAACAGACAGCTGGTTGAGTTGACATTTCTAGCTGGTTAGACAGACTGCTGTTTGAGTTGACATTTCCAGCAAGTTACACAGACAACTTGTTGAGTTGACATTTCCAGCTGGTTAGTTAGACAGCTGGTTGAGTTGACATTTCCAGCTGTTTAGACAGACAGCTGGTTGAGGTGACATTTCCAGCAGGTTAGACAGACAGACAGCTGGTTGAGTTGACATTTCCAGCTGGTTAAACAGACAGATACCTTGTTGAGTTGACATTTCCAGCTCGTTAAACAGACAGCTGGTTGAGTTGACATTTCCAGCTGGTTAAACAGACAGCTGGTTGAGTTGACATTTCCAGCAGGTTAGTTAAACAGACAGCTGGTTGAGTTGACATTTCCAGCTGGTTAAACAGACAGCTGGTTGAGGTGACATTTCCAGCAGGTTAGTTAGACAGACAGCTGGTTGAGTTGACATTTCCAGCTGGTTAAACAGACAGCTGGTTGAGTGGACATTTCCAGCAGGTTAAACAGACAGACAGCTGGTTGAGTTGACATTTCCAGCTGGTTAAACAGACAGACAGCTGGTTGAGTTGACATTTCCAGCTGGTTAAACAGACAGCTGGTTGAGATGACATTTCCAGCTGGTTAAACAGACAGCTGGTTGAGTTGACATTTCAAGCAGGTTAAACAGACAGCTGGTTGAGTTGACATTTCCAGCTGGTTAAACAGACAGACAGCTGGTTGAGTTGCAATTTCCAGCAGGTTAGACAGACAGCTGGTTGAGTTGACGTTTCCAGCTGGTTAAAAAGACAGCTGGTTGAGTTGACATTTCCAGCTGGTTAAACAGACAGCTGGTTGAGTTGACATTTCCAGCAGGTTAAACAGACAGCTGGTTGAGTTGACATTTCAAGCAGGTTAAACAGACAGCTGGTTGAGTTGACATTTCCAGCTGGTTAAACAGACAGACAGCTGGCTGAGTTGCAATTTCCAGCAGGTTAGACAGACAGCTGGTTGAGTTAACATTTCCAGCTGGTTAAACAGACAGCTGGTTGAGTTGACATTTCCAGCTGGTTAAACAGACAGCTGGTTGAGTTGACATTTCCAGCTGGTTAAACAGACAGCTGGATGAGTTGACATTTCCAGCTGGTTAAACAGACAGCTGGTTGAGTTGACGTTTCCAGCTGGTTAAACAGACAGCTGGTTGAGTTGACATTTCCAGCTGGTTAGACAGACAGACAGCTGGTTGAGTTGACATTTCCAGCTGGTTAAACAGACAAATACCTTGTTGAGTTGACATTTCCAGCTGGTTAAACAGACAGCTGGTTGAGTTGACATTTCCAGCAGGTTAGTTAAACAGACAGCTGGTTTAGTTGACATTTCCAGCTGGTTAAACATACAGCTGGTTGAGTTGACATTTCCAGCAGGTTAGTTAAACAGACAGCTGGTTGAGTTGACATTTCTAGCTGGTTAGACAGACTGCTGTTTGAGTTGACATTTCCAGCTAGTTACACAGACAACTTGTTGAGTTGACATTTCCAGCTGGTTAGTTAGACAGCTGGTTGAGTTGACATTTCCAGCTGTTTAGACAGACAGCTGGTTGAGGTGACATTTCCAGCAGGTTAGACAGACAGACAGCTGGTTGAGTTGACATTTCCAGCTGGTTAAACAGACAAATACCTTGTTGAGTTGACATTTCCAGCTGGTTAAACAGACAGCTGGTTGAGTTGACATTTCCAGCTGGTTAAACAGACAGCTGGTTGAGTTGACATTTTCAGCAGGTTAGTTCAACAGACAGCTGGTTGAGTTTACATTTCCAGCTGGTTAAACAGACAGCTGGTTGATTTGACATTTCCAGCTGGTTAGTTAGACAGCTGGTTGAGTTGACATTTCCAGCTGGTTAGACAGACAGCTGGTTGAGGTGACATTTCCAGCAGGTTAGTTAGACAGACAGCTGGTTGAGTTGACATTTCCAGCAGGTTAAACAGACAGACAGCTGGTTGAGTTGACATTTCCAGCTGGTTAAACAGACAGACAGCTGGTTGAGTTGACATTTCCAGCTGGTTAAACAGACAGCTGGTTGAGTTGACATTTCCAGCAGGTTAAACAGACAGCTGGTTGAGTTGACATTTCCAGCTGGTTAAACAGACAGCTGGATGAGTTGACATTTCCAGCTGGTTAAACAGACAGCTGGTTGAGTTGACGTTTCCAGCTGGTTAAACAGACAGCTGGTTGAGTTGACATTTCCAGCTGGTTAGACAGACAGACAGCTGGTTGAGTTGACATTTCCAGCTGGTTAAACAGACAAATACCTTGTTGAGTTGACATTTCCAGATGGTTAAACAGACAGCTGGTTGAGTTGACATTTCCAGCAGGTTAGTTAAACAGACAGCTGGTTTAGTTGACATTTCCAGCTGGTTAAACATACAGCTGGTTGAGTTGACATTTCCAGCAGGTTAGTTAAACATACAGCTGGTTGAGTTTACATTTCTAGCTGGTTAGACAGACTGCTGTTTGAGTTGACATTTCCAGCTAGTTACACAGACAACTTGTTGAGTTGACATTTCCAGCTGGTTAGTTAGACAGCTGGTTGAGTTGACATTTCCAGCTGTTTAGACAGACAGCTGGTTGAGTTGACATTTCCAGCTGGTTAAACAGACAAATACCTTGTTGAGTTGACATTTCCAGCTGGTTAAACAGACAGCTGGTTGAGTTGACATTTCCAGCTGGTTAAACAGACAGCTGGTTGAGTTGACATTTCCAGCAGGTTAGTTCAACAGACAGCTGGTTGAGTTTACATTTCCAGCTGGTTAAACAGACAGCTGGTTGATTTGACATTTCCAGCTGGTTAGTTAGACAGCTGGTTGAGTTGACATTTCCAGCTGGTTAGACAGACAGCTGGTTGAGGTGACATTTCCAGCAGGTTAGTTAGACAGACAGCTGGTTGAGTTGACATTTCCAGCAGGTTAAACAGACAGACAGCTGGTTGAGTTGACATTTCCAGCTGGTTAAACAGACAGACAGCTGGTTGAGTTGACATTTCCAGCTGGTTAAACAGACAGCTGGTTGAGTTGACATTTCCAGCAGGTTAAACAGACAGCTGGTTGAGTTGACATTTCAAGCAGGTTAAACAGACAGCTGGTTGAGTTGACATTTCCAGCTGGTTAAGCAGACAGACAGCTGGCTGAGTTGCAATTTCCAGCAGGTTAGACAGACAGCTGGTTGAGTTAACATTTCCAGCTGGTTAAACAGACAGCTGGTTAAGTTGACATTTCCAGCAGGTTAAACAGACAGCTGGTTGAGTTGACATTTCCAGCAGGTTAAACAGACAGCTGGTTGAGTTGACATTTCCAGCTGGTTAAACAGACAGCTGGATGAGTTGACATTTCCAGCTGGTTAAACAGACAGCTGGTTGAGTTGACGTTTCCAGCTGGTTAAACAGACAGCTGGTTGAGTTGACATTTCCAGCTGGTTAGACAGACAGACAGCTGGTTGAGTTGACATTTCCAGCTGGTTAAACAGACAAATACCTTGTTGAGTTGACATTTCCAGCTGGTTAAACAGACAGCTGGTTGAGTTGACATTTCCAGCAGGTTAGTTAAACAGACAGCTGGTTTAGTTGACATTTCCAGCTGGTTAAACATACAGCTGGTTGAGTTGACATTTCCAGCAGGTTAGTTAAACAGACAGCTGGTTGAGTTGACATTTCTAGCTGGTTAGACAGACTGCTGTTTGAGTTGACATTTCCAGCTAGTTACACAGACAACTTGTTGAGTTGACATTTCCAGCTGGTTAGTTAGACAGCTGGTTGAGTTGACATTTCCAGCTGTTTAGACAGACAGCTGGTTGAGGTGACATTTCCAGCAGGTTAGACAGACAGACAGCTGGTTGAGTTGACATTTCCAGCTGGTTAAACAGACAAATACCTTGTTGAGTTGACATTTCCAGCTGGTTAAACAGACAGCTGGTTGAGTTGACATTTCCAGCTGGTTAAACAGACAGCTGGTTGAGTTGACATTTCCAGCAGGTTAGTTCAACAGACAGCTGGTTGAGTTTACATTTCCAGCTGGTTAAACAGACAGCTGGTTGATTTGACATTTCCAGCTGGTTAGTTAGACAGCTGGTTGAGTTGACATTTCCAGCTGGTTAGACAGACAGCTGGTTGAGGTGACATTTCCAGCAGGTTAGTTAGACAGACAGCTGGTTGAGTTGACATTTCCAGCAGGTTAAACAGACAGACAGCTGGTTGAGTTGACTTTTCCAGCTGGTTAAACAGACAGACAGCTGGTTGAGTTGACATTTCCAGCTGGTTAAACAGACAGCTGGTTGAGATGACTTTCCAGCTGGTTAAACAGACAGCTGGTTGATTTGACATTTCCAGCTGGTTAGTTAGACAGCTGGTTGAGTTGACATTTCCAGCTGGTTAAACAGACAGACAGCTGGTTGAGTTGACATTTCAAGCAGGTTAAACAGACAGCTGGTTGAGTTGACATTTCCAGCAGGTTAAACAGACAGACAGCTGGTTGAGTTGCAATTTCCAGCAGGTTAGACAGACAGCTGGTTGAGTTGACGTTTCCAGCTGGTTAAAAAGACAGCTGGTTGAGTTGACATTTCCAGCTGGTTAAACAGACAGCTGGTTGAGTTGACATTTCCAGCAGGTTAAACAGAAAACTGGTTGAGTTGACATTTCAAGCAGGTTAAACAGACAGCTGGTTGAGTTGACATTTCCAGCTGGTTAAACAGACAGACAGCTGGTTGAGTTGACATTTCCAGCTGGTTAAACAGACAGCTGGTTGAGTTGACGTTTCCAGCTGGTTAAACAGACAGCTGGTTGAGTTGACATTTCCAGCTGGTTAGACAGACAGACAGCTGGTTGAGTTGACATTTCCAGCAGGTTAGTTAAACAGACAGCTGGTTGAGTTGACATTTCCAGCTGTTTAAACAGACAGCTGGTTGAGTTGACATTTCCAGCTGATTAAACAGACAGCTGGTTGATTTGACATTTCCAGCTGGTTAGTTAGACAGCTGGTTGAGTTGACATTTCCAGCTGGTTAGACAGACAGACAGCTGGTTGAGTTGACATTTCCAGCAGGTTAGTTAAACAGACAGCTGGTTGAGTTGACATTTCCAGCTGGTTAAACAGACAGCTGGTTGAGTTGACATTTCCAGCTGATTAAACAGACAGCTGGTTGATTTGACATTTCCAGCTGGTTAGTTAGACAGCTGGTTGAGTTGACATTTCCAGCTGTTTAGACAGACAGCTGGTTGAGGTGACATTTCCAGCAGGTTAGACAGACAGACAGCTGGTTGAGTTGACATTTCCAGCTGGTTAAACAGACAAATACCTTGTTGAGTTGACATTTCCAGCTGGTTAAACAGACAGCTGGTTGAGTTGACATTTCCAGCTGGTTAAACAGACAGCTGGTTGAGTTGACATTTCCAGCAGGTTAGTTCAACAGACAGCTGGTTGAGTTTACATTTCCAGCTGGTTAAACAGACAGCTGGTTGATTTGACATTTCCAGCTGGTTAGTTAGACAGCTGGTTGAGTTGACATTTCCAGCTGGTTAGACAGACAGCTGGTTGAGGTGACATTTCCAGCAGGTTAGTTAGACAGACAGCTGGTTGAGTTGACATTTCCAGCAGGTTAAACAGACAGACAGCTGGTTGAGTTGACATTTCCAGCTGGTTAAACAGACAGACAGCTGGTTGAGTTGACATTTCCAGCTGGTTAAACAGACAGCTGGTTGAGTTGACATTTCCAGCAGGTTAAACAGACAGCTGGTTGAGTTGACATTTCAAGCAGGTTAAACAGACAGCTGGTTGAGTTGACATTTCCAGCTGGTTAAACAGACAGACAGCTGGCTGAGTTGCAATTTCCAGCAGGTTAGACAGACAGCTGGTTGAGTTAACATTTCCAGCTGGTTAAACAGACAGCTGGTTAAGTTGACATTTCCAGCAGGTTAAACAGACAGCTGGCTGAGTTGACATTTCCAGCAGGTTAAACAGACAGCTGGTTGAGTTGACATTTCCAGCTGGTTAAACAGACAGCTGGATGAGTTGACATTTCCAGCTGGTTAAACAGACAGCTGGTTGAGTTGACGTTTCCAGCTGGTTAAACAGACAGCTGGTTGAGTTGACATTTCCAGCTGGTTAGACAGACAGACAGCTGGTTGAGTTGACATTTCCAGCTGGTTAAACAGACAAATACCTTGTTGAGTTGACATTTCCAGCTGGTTAAACAGACAGCTGGTTGAGTTGACATTTCCAGCAGGTTAGTTAAACAGACAGCTGGTTTAGTTGACATTTCCAGCTGGTTAAACATACAGCTGGTTGAGTTGACATTTCCAGCAGGTTAGTTAAACAGACAGCTGGTTGAGTTGACATTTCTAGCTGGTTAGACAGACTGCTGTTTGAGTTGACTTTTCCAGCTAGTTACACAGACAACTTGTTGAGTTGACATTTCCAGCTGGTTAGTTAGACAGCTGGTTGAGTTGACATTTCCAGCTGTTTAGACAGACAGCTGGTTGAGGTGACATTTCCAGCAGGTTAGACAGACAGACAGCTGGTTGAGTTGACATTTCCAGCTGGTTAAACAGACAAATACCTTGTTGAGTTGACATTTCCAGCTGGTTAAACAGACAGCTGGTTGAGTTGACATTTCCAGCTGGTTAAACAGACAGCTGGTTGAGTTGACATTTACAGCAGGTTAGTTCAACAGACAGCTGGTTGAGTTTACATTTCCAGCTGGTTAGACAGACAGCTGGTTGATTTGACATTTCCAGCAGGTTAGTTAGACAGACAGCTGGTTGAGTTGACATTTCCAGCAGGTTAAACAGACAGACAGCTGGTTGAGTTGACATTTCCAGCTGGTTAAACAGACAGACAGCTGGTTGAGTTGACATTTCCAGCTGGTTAAACAGACAGCTGGTTGAGATGACTTTCCAGCTGGTTAAACAGACAGCTGGTTGATTTGACATTTCCAGCTGGTTAGTTAGACAGCTGGTTGAGTTGACATTTCCAGCTGGTTAAACAGACAGACAGCTGGTTGAGTTGACATTTCAAGCAGGTTAAACAGACAGCTGGTTGAGTTGACATTTCCAGCAGGTTAAACAGACAGACAGCTGGTTGAGTTGCAATTTCCAGCAGGTTAGACAGACAGCTGGTTGAGTTGACGTTTCCAGCTGGTTAAAAAGACAGCTGGTTGAGTTGACATTTCCAGCTGGTTAAACAGACAGCTGGTTGAGTTGACATTTCCAGCAGGTTAAACAGAAAACTGGTTGAGTTGACATTTCAAGCAGGTTAAACAGACAGCTGGTTGAGTTGACATTTCCAGCTGGTTAAACAGACAGACAGCTGGTTGAGTTGATATTTCCAGCTGGTTAAACAGACAGCTGGTTGAGTTGACGTTTCCAGCTGGTTAAACAGACAGCTGGTTGAGTTGACATTTCCAGCTGGTTAGACAGACAGACAGCTGGTTGAGTTGACATTTCCAGCAGGTTAGTTAAACAGACAGCTGGTTGAGTTGACATTTCCAGCTGGTTAAACAGACAGCTGGTTGAGTTGACATTTCCAGCTGATTAAACAGACAGCTGGTTGAGTTGACATTTCCAGCAGGTTAGTTAAATAGACAGCTGGTTGAGTTGACATTTCCAGCAGGTTAAACAGACAGCTGGTTGAGTTGACATTTCCAGCTGGTTAGACAGACAGCTGGTTGAGTTGACATTTCCAGCAGGTTAGTTAAACAGACAGCTGGTTGAGTTGACATTTCCAGCTGGTTAAACAGACAGCTGGTTGAGTTGACATTTCCAGCTGATTAAACAGACAGCTGGTTGATTTGACATTTCCAGCTGGTTAGTTAGACAGCTGGTTGAGTTGACATTTCCAGCTGTTTAGACAGACAGCTGGTTGAGGTGACATTTCCAGCAGGTTAGACAGACAGACAGCTGGTTGAGTTGACATTTCCAGCTGGTTAAACAGACAAATACCTTGTTGAGTTGACATTTCCAGCTGGTTAAACAGACAGCTGGTTGAGTTGACATTTCCAGCTGGTTAAACAGACAGCTGGTTGAGTTGACATTTCCAGCAGGTTAGTTCAACAGACAGCTGGTTGAGTTTACATTTCCAGCTGGTTAAACAGACAGCTGGTTGATTTGACATTTCCAGCTGGTTAGTTAGACAGCTGGTTGAGTTGACATTTCCAGCTGGTTAGACAGACAGCTGGTTGAGGTGACATTTCCAGCAGGTTAGTTAGACAGACAGCTGGTTGAGTTGACATTTCCAGCAGGTTAAACAGACAGACAGCTGGTTGAGTTGACATTTCCAGCTGGTTAAACAGACAGACAGCTGGTTGAGTTGACATTTCCAGCTGGTTAAACAGACAGCTGGTTGAGTTGACATTTCCAGCAGGTTAAACAGACAGCTGGTTGAGTTGACATTTCAAGCAGGTTAAAACCTCTTGGGGCTAGGTGGGACGCTAGCGTGCCACCTGTGGTGCACTCCATCAACAGCAGGTGCATTTCAAGAGCGGCAAATTTGAATCCAAATAAATGTCAAAATTCAAATTTTTCAAAAATACAACTATGTTACACCATTTGAAAGATAAACATCTCCTTAATCTAACCACGTTTTACGATTTCAAAAAGGTTTTACGGCGAAAGCATAAATTTAGAGTATGTTAGGACAGTACATTTACAAGAGTTGTGTGTAATGTTTTGTCAAGTCAAAGACAGGGTCACCAAAACCATAAAACCAGCTAAAATGATACACTAACCTTTTACAATCTCCATCAGATGACACTCCTAGGACATTATGTTAGACAATGCATGCATTTTTAGTTCTATCAAGTTCATATTTATATACAAAAACAGCGTTTTACTATGGCATTGATGTTGAGGAAATCGTTTCCCTCCAATAACCGGCAGTCAAGTCAGCGTCAGAAATTAAATAATTAAAATTAGAAAACATTGTTAAAATATTATATTGTCATTTAAAGAATTATAGATTTACATCTTTTGAACGCAATCAACTTGCCAGATTTAAAAATAACCTTACTGGGAAATCACACTTTGCAATAATCTGAGCACTGTGCCCAGAAAAATACGCGTTGCGATACAGACTAGACGTCATGTTGGGGAGATCTAAAATCGAAAATACTATGTAAATAATCCATTACCTTTGATTCTCTTCATCAGATGTCACTTCCAGGTATCACAGGTCCATAACGAATGTAGTTTTGTTCAAAAAAGCTCATCATTTATGTCCAAAAATCTCCGTCTCGTTAGCACATGATGTAAGCCAGCCGGACTTCTCGTCATGAACGAGGGGAAAAAATATATTTCCGTTCGTTCAAACATGTCAAACGTTGTATAGCATAAATCATTAGGGCCTTTTTTAACCAGAACATGAATAATATTCAAGGTGGACGAATGCATAGCCTTTTATAACGTATTGGAACGAGGGTACCCAACATGAAGTAGCGCGCCAGGTGTCTAATGGGACATCACCGTTCCATGGCTCTTGTTCGGTCAGATCTCCCTCCAGAAGACTCAAAACACTTTGTAAAGGCTGGTGACATCTAGTGGAAGCAATAGGAAGTGCCAAAATATTCCTAAACCCCTGTGTTTTTCAATGGGATAGCTTTAAAGTCAATACAACACATCAGGTATCCACTTCCTGTCAGAAAATGTCTCAGGGTTTTGCCTGCCAAATGAGTTCTGTTATACTCACAGACACCATTCAAACAGTTTTGGAAACTTTAGAGTGTTTTCTATCCATATATAATAAGTATATGCATATTCTAGTTACTGGGTAGGATTAGTAACCAGATTAAATCGGGTACATTTTTTTTATCCAGACGTGCAAATGCTGCCCCCTAGACCCAACAGGTTAAACAGACAGCTGGTTGAGTTGACATTTCCAGCTGGTTAAACAGACAGACAGCTGGCTGAGTTGCAATTTCCAGCAGGTTAGACAGACAGCTGGTTGAGTTAACATTTCCAGCTGGTTAAACAGACAGCTGGTTAAGTTGACATTTCCAGCAGGTTAAACAGACAGCTGGCTGAGTTGACATTTCCAGCAGGTTAAACAGACAGCTGGTTGAGTTGACATTTCCAGCTGGTTAAACAGACAGCTGGATGAGTTGACATTTCCAGCTGGTTAAACAGACAGCTGGTTGAGTTGACGTTTCCAGCTGGTTAAACAGACAGCTGGTTGAGTTGACATTTCCAGCTGGTTAGACAGACAGACAGCTGGTTGAGTTGACATTTCCAGCTGGTTAAACAGACAAATACCTTGTTGAGTTGACATTTCCAGCTGGTTAAACAGACAGCTGGTTGAGTTGACATTTCCAGCAGGTTAGTTAAACAGACAGCTGGTTTAGTTGACATTTCCAGCTGGTTAAACATACAGCTGGTTGAGTTGACATTTCCAGCAGGTTAGTTAAACAGACAGCTGGTTGAGTTGACATTTCTAGCTGGTTAGACAGACTGCTGTTTGAGTTGACTTTTCCAGCTAGTTACACAGACAACTTGTTGAGTTGACATTTCCAGCTGGTTAGTTAGACAGCTGGTTGAGTTGACATTTCCAGCTGTTTAGACAGACAGCTGGTTGAGGTGACATTTCCAGCAGGTTAGACAGACAGACAGCTGGTTGAGTTGACATTTCCAGCTGGTTAAACAGACAAATACCTTGTTGAGTTGACATTTCCAGCTGGTTAAACAGACAGCTGGTTGAGTTGACATTTCCAGCTGGTTAAACAGACAGCTGGTTGAGTTGACATTTACAGCAGGTTAGTTCAACAGACAGCTGGTTGAGTTTACATTTCCAGCTGGTTAAACAGACAGCTGGTTGATTTGACATTTCCAGCTGGTTAGTTAGACAGCTGGTTGAGTTGACATTTCCAGCTGGTTAGACAGACAGCTGGTTTAGGTGACATTTCCAGCAGGTTAGTTAGACAGACAGCTGGTTGAGTTGACATTTCCAGCAGGTTAAACAGACAGACAGCTGGTTGAGTTGACATTTCCAGCTGGTTAAACAGACGGACAGCTGGTTGAGTTGACATTTCCAGCTGGTTAAACAGACAGCTGGTTGAGATGACTTTCCAGCTGGTTAAACAGACAGCTGGTTGATTTGACATTTCCAGCTGGTTAGTTAGACAGCTGGTTGAGTTGACATTTCCAGCTGGTTAAACAGACAGACAGCTGGTTGAGTTGACATTTCAAGCAGGTTAAACAGACAGCTGGTTGAGTTGACATTTCCAGCTGGTTAAACAGACAGACAGCTGGTTGAGTTGATATTTCCAGCTGGTTAAACAGACAGCTGGTTGAGTTGACGTTTCCAGCTGGTTAAACAGACAGCTGGTTGAGTTGACATTTCCAGCTGGTTAGACAGACAGACAGCTGGTTGAGTTGACATTTCCAGCAGGTTAGTTAAACAGACAGCTGGTTGAGTTGACATTTCCAGCTGGTTAAACAGACAGCTGGTTGAGTTGACATTTCCAGCTGATTAAACAGACAGCTGGTTGAGTTGACATTTCCAGCAGGTTAGTTAAATAGACAGCTGGTTGAGTTGACATTTCCAGCAGGTTAAACAGACAGCTGGTTGAGTTGACATTTCCAGCTGGTTAGACAGACAGCTGGTTGAGTTGACATTTCCAGCAGGTTAGTTAAACAGACAGCTGGTTGAGTTGACATTTCCAGCTGGTTAAACAGACAGCTGGTTGAGTTGACATTTCCAGCTGATTAAACAGACAGCTGGTTGATTTGACATTTCCAGCTGGTTAGTTAGACAGCTGGTTGAGTTGACATTTCCAGCTGTTTAGACAGACAGCTGGTTGAGGTGACATTTCCAGCAGGTTAGACAGACAGACAGCTGGTTGAGTTGACATTTCCAGCTGGTTAAACAGACAAATACCTTGTTGAGTTGACATTTCCAGCTGGTTAAACAGACAGCTGGTTGAGTTGACATTTCCAGCTGGTTAAACAGACAGCTGGTTGAGTTGACATTTCCAGCAGGTTAGTTCAACAGACAGCTGGTTGAGTTTACATTTCCAGCTGGTTAAACAGACAGCTGGTTGATTTGACATTTCCAGCTGGTTAGTTAGACAGCTGGTTGAGTTGACATTTCCAGCTGGTTAGACAGACAGCTGGTTGAGGTGACATTTCCAGCAGGTTAGTTAGACAGACAGCTGGTTGAGTTGACATTTCCAGCAGGTTAAACAGACAGACAGCTGGTTGAGTTGACATTTCCAGCTGGTTAAACAGACAGACAGCTGGTTGAGTTGACATTTCCAGCTGGTTAAACAGACAGCTGGTTGAGTTGACATTTCCAGCAGGTTAAACAGACAGCTGGTTGAGTTGACATTTCAAGCAGGTTAAACAGACAGCTGGTTGAGTTGACATTTCCAGCTGGTTAAACAGACAGACAGCTGGCTGAGTTGCAATTTCCAGCAGGTTAGACAGACAGCTGGTTGAGTTAACATTTCCAGCTGGTTAAACAGACAGCTGGTTAAGTTGACATTTCCAGCAGGTTAAACAGACAGCTGGCTGAGTTGACATTTCCAGCAGGTTAAACAGACAGCTGGTTGAGTTGACATTTCCAGCTGGTTAAACAGACAGCTGGATGAGTTGACATTTCCAGCTGGTTAAACAGACAGCTGGTTGAGTTGACGTTTCCAGCTGGTTAAACAGACAGCTGGTTGAGTTGACATTTCCAGCTGGTTAGACAGACAGACAGCTGGTTGAGTTGACATTTCCAGCTGGTTAAACAGACAAATACCTTGTTGAGTTGACATTTCCAGCTGGTTAAACAGACAGCTGGTTGAGTTGACATTTCCAGCAGGTTAGTTAAACAGACAGCTGGTTTAGTTGACATTTCCAGCTGGTTAAACATACAGCTGGTTGAGTTGACATTTCCAGCAGGTTAGTTAAACAGACAGCTGGTTGAGTTGACATTTCTAGCTGGTTAGACAGACTGCTGTTTGAGTTGACTTTTCCAGCTAGTTACACAGACAACTTGTTGAGTTGACATTTCCAGCTGGTTAGTTAGACAGCTGGTTGAGTTGACATTTCCAGCTGTTTAGACAGACAGCTGGTTGAGGTGACATTTCCAGCAGGTTAGACAGACAGACAGCTGGTTGAGTTGACATTTCCAGCTGGTTAAACAGACAAATACCTTGTTGAGTTGACATTTCCAGCTGGTTAAACAGACAGCTGGTTGAGTTGACATTTCCAGCTGGTTAAACAGACAGCTGGTTGAGTTGACATTTACAGCAGGTTAGTTCAACAGACAGCTGGTTGAGTTTACATTTCCAGCTGGTTAAACAGACAGCTGGTTGATTTGACATTTCCAGCTGGTTAGTTAGACAGCTGGTTGAGTTGACATTTCCAGCTGGTTAGACAGACAGCTGGTTTAGGTGACATTTCCAGCAGGTTAGTTAGACAGACAGCTGGTTGAGTTGACATTTCCAGCAGGTTAAACAGACAGACAGCTGGTTGAGTTGACATTTCCAGCTGGTTAAACAGACAGACAGCTGGTTGAGTTGACATTTCCAGCTGGTTAAACAGACAGCTGGTTGAGATGACTTTCCAGCTGGTTAAACAGACAGCTGGTTGATTTGACATTTCCAGCTGGTTAGTTAGACAGCTGGTTGAGTTGACATTTCCAGCTGGTTAAACAGACAGACAGCTGGTTGAGTTGACATTTCAAGCAGGTTAAACAGACAGCTGGTTGAGTTGACATTTCCAGCAGGTTAAACAGACAGACAGCTGGTTGAGTTGCAATTTCCAGCAGGTTAGACAGACAGCTGGTTGAGTTGACGTTTCCAGCTGGTTAAAAAGACAGCTGGTTGAGTTGACATTTCCAGCTGGTTAAACAGACAGCTGGTTGAGTTGACATTTCCAGCAGGTTAAACAGAAAACTGGTTGAGTTGACATTTCAAGCAGGTTAAACAGACAGCTGGTTGAGTTGACATTTCCAGCTGGTTAAACAGACAGACAGCTGGTTGAGTTGATATTTCCAGCTGGTTAAACAGACAGCTGGTTGAGTTGACGTTTCCAGCTGGTTAAACAGACAGCTGGTTGAGTTGACATTTCCAGCTGGTTAGACAGACAGACAGCTGGTTGAGTTGACATTTCCAGCAGGTTAGTTAAACAGACAGCTGGTTGAGTTGACATTTCCAGCTGGTTAAACAGACAGCTGGTTGAGTTGACATTTCCAGCTGATTAAACAGACAGCTGGTTGATTTGACATTTCCAGCTGGTTAGTTAGACAGCTGGTTGAGTTGACATTTCCAGCTGGTTAGACAGACAGACAGCTGGTTGAGTTGACATTTCAAGCAGGTTAAACAGACAGCTGGTTGAGTTGACATTTCCAGCTGGTTAAACAGACAGACAGCTGGTTGAGTTGCAATTTCCAGCAGGTTAGACAGACAGCTGGTTGAGTTAACATTTCCAGCTGGTTAAACAGACAGCTGGTTGAGTTGACATTTCCAGCTGGTTAAACAGACAGCTGGTTGAGTTGACATTTCCAGCTGGTTAAACAGACAGCTGGATGAGTTGACATTTCCAGCTGGTTAAACAGACAGCTGGTTGAGTTGACGTTTCCAGCTGGTTAAACAGACAAATAGCTGGTTGAGTTGACATTTCCAGCTGGTTAAACAGACAGCTGGTTGAGTTGACATTTCCAGCAGGTTTGTTAAACAGACAGCTGGTTTAGTTGACATTTCCAGCTGGTTAAACAGACAGCTGGTTGAGTTGACATTTCCAGCAGGTTAGTTAAACAGACAGCTGGTTTAGTTGACATTTCCAGCTGGTTAAACATACAGCTGGTTGAGTTGACATTTCCAGCAGGTTAGTTAAACAGACAGCTGGTTGAGTTGACATTTCTAGCTGGTTAGACAGACTGCAGTTTGAGTTGACATTTCCAGCTAGTTACACAGACAACTTGTTGAGTTGACATTTCCAGCTGGTTAGTTAGACAGCTGGTTGAGTTGACATTTCCAGCTGTTTAGACAGACAGCTGGTTGAGGTGACATTTCCAGCAGGTTAGACAGACAGACAGCTGGTTGAGTTGACATTTCCAGCTGGTTAAACAGACAGATACCTTGTTGAGTTGACATTTCCAGCTCGTTAAACAGACAGCTGGTTGAGTTGACATTTCCTGCTGGTTAAACAGACAGCTGGTTGAGTTGACATTTCCAGCAGGTTAGTTAAACAGACAGCTGGTTGAGTTGACATTTCCAGCTGGTTAAACAGACAGCTGGTTGAGGTGACATTTCCAGCTGGTTAAACAGACAGCTGGTTGATTTGACATTTCCAGCTGGTTAGTTAGACAGCTGGTTGAGTTGACATTTCCAGCTGGTTAGACAGACAGCTGGTTGATTTGACATTTCCAGCAGGTTAGTTAAACAGACAGCTGGTTGAGTTGACATTTCCAGCTGGTTAGACAGACAGACAGCTGGTTGAGTTGACATTTCCAGCTGGTTAAACTGACAAATACCTTGTTGAGTTGACATTTCCAGCTGGTTAAACAGACAGCTGGTTGAGTTGACATTTCCAGCAGGTTAAACAGACAGCTGGTTGAGTTGACATTTCCAGCAGGTTAGTTAAACAGACAGCTGGTTGAGTTGACATTTCCAGCTGGTTAAACAGACAGCTGGTTGAGTTGACATTTCCAGCTGGTTAAACAGACAGCTGGTTGAGTTGACGTTTCCAGCTGGTTAAACAGACTGCTGGTTGAGTTGACATTTCCAGCTGGTTAGACAGACAGACAGCTGGTTGAGTTGACATTTCCAGCAGGTTAGTTAAACAGACAGCTGGTTGAGTTGACATTTCCAGCTGGTTAGACAGACAGACAGCTGGTTGAGTTGACATTTCCAGCAGGTTAGTTAAACAGACAGCTGGTTTAGTTGACATTTCCAGCTGGTTAAACATACAGCTGGTTGAGTTGACATTCCCAGAGGTTAGTTAAACAGACAGCTGGTTGAGTTGACATTTCTAGCTGGTTAGACAGACTGCTGTTTGAGTTGACATTTCCAGCAAGTTACACAGACAACTTGTTGAGTTGACATTTCCAGCTGGTTAGTTAGACAGCTGGTTGAGTTGACATTTCCAGCTGTTTAGACAGACAGCTGGTTGAGGTGACATTTCCAGCAGGTTAGACAGACAGACAGCTGGTTGAGTTGACATTTCCAGCTGGTTAAACAGACAGATACCTTGTTGAGTTGACATTTCCAGCTCGTTAAACAGACAGCTGGTTGAGTTGACATTTCCAGCTGGTTAAACAGACAGCTGGTTGAGTTGACATTTCCAGCAGGTTAGTTAAACAGACAGCTGGTTGAGTTGACATTTCCAGCTGGTTAAACAGACAGCTGGTTGAGGTGACATTTCCAGCAGGTTAGTTAGACAGACAGCTGGTTGAGTTGACATTTCCAGCTGGTTAAACAGACAGCTGGTTGAGTGGACATTTCCAGCAGGTTAAACAGACAGACAGCTGGTTGAGTTGACATTTCCAGCTGGTTAAACAGACAGACAGCTGGTTGAGTTGACATTTCCAGCTGGTTAAACAGACAGCTGGTTGAGATGACATTTCCAGCTGGTTAAACAGACAGCTGGTTGAGTTGACATTTCAAGCAGGTTAAACAGACAGCTGGTTGAGTTGACATTTCCAGCTGGTTAAACAGACAGACAGCTGGTTGAGTTGCAATTTCCAGCAGGTTAGACAGACAGCTGGTTGAGTTGACGTTTCCAGCTGGTTAAAAAGACAGCTGGTTGAGTTGACATTTCCAGCTGGTTAAACAGACAGCTGGTTGAGTTGACATTTCCAGCAGGTTAAACAGACAGCTGGTTGAGTTGACATTTCAAGCAGGTTAAACAGACAGCTGGTTGAGTTGACATTTCCAGCTGGTTAAACAGACAGACAGCTGGCTGAGTTGCAATTTCCAGCAGGTTAGACAGACAGCTGGTTGAGTTAACATTTCCAGCTGGTTAAACAGACAGCTGGTTGAGTTGACATTTCCAGCTGGTTAAACAGACAGCTGGTTGAGTTGACATTTCCAGCTGGTTAAACAGACAGCTGGATGAGTTCACATTTCCAGCTGGTTAAACAGACAGCTGGTTGAGTTGACGTTTCCAGCTGGTTAAACAGACAGCTGGTTGAGTTGACATTTCCAGCTGGTTAGACAGACAGACAGCTGGTTGAGTTGACATTTCCAGCTGGTTAAACAGACAAATACCTTGTTGAGTTGACATTTCCAGCTGGTTAAACAGACAGCTGGTTGAGTTGACATTTCCAGCAGGTTAGTTAAACAGACAGCTGGTTTAGTTGACATTTCCAGCTGGTTAAACATACAGCTGGTTGAGTTGACATTTCCAGCAGGTTAGTTAAACAGACAGCTGGTTGAGTTGACATTTCTAGCTGGTTAGACAGACTGCTGTTTGAGTTGACATTTCCAGCTAGTTACACAGACAACTTGTTGAGTTGACATTTCCAGCTGGTTAGTTAGACAGCTGGTTGAGTTGACATTTCCAGCTGTTTAGACAGACAGCTGGTTGAGGTGACATTTCCAGCAGGTTAGACAGACAGACAGCTGGTTGAGTTGACATTTCCAGCTGGTTAAACAGACAAATACCTTGTTGAGTTGACATTTCCAGCTGGTTAAACAGACAGCTGGTTGAGTTGACATTTCCAGCTGGTTAAACAGACAGCTGGTTGAGTTGACATTTTCAGCAGGTTAGTTCAACAGACAGCTGGTTGAGTTTACATTTCCAGCTGGTTAAACAGACAGCTGGTTGATTTGACATTTCCAGCTGGTTAGTTAGACAGCTGGTTGAGTTGACATTTCCAGCTGGTTAGACAGACAGCTGGTTGAGGTGACATTTCCAGCAGGTTAGTTAGACAGACAGCTGGTTGAGTTGACATTTCCAGCAGGTTAAACAGACAGACAGCTGGTTGAGTTGACATTTCCAGCTGGTTAAACAGACAGACAGCTGGTTGAGTTGACATTTCCAGCTGGTTAAACAGACAGCTGGTTGAGTTGACATTTCCAGCAGGTTAAACAGACAGCTGGTTGAGTTGACATTTCCAGCTGGTTAAACAGACAGCTGGATGAGTTGACATTTCCAGCTGGTTAAACAGACAGCTGGTTGAGTTGACGTTTCCAGCTGGTTAAACAGACAGCTGGTTGAGTTGACATTTCCAGCTGGTTAGACAGACAGACAGCTGGTTGAGTTGACATTTCCAGCTGGTTAAACAGACAAATACCTTGTTGAGTTGACATTTCCAGATGGTTAAACAGACAGCTGGTTGAGTTGACATTTCCAGCAGGTTAGTTAAACAGACAGCTGGTTTAGTTGACATTTCCAGCTGGTTAAACATACAGCTGGTTGAGTTGACATTTCCAGCAGGTTAGTTAAACATACAGCTGGTTGAGTTTACATTTCTAGCTGGTTAGACAGACTGCTGTTTGAGTTGACATTTCCAGCTAGTTACACAGACAACTTGTTGAGTTGACATTTCCAGCTGGTTAGTTAGACAGCTGGTTGAGTTGACATTTCCAGCTGTTTAGACAGACAGCTGGTTGAGGTGACATTTCCAGCAGGTTAGACAGACAGACAGCTGGTTGAGTTGACATTTCCAGCTGGTTAAACAGACAAATACCTTGTTGAGTTGACATTTCCAGCTGGTTAAACAGACAGCTGGTTGAGTTGACATTTCCAGCTGGTTAAACAGACAGCTGGTTGAGTTGACATTTCCAGCAGGTTAGTTCAACAGACAGCTGGTTGAGTTTACATTTCCAGCTGGTTAAACAGACAGCTGGTTGATTTGACATTTCCAGCTGGTTAGTTAGACAGCTGGTTGAGTTGACATTTCCAGCTGGTTAGACAGACAGCTGGTTGAGGTGACATTTCCAGCAGGTTAGTTAGACAGACAGCTGGTTGAGTTGACATTTCCAGCAGGTTAAACAGACAGACAGCTGGTTGAGTTGACATTTCCAGCTGGTTAAACAGACAGACAGCTGGTTGAGTTGACATTTCCAGCTGGTTAAACAGACAGCTGGTTGAGTTGACATTTCCAGCAGGTTAAACAGACAGCTGGTTGAGTTGACATTTCAAGCAGGTTAAACAGACAGCTGGTTGAGTTGACATTTCCAGCTGGTTAAGCAGACAGACAGCTGGCTGAGTTGCAATTTCCAGCAGGTTAGACAGACAGCTGGTTGAGTTAACATTTCCAGCTGGTTAAACAGACAGCTGGTTAAGTTGACATTTCCAGCAGGTTAAACAGACAGCTGGTTGAGTTGACATTTCCAGCAGGTTAAACAGACAGCTGGTTGAGTTGACATTTCCAGCTGGTTAAACAGACAGCTGGATGAGTTGACATTTCCAGCTGGTTAAACAGACAGCTGGTTGAGTTGACGTTTCCAGCTGGTTAAACAGACAGCTGGTTGAGTTGACATTTCCAGCTGGTTAGACAGACAGACAGCTGGTTGAGTTGACATTTCCAGCTGGTTAAACAGACAAATACCTTGTTGAGTTGACATTTCCAGCTGGTTAAACAGACAGCTGGTTGAGTTGACATTTCCAGCAGGTTAGTTAAACAGACAGCTGGTTTAGTTGACATTTCCAGCTGGTTAAACATACAGCTGGTTGAGTTGACATTTCCAGCAGGTTAGTTAAACAGACAGCTGGTTGAGTTGACATTTCTAGCTGGTTAGACAGACTGCTGTTTGAGTTGACATTTCCAGCTAGTTACACAGACAACTTGTTGAGTTGACATTTCCAGCTGGTTAGTTAGACAGCTGGTTGAGTTGACATTTCCAGCTGTTTAGACAGACAGCTGGTTGAGGTGACATTTCCAGCAGGTTAGACAGACAGACAGCTGGTTGAGTTGACATTTCCAGCTGGTTAAACAGACAAATACCTTGTTGAGTTGACATTTCCAGCTGGTTAAACAGACAGCTGGTTGAGTTGACATTTCCAGCTGGTTAAACAGACAGCTGGTTGAGTTGACATTTACAGCAGGTTAGTTCAACAGACAGCTGGTTGAGTTTACATTTCCAGCTGGTTAAACAGACAGCTGGTTGATTTGACATTTCCAGCTGGTTAGTTAGACAGCTGGTTGAGTTGACATTTCCAGCTGGTTAGACAGACAGCTGGTTGAGGTGACATTTCCAGCAGGTTAGTTAGACAGACAGCTGGTTGAGTTGACATTTCCAGCAGGTTAAACAGACAGACAGCTGGTTGAGTTGACATTTCCAGCTGGTTAAACAGACAGACAGCTGGTTGAGTTGACATTTCCAGCTGGTTAAACAGACAGCTGGTTGAGATGACTTTCCAGCTGGTTAAACAGACAGCTGGTTGATTTGACATTTCCAGCTGGTTAGTTAGACAGCTGGTTGAGTTGACATTTCCAGCTGGTTAAACAGACAGACAGCTGGTTGAGTTGACATTTCAAGCAGGTTAAACAGACAGCTGGTTGAGTTGACATTTCCAGCAGGTTAAACAGACAGACAGCTGGTTGAGTTGCAATTTCCAGCAGGTTAGACAGACAGCTGGTTGAGTTGACGTTTCCAGCTGGTTAAAAAGACAGCTGGTTGAGTTGACATTTCCAGCTGGTTAAACAGACAGCTGGTTGAGTTGACATTTCCAGCAGGTTAAACAGAAAACTGGTTGAGTTGACATTTCAAGCAGGTTAAACAGACAGCTGGTTGAGTTGACATTTCCAGCTGGTTAAACAGACAGACAGCTGGTTGAGTTGACATTTCCAGCTGGTTAAACAGACAGCTGGTTGAGTTGACGTTTCCAGCTGGTTAAACAGACAGCTGGTTGAGTTGACATTTCCAGCTGGTTAGACAGACAGACAGCTGGTTGAGTTGACATTTCCAGCAGGTTAGTTAAACAGACAGCTGGTTGAGTTGACATTTCCAGCTGTTTAAACAGACAGCTGGTTGAGTTGACATTTCCAGCTGATTAAACAGACAGCTGGTTGATTTGACATTTCCAGCTGGTTAGTTAGACAGCTGGTTGAGTTGACATTTCCAGCTGGTTAGACAGACAGACAGCTGGTTGAGTTGACATTTCCAGCAGGTTAGTTAAACAGACAGCTGGTTGAGTTGACATTTCCAGCTGGTTAAACAGACAGCTGGTTGAGTTGACATTTCCAGCTGATTAAACAGACAGCTGGTTGATTTGACATTTCCAGCTGGTTAGTTAGACAGCTGGTTGAGTTGACATTTCCAGCTGTTTAGACAGACAGCTGGTTGAGGTGACATTTCCAGCAGGTTAGACAGACAGACAGCTGGTTGAGTTGACATTTCCAGCTGGTTAAACAGACAAATACCTTGTTGAGTTGACATTTCCAGCTGGTTAAACAGACAGCTGGTTGAGTTGACATTTCCAGCTGGTTAAACAGACAGCTGGTTGAGTTGACATTTCCAGCAGGTTAGTTCAACAGACAGCTGGTTGAGTTTACATTTCCAGCTGGTTAAACAGACAGCTGGTTGATTTGACATTTCCAGCTGGTTAGTTAGACAGCTGGTTGAGTTGACATTTCCAGCTGGTTAGACAGACAGCTGGTTGAGGTGACATTTCCAGCAGGTTAGTTAGACAGACAGCTGGTTGAGTTGACATTTCCAGCAGGTTAAACAGACAGACAGCTGGTTGAGTTGACATTTCCAGCTGGTTAAACAGACAGACAGCTGGTTGAGTTGACATTTCCAGCTGGTTATACAGACAGCTGGTTGAGTTGACATTTCCAGCAGGTTAAACAGACAGCTGGTTGAGTTGACATTTCAAGCAGGTTAAACAGACAGCTGGTTGAGTTGACATTTCCAGCTGGTTAAACAGACAGACAGCTGGCTGAGTTGCAATTTCCAGCAGGTTAGACAGACAGCTGGTTGAGTTAACATTTCCAGCTGGTTAAACAGACAGCTGGTTAAGTTGACATTTCCAGCAGGTTAAACAGACAGCTGGCTGAGTTGACATTTCCAGCAGGTTAAACAGACAGCTGGTTGAGTTGACATTTCCAGCTGGTTAAACAGACAGCTGGATGAGTTGACATTTCCAGCTGGTTAAACAGACAGCTGGTTGAGTTGACGTTTCCAGCTGGTTAAACAGACAGCTGGTTGAGTTGACATTTCCAGCTGGTTAGACAGACAGACAGCTGGTTGAGTTGACATTTCCAGCTGGTTAAACAGACAAATACCTTGTTGAGTTGACATTTCCAGCTGGTTAAACAGACAGCTGGTTGAGTTGACATTTCCAGCAGGTTAGTTAAACAGACAGCTGGTTTAGTTGACATTTCCAGCTGGTTAAACATACAGCTGGTTGAGTTGACATTTCCAGCAGGTTAGTTAAACAGACAGCTGGTTGAGTTGACATTTCTAGCTGGTTAGACAGACTGCTGTTTGAGTTGACTTTTCCAGCTAGTTACACAGACAACTTGTTGAGTTGACATTTCCAGCTGGTTAGTTAGACAGCTGGTTGAGTTGACATTTCCAGCTGTTTAGACAGACAGCTGGTTGAGGTGACATTTCCAGCAGGTTAGACAGACAGACAGCTGGTTGAGTTGACATTTCCAGCTGGTTAAACAGACAAATACCTTGTTGAGTTGACATTTCCAGCTGGTTAAACAGACAGCTGGTTGAGTTGACATTTCCAGCTGGTTAAACAGACAGCTGGTTGAGTTGACATTTACAGCAGGTTAGTTCAACAGACAGCTGGTTGAGTTTACATTTCCAGCTGGTTAGACAGACAGCTGGTTGAGGTGACATTTCCAGCAGGTTAGTTAGACAGACAGCTGGTTGAGTTGACATTTCCAGCAGGTTAAACAGACAGACAGCTGGTTGAGTTGACATTTCCAGCTGGTTAAACAGACAGACAGCTGGTTGAGTTGACATTTCCAGCTGGTTAAACAGACAGCTGGTTGAGATGACTTTCCAGCTGGTTAAACAGACAGCTGGTTGATTTGACATTTCCAGCTGGTTAGTTAGACAGCTGGTTGAGTTGACATTTCCAGCTGGTTAAACAGACAGACAGCTGGTTGAGTTGACATTTCAAGCAGGTTAAACAGACAGCTGGTTGAGTTGACATTTCCAGCAGGTTAAACAGACAGACAGCTGGTTGAGTTGCAATTTCCAGCAGGTTAGACAGACAGCTGGTTGAGTTGACGTTTCCAGCTGGTTAAAAAGACAGCTGGTTGAGTTGACATTTCCAGCTGGTTAAACAGACAGCTGGTTGAGTTGACATTTCCAGCTGGTTAAAAAGACAGCTGGTTGAGTTGACATTTCCAGCTGGTTAAACAGACAGCTGGTTGAGTTGACATTTCCAGCAGGTTAAACAGAAAACTGGTTGAGTTGACATTTCAAGCAGGTTAAACAGACAGCTGGTTGAGTTGACATTTCCAGCTGGTTAAACAGACAGACAGCTGGTTGAGTTGACATTTCCAGCTGGTTAAACAGACAGCTGGTTGAGTTGACGTTTCCAGCTGGTTAAACAGACAGCTGGTTGAGTTGACATTTCCAGCTGGTTAGACAGACAGACAGCTGGTTGAGTTGACATTTCCAGCAGGTTAGTTAAACAGACAGCTGGTTGAGTTGACATTTCCAGCTGTTTAAACAGACAGCTGGTTGAGTTGACATTTCCAGCTGATTAAACAGACAGCTGGTTGATTTGACATTTCCAGCTGGTTAAACAGACAGCTGGTTGAGTTGACATTTACAGCAGGTTAGTTCAACAGACAGCTGGTTGAGTTTACATTTCCAGCTGGTTAGACAGACAGCTGGTTGAGGTGACATTTCCAGCAGGTTAGTTAGACAGACAGCTGGTTGAGTTGACATTTCCAGCAGGTTAAACAGACAGACAGCTGGTTGAGTTGACATTTCCAGCTGGTTAAACAGACAGACAGCTGGTTGAGTTGACATTTCCAGCTGGTTAAACAGACAGCTGGTTGAGATGACTTTCCAGCTGGTTAAACAGACAGCTGGTTGATTTGACATTTCCAGCTGGTTAGTTAGACAGCTGGTTGAGTTGACATTTCCAGCTGGTTAAACAGACAGACAGCTGGTTGAGTTGACATTTCAAGCAGGTTAAACAGACAGCTGGTTGAGTTGACATTTCCAGCAGGTTAAACAGACAGACAGCTGGTTGAGTTGCAATTTCCAGCAGGTTAGACAGACAGCTGGTTGAGTTGACGTTTCCAGCTGGTTAAAAAGACAGCTGGTTGAGTTGACATTTCCAGCTGGTTAAACAGACAGCTGGTTGAGTTGACATTTCCAGCTGGTTAAAAAGACAGCTGGTTGAGTTGACATTTCCAGCTGGTTAAACAGACAGCTGGTTGAGTTGACATTTCCAGCAGGTTAAACAGAAAACTGGTTGAGTTGACATTTCAAGCAGGTTAAACAGACAGCTGGTTGAGTTGACATTTCCAGCTGGTTAAACAGACAGACAGCTGGTTGAGTTGACATTTCCAGCTGGTTAAACAGACAGCTGGTTGAGTTGACGTTTCCAGCTGGTTAAACAGACAGCTGGTTGAGTTGACATTTCCAGCTGGTTAGACAGACAGACAGCTGGTTGAGTTGACATTTCCAGCAGGTTAGTTAAACAGACAGCTGGTTGAGTTGACATTTCCAGCTGTTTAAACAGACAGCTGGTTGAGTTGACATTTCCAGCTGATTAAACAGACAGCTGGTTGATTTGACATTTCCAGCTGGTTAGTTAGACAGCTGGTTGAGTTGACATTTCCAGCTGGTTAGACAGACAGACAGCTGGTTGAGTTGACATTTCCAGCAGGTTAGTTAAACAGACAGCTGGTTGAGTTGACATTTCCAGCTGGTTAAACAGACAGCTGGTTGAGTTGACATTTCCAGCTGATTAAACAGACAGCTGGTTGATTTGACATTTCCAGCTGGTTAGTTAGACAGCTGGTTGAGTTGACATTTCCAGCTGTTTAGACAGACAGCTGGTTGAGGTGACATTTCCAGCAGGTTAGACAGACAGACAGCTGGTTGAGTTGACATTTCCAGCTGGTTAAACAGACAAATACCTTGTTGAGTTGACATTTCCAGCTGGTTAAACAGACAGCTGGTTGAGTTGACATTTCCAGCTGGTTAAACAGACAGCTGGTTGAGTTGACATTTCCAGCAGGTTAGTTCAACAGACAGCTGGTTGAGTTTACATTTCCAGCTGGTTAAACAGACAGCTGGTTGATTTGACATTTCCAGCTGGTTAGTTAGACAGCTGGTTGAGTTGACATTTCCAGCTGGTTAGACAGACAGCTGGTTGAGGTGACATTTCCAGCAGGTTAGTTAGACAGACAGCTGGTTGAGTTGACATTTCCAGCAGGTTAAACAGACAGACAGCTGGTTGAGTTGACATTTCCAGCTGGTTAAACAGACAGACAGCTGGTTGAGTTGACATTTCCAGCTGGTTATACAGACAGCTGGTTGAGTTGACATTTCCAGCAGGTTAAACAGACAGCTGGTTGAGTTGACATTTCAAGCAGGTTAAACAGACAGCTGGTTGAGTTGACATTTCCAGCTGGTTAAACAGACAGACAGCTGGCTGAGTTGCAATTTCCAGCAGGTTAGACAGACAGCTGGTTGAGTTAACATTTCCAGCTGGTTAAACAGACAGCTGGTTAAGTTGACATTTCCAGCAGGTTAAACAGACAGCTGGCTGAGTTGACATTTCCAGCAGGTTAAACAGACAGCTGGTTGAGTTGACATTTCCAGCTGGTTAAACAGACAGCTGGATGAGTTGACATTTCCAGCTGGTTAAACAGACAGCTGGTTGAGTTGACGTTTCCAGCTGGTTAAACAGACAGCTGGTTGAGTTGACATTTCCAGCTGGTTAGACAGACAGACAGCTGGTTGAGTTGACATTTCCAGCTGGTTAAACAGACAAATACCTTGTTGAGTTGACATTTCCAGCTGGTTAAACAGACAGCTGGTTGAGTTGACATTTCCAGCAGGTTAGTTAAACAGACAGCTGGTTTAGTTGACATTTCCAGCTGGTTAAACATACAGCTGGTTGAGTTGACATTTCCAGCAGGTTAGTTAAACAGACAGCTGGTTGAGTTGACATTTCTAGCTGGTTAGACAGACTGCTGTTTGAGTTGACTTTTCCAGCTAGTTACACAGACAACTTGTTGAGTTGACATTTCCAGCTGGTTAGTTAGACAGCTGGTTGAGTTGACATTTCCAGCTGTTTAGACAGACAGCTGGTTGAGGTGACATTTCCAGCAGGTTAGACAGACAGACAGCTGGTTGAGTTGACATTTCCAGCTGGTTAAACAGACAAATACCTTGTTGAGTTGACATTTCCAGCTGGTTAAACAGACAGCTGGTTGAGTTGACATTTCCAGCTGGTTAAACAGACAGCTGGTTGAGTTGACATTTACAGCAGGTTAGTTCAACAGACAGCTGGTTGAGTTTACATTTCCAGCTGGTTAGACAGACAGCTGGTTGAGGTGACATTTCCAGCAGGTTAGTTAGACAGACAGCTGGTTGAGTTGACATTTCCAGCAGGTTAAACAGACAGACAGCTGGTTGAGTTGACATTTCCAGCTGGTTAAACAGACAGACAGCTGGTTGAGTTGACATTTCCAGCTGGTTAAACAGACAGCTGGTTGAGATGACTTTCCAGCTGGTTAAACAGACAGCTGGTTGATTTGACATTTCCAGCTGGTTAGTTAGACAGCTGGTTGAGTTGACATTTCCAGCTGGTTAAACAGACAGACAGCTGGTTGAGTTGACATTTCAAGCAGGTTAAACAGACAGCTGGTTGAGTTGACATTTCCAGCAGGTTAAACAGACAGACAGCTGGTTGAGTTGCAATTTCCAGCAGGTTAGACAGACAGCTGGTTGAGTTGACGTTTCCAGCTGGTTAAAAAGACAGCTGGTTGAGTTGACATTTCCAGCTGGTTAAACAGACAGCTGGTTGAGTTGACATTTCCAGCAGGTTAAACAGAAAACTGGTTGAGTTGACATTTCAAGCAGGTTAAACAGACAGCTGGTTGAGTTGACATTTCCAGCTGGTTAAACAGACAGACAGCTGTTTGAGTTGATATTTCCAGCTGGTTAAACAGACAGCTGGTTGAGTTGACGTTTCCAGCTGGTTAAACAGACAGCTGGTTGAGTTGACATTTCCAGCTGGTTAGACAGACAGACAGCTGGTTGAGTTGACATTTCCAGCAGGTTAGTTAAACAGACAGCTGGTTGAGTTGACATTTCCAGCTGGTTAAACAGACAGCTGGTTGAGTTGACATTTCCAGCTGATTAAACAGACAGCTGGTTGAGTTGACATTTCCAGCAGGTTAGTTAAATAGACAGCTGGTTGAGTTGACATTTCCAGCAGGTTAAACAGACAGCTGGTTGAGTTGACATTTCCAGCTGGTTAGACAGACAGCTGGTTGAGTTGACATTTCCAGCAGGTTAGTTAAACAGACAGCTGGTTGAGTTGACATTTCCAGCTGGTTAAACAGACAGCTGGTTGAGTTGACATTTCCAGCTGATTAAACAGACAGCTGGTTGATTTGACATTTCCAGCTGGTTAGTTAGACAGCTGGTTGAGTTGACATTTCCAGCTGTTTAGACAGACAGCTGGTTGAGGTGACATTTCCAGCAGGTTAGACAGACAGACAGCTGGTTGAGTTGACATTTCCAGCTGGTTAAACAGACAAATACCTTGTTGAGTTGACATTTCCAGCTGGTTAAACAGACAGCTGGTTGAGTTGACATTTCCAGCTGGTTAAACAGACAGCTGGTTGAGTTGACATTTCCAGCAGGTTAGTTCAACAGACAGCTGGTTGAGTTTACATTTCCAGCTGGTTAAACAGACAGCTGGTTGATTTGACATTTCCAGCTGGTTAGTTAGACAGCTGGTTGAGTTGACATTTCCAGCTGGTTAGACAGACAGCTGGTTGAGGTGACATTTCCAGCAGGTTAGTTAGACAGACAGCTGGTTGAGTTGACATTTCCAGCAGGTTAAACAGACAGACAGCTGGTTGAGTTGACATTTCCAGCTGGTTAAACAGACAGACAGCTGGTTGAGTTGACATTTCCAGCTGGTTAAACAGACAGCTGGTTGAGTTGACATTTCCAGCAGGTTAAACAGACAGCTGGTTGAGTTGACATTTCAAGCAGGTTAAACAGACAGCTGGTTGAGTTGACATTTCCAGCTGGTTAAACAGACAGACAGCTGGCTGAGTTGCAATTTCCAGCAGGTTAGACAGACAGCTGGTTGAGTTAACATTTCCAGCTGGTTAAACAGACAGCTGGTTAAGTTGACATTTCCAGCAGGTTAAACAGACAGCTGGCTGAGTTGACATTTCCAGCAGGTTAAACAGACAGCTGGTTGAGTTGACATTTCCAGCTGGTTAAACAGACAGCTGGATGAGTTGACATTTCCAGCTGGTTAAACAGACAGCTGGTTGAGTTGACGTTTCCAGCTGGTTAAACAGACAGCTGGTTGAGTTGACATTTCCAGCTGGTTAGACAGACAGACAGCTGGTTGAGTTGACATTTCCAGCTGGTTAAACAGACAAATACCTTGTTGAGTTGACATTTCCAGCTGGTTAAACAGACAGCTGGTTGAGTTGACATTTCCAGCAGGTTAGTTAAACAGACAGCTGGTTTAGTTGACATTTCCAGCTGGTTAAACATACAGCTGGTTGAGTTGACATTTCCAGCAGGTTAGTTAAACAGACAGCTGGTTGAGTTGACATTTCTAGCTGGTTAGACAGACTGCTGTTTGAGTTGACTTTTCCAGCTAGTTACACAGACAACTTGTTGAGTTGACATTTCCAGCTGGTTAGTTAGACAGCTGGTTGAGTTGACATTTCCAGCTGTTTAGACAGACAGCTGGTTGAGGTGACATTTCCAGCAGGTTAGACAGACAGACAGCTGGTTGAGTTGACATTTCCAGCTGGTTAAACAGACAAATACCTTGTTGAGTTGACATTTCCAGCTGGTTAAACAGACAGCTGGTTGAGTTGACATTTCCAGCTGGTTAAACAGACAGCTGGTTGAGTTGACATTTACAGCAGGTTAGTTCAACAGACAGCTGGTTGAGTTTACATTTCCAGCTGGTTAAACAGACAGCTGGTTGATTTGACATTTCCAGCTGGTTAGTTAGACAGCTGGTTGAGTTGACATTTCCAGCTGGTTAGACAGACAGCTGGTTGAGGTGACATTTCCAGCAGGTTAGTTAGACAGACAGCTGGTTGAGTTGACATTTCCAGCAGGTTAAACAGACAGACAGCTGGTTGAGTTGACATTTCCAGCTGGTTAAACAGACAGACAGCTGGTTGAGTTGACATTTCCAGCTGGTTAAACAGACAGCTGGTTGAGATGACTTTCCAGCTGGTTAAACAGACAGCTGGTTGATTTGACATTTCCAGCTGGTTAGTTAGACAGCTGGTTGAGTTGACATTTCCAGCTGGTTAAACAGACAGACAGCTGGTTGAGTTGACATTTCAAGCAGGTTAAACAGACAGCTGGTTGAGTTGACATTTCCAGCAGGTTAAACAGACAGACAGCTGGTTGAGTTGCAATTTCCAGCAGGTTAGACAGACAGCTGGTTGAGTTGACGTTTCCAGCTGGTTAAAAAGACAGCTGGTTGAGTTGACATTTCCAGCTGGTTAAACAGACAGCTGGTTGAGTTGACATTTCCAGCAGGTTAAACAGAAAACTGGTTGAGTTGACATTTCAAGCAGGTTAAACAGACAGCTGGTTGAGTTGACATTTCCAGCTGGTTAAACAGACAGACAGCTGGTTGAGTTGATATTTCCAGCTGGTTAAACAGACAGCTGGTTGAGTTGACGTTTCCAGCTGGTTAAACAGACAGCTGGTTGAGTTGACATTTCCAGCTGGTTAGACAGACAGACAGCTGGTTGAGTTGACATTTCCAGCAGGTTAGTTAAACAGACAGCTGGTTGAGTTGACATTTCCAGCTGGTTAAACAGACAGCTGGTTGAGTTGACATTTCCAGCTGATTAAACAGACAGCTGGTTGATTTGACATTTCCAGCTGGTTAGTTAGACAGCTGGTTGAGTTGACATTTCCAGCTGGTTAGACAGACAGACAGCTGGTTGAGTTGACATTTCCAGCAGGTTAGTTAAACAGACAGCTGGTTGAGTTGACATTTCCAGCTGGTTAAACAGACAGCTGGTTGAGTTGACATTTCCAGCAGGTTAGTTAAACAGACAGCTGGTTGAGTTGACATTTCTAGCTGGTTAGACAGACTGCTGTTTGAGTTGACATTTCCAGCTAGTTACACAGACAACTGGTTGAGTTGGCATTTCCAGCTGGTTAGTTAGACAGCTGGTTGAGTTGACATTTCCAGCTGTTTAGACAGACAGCTGGTTGAGGTGACATTTCCAGCAGGTTAGACAGACAGACAGCTGGTTGAGTTGACATTTCCAGCTGGTTAAACAGACAGATACCTTGTTGATTTGACATTTCCAGCTGGTTAGTTAGACAGCTGGTTGAGTTGACATTTCCAGCTGGTTAGACAGACAGCTGGTTGAGGTGACATGTCCAGCAGGTTAGTTAGACAGACAGCTGGTTGAGTTGACATTTCCAGCTGGTTAAACAGACAGCTGGTTGAGTGGACATTTCCAGCAGGTTAAACAGACAGGCAGCTGGTTGAGTTGACATTTCCAGCTGGTTAAACAGACAGACAGCCGGTTGAGTTGATATTTCCAGCTGGTTAAACAGACAGCTGGTTGAGATGACATTTCCAGCTGGTTAAACAGACAGCTGGTTGAGTTGACATTTCCAGCTGGTTAAACAGACAGAGAGCTGGTTGAGTTGCAATTTCCAGCAGGTTAGACAGACAGCTGGTTGAGTTAACATTTCCAGCTGGTTAAACAGACAGCTGGTTAAGTTGAAATTTCCAGCAGGTTAAACAGACAGCTGGTTGTGTTGACATTTCCAGCTGGTTAAACAGACAGCTGGTTGAGTTGACGTTTCCAGCTGGTTAAACAGACAGCTGGTTGAGTTGACATTTCCAGCTGGTTAGACAGACAGACAGCTGGTTGAGTTGACATTTCCAGCTGGTTAAACAGACAAATAGCTTGTTGAGTTGACATTTCCAGCTGGTTAAACAGACAGCTGGTTGAGTTGACATTTCCAGCAGGTTAGTTAAACAAACAGCTGGTTAAGTTGACATTTCCAGCAGGTTAGTTAAACAGACAGCTGGTTGAGTTGACATTTCCAGCTGGTTAAACAGACAGCTGGTTGAGTTGACATTTCCAGCTGGTTAAACAGACAGCTGGTTGAGTTGACATTTCCAGCTGGTTAAACAGACAGCTGGTTGAGTTGACATTTCCAGCAGGTTAGTTAAACAGACAGCTGGTTGAGTTGACATTTCCAGCTGGTTAAACAGACAGCTGGTTGAGTTGACATTTCCAGCTGATTAAACAGACAGCTGGTTGATTTGACATTTCCAGCTGGTTAGTTAGACAGCTGGATGAGTTGACATTTCCAGCTGGTTAGACAGACAGACAGCTGGTTGAGTTGACATTTCCAGCAGGTTAGTTAAACAGACAGCTGGTTGAGTTGACATTTCCAGCTGGTTAAACAGACAGCTGGTTGAGTTGACATTTCCAGCAGGTTAGTTAAACAGACAGCTGGTTGAGTTGACATTTCTAGCTGGTTAGACAGACTGCTGTTTGAGTTGACATTTCCAGCTAGTTACACAGACAACTGGTTGAGTGGACATTTCCAGCTGGTTAGTTAGACAACTGGTTGAGTTGACATTTCCAGCTGTTTAGACAGACAGCTGGTTGAGGTGACATTTCCAGCAGGTTAGACAGACAGACAGCTGGTTGAGTTGACATTTCAAGCTGGTTAAACAGACAGATACCTTGTTGAGTTGACATTTCCAGCTGGTTAAACAGACAGCTGGTTGAGTTGACATTTCCAGCTGGTTAAACTGACAGCTGGTTGAGTTGACATTTCCAGCAGGTTAGTTAAACAGACAGCTGGTTGAGTTTACATTTCCAGCTGGTTAAACAGACAGCTGGTTGATTTGACATTTCCAGCTGGTTAGTTAGACAGCTGGTTGAGTTGACATTTCCAGCTGGTTAAACAGACAAATACCTTGTTGAGTTGACATTTCCAGCTGGTTAAACAGACAGCTGGTTGAGTTGACATTTCCAGCAGGTTAGTTAAACAAACAGCTGGTTGAGTTGACATTTCCAGCAGGTTAGTTAAACAGACAGCTGGTTGAGTTGACATTTCCAGCTGGTTAAACAGACAGCTGGTTGAGTTGACATTTCCAGCTGGTTAAACAGACAGCTGGTTGAGTTGACATTTCCAGCTGGTTAAACAGACAGCTGGTTGAGTTGACGTTTCCAGCTGGTTAAACAGACAGCTGGTTGAGTTGACATTTCCAGCTGGTTAGACAGACAGACTGCTGGTTGAGTTGACATTTCCAGCAGGTTAGTTAAACAGACAGCTGGTTGAGTTGACATTTCCAGCTGGTTAAACAGACAGCTGGTTGAGTTGACATTTCCAGCAGGTTAGTTAAACAAACAGCTGGTTGAGTTGACATTTCCAGCAGGTTAGTTAAACAGACAGCTGGTTGAGTTGACATTTCCAGCTGGTTAAACAGACAGCTGGTTGAGTTGACATTTCCAGCTGGTTAAACAGACAGCTGGTTGAGTTGACATTTCCAGCTGGTTAAACAGACAGCTGGTTGAGTTGACGTTTCCAGCTGGTTAAACAGACAGCTGGTTGAGTTGACATTTCCAGCTGGTTAGACAGACAGACAGCTGGTTGAGTTGACATTTCCAGCAGGTTAGTTAAACAGACAGCTGGTTGAGTTGACATTTCCCGCTGATTAAACAGACAGCTGGTTGATTTGACATTTCCAGCTGGTTAGTTAGACAGCTGGTTGAGTTGACATTTCCAGCTGGTTAGACAGACAGACAGCTGGTTGAGTTGACATTTCCAGCAGGTTAGTTAAACAGACAGCTGGTTGAGTTGACATTTCCAGCTGGTTAAACAGACAGCTGGTTGAGTTGACATTTCCAGCAGGTTAGTTAAACAGACAGCTGGTTGAGTTGACATTTCTAGCTGGTTAGACAGACTGCTGTTTGAGTTGACATTTCCAGCTAGTTACACAGACAACTGGTTGAGTGGACATTTCCAGCTGGTTAGTTAGACAACTGGTTGAGTTGACATTTCCAGCTGTTTAGACAGACAGCTGGTTGAGGTGACATTTCCAGCAGGTTAGACAGACAGACAGCTGGTTGAGTTGACATTTCAAGCTGGTTAAACAGACAGATACCTTGTTGAGTTGACATTTCCAGCTGGTTAAACAGACAGCTGGTTGAGTTGACATTTCCAGCTGGTTAAACAGACAGCTGGTTGAGTTGACATTTCCAGCAGGTTAGTTAAACAGACAGCTGGTTGAGTTTACATTTCCAGCTGGTTAAACAGACAGCTGGTTGATTTGACATTTCCAGCTGGTTAGTTAGACAGCTGGTTGAGTTGACATTTCCAGCTGGTTAAACAGACAAATACCTTGTTGAGTTGACATTTCCAGCTGGTTAAACAGACAGCTGGTTGAGTTGACATTTCCAGCAGGTTAGTTAAACAAACAGCTGGTTGAGTTGACATTTCCAGCAGGTTAGTTAAACAGACAGCTGGTTGAGTTGACATTTCCAGCTGGTTAAACAGACAGCTGGTTGAGTTGACATTTCCAGCTGGTTAAACAGACAGCTGGTTGAGTTGACATTTCCAGCTGGTTAAACAGACAGCTGGTTGAGTTGACGTTTCCAGCTGGTTAAACAGACAGCTGGTTGAGTTGACATTTCCAGCTGGTTAGACAGACAGACTGCTGGTTGAGTTGACATTTCCAGCAGGTTAGTTAAACAGACAGCTGGTTGAGTTGACATTTCCAGCTGGTTAAACAGACAGCTGGTTGAGTTGACATTTCCAGCTGATTAAACAGACAGCTGGTTGATTTGACATTTCCAGCTGGTTAGTTAGACAGCTGGTTGAGTTGACATTTCCAGCTGGTTAGACAGACAGACAGCTGGTTGAGTTGACATTTCCAGCAGGTTAGTTAAACAGACAGCTGGTTGAGTTGACATTTCCAGCTGGTTAAACAGACAGCTGGTTGAGTTGACATTTCCAGCAGGTTAGTTAAACAGACAGCTGGTTGAGTTGACATTTCTAGCTGGTTAGACAGACTGCTGTTTGAGTTGACATTTCCAGCTAGTTACACAGACAACTGGTTGAGTTGACATTTCCAGCTGGTTAGTTAGACAACTGGTTGAGTTGACATTTCCAGCTGTTTAGACAGACAGCTGGTTGAGGTGACATTTCCAGCAGGTTAGACAGAAAGACAGCTGGTTGAGTTGACATTTCCAGCTGGTTAAACAGACAGATACCTTGTTGAGTTGACATTTCCAGCTGGTTAAACAGACAGCTGGTTGAGTTGACATTTCCAGCTGGTTAAACAGACAGCTGGTTGAGTTGATATTTCCAGCAGGTTAGTTAAACAGACAGCTGGTTGAGTTGACATTTCCAGCTGGTTAAACAGACAGATACCTTGTTGAGTTGACATTTCCAGCTGGTTAAACAGACAGCTGGTTGAGTTGACATTTCCAGCTGGTTAAACAGACAGCTGGTTGAGTTGACATTTCCAGCAGGTTAGTTAAACAGACAGCTGGTTGAGTTGACATTTCCAGCTGGTTAAACAGACAGCTGGTTGAGTTGACATTTCCAGCAGGTTAGTTAAACAGACAGCTGGTTGAGTTTACATTTCCAGCTGGTTAAACAGACAGTTGGTTGATTTGACATTTCCAGCTGGTTAGTTAGACAGCTGGTTGAGTTGACATTTCCAGCTGGTTAGACAGACAGCTGGTTGAGGTGACATTTCCAGCAGGTTAGTTAGACAGACAGCTGGTTGAGTTGACATTTCCAGCTGGTTAAACAGACTGCTAGTTGAGTTAACATTTCCAGCTGGTTAAACAGACAGCTGGTTAAGTTGACATTTCCAGCTGGTTAAACAGACAGACAGCTGGTTGAGTTGACATTTCCAGCTGGTTAAACAGACAGCTGGTTGAGATGACATTTCCAGCTGGTTAAACAGACAGCTGGTTGAGTTGACATTTCAAGCAGGTTAAACAGACAGCTGGTTGAGTTGACATTTCCAGCAGGTTAAACAGACAGACAGCTGGTTGAGTTGACATTTCCAGCTGGTTAAACAGACAGCTGGTTGAGTTGACATTTCCAGCAGGTTAGTTAAACAGACAGCTGGTTGAGTTTACATTTCCAGCTGGTTAAACAGACAGCTGGTTGATTTGACATTTCCAGCTGGTTAGTTAGACAGCTGGTTGAGTTGACATTTCCAGCTGGTTAGACAGACAGCTGGTTGAGGTGACATTTCCAGCAGGTTAGTTAGACAGACAGCTGGTTGAGTTGACATTTCCAGCTGGTTAAACAGACTGCTAGTTGAGTTAACATTTCCAGCTGGTTAAACAGACAGCTGGTTAAGTTGACATTTCCAGCTGGTTAAACAGACAGACAGCTGGTTGAGTTGACATTTCCAGCTGGTTAAACAGACAGCTGGTTGAGATGACATTTCCAGCTGGTTAAACAGACAGCTTGTTGAGTTGACATTTCAAGCAGGTTAAACAGACATCTGGTTGAGTTGACATTTCCAGCTGGTTAAACAGACAGACAGCTGGTTGAGTTGACATTTCCAGCTGGTTAAACAGACAAATACCTTGTTGAGTTGACATTTCCAGCTGGTTAAACAGACAGCTGGTTGAGTTGACATTTCCAGCTGGTTAGACAGACAGGCAGCTGGTTGAGTTGACATTTCCAGCAGGTTAGTTAAACAGACAGCTGGTTGAGTTGACATTTCCAGCTGGTTAAACAGACAGCTGGTTGAGTTGACATTTCCAGCAGGTTAGTTAAACAGACAGCTGGTTGAGTTGACATTTCTAGCTGGTTAGACAGACTGCTGTTTGAGTTGACATTTCCAGCTAGTTACACAGACAACTGGTTGAGTTGACATTTCCAGCTGGTTAGTTAGACAGCTGGTTGAGTTGACATTTCCAGCTGGTTAGACAGACAGACTGCTGGTTGAGTTGACATTTCCAGCAGGTTAGTTAAACAGACAGCTGGTTGAGTTGACATTTCCAGCTGGTTAAACAGACAGCTGGTTGAGTTGACATTTCCAGCTGATTAAACAGACAGCTGGTTGATTTGACATTTCCAGCTGGTTAGTTAGACAGCTGGTTGAGTTGACATTTCCAGCTGGTTAGACAGACAGACAGCTGGTTGAGTTGACATTTCCAGCAGGTTAGTTAAACAGACAGCTGGTTGAGTTGACATTTCCAGCTGGTTAAACAGACAGCTGGTTGAGTTGACATTTCCAGCAGGTTAGTTAAACAGACAGCTGGTTGAGTTGACATTTCTAGCTGGTTAGACAGACTGCTGTTTGAGTTGACATTTCCAGCTAGTTACACAGACAACTGGTTGAGTTGACATTTCCAGCTGGTTAGTTAGACAACTGGTTGAGTTGACATTTCCAGCTGTTTAGACAGACAGCTGGTTGAGGTGACATTTCCAGCAGGTTAGACAGAAAGACAGCTGGTTGAGTTGACATTTCCAGCTGGTTAAACAGACAGATACCTTGTTGAGTTGACATTTCCAGCTGGTTAAACAGACAGCTGGTTGAGTTGACATTTCCAGCTGGTTAAACAGACAGCTGGTTGAGTTGACATTTCCAGCAGGTTAGTTAAACAGACAGCTGGTTGAGTTGACATTTCCAGCTGGTTAAACAGACAGATACCTTGTTGAGTTGACATTTCCAGCTGGTTAAACAGACAGCTGGTTGAGTTGACATTTCCAGCTGGTTAAACAGACAGCTGGTTGAGTTGACATTTCCAGCAGGTTAGTTAAACAGACAGCTGGTTGAGTTTACATTTCCAGCTGGTTAAACAGACAGTTGGTTGATTTGACATTTCCAGCTGGTTAGTTAGACAGCTGGTTGAGTTGACATTTCCAGCTGGTTAGACAGACAGCTGGTTGAGGTGACATTTCCAGCAGGTTAGTTAGACAGACAGCTGGTTGAGTTGACATTTCCAGCTGGTTAAACAGACTGCTAGTTGAGTTAACATTTCCAGCTGGTTAAACAGACAGCTGGTTAAGTTGACATTTCCAGCTGGTTAAACAGACAGACAGCTGGTTGAGTTGACATTTCCAGCTGGTTAAACAGACAGCTGGTTGAGTTGACATTTCCAGCAGGTTAGTTAAACAGACAGCTGGTTGAGTTGACATTTCTAGCTGGTTAGACAGACTGCTGTTTGAGTTGACATTTCCAGCTAGTTACACAGACAACTGGTTGAGTTGACATTTCCAGCTGGTTAGTTAGACAACTGGTTGAGTTGACATTTCCAGCTGTTTAGACAGACAGCTGGTTGAGGTGACATTTCCAGCAGGTTAGACAGAAAGACAGCTGGTTGAGTTGACATTTCCAGCTGGTTAAACAGACAGATACCTTGTTGAGTTGACATTTCCAGCTGGTTAAACAGACAGCTGGTTGAGTTGACATTTCCAGCAGGTTAGTTAAACAGACAGCTGGTTGAGTTGACATTTCCAGCTGGTTAAACAGACAGATACCTTGTTGAGTTGACATTTCCAGCTGGTTAAACAGACAGCTGGTTGAGTTGACATTTCCAGCAGGTTAGTTAAACAGACAGCTGGTTGAGTTTACATTTCCAGCTGGTTAAACAGACAGTTGGTTGATTTGACATTTCCAGCTGGTTAGTTAGACAGCTGGTTGAGTTGACATTTCCAGCTGGTTAGACAGACAGCTGGTTGAGGTGACATTTCCAGCAGGTTAGTTAGACAGACAGCTGGTTGAGTTGACATTTCCAGCTGGTTAAACAGACTGCTAGTTGAGTTAACATTTCCAGCTGGTTAAACAGACAGCTGGTTAAGTTGACATTTCCAGCTGGTTAAACAGACAGACAGCTGGTTGAGTTGACATTTCCAGCTGGTTAAACAGACAGCTGGTTGAGATGACATTTCCAGCTGGTTAAACAGACAGCTGGTTGAGTTGACATTTCAAGCAGGTTAAACAGACAGCTGGTTGAGTTGACATTTCCAGCAGGTTAAACAGACAGACAGCTGGTTGAGTTGACATTTCCAGCTGGTTAAACAGACAGCTGGTTGAGTTGACATTTCCAGCAGGTTAGTTAAACAGACAGCTGGTTGAGTTTACATTTCCAGCTGGTTAAACAGACAGCTGGTTGATTTGACATTTCCAGCTGGTTAGTTAGACAGCTGGTTGAGTTGACATTTCCAGCTGGTTAGACAGACAGCTGGTTGAGGTGACATTTCCAGCAGTTTAGTTAGACAGACAGCTGGTTGAGTTGACATTTCCAGCTGGTTAAACAGACTGCTAGTTGAGTTAACATTTCCAGCTGGTTAAACAGACAGCTGGTTAAGTTGACATTTCCAGCTGGTTAAACAGACAGACAGCTGGTTGAGTTGACATTTCCAGCTGGTTAAACAGACAGCTGGTTGAGATGACATTTCCAGCTGGTTAAACAGACAGCTTGTTGAGTTGACATTTCAAGCAGGTTAAACAGACATCTGGTTGAGTTGACATTTCCAGCTGGTTAAACAGACAGACAGCTGGTTGAGTTGACATTTCCAGCTGGTTAAACAGACAAATACCTTGTTGAGTTGACATTTCCAGCTGGTTAAACAGACAGCTGGTTGAGTTGACATTTCCAGCTGGTTAGACAGACAGGCAGCTGGTTGAGTTGACATTTCCAGCAGGTTAGTTAAACAGACAGCTGGTTGAGTTGACATTTCCAGCTGGTTAAACAGACAGCTGGTTGAGTTGACATTTCCAGCAGGTTAGTTAAACAGACAGCTGGTTGAGTTGACATTTCTAGCTGGTTAGACAGACTGCTGTTTGAGTTGACATTTCCAGCTAGTTACACAGACAACTGGTTGAGTTGACATTTCCAGCTGGTTAGTTAGACAGCTGGTTGAGTTGACATTTCCAGCTGAGTAGACAGACAGCTGGTTGAGGTGACATTTCCAGCAGGTTAGACAGACAGACAGCTTGTTGAGTTGACATTTCCAGCTGGTTAAACAGACAGATACCTTGTTGAGTTGACATTTCCAGCTGGTTAAACAGACAGCTGGTTGAGTTGACATTTCCAGCTGGTTAAACAGACAGCTGGTTGAGTTGACATTTCCAGCTGGTTAGACAGACAGCTGGTTGAGTTGACATTTCCAGCAGGTTAGTTAGAAAGACAGCTGGTTGTGGTGACATTTCCAGCAGGTTAGACAGACAGACAGCTGGTTGAGTTGACATTTCCAGCTGGTTAAACAGACAGATACCTTGTTGAGTTGACATTTCCAGCTGGTTAAACAGACAGCTGGTTGAGTTGACATTTCCAGCTGGTTAAACAGACAGCTGGTTGAGTTGACATTTCCAGCAGGTTAGTTAAACAGACAGCTGGTTGAGTTGACATTTCCAGCTGGTTAAACAGACAGCTGGTTGAGTTGACATTTCCAGCTGATTAAACAGACAGCTGGTTGATTTGACATTTCCAGCTGGTTAGTTAGACAGCTGGATGAGTTGACATTTCCAGCTGGTTAGACAGACAGACAGCTGGTTGAGTTGACATTTCCAGCAGGTTAGTTAAACAGACAGCTGGTTGTGTTGACATTTCCAGCTGGTTAAACAGACAGCTGGTTGAGTTGACATTTCCAGCAGGTTAGTTAAACAGACAGCTGGTTGAGTTGACATTTCTAGCTGGTTAGACAGACTGCTGTTTGAGTTGACATTTCCAGCTAGTTACACAGACAACTGGTTGAGTTGACATTTCCAGCTGGTTAGTTAGACAGCTGGTTGAGTTGACATTTCCAGCTGTTTAGACAGACAGCTGGTTGAGGTGACATTTCCAGCAGGTTAGACAGACAGACAGCTGGTTGAGTTGACATTTCCAGCTGGTTAAACAGACAGATACCTTGTTGAGTTGACATTTCCAGCTGGTTAAACAGACAGCTGGTTGAGTTGACATTTCCAGCTGGTTAGACAGACAGGCAGCTGGTTGAGTTGACATTTCCAGCAGGTTAGTTAAACAGACAGCTGGTTGAGTTGACATTTCCAGCTGGTTAAACAGACAGCTGGTTGAGTTGACATTTCCAGCAGGTTAGTTAAACAGACAGCTGGTTGAGTTGACATTTCTAGCTGGTTAGACAGACTGCTGTTTGAGTTGACATTTCCAGCTAGTTACACAGACAACTGGTTGAGTTGACATTTCCAGCTGGTTAGTTAGACAGCTGGTTGAGTTGACATTTCCAGCTGAGTAGACAGACAGCTGGTTGAGGTGACATTTCCAGCAGGTTAGACAGACAGACAGCTTGTTGAGTTGACATTTCCAGCTGGTTAAACAGACAGATACCTTGTTGAGTTGACATTTCCAGCTGGTTAAACAGACAGCTGGTTGAGTTGACATTTCCAGCTGGTTAAACAGACAGCTGGTTGAGTTGACATTTCCAGCTGGTTAGACAGACAGCTGGTTGAGTTGACATTTCCAGCAGGTTAGTTAGAAAGACAGCTGGTTGTGGTGACATTTCCAGCAGGTTAGACAGACAGACAGCTGGTTGAGTTGACATTTCCAGCTGGTTAAACAGACAGATACCTTGTTGAGTTGACATTTCCAGCTGGTTAAACAGACAGCTGGTTGAGTTGACATTTCCAGCTGGTTAAACAGACAGCTGGTTGAGTTGACATTTCCAGCAGGTTAGTTAAACAGACAGCTGGTTGAGTTGACATTTCCAGCTGGTTAAACAGACAGCTGGTTGAGTTGACATTTCCAGCTGATTAAACAGACAGCTGGTTGATTTGACATTTCCAGCTGGTTAGTTAGACAGCTGGATGAGTTGACATTTCCAGCTGGTTAGACAGACAGACAGCTGGTTGAGTTGACATTTCCAGCAGGTTAGTTAAACAGACAGCTGGTTGTGTTGACATTTCCAGCTGGTTAAACAGACAGCTGGTTGAGTTGACATTTCCAGCAGGTTAGTTAAACAGACAGCTGGTTGAGTTGACATTTCTAGCTGGTTAGACAGACTGCTGTTTGAGTTGACATTTCCAGCTAGTTACACAGACAACTGGTTGAGTTGACATTTCCAGCTGGTTAGTTAGACAGCTGGTTGAGTTGACATTTCCAGCTGTTTAGACAGACAGCTGGTTGAGGTGACATTTCCAGCAGGTTAGACAGACAGACAGCTGGTTGAGTTGACATTTCCAGCTGGTTAAACAGACAGATACCTTGTTGAGTTGACATTTCCAGCTGGTTAAACAGACAGCTGGTTGAGTTGACATTTCCAGCTGGTTAGACAGACAGGCAGCTGGTTGAGTTGACATTTCCAGCAGGTTAGTTAAACAGACAGCTGGTTGAGTTGACATTTCCAGCTGGTTAAACAGACAGCTGGTTGAGTTGACATTTCCAGCAGGTTAGTTAAACAGACAGCTGGTTGAGTTGACATTTCTAGCTGGTTAGACAGACTGCTGTTTGAGTTGACATTTCCAGCTAGTTACACAGACAACTGGTTGAGTTGACATTTCCAGCTGGTTAGTTAGACAGCTGGTTGAGTTGACATTTCCAGCTGAGTAGACAGACAGCTGGTTGAGGTGACATTTCCAGCAGGTTAGACAGACAGACAGCTTGTTGAGTTGACATTTCCAGCTGGTTAAACAGACAGATACCTTGTTGAGTTGACATTTCCAGCTGGTTAAACAGACAGCTGGTTGAGTTGACATTTCCAGCTGGTTAAACAGACAGCTGGTTGAGTTGACATTTCCAGCTGGTTAGACAGACAGCTGGTTGAGTTGACATTTCCAGCAGGTTAGTTAGAAAGACAGCTGGTTGTGGTGACATTTCCAGCAGGTTAGACAGACAGACAGCTGGTTGAGTTGACATTTCCAGCTGGTTAAACAGACAGATACCTTGTTGAGTTGACATTTCCAGCTGGTTAAACAGACAGCTGGTTGAGTTGACATTTCCAGCTGGTTAAACAGACAGCTGGTTGAGTTGACATTTCCAGCAGGTTAGTTAAACAGACAGCTGGTTGAGTTGACATTTCCAGCTGGTTAAACAGACAGCTGGTTGAGTTGACATTTCCAGCTGATTAAACAGACAGCTGGTTGATTTTACATTTCCAGCTGGTTAGTTAGACAGCTGGATGAGTTGACATTTCCAGCTGGTTAGACAGACAGACAGCTGGTTGAGTTGACATTTCCAGCAGGTTAGTTAAACAGACAGCTGGTTGTGTTGACATTTCCAGCTGGTTAAACAGACAGCTGGTTGAGTTGACATTTCCAGCAGGTTAGTTAAACAGACAGCTGGTTGAGTTGACATTTCTAGCTGGTTAGACAGACTGCTGTTTGAGTTGACATTTCCAGCTAGTTACACAGACAACTGGTTGAGTTGACATTTCCAGCTGGTTAGTTAGACAGCTGGTTGAGTTGACATTTCCAGCTGTTTAGACAGACAGCTGGTTGAGGTGACATTTCCAGCAGGTTAGACAGACAGACAGCTGGTTGAGTTGACATTTCCAGCTGGTTAAACAGACAGATACCTTGTTGAGTTGACATTTCCAGCTGGTTAAACAGACAGCTGGTTGAGTTGACATTTCCAGCTGGTTAAACAGACAGCTGGTTGAGTTGACATTTCCAGCAGGTTAGTTAAACAGACAGCTGGTTGAGTTTACATTTCCAGCTGGTTAAACAGACAGCTGGTTGATTTGACATTTCCAGCTGGTTAGTTAGACAGCTGGTTGAGTTGACATTTCCAGCTGGTTAAACAGACAAATACCTTGTTGAGTTGACATTTCCAGCTGGTTAAACAGACAGCTGGTTGAGTTGACATTTCCAGCAGGTTAGTTAAACAAACAGCTGGTTGAGTTGACATTTCCAGCAGGTTAGTTAAACAGACAGCTGGTTGAGTTGACATTTCCAGCTGGTTAAACAGACAGCTGGTTGAGTTGACATTTCCAGCTGGTTAAACAGACAGCTGGTTGAGTTGACATTTCCAGCTGGTTAAACAGACAGCTGGTTGAGTTGACGTTTCCAGCTGGTTAAACAGACAGCTGGTTGAGTTGACATTTCCAGCTGGTTAGACAGACAGACTGCTGGTTGAGTTGACATTTCCAGCAGGTTAGTTAAACAGACAGCTGGTTGAGTTGACATTTCCAGCTGGTTAAACAGACAGCTGGTTGAGTTGACATTTCCAGCAGGTTAGTTAAACAAACAGCTGGTTGAGTTGACATTTCCAGCAGGTTAAACAGACAGCTGGTTGAGTTGACATTTCCAGCTGGTTAAACAGACAGCTGGTTGAGTTGACATTTCCAGCTGGTTAAACAGACAGCTGGTTGAGTTGACGTTTCCAGCTGGTTAAACAGACAGCTGGTTGAGTTGACATTTCCAGCTGGTTAGACAGACAGACAGCTGGTTGAGTTGACATTTCCAGCAGGTTAGTTAAACAGACAGCTGGTTGAGTTGACATTTCCCGCTGATTAAACAGACAGCTGGTTGATTTGACATTTCCAGCTGGTTAGTTAGACAGCTGGTTGAGTTGACATTTCCAGCTGGTTAGACAGACAGACAGCTGGTTGAGTTGACATTTCCAGCAGGTTAGTTAAACAGACAGCTGGTTGAGTTGACATTTCCAGCTGGTTAAACAGACAGCTGGTTGAGTTGACATTTCCAGCAGGTTAGTTAAACAGACAGCTGGTTGAGTTGACATTTCTAGCTGGTTAGACAGACTGCTGTTTGAGTTGACATTTCCAGCTAGTTACACAGACAACTGGTTGAGTGGACATTTCCAGCTGGTTAGTTAGACAACTGGTTGAGTTGACATTTCCAGCTGTTTAGACAGACAGCTGGTTGAGGTGACATTTCCAGCAGGTTAGACAGACAGACAGCTGGTTGAGTTGACATTTCAAGCTGGTTAAACAGACAGATACCTTGTTGAGTTGACATTTCCAGCTGGTTAAACAGACAGCTGGTTGAGTTGACATTTCCAGCTGGTTAAACAGACAGCTGGTTGAGTTGACATTTCCAGCAGGTTAGTTAAACAGACAGCTGGTTGAGTTTACATTTCCAGCTGGTTAAACAGACAGCTGGTTGATTTGACATTTCCAGCTGGTTAGTTAGACAGCTGGTTGAGTTGACATTTCCAGCTGGTTAAACAGACAAATACCTTGTTGAGTTGACATTTCCAGCTGGTTAAACAGACAGCTGGTTGAGTTGACATTTCCAGCAGGTTAGTTAAACAAACAGCTGGTTGAGTTGACATTTCCAGCAGGTTAGTTAAACAGACAGCTGGTTGAGTTGACATTTCCAGCTGGTTAAACAGACAGCTGGTTGAGTTGACATTTCCAGCTGGTTAAACAGACAGCTGGTTGAGTTGACATTTCCAGCTGGTTAAACAGACAGCTGGTTGAGTTGACGTTTCCAGCTGGTTAAACAGACAGCTGGTTGAGTTGACATTTCCAGCTGGTTAGACAGACAGACTGCTGGTTGAGTTGACATTTCCAGCAGGTTAGTTAAACAGACAGCTGGTTGAGTTGACATTTCCAGCTGGTTAAACAGACAGCTGGTTGAGTTGACATTTCCAGCTGATTAAACAGACAGCTGGTTGATTTGACATTTCCAGCTGGTTAGTTAGACAGCTGGTTGAGTTGACATTTCCAGCTGGTTAGACAGACAGACAGCTGGTTGAGTTGACATTTCCAGCAGGTTAGTTAAACAGACAGCTGGTTGAGTTGACATTTCCAGCTGGTTAAACAGACAGCTGGTTGAGTTGACATTTCCAGCAGGTTAGTTAAACAGACAGCTGGTTGAGTTGACATTTCTAGCTGGTTAGACAGACTGCTGTTTGAGTTGACATTTCCAGCTAGTTACACAGACAACTGGTTGAGTTGACATTTCCAGCTGGTTAGTTAGACAACTGGTTGAGTTGACATTTCCAGCTGTTTAGACAGACAGCTGGTTGAGGTGACATTTCCAGCAGGTTAGACAGAAAGACAGCTGGTTGAGTTGACATTTCCAGCTGGTTAAACAGACAGATACCTTGTTGAGTTGACATTTCCAGCTGGTTAAACAGACAGCTGGTTGAGTTGACATTTCCAGCTGGTTAAACAGACAGCTGGTTGAGTTGACATTTCCAGCAGGTTAGTTAAACAGACAGCTGGTTGAGTTGACATTTCCAGCTGGTTAAACAGACAGATACCTTGTTGAGTTGACATTTCCAGCTGGTTAAACAGACAGCTGGTTGAGTTGACATTTCCAGCTGGTTAAACAGACAGCTGGTTGAGTTGACATTTCCAGCAGGTTAGTTAAACAGACAGCTGGTTGAGTTTACATTTCCAGCTGGTTAAACAGACAGTTGGTTGATTTGACATTTCCAGCTGGTTAGTTAGACAGCTGGTTGAGTTGACATTTCCAGCTGGTTAGACAGACAGCTGGTTGAGGTGACATTTCCAGCAGGTTAGTTAGACAGACAGCTGGTTGAGTTGACATTTCCAGCTGGTTAAACAGACTGCTAGTTGAGTTAACATTTCCAGCTGGTTAAACAGACAGCTGGTTAAGTTGACATTTCCAGCTGGTTAAACAGACAGACAGCTGGTTGAGTTGACATTTCCAGCTGGTTAAACAGACAGCTGGTTGAGATGACATTTCCAGCTGGTTAAACAGACAGCTGGTTGAGTTGACATTTCAAGCAGGTTAAACAGACAGCTGGTTGAGTTGACATTTCCAGCAGGTTAAACAGACAGACAGCTGGTTGAGTTGACATTTCCAGCTGGTTAAACAGACAGCTGGTTGAGTTGACATTTCCAGCAGGTTAGTTAAACAGACAGCTGGTTGAGTTGACATTTCCAGCTGGTTAAACAGACAGATACCTTGTTGAGTTGACATTTCCAGCTGGTTAAACAGACAGCTGGTTGAGTTGACATTTCCAGCTGGTTAAACAGACAGCTGGTTGAGTTGACATTTCCAGCAGGTTAGTTAAACAGACAGCTGGTTGAGTTTACATTTCCAGCTGGTTAAACAGACAGTTGGTTGATTTGACTTTTCCAGCTGGTTAGTTAGACAGCTGGTTGAGTTGACATTTCCAGCTGGTTAGACAGACAGCTGGTTGAGGTGACATTTCCAGCAGGTTAGTTAGACAGACAGCTGGTTGAGTTGACATTTCCAGCTGGTTAAACAGACTGCTAGTTGAGTTAACATTTCCAGCTGGTTAAACAGACAGCTGGTTAAGTTGACATTTCCAGCTGGTTAAACAGACAGACAGCTGGTTGAGTTGACATTTCCAGCTGGTTAAACAGACAGCTGGTTGAGATGACATTTCCAGCTGGTTAAACAGACAGCTGGTTGAGTTGACATTTCAAGCAGGTTAAACAGACAGCTGGTTGAGTTGACATTTCCAGCAGGTTAAACAGACAGACAGCTGGTTGAGTTGACATTTCCAGCTGGTTAAACAGACAGCTGGTTGAGTTGACATTTCCAGCAGGTTAGTTAAACAGACAGCTGGTTGAGTTTACATTTCCAGCTGGTTAAACAGACAGCTGGTTGATTTGACATTTCCAGCTGGTTAGTTAGACAGCTGGTTGAGTTGACATTTCCAGCTGGTTAGACAGACAGCTGGTTGAGGTGACATTTCCAGCAGGTTAGTTAGACAGACAGCTGGTTGAGTTGACATTTCCAGCTGGTTAAACAGACTGCTAGTTGAGTTAACATTTCCAGCTGGTTAAACAGACAGCTGGTTAAGTTGACATTTCCAGCTGGTTAAACAGACAGACAGCTGGTTGAGTTGACATTTCCAGCTGGTTAAACAGACAGCTGGTTGAGATGACATTTCCAGCTGGTTAAACAGACAGCTGGTTGAGTTGACATTTCAAGCAGGTTAAACAGACAGCTGGTTGAGTTGACATTTCCAGCAGGTTAAACAGACAGACAGCTGGTTGAGTTGACATTTCCAGCTGGTTAAACAGACAGCTGGTTGAGTTGACATTTCCAGCAGGTTAGTTAAACAGACAGCTGGTTGAGTTTACATTTCCAGCTGGTTAAACAGACAGCTGGTTGATTTGACATTTCCAGCTGGTTAGTTAGACAGCTGGTTGAGTTGACATTTCCAGCTGGTTAGACAGACAGCTGGTTGAGGTGACATTTCCAGCAGGTTAGTTAGACAGACAGCTGGTTGAGTTGACATTTCCAGCTGGTTAAACAGACTGCTAGTTGAGTTAACATTTCCAGCTGGTTAAACAGACAGCTGGTTAAGTTGACATTTCCAGCTGGTTAAACAGACAGACAGCTGGTTGAGTTGACATTTCCAGCTGGTTAAACAGACAGCTGGTTGAGATGACATTTCCAGCTGGTTAAACAGACAGCTTGTTGAGTTGACATTTCAAGCAGGTTAAACAGACATCTGGTTGAGTTGACATTTCCAGCTGGTTAAACAGACAGACAGCTGGTTGAGTTGACATTTCCAGCTGGTTAAACAGACAAATACCTTGTTGAGTTGACATTTCCAGCTGGTTAAACAGACAGCTGGTTGAGTTGACATTTCCAGCTGGTTAGACAGACAGGCAGCTGGTTGAGTTGACATTTCCAGCAGGTTAGTTAAACAGACAGCTGGTTGAGTTGACATTTCCAGCTGGTTAAACAGACAGCTGGTTGAGTTGACATTTCCAGCAGGTTAGTTAAACAGACAGCTGGTTGAGTTGACATTTCTAGCTGGTTAGACAGACTGCTGTTTGAGTTGACATTTCCAGCTAGTTACACAGACAACTGGTTGAGTTGACATTTCCAGCTGGTTAGTTAGACAGCTGGTTGAGTTGACATTTCCAGCTGAGTAGACAGACAGCTGGTTGAGGTGACATTTCCAGCAGGTTAGACAGACAGACAGCTTGTTGAGTTGACATTTCCAGCTGGTTAAACAGACAGATACCTTGTTGAGTTGACATTTCCAGCTGGTTAAACAGACAGCTGGTTGAGTTGACATTTCCAGCTGGTTAAACAGGCAGCTGGTTGAGTTGACATTTCCAGCTGGTTAGACAGACAGCTGGTTGAGTTGACATTTCCAGCAGGTTAGTTAGAAAGACAGCTGGTTGTGGTGACATTTCCAGCAGGTTAGACAGACAGACAGCTGGTTGAGTTGACATTTCCAGCTGGTTAAACAGACAGATACCTTGTTGAGTTGACATTTCCAGCTGGTTAAACAGACAGCTGGTTGAGTTGACATTTCCAGCTGGTTAAACAGACAGCTGGTTGAGTTGACATTTCCAGCAGGTTAGTTAAACAGACAGCTGGTTGAGTTGACATTTCCAGCTGGTTAAACAGACAGCTGGTTGAGTTGACATTTCCAGCTGATTAAACAGACAGCTGGTTGATTTGACATTTCCAGCTGGTTAGTTAGACAGCTGGATGAGTTGACATTTCCAGCTGGTTAGACAGACAGACAGCTGGTTGAGTTGACATTTCCAGCAGGTTAGTTAAACAGACAGCTGGTTGAGTTGACATTTCCAGCTGGTTAAACAGACAGCTGGTTGAGTTGACATTTCCAGCAGGTTAGTTAAACAGACAGCTGGTTGAGTTGACATTTCTAGCTGGTTAGACAGACTGCTGTTTGAGTTGACATTTCCAGCTAGTTACACAGACAACTGGTTGAGTTGACATTTCCAGCTGGTTAGTTAGACAGCTGGTTGAGTTGACATTTCCAGCTGTTTAGACAGACAGCTGGTTGAGGTGACATTTCCAGCAGGTTAGACAGACAGACAGCTGGTTGAGTTGACATTTCCAGCTGGTTAAACAGACAGATACCTTGTTGAGTTGACATTTCCAGCAGGTTAGTTAAACAGACAGCTGGTTGAGTTGACATTTCCAGCTGGTTAAACAGACAGCTGGTTGAGTTGACATTTCCAGCAGGTTAGTTAAACAGACAGCTGGTTGAGTTGACATTTCCAGCTGGTTAAACAGACAGCTGGTTGAGTTGACATTTCCAGCAGGTTAGTTAAACAGACAGCTGGTTGAGTTGACATTTCCAGCTGGTTAAACAGACACCTGGTTGAGTTGACATTTCCAGCAGGTTAGTTAAACAGACAGCTGGTTGAGTTGACATTTCCAGCTGGTTAAACAGACAGCTGGTTGAGTTGACATTTCCAGCTGGTTAAACAGACAGCTGGTTGAGTTGACATTTCCAGCAGGTTAGTTAAACAGACAGCTGGTTGAGTTGACATTTCCAGCTGGTTAAACAGACAGCTGGTTGAGTTGACATTTCCAGCTGATTAAACAGACAGCTGGTTGATTTGACATTTCCAGCTGGTTAGTTAGACAGCTGGATGAGTTGACATTTCCAGCTGGTTAGACAGACAGACAGCTGGTTGAGTTGACATTTCCAGCAGGTTAGTTAAACAGACAGCTGGTTGAGTTGACATTTCCAGCTGGTTAAACAGACAGCTGGTTGAGTTGACATTTCCAGCAGGTTAGTTAAACAGACAGCTGGTTGAGTTGACATTTCTAGCTGGTTAGACAGACTGCTGTTTGAGTTGACATTTCCAGCTAGTTACACAGACAACTGGTTGAGTTGACATTTCCAGCTGGTTAGTTAGACAGCTGGTTGAGTTGACATTTCCAGCTGTTTAGACAGACAGCTGGTTGAGGTGACATTTCCAGCAGGTTAGACAGACAGACAGCTGGTTGAGTTGACATTTCCAGCTGGTTAAACAGACAGATACCTTGTTGAGTTGACATTTCCAGCAGGTTAGTTAAACAGACAGCTGGTTGAGTTGACATTTCCAGCTGGTTAAACAGACAGCTGGTTGAGTTGACATTTCCAGCAGGTTAGTTAAACAGACAGCTGGTTGAGTTGACATTTCCAGCTGGTTAAACAGACAGCTGGTTGAGTTGACATTTCCAGCAGGTTAGTTAAACAGACAGCTGGTTGAGTTGACATTTCCAGCTGGTTAAACAGACACCTGGTTGAGTTGACATTTCCAGCAGGTTAGTTAAACAGACAGCTGGTTGAGTTTACATTTCCAGCTGGTTAAACAGACAGCTGGTTGATTTGACATTTCCAGCTGGTTAGTTAGACCGCTGGTTGAGTTGACATTTCCAGCTGGTTAGACAGACAGCTGGTTGAGGTGACATTTCCAGCTGGTTAAACAGACAGACAGCTGGTTGAGTTGACATTTCCAGCTGGTTAAACAGACAGACAGCTGGTTGAGTTGACATTTCCAGCTGGTTAAACAGACAGCTGGTTGAGATGACATTTCCAGCTGGTTAAACAGACAGCTGGTTGAGTTGACATTTCAAGCAGGTTAAACAGACAGCTGGTTGAGTTGAAATTTCCAGCTGGTTAAACAGACAGACAGCTGGTTGAGTTGCAATTTCCAGCAGGTTAGACAGACAGCTGGTTGAGTTGACGTTTCCAGCTGGTTAAAAAGACAGCTGGTTGAGTTGACATTTCCAGCTGGTTAAACAGACAGCTGGTTGAGTTGACATTTCCAGCAGGTTAGACAGACAGCTGGTTGAGTTGACGTTTCCAGCTGGTTAAAAAGACAGCTGGTTGAGTTGACATTTCCAGCTGGTTAAACAGACAGCTGGTTGAGTTGACATTTCCAGCAGGTTAGTTAAACAGACAGCTGGTTGAGTTGACATTTCTAGCTGGTTAGACAGACAACTTGTTGAGTTGACATTTCCAGCTGGTTAGTTAGACAGCTGGTTGAGTTGACATTTCCAGCTGTTTAGACAGACAGCTGGTTGAGGTGACATTTCCAGCTGGTTAAACAGACAGATACCTTGTTGAGTTGACATTTTCAGCTGGTTAAACAGACAGCTGGTTGAGTTGACATTTCCAGCTGGTTAAACAGACAGCTGGTTGAGTTGACATTTCCAGCAGGTTAGTTCAACAGACAGCTGGTTGAGTTTACATTTCCAGCTGGTTAAACAGACAGCTGGTTGATTTGACATTTCCAGCTGGTTAGTTAGACAGCTGGTTGAGTTGACATTTCCAGCTGGTTAGACAGACAGCTGGTTGAGGTGACATTTCCAGCAGGTTAGTTAGACAGACAGCTGGTTGAGTTGACATTTCCAGCTGGTTAAACAGACAGCTGGTTGAGTGGACATTTCCAGCAGGTTAAACAGACAGACAGCTGGTTGAGTTGACATTTCCAGCTGGTTAAACAGACAGACAGCTGGTTGAGTTGACATTTCCAGCTGGTTAAACAGACAGCTGGTTGAGATGACATTTCCAGCTGGTTAAACAGACAGCTGGTTGAGTTGACATTTCAAGCAGGTTAAACAGACAGCTGGTTGAGTTGACATTTCCAGCTGGTTAAACAGACAGACAGCTGGTTGAGTTGCAATTTCCAGCAGGTTAGACAGACAGCTGGTTGAGTTGACGTTTCCAGCTGGTTTAAAAGACAGCTGGTTGAGTTGACATTTCCAGCTGGTTAAACAGACAGCTGGTTGAGTTGACATTTCCAGCAGGTTAAACAGACAGCTGGTTGAGTTGACATTTCAAGCAGGTTAAACAGACAGCTGGTTGAGTTGACATTTCCAGCTGGTTAAACAGACAGACAGCTGGTTGAGTTGCAATTTCCAGCAGGTTAGACAGACAGCTGGTTGAGTTAACATTTCCAGCTGGTTAAACAGACAGCTGGTTAAGTTGACATTTCCGGCAGGTTAAACAGACAGCTGGTTGAGTTGACATTTCCAGCTGGTTAAACAGACAGCTGGATGAGTTGACATTTCCAGCTAGTTACACAGACAACTGGTTGAGTTTACATTTCCAGCTGGTTAGTTAGACAGCTGGTTGAGTTGACATTTCCAGCTGGTTAGACAGACAGCTGGTTGAGGTGACATTTCCAGCAGGTTAGTTAGACAGAGAGCTGGTTGAGTTGACATTTCCAGCTGGTTAAACAGACAGCTGGTTGAGTTGACATTTCCAGCTGGTTAAACAGACAGCTGGATGAGTTGACATTTCCAGCTGGTTAAACAGACAGCTGGTTGAGTTGACATTTCCAGCTGGTTAAACAGACAGCTGGTTGAGTTGACATTTCCAGCTGGTTAAACAGACAAATACCTTGTTGAGTTGACATTTCCAGCTGGTTAAACAGACAGCTGGTTGAGTTGACATTTCCAGCAGGTTAGTTAAACAGACAGCTGGTTGAGTTGACATTTCCAGCAGGTTAGTTAAACAGACAGCTGGTTGAGTTGACATTTCCAGCTGGTTAAACAGACAGCTGGTTGAGTTGACATTTCCAGCTGGTTAAACAGACAGCTGGTTGAGTTGACATTTCCAGCTGGTTAAACAGACAGCTGGTTGAGTTGACGTTTCCAGCTGGTTAAACAGACAGCTGGTTGAGTTGACATTTCCAGCTGGTTAGACAGACAGACAGCTGGTTGAGTTGACATTTCCAGCAGGTTAGTTAAACAGACAGCTGGTTGAGTTGACATTTCCAGCTGGTTAAACAGACAGCTGGTTGAGTTAACATTTCCAGCTGATTAAACAGACAGCTGGTTGATTTGACATTTCCAGCTGGTTAGTTAGACAGCTGGTTGAGTTGACATTTCCAGCTGGTTAGACAGACAGACAGCTGGTTGAGTTGACATTTCCAGCAGGTTAGTTAAACAGACAGCTGGTTGAGTTGACATTTCCAGCTGGTTAAACAGACAGCTGGTTGAGTTGACATTTCCAGCAGGTTAGTTAAACAGACAGCTGGTTGAGTTGACATTTCTAGCTGGTTAGACAGACTGCTGTTTGAGTTGACATTTCCAGCTAGTTACACAGACAACTGGTTGAGTTGGCATTTCCAGCTGGTTAGTTAGACAGCTGGTTGAGTTGACATTTCCAGCTGTTTAGACAGACAGCTGGTTGAGGTGACATTTCCAGCAGGTTAGACAGACAGACAGCTGGTTGAGTTGACATTTCCAGCTGGTTAAACAGACAGATACCTTGTTGATTTGACATTTCCAGCTGGTTAAACAGACAGATACCTTGTTGATTTGACATTTCCAGCTGGTTAGTTAGACAGCTGGTTGAGTTGACATTTCCAGCTGGTTAGACAGACAGCTGGTTGAGGTGACATTTCCAGCAGGTTAGTTAGACAGACAGCTGGTTGAGTTGACATTTCCAGCTGGTTAAACAGACAGCTGGTTGAGTGGACATTTCCAGCAGGTTAAACAGACAGACAGCTGGTTGAGTTGACATTTCCAGCTGGTTAAACAGACAGACAGCCGGTTGAGTTGATATTTCCAGCTGGTTAAACAGACAGCTGGTTGAGATGACATTTCCAGCTGGTTAAACAGACAGCTGGTTGAGTTGACATTTCAAGCAGGTTAAACAGACAGCTGGTTGAGTTGACATTTCCAGCTGGTTAAACAGACAGACAGCTGGTTGAGTTGCAATTTCCAGCAGGTTAGACAGACAGCTGGTTGAGTTAACATTTCCAGCTGGTTAAACAGACAGCTGGTTAAGTTGACATTTCCGGCAGGTTAAACAGACAGCTGGATGAGTTGACATTTCCAGCTAGTTACACAGACAACTGGTTGAGTTTACATTTCCAGCTGGTTAGTTAGACAGCTGGTTGAGGTGACATTTCCAGCTGGTTAGACAGACAGCTGGTTGAGGTGACATTTCCAGCAGGTTAGTTAGACAGAGAGCTGGTTGAGTTGACATTTCCAGCTGGTTAAACAGACAGCTGGTTGAGTTGACATTTCCAGCTGGTTAAACAGACAGCTGGATGAGTTGACATTTCCAGCTGGTTAAACAGACAGCTGGATGAGTTGACATTTCCAGCTGGTTAAACAGACAGCTGGTTGAGTTGACATTTCCAGCTGGTTAAACAGACAAATACCTTGTTGAGTTGACATTTCCAGCTGGTTAAACAGACAGCTGGTTGAGTTGACATTTCCAGCAGGTTAGTTAAACAGACAGCTGGTTGAGTTGACATTTCCAGCTGGTTAAACAGACTGCTGGTTGAGTTGACATTTCCAGCTGGTTAAACAGACAGCTGGTTGAGTTGACATTTCCAGCTGGTTAAACAGACAGCTGGTTGAGTTGACGTTTCCAGCTGGTTAAACAGAATGCTGGTTGAGTTGACATTTCCAGCTGGTTAGACAGACAGACAGCTGGTTGAGTTGACATTTCCAGCAGGTTAGTTAAACAGACAGCTGGTTGAGTTGACATTTCCAGCTGGTTAAACAGACAGCTGGTTGAGTTGACATTTCCAGCTGATTAAACAGACAGCTGGTTGATTTGACATTTCCAGCTGGTTAGTTAGACAGCTGGTTGAGTTGACATTTCCAGCTGGTTAGACAGACAGACAGCTGGTTGAGTTGACATTTCCAGCAGGTTAGTTAAACAGACAGCTGGTTGAGTTGACATTTCTAGCTGGTTAGACAGACTGCTGTTTGAGTTGACATTTCCAGCTAGTTACACAGACAACTGGTTGAGTTGGCATTTCCAGCTGGTTAGTTAGACAGCTGGTTGAGTTGACATTTCCAGCTGTTTAGACAGACAGCTGGTTGAGGTGACATTTCCAGCAGGTTAGACAGACAGACAGCTGGTTGAGTTGACATTTCCAGCTGGTTAAACAGACAGATACCTTGTTGATTTGACATTTCCAGCTGGTTAAACAGACAGATACCTTGTTGATTTGACATTTCCAGCTGGTTAGTTAGACAGCTGGTTGAGTTAACATTTCCAGCTGGTTAGACAGACAGCTGGTTGAGGTGACATTTCCAGCAGGTTAGTTAGACAGACTGCTGGTTGAGTTGACATTTCCAGCTGGTTAAACAGACAGCTGGTTGAGTGGACATTTCCAACAGGTTAAACAGACAGACAGCTGGTTGAGTTGACATTTCCAGCTGGTTAAACAGACAGACAGCCGGTTGAGTTGATATTTCCAGCTGGTTAAACAGACAGCTGGTTGAGATGACATTTCCAGCTGGTTAAACAGACAGACAGCTGGTTGAGTTGCAATTTCCAGCAGGTTAGACAGACAGCTGGTTGAGTTGCAATTTCCAGCAGGTTAGACAGACAGCTGGTTGAGTTGACGTTTCCAGCTTGTTAAAAAGACAGCTGGTTGAGTTGACATTTCCAGCTGGTTAAACAGACAGCTGGTTGAGTTGACATTTCCAGCTGGTTAAACAGACAGCTGGTTGAGTTGACATTTCCAGCTGGTTAAACAGACAGACAGCTGGTTGAGTTGCAATTTTCAGCAGGTTAGACAGACAGCTGGTTGAGTTGCAATTTCCAGCAGGTTAGACAGACAGCTGGTTGAGTTGACGTTTCCAGCTTGTTAAAAAGACAGCTGGTTGAGTTGACATTTCCAGCTGGTTAAACAGACAGCTGGTTGAGTTGACATTTCCAGCTGGTTAAACAGACAGCTGGTTGAGTTGACATTTCCAGCTGGTTAAACAGACAAATACCTTGTTGAGTTGACATTTCCAGCTGGTTAAACAGACAGCTGGTTGAGTTGACATTTCCAGCAGGTTAGTTAAACAGACAGCTGGTTGAGTTGACATTTCCAGCTGGTTAAACAGACAGCTGGTTGAGTTGACATTTCCAGCTGGTTAAACAGACAGCTGGTTGAGTTGACGTTTCCAGCTGGTTAAACAGACAGCTGGTTGAGTTGACGTTTCCAGCTGGTTAAACAGACAGCTGGTTGAGTTGACATTTCCAGCTGGTTAGACAGACAGACAGCTGGTTGAGTTGACATTTCCAGCAGGTTAGTTAAACAGACAGCTGGTTGAGTTGACATTTCCAGCTGGTTAAACAGACAGCTGGTTGAGTTGACATTTCCAGCAGGTTAGTTAAACAGACAGCTGGTTGAGTTGACATTTCTAGCTGGTTAGACAGACTGCTGTTTGAGTTGACATTTCCAGCTAGTTACACAGACAACTGGTTGAGTTGGCATTTCCAGCTGGTTAGTTAGACAGCTGGTTGAGTTGACATTTCCAGCTGTTTAGACAGACAGCTGGTTGAGGTGACATTTCCAGCAGGTTAGACAGACAGACAGCTGGTTGAGTTGACATTTCCAGCTGGTTAAACAGACAGATACCTTGTTGATTTGACATTTCCAGCTGGTTAAACAGACAGATACCTTGTTGATTTGACATTTCCAGCTGGTTAGTTAGACAGCTGGTTGAGTTGACATTTCCAGCTGGTTAGACAGACAGCTGGTTGAGGTGACATTTCCAGCAGGTTAGTTAGACAGACAGCTGGTTGAGTTGACATTTCCAGCTGGTTAAACAGACAGCAGGTTGAGTGGACATTTCCAGCAGGTTAAACAGACAGACAGCTGGTTGAGTTGACATTTCCAGCTGGTTAAACAGACAGACAGCCGGTTGAGTTGATATTTCCAGCTGGTTAAACAGACAGCTGGTTGAGATGACATTTCCAGCTGGTTAAACAGACAGCTGGTTGAGTTGACATTTCAAGCAGGTTAAACAGACAGCTGGTTGAGTTGACATTTCCAGCTGGTTAAACAGACAGACAGCTGGTTGAGTTGCAATTTCCAGCAGGTTAGACAGACAGCTGGTTGAGTTGACGTTTCCAGCTTGTTAAAAAGACAGCTGGTTGAGTTGACATTTCCAGCTGGTTAAACAGACAGCTGGTTGAGTTGACATTTCCAGCAGGTTAAACAGACAGCTGGTTGAGTTGACATTTCAAGCAGGTTAAACAGACAGCTGGTTGAGTTGACATTTCCAGCTGGTTAAACAGACAGACAGCTGGTTGAGTTGCAATTTCCAGCAGGTTAGACAGACAGCTGGTTGAGTTAACATTTCCAGCTGGTTAAACAGACAGCTGGTTAAGTTGACATTTCCAGCAGGTTAAACAGACAGCTGGTTGAGTTGACATTTCCAGCTGGTTAAACAGACAGCTGGTTGAGTTGACGTTTCCAGCTGGTTAAACAGACAGCTGGTTGAGTTGACATTTCCAGCTGGTTAGACAGACAGACAGCTGGTTGAGTTGACATTTCCAGCTGGTTAAACAGACAAATACCTTGTTGAGTTGACATTTCCAGCTGGTTAAACAGACAGCTGGTTGAGTTGACATTTCCAGCAGGTTAGTTAAACAAACAGCTGGTTGAGTTGACATTTCCAGCAGGTTAGTTAAACAGACAGCTGGTTGAGTTGACATTTCCAGCTGGTTAAACAGACAGCTGGTTGAGTTGACATTTCCAGCTGGTTAAACAGACAGCTGGTTGAGTTGACATTTCCAGCTGGTTAAACAGACAGCTGGTTGAGTTGACGTTTCCAGCTGGTTAAACAGACAGCTGGTTGAGTTGACATTTCCAGCTGGTTAGACAGACAGACAGCTGGTTGAGTTGACATTTCCAGCAGGTTAGTTAAACAGACAGCTGGTTGAGTTGCAATTTCCAGCTGGTTAAACAGACAGCTGGTTGAGTTGACATTTCCAGCTGATTAAACAGACAGCTGGTTGATTTGACATTTCCAGCTGGTTAGTTAGACAGCTGGTTGAGTTGACATTTCCAGCTGGTTAAACAGACTGCTAGTTGAGTTAACATTTCCAGCTGGTTAAACAGACAGCTGGTTGAGTTGACATTTCCAGCTGGTTAAACAGACAGCTGGTTGAGTTGACATTTCCAGCAGGTTAGTTAAACAGACAGCTGGTTGAGTTGACATTTCTAGCTGGTTAGACAGACTGCTGTTTGAGTTGACATTTCCAGCTAGTTACACAGACAACTGGTTGAGGTGACATTTCCAGCAGGTTAGACAGACAGACAGCTGGTTGAGTTGACATTTCCAGCTGGTTAAACAGACAGATACCTTGTTGAGTTGACATTTCCAGCTGGTTAAACAGACAGCTGGTTGAGTTGACATTTCCAGCTGGTTAAACAGACAGCTGGTTGAGGTGACATTTCCAGCTGGTTAGACAGACAGCTGGTTGAGTTGACATTTCCAGCAGGTTAGTTAGACAGACAGCTGGTTGATTTGACATTTCCAGCAGGTTAGACAGACAGACAGCTGGTTGAGTTGACATTTCCAGCTGGTTAAACAGACAGATACCTTGTTGAGTTGACATTTCCAGCTGGTTAAACAGACAGCTGGTTGAGTTGACATTTCCAGCTGGTTAAACAGACAGCTGGTTGAGTTGACATTTCCAGCAGGTTAGTTAAACAGACAGCTGGTTGAGTTTACATTTCCAGCTGGTTAAACAGACAGCTGGTTGATTTGACATTTCCAGCTGGTTAGTTAGACAGCTGGTTGAGTTGACATTTCCAGCTGGTTAGACAGACCGCTGGTTGAGGTGACATTTCCAGCAGGTTAGTTAGACAGACAGCTGGTTGAGTTGACATTTCCAGCTGGTTAAACAGACTGCTAGTTGAGTTAACATTTCCAGCTGGTTAAACAGACAGCTGGTTAAGTTGACATTTCCAGCTGGTTAAACAGACAGACAGCTGGTTGAGTTGACATTTCCAGCTGGTTAAACAGACAGCTGGTTGAGTTGACATTTCAAGCAGGTTAAACAGACAGCTGGTTGAGTTGACATTTCCAGCTGGTTAAACAGACAGACAGCTGGTTGAGTTGACATTTCCAGCTGGTTAAACAGACAAATACCTTGTTGAGTTGACATTTCCAGCTGGTTAAACAGACAGCTGGTTGAGTTGACATTTCCAGCTGGTTAGACAGACAGACAGCTGGTTGAGTTGACATTTCCAGCAGGTTAGTTAAACAGACAGCTGGTTGAGTTGACATTTCCAGCTGGTTAAACAGACAGCTGGTTGAGTTGACATTTCCAGCAGGTTAGTTAAACAGACAGCTGGTTGAGTTGACATTTCTAGCTGGTTAGACAGACTGCTGTTTGAGTTGACATTTCCAGCTAGTTACACAGACAACTGGTTGAGTTGACATTTCCAGCTGGTTAGTTAGACAGCTGGTTGAGTTGACATTTCCAGCTGTTTAGACAGACAGCTGGTTGAGGTGACATTTCCAGCAGGTTAGACAGACAGACAGCTGGTTGAGTTGACATTTCCAGCTGGTTAAACAGACAGATAACTTGTTGAGTTGACATTTCCAGCTGGTTAAACTGACAGCTGGTTGAGTTGACATTTCCAGCTGGTTAAACAGACAGCTGGTTGAGTTGACATTTCCAGCTGGTTAGACAGACAGCTGGTTGAGTTGACATTTCCAGCAGGTTAGTTAGACAGACAGCTGGTTGAGGTGACATTTCCAGCAGGGTAGACAGACAGACAGCTGGTTGAGTTGACATTTCCAGCTGGTTAAACAGACAGATACCTTGTTGAGTTGACATTTCCAGCTGGTTAAACAGACAGCTGGTTGAGTTGACATTTCCAGCTGGTTAAACAGACAGCTGGTTGAGTTGACATTTCCAGCAGTTTAAACAGACAGCTGGTTGATTTGACATTTCCAGCTGGTTAGTTAGACAGCTGGTTGAGTTGACATTTCCAGCTGGTTAGACAGACAGCTGGTTGAGGTGACATTTCCAGCAGGTTAGTTAGACAAACAGCTGGTTGAGTTGACATTTCCAGCTGGTTAAACAGACTGCTAGTTGAGTGGACATTTCCAGCAGGTTAAACAGACAGACAGCTGGTTGAGTTGACATTTCCAGCTGGTTAAACAGACAGACAGCTGGTTGAGTTGACATTTCCAGCTGGTTAAACAGACAGCTGGTTGAGATGACATTTCCAGCTGGTTAAACAGACAGCTGGTTGAGTTGACATTTCCAGCTGGTTAAACAGACAAATACCTTGTTGAGTTGACATTTCCAGCTGGTTAAACAGACAGCTGGTTGAGTTGACATTTCCAGCTGGTTAGACAGACAGACAGCTGGTTGAGTTGACATTTCCAGCAGGTTAGTTAAACAGACAGCTGGTTGAGTTGACATTTCCAGCTGGTTAAACAGACAGCTGGTTGAGTTGACATTTCCAGCAGGTTAGTTAAACAGACAGCTGGTTGAGTTGACATTTCTAGCTGGTTAGACAGACTGCTGTTTGAGTTGACATTTCCAGCTAGTTACACAGACAACTGGTTGAGTTGACATTTCCAGCTGGTTAGTTAGTCAGCTGGTTGAGTTGACATTTCCAGCTGTTTAGACAGACAGCTGGTTGAGGTGACATTTCCAGCAGGTTAGACAGACAGACAGCTGGTTGAGTTGACATTTCCAGCTGGTTAAACAGACAGATACCTTGTTGAGTTGACATTTCCAGCTGGTTAAACAGACAGCTGGTTGAGTTGACATTTCCAGCTGGTTAAACAGACAGCTGGTTGAGTTGACATTTCCAGCAGGTTAGTTAAACAGACAGCTGGTTGAGTTTACATTTCCAGCTGGTTAAACAGACAGCTGGTTGATTTGACATTTCCAGCTGGTTAGTTAGACAGCTGGTTGAGTTGACATTTCCAGCTGGTTAGACAGACAGCTGGTTGAGGTGACATTTCCAGCAGGTTAGTTAGACAAACAACTGGTTGAGTTGACATTTCCAGCTGGTTAAACAGACAGCTGGTTGAGTTGACATTTCCAGCAGGTTAAACAGACAGCTGGTTGAGTTGACATTTCAAGCAGGTTAAACAGACAGCTGGTTGAGTTGACATTTCCAGCTGTTTAGACAGACAGCTGGTTGAGGTGACATTTCCAGCAGGTTAGACAGACAGACAGCTGGTTGAGTTGACATTTCCAGCTGGTTAAACAGACAGATACCTTGTTGAGTTGACATTTCCAGCTGGTTAAACAGACAGCTGGTTGAGTTGACATTTCCAGCTGGTTAAACAGACAGCTGGTTGAGTTGACATTTCCAGCTGGTTAGACAGACAGCTGGTTGAGTTGACATTTCCAGCAGGTTAGTTAGACAGACAGCTGGTTGAGGTGACATTTCCAGCAGGTTAGACAGACAGACAGCTGGTTGAGTTGACATTTCCAGCTGGTTAAACAGACAGATACCTTGTTGAGTTGACATTTCCAGCTGGTTAAACAGACAGCTGGTTGAGTTGACATTTCCAGCTGGTTAAACAGACAGCTGGTTGAGTTGACATTTCCAGCAGGTTAGTTAAACAGAAGGCTGGTTGAGTTTACATTTCCAGCTGGTTAAACAGACAGCTGGTTGATTTGACATTTCCAGCTGGTTAGTTAGACAGCTGGTTGAGTTGACATTTCCAGCTGGTTAGACAGACAGCTGGTTGAGGTGACATTTCCAGCAGGTAAGTTAGACAAACAGCTGGTTGAGTTGACATTTCCAGCTGGTTAAACAGACTGCTAGTTGAGTGGACATTTCCAGCAGGTTAAACAGACAGACAGCTGGTTGAGTTGACATTTCCAGCTGGTTAAACAGACAGACAGCTGGTTGAGTTGACATTTCCAGCTGGTTAAACAGACAGCTGGTTGAGATGACATTTCCAGCTGGTTAAACAGACAGCTGGTTGAGTTGACATTTCAAGCAGGTTAAACAGACAGCTGGTTGAGTTGACATTTCCAGCTGGTTAAACAGACAGACAGCTGGTTGAGTTGCAATTTCCAGCAGGTTAGACAGACAGCTGGTTGAGTTGACGTTTCCAGCTGGTTAAAAAGACAGCTGGTTGAGTTGACATTTCCAGCTGGTTAAACAGACAGCTGGTTGAGTTGACATTTCCAGCAGGTTAAACAGACAGCTGGTTGAGTTGACATTTCAAGCAGGTTAAACAGACAGCTGGTTGAGTTGACATTTCCAGCTGGTTAAACAGACAGACAGCTGGTTGAGTTGCAATTTCCAGCAGGTTAGACAGACAGCTGGTTGAATTAACATTTCCAGCTGGTTAAACAGACAGCTGGTTAAGTTGACATTTCCAGCAGGTTAAACAGACAGCTGGTTGAGTTGACATTTCCAGCTGGTTAGACAGACAGACAGCTGGTTGAGTTGACATTTCCAGCTGGTTAAACAGACAAATACCTTGTTGAGTTGACATTTCCAGCTGGTTAAACAGACAGCTGGTTGAGTTGACATTTCCAGCAGGTTAGTTAAACAGACAGCTGGTTGAGTTGACATTTCCAGCTGGTTAAACAGACAGCTGGTTGAGTTGACATTTCCAGCTGGTTAAACAGACAGCTGGTTGAGTTGACATTTCCAGCTGGTTAAACAGACAGCTGGTTGAGTTGACGTTTCCAGCTGGTTAAACAGACAGCTGGTTGAGTTGACATTTCCAGCTGGTTAGACAGACAGACAGCTGGTTGAGTTGACATTTCCAGCAGGTTAGTTAAACAGACAGCTGGTTGAGTTGACATTTCCAGCTGGTTAAACAGACTGCTGTTTGAGTTGACATTTCCAGCTGGTTAAACAGACAGCTGGTTGAGTTGACATTTCCAGCTGGTTAGACAGACAGCTGGTTGAGTTGACATTTCCAGCAGGTCAGTTAGACAGACAGCAGGTTGAGGTGACATTTCCAGCAGGTTAGATAGACAGACAGCTGGTTGAGTTGACATTTCCAGCTGGTTAAACAGACAGATACCTTGTTGAGTTGACATTTCCAGCTGGTTAAACAGACAGCTGGTTGAGTTGACATTTCCAGCTGGTTAAACAGACAGCTGGTTGAGTTGACATTTCCAGCAGGTTAGTTAAACAGACAGCTGGTTGAGTTTACATTTCCAGCTGGTTAAACAGACAGCTGGTTGATTTGACATTTCCAGCTGGTTAGTTAGACAGCTGGTTGAGTTGACATTTCCAGCTGGTTAGTCAGACAGCTGGTTGAGGTGACATTTCCAGCAGGTTAGTTAGACAAACAGCTGGTTGAGTTGACATTTCCAGCTGGTTAAACAGACTGCTAGTTGAGTGGACATTTCCAGCAGGTTAAACAGACAGACAGCTGGTTGAGTTGACATTTCCAGCTGGTTAAACAGACAGACAGCTGGTTGAGTTGACATTTCCAGCTGGTTAAACAGACAGCTGGTTGAGATGACATTTCCAGCTGGTTAATCAGACAGCTGGTTGAGTTGACATTTCAAGCAGGTTAAACAGACAGCTGGTTGAGTTGACATTTCCAGCTGGTTAAACAGACAGACAGCTGTTTGAGATGCAATTTCCAGCAGGTTAGACAGACAGCTGGTTGAGTTGACGTTTCCAGCTGGTTAAAAAGACAGCTGGTTGAGTTGACATTTCCAGCTGGTTAAACAGACAGCTGGTTGAGTTGACATTTCCAGCAGGTTAAACAGACAGCTGGTTGAGTTGACATTTCAAGCAGGTTAAACAGACAGCTGGTTGAGGTGACATTTCCAGCAGGTTAGTTAGACAAACAGCTGGTTGAGTTGACATTTCCAGCTGGTTAAACAGACTGCTAGTTGAGTGGACATTTCCAGCAGGTTAAACAGACAGACAGCTGGTTGAGTTGACATTTCCAGCTGGTTAAACAGACAGACAGCTGGTTGAGTTGACATTTCCAGCTGGTTAAACAGACAGCTGGTTGAGATGACATTTCCAGCTGGTTAAACAGACAGCTGGTTGAGTTGACATTTCCAGCTGGTTAAACAGACAAATACCTTGTTGAGTTGACATTTCCAGCTGGTTAAACAGACAGCTGGTTGAGTTGACATTTCCAGCTGGTTAGACAGACAGACAGCTGGTTGAGTTGACATTTCCAGCAGGTTAGTTAAACAGACAGCTGGTTGAGTTGACATTTCCAGCTGGTTAAACAGACAGCTGGTTGAGTTGACATTTCCAGCAGGTTAGTTAAACAGACAGCTGGTTGAGTTGACATTTCTAGCTGGTTAGACAGACTGCTGTTTGAGTTGACATTTCCAGCTAGTTACACAGACAACTGGTTGAGTTGACATTTCCAGCTGGTTAGTTAGTCAGCTGGTTGAGTTGACATTTCCAGCTGTTTAGACAGACAGCTGGTTGAGGTGACATTTCCAGCAGGTTAGACAGACAGACAGCTGGTTGAGTTGACATTTCCAGCTGGTTAAACAGACAGATACCTTGTTGAGTTGACATTTCCAGCTGGTTAAACAGACAGCTGGTTGAGTTGACATTTCCAGCTGGTTAAACAGACAGCTGGTTGAGTTGACATTTCCAGCAGGTTAGTTAAACAGACAGCTGGTTGAGTTTACATTTCCAGCTGGTTAAACAGACAGCTGGTTGATTTGACATTTCCAGCTGGTTAGTTAGACAGCTGGTTGAGTTGACATTTCCAGCTGGTTAGACAGACAGCTGGTTGAGGTGACATTTCCAGCAGGTTAGTTAGACAAACAACTGGTTGAGTTGACATTTCCAGCTGGTTAAACAGACAGCTGGTTGAGTTGACATTTCCAGCAGGTTAAACAGACAGCTGGTTGAGTTGACATTTCAAGCAGGTTAAACAGACAGCTGGTTGAGTTGACATTTCCAGCTGTTTAGACAGACAGCTGGTTGAGGTGACATTTCCAGCAGGTTAGACAGACAGACAGCTGGTTGAGTTGACATTTCCAGCTGGTTAAACAGACAGATACCTTGTTGAGTTGACATTTCCAGCTGGTTAAACAGACAGCTGGTTGAGTTGACATTTCCAGCTGGTTAAACAGACAGCTGGTTGAGTTGACATTTCCAGCTGGTTAGACAGACAGCTGGTTGAGTTGACATTTCCAGCAGGTTAGTTAGACAGACAGCTGGTTGAGGTGACATTTCCAGCAGGTTAGACAGACAGACAGCTGGTTGAGTTGACATTTCCAGCTGGTTAAACAGACAGATACCTTGTTGAGTTGACATTTCCAGCTGGTTAAACAGACAGCTGGTTGAGTTGACATTTCCAGCTGGTTAAACAGACAGCTGGTTGAGTTGACATTTCCAGCAGGTTAGTTAAACAGAAGGCTGGTTGAGTTTACATTTCCAGCTGGTTAAACAGACAGCTGGTTGATTTGACATTTCCAGCTGGTTAGTTAGACAGCTGGTTGAGTTGACATTTCCAGCTGGTTAGACAGACAGCTGGTTGAGGTGACATTTCCAGCAGGTTAGTTAGACAAACAGCTGGTTGAGTTGACATTTCCAGCTGGTTAAACAGACTGCTAGTTGAGTGGACATTTCCAGCAGGTTAAACAGACAGACAGCTGGTTGAGTTGACATTTCCAGCTGGTTAAACAGACAGACAGCTGGTTGAGTTGACATTTCCAGCTGGTTAAACAGACAGCTGGTTGAGATGACATTTCCAGCTGGTTAAACAGACAGCTGGTTGAGTTGACATTTCAAGCAGGTTAAACAGACAGCTGGTTGAGTTGACATTTCCAGCTGGTTAAACAGACAGACAGCTGGTTGAGTTGCAATTTCCAGCAGGTTAGACAGACAGCTGGTTGAGTTGACGTTTCCAGCTGGTTAAAAAGACAGCTGGTTGAGTTGACATTTCCAGCTGGTTAAACAGACAGCTGGTTGAGTTGACATTTCCAGCAGGTTAAACAGACAGCTGGTTGAGTTGACATTTCAAGCAGGTTAAACAGACAGCTGGTTGAGTTGACATTTCCAGCTGGTTAAACAGACAGACAGCTGGTTGAGTTGCAATTTCCAGCAGGTTAGACAGACAGCTGGTTGAATTAACATTTCCAGCTGGTTAAACAGACAGCTGGTTAAGTTGACATTTCCAGCAGGTTAAACAGACAGCTGGTTGAGTTGACATTTCCAGCTGGTTAGACAGACAGACAGCTGGTTGAGTTGACATTTCCAGCTGGTTAAACAGACAAATACCTTGTTGAGTTGACATTTCCAGCTGGTTAAACAGACAGCTGGTTGAGTTGACATTTCCAGCAGGTTAGTTAAACAGACAGCTGGTTGAGTTGACATTTCCAGCTGGTTAAACAGACAGCTGGTTGAGTTGACATTTCCAGCTGGTTAAACAGACAGCTGGTTGAGTTGACATTTCCAGCTGGTTAAACAGACAGCTGGTTGAGTTGACGTTTCCAGCTGGTTAAACAGACAGCTGGTTGAGTTGACATTTCCAGCTGGTTAGACAGACAGACAGCTGGTTGAGTTGACATTTCCAGCAGGTTAGTTAAACAGACAGCTGGTTGAGTTGACATTTCCAGCTGGTTAAACAGACTGCTGTTTGAGTTGACATTTCCAGCTGGTTAAACAGACAGCTGGTTGAGTTGACATTTCCAGCTGGTTAGACAGACAGCTGGTTGAGTTGACATTTCCAGCAGGTCAGTTAGACAGACAGCAGGTTGAGGTGACATTTCCAGCAGGTTAGATAGACAGACAGCTGGTTGAGTTGACATTTCCAGCTGGTTAAACAGACAGATACCTTGTTGAGTTGACATTTCCAGCTGGTTAAACAGACAGCTGGTTGAGTTGACATTTCCAGCTGGTTAAACAGACAGCTGGTTGAGTTGACATTTCCAGCAGGTTAGTTAAACAGACAGCTGGTTGAGTTTACATTTCCAGCTGGTTAAACAGACAGCTGGTTGATTTGACATTTCCAGCTGGTTAGTTAGACAGCTGGTTGAGTTGACATTTCCAGCTGGTTAGTCAGACAGCTGGTTGAGGTGACATTTCCAGCAGGTTAGTTAGACAAACAGCTGGTTGAGTTGACATTTCCAGCTGGTTAAACAGACTGCTAGTTGAGTGGACATTTCCAGCAGGTTAAACAGACAGACAGCTGGTTGAGTTGACATTTCCAGCTGGTTAAACAGACAGACAGCTGGTTGAGTTGACATTTCCAGCTGGTTAAACAGACAGCTGGTTGAGATGACATTTCCAGCTGGTTAATCAGACAGCTGGTTGAGTTGACATTTCAAGCAGGTTAAACAGACAGCTGGTTGAGTTGACATTTCCAGCTGGTTAAACAGACAGACAGCTGTTTGAGATGCAATTTCCAGCAGGTTAGACAGACAGCTGGTTGAGTTGACGTTTCCAGCTGGTTAAAAAGACAGCTGGTTGAGTTGACATTTCCAGCTGGTTAAACAGACAGCTGGTTGAGTTGACATTTCCAGCAGGTTAAACAGACAGCTGGTTGAGTTGACATTTCAAGCAGGTTAAACAGACAGCTGGTTGAGGTGACATTTCCAGCAGGTTAGTTAGACAAACAGCTGGTTGAGTTGACATTTCCAGCTGGTTAAACAGACTGCTAGTTGAGTGGACATTTCCAGCAGGTTAAACAGACAGACAGCTGGTTGAGTTGACATTTCCAGCTGGTTAAACAGACAGACAGCTGGTTGAGTTGACATTTCCAGCTGGTTAAACAGACAGCTGGTTGAGATGACATTTCCAGCTGGTTAAACAGACAGCTGGTTGAGTTGACATTTCCAGCTGGTTAAACAGACAAATACCTTGTTGAGTTGACATTTCCAGCTGGTTAAACAGACAGCTGGTTGAGTTGACATTTCCAGCTGGTTAGACAGACAGACAGCTGGTTGAGTTGACATTTCCAGCAGGTTAGTTAAACAGACAGCTGGTTGAGTTGACATTTCCAGCTGGTTAAACAGACAGCTGGTTGAGTTGACATTTCCAGCAGGTTAGTTAAACAGACAGCTGGTTGAGTTGACATTTCTAGCTGGTTAGACAGACTGCTGTTTGAGTTGACATTTCCAGCTAGTTACACAGACAACTGGTTGAGTTGACATTTCCAGCTGGTTAGTTAGTCAGCTGGTTGAGTTGACATTTCCAGCTGTTTATACAGACAGCTGGTTGAGGTGACATTTCCAGCAGGTTAGACAGACAGACAGCTGGTTGAGTTGACATTTCCAGCTGGTTAAACAGACAGATACCTTGTTGAGTTGACATTTCCAGCTGGTTAAACAGACAGCTGGTTGAGTTGACATTTCCAGCTGGTTAAACAGACAGCTGGTTGAGTTGACATTTCCAGCAGGTTAGTTAAACAGACAGCTGGTTGAGTTTACATTTCCAGCTGGTTAAACAGACAGCTGGTTGATTTGACATTTCCAGCTGGTTAGTTAGACAGCTGGTTGAGTTGACATTTCCAGCTGGTTAGACAGACAGCTGGTTGAGGTGACATTTCCAGCAGGTTAGTTAGACAAACAACTGGTTGAGTTGACATTTCCAGCTGGTTAAACAGACAGCTGGTTGAGTTGACATTTCCAGCAGGTTAAACAGACAGCTGGTTGAGTTGACATTTCAAGCAGGTTAAACAGACAGCTGGTTGAGTTGACATTTCCAGCTGTTTAGACAGACAGCTGGTTGAGGTGACATTTCCAGCAGGTTAGACAGACAGACAGCTGGTTGAGTTGACATTTCCAGCTGGTTAAACAGACAGATACCTTGTTGAGTTGACATTTCCAGCTGGTTAAACAGACAGCTGGTTGAGTTGACATTTCCAGCTGGTTAAACAGACAGCTGGTTGAGTTGACATTTCCAGCTGGTTAGACAGACAGCTGGTTGAGTTGACATTTCCAGCAGGTTAGTTAGACAGACAGCTGGTTGAGGTGACATTTCCAGCAGGTTAGACAGACAGACAGCTGGTTGAGTTGACATTTCCAGCTGGTTAAACAGACAGATACCTTGTTGAGTTGACATTTCCAGCTGGTTAAACAGACAGCTGGTTGAGTTGACATTTCCAGCTGGTTAAACAGACAGCTGGTTGAGTTGACATTTCCAGCAGGTTAGTTAAACAGAAGGCTGGTTGAGTTTACATTTCCAGCTGGTTAAACAGACAGCTGGTTGATTTGACATTTCCAGCTGGTTAGTTAGACAGCTGGTTGAGTTGACATTTCCAGCTGGTTAGACAGACAGCTGGTTGAGGTGACATTTCCAGCAGGTTAGTTAGACAAACAGCTGGTTGAGTTGACATTTCCAGCTGGTTAAACAGACTGCTAGTTGAGTGGACATTTCCAGCAGGTTAAACAGACAGACAGCTGGTTGAGTTGACATTTCCAGCTGGTTAAACAGACAGACAGCTGGTTGAGTTGACATTTCCAGCTGGTTAAACAGACAGCTGGTTGAGATGACATTTCCAGCTGGTTAAACAGACAGCTGGTTGAGTTGACATTTCAAGCAGGTTAAACAGACAGCTGGTTGAGTTGACATTTCCAGCTGGTTAAACAGACAGACAGCTGGTTGAGTTGCAATTTCCAGCAGGTTAGACAGACAGCTGGTTGAGTTGACGTTTCCAGCTGGTTAAAAAGACAGCTGGTTGAGTTGACATTTCCAGCTGGTTAAACAGACAGCTGGTTGAGTTGACATTTCCAGCAGGTTAAACAGACAGCTGGTTGAGTTGACATTTCAAGCAGGTTAAACAGACAGCTGGTTGAGTTGACATTTCCAGCTGGTTAAACAGACAGACAGCTGGTTGAGTTGCAATTTCCAGCAGGTTAGACAGACAGCTGGTTGAATTAACATTTCCAGCTGGTTAAACAGACAGCTGGTTAAGTTGACATTTCCAGCAGGTTAAACAGACAGCTGGTTGAGTTGACATTTCCAGCTGGTTAGACAGACAGACAGCTGGTTGAGTTGACGTTTCCAGCTGGTTAAACAGACAGCTGGTTGAGTTGACGTTTCCAGCTGGTTAGACAGACAGACAGCTGGTTGAGTTGACATTTCCAGCTGGTTAAACAGACAAATACCTTGTTGAGTTGACATTTCCAGCTGGTTAAACAGACAGCTGGTTGAGTTGACATTTCCAGCAGGTTAGTTAAACAGACAGCTGGTTGAGTTGACATATCCAGCTGGTTAAACAGACAGCTGGTTGAGTTGACATTTCCAGCTGGTTAAACAGACAGCTGGTTGAGTTGACATTTCCAGCTGGTTAAACAGACAGCTGGTTGAGTTGACGTTTCCAGCTGGTTAAACAGACAGCTGGTTGAGTTGACATTTCCAGCTGGTTAGACAGACAGACAGCTGGTTGAGTTGACATTTCCAGCAGGTTAGTTAAACAGACAGCTGGTTGAGTTGACATTTCCAGCTGGTTAAACAGACAGCTGGTTGAGTTGACATTTCCAGCTGGTTAAACAGACAGCTGGTTGAGTTTACATTTCCAGCTGGTTAAACAGACAGCTGGTTGAGTTGACGTTTCCAGCTGGTTAAACAGACAGTTGGTTGAGTTGACATTTCCAGCTGGTTAGACAGACAGACAGCTGGTTGAGTTGACATTTCCAGCTGATTAAACAGACAGCTGGTTGATTTGACATTTCCAGCAGGTTAGTTAAACAGACAGCTGGTTGAGTTGACATTTCTAGCTGGTTAGACAGACTGCTGTTTGAGTTGACATTTCCAGCTAGTTACACAGACAACTGGTTGAGTTGACATTTCCAGCTGGTTAGTTAGACAGCTGGTTGAGTTGACATTTCCAGCTGGTTAGACAGACAGCTGGTTGAGGTGACATTTCCAGCAGGTTAGTTAGACAGACAGCTGGTTGAGTTGACATTTCCAGCTGGTTAAACAGACAGCTGATTGAGTGGACATTTCCAGCAGGTTAAACAGACAGACAGCTGGTTGAGTTGACATTTCCAGCTGGTTAAACAGACAGACAGCTGGTTGAGTTGACATTTCCAGCTGGTTAAACAGACAGCTGGTTGAGATGAAATTTCCAGCAGGTTAAACAGACAGCTGGTTGAGTTGACATTTCAAGCAGGTTAAACAGACAGCTGGTTGAGTTGACATTTCCAGCTGGTTAAACAGACAGACAGCTGGTTGAGTTGCAATTTCCAGCAGGTTAGACAGACAGCTGGTTGAGTTAACATTTCCAGCTGGTTAAACAGACAGCTGGTTAAGTTGACATTTCCAGCAGGTTAAACAGACAGCTGGTTGAGTTGACATTTCCAGCTGGTTAAACAGACAGCTGGATGAGTTGACATTTCCAGCTGGTTAAACAGACAGCTGGTTGAGTTGACGTTTCCAGCTGGTTAAACAGACAGCTGGTTGAGTTGACATTTCCAGCTGGTTAGACAGACAGACAGCTGGTTGAGTTGACATTTCCAGCTGGTTAAACAGACAAATACCTTGTTGAGTTGACATTTCCAGCTGGTTAAACAGACAGCTGGTTGAGTTGACATTTCCAGCTGGTTAAACAGACAGCTGGTTGAGTTGACATTTCCAGCAGGTTAGTTAAACAGACAGCTGGTTGAGTTGACATTTCCAGCAGGTTAGTTAAACAGACAGCTGGTTGAGTTGACATTTCCAGCAGGTTAAACAGACAGCTGGTTGAGTTGACATTTCCAGCCGGTTAAACAGACAGCTGGTTGAGTTGACATTTCCAGCAGGTTAGTTAAACAGACAGCTGGTTTAATTTACATTTCCAGCTGGTTAAACAGACAGCTGGTTGAGTTGACATTTCCAGCTGGTTAATCAGACAGCTGGTTGAGTTGACATTTCCAGCTGGTTAAACAGACAGCTGGTTGAGTTGACGTTTCCAGCTGGTTAAACAGACAGCTGGTTGAGTTGACATTTCCAGCTGGTTAGACAGACAGACAGCTGGTTGAGTTGACATTTCCAGCAGGTTAGTTAAACAGACAGCTGGTTGAGTTGACATTTCCAGCTGGTTAAACAGACAGCTGGTTGAGTTGACATTTCCAGCTGGTTAAACAGACAGCTGGTTGAGTTGACATTTCCAGCTGGTTAAACAGACAGCTGGTTGAGTTGACGTTTCCAGCTGGTTAAACAGACAGCTGGTTGAGTTGACATTTCCAGCTGGTTAGACAGACAGACAGCTGGTTGAGTTGACATTTCCAGCAGGTTAGTTAAACAGACAGCTGGTTAAGTTGACATTTCCAGCTGGTTAAACAGACAGCTGGTTGAGTTGACATTTCCAGCTGGTTAAACAGACAGCTGGTTGAGTTTACATTTCCAGCTGGTTAAACAGACAGCTGGTTGAGTTGACGTTTCCAGCTGGTTAAACAGACAGTTGGTTGAGTTGACATTTCCAGCTGGTTAGACAGACAGACAGCTGGTTGAGTTGACATTTCCAGCTGATTAAACAGACAGCTGGTTGATTTGACATTTCCAGCAGGTTAGTTAAACAGACAGCTGGTTGAGTTGACATTTCTAGCTGGTTAGACAGACTGCTTTTTGAGTTGACATTTCCAGCTAGTTACACAGACAACTGGTTGAGTTGACATTTCCAGCTGGTTAGTTAGACAGCTGGTTGAGTTGACATTTCCAGCTGGTTAGACAGACAGCTGGTTGAGGTGACATTTCCAGCAGGTTAGTTAGATAGACAGCTGGTTGAGTTTACATTTCCAGCTGGTTAAACAGACAGCTGATTGAGTGGACATTTCCAGCAGGTTAAACAGACAGACAGCTGGTTGAGTTGACATTTCCAGCTGGTTAAACAGACAGACAGCTGGTTGAGTTGACATTTCCAGCTGGTTAAACAGACAGCTGGTTGAGATGAAATTTCCAGCAGGTTAAACAGACAGCTGGTTGAGTTGACATTTCAAGCAGGTTAAACAGACAGCTGGTTAAGTTGACATTTCCAGCAGGTTAAACAGACAGCTGGTTGAGTTGACATTTCCAACTGGTTAAACAGACAGCTGGATGAGTTGACATTTCCAGCTGGTTAAACAGACAGCTGGTTGAGTTGACGTTTCCAGCTGGTTAAACAGACAGCTGGTTGAGTTGACATTTCCAGCTGGTTAGACAGACAGACAGCTGGTTGAGTTGACATTTCCAGCTGGTTAAACAGACAAATACCTTGTTGAGTTGACATTTCCAGCTGGTTAAACAGACAGCTGGTTGAGTTGACATTTCCAGCTCGTTAAACAGACAGCTGGTTGAGTTGACATTTCCAGCAGGTTAGTTAAACAGACAGCTGGTTGAGTTGACATTTCCAGCTGGTTAAACAGACAGCTGGTTGAGTTGACATTTCCAGCTGGTTAAACAGACAGCTGGTTGAGTTGACATTTCCAGCAGGTTAGTTAAACAGACAGCTGGTTGAGTTGACATTTCCAGCTGGTTAAACAGACAGCTGGTTGAGTTGACATTTCCAGCTGGTTAATCAGACAGCTGGTTGAGTTGACATTTCCAGCTGGTTAAACAGACAGCTGGTTGAGTTGACGTTTCCAGCTGGTTAAACAGACAGCTGGTTGAGTTGACATTTCCAGCTGGTTAGACAGACAGACAGCTGGTTGAGTTGACATTTCCAGCAGGTTAGTTAAACAGACAGCTGGTTGAGTTGACATTTCCAGCTGGTTAAACAGACAGCTGGTTGAGTTGACATTTCCAGCAGGTTAGTTAAACAGACAGCTGGTTGAGTTGACATTTCCAGTTGGTTAAACAGACAGCTGGTTGAGTTGACATTTCCAGCTGATTAAACAGACAGCTGGTTGAGTTGACATTTCAAGCAGGTTAAACAGACAGCTGGTTGAGTTGACATTTCCAGCTGGTTAAACAGACAGACAGCAGGTAGAGTTACAATTTCCAGCAGGTTAGACAGACAGCTGGTTGAGTTGACATTTCCAGCTGGTTAGACAGACAGCTGGTTGAGGTGACATTTCCAGCAGGTTAGTTAGACAGACAGCTGGTTGAGTTGACATTTCCAGCTGGTTAGACAGACAGACAGCTGGTTGAGTTGACATTTCCAGCTGATTAAACAGACAGCTGGTTGATTTGACATTTCCAGCAGGTTAGTTAAACAGACAGCTGGTTGAGTTGACATTTCTAGCTGGTTAGACAGACTGCTGTTTGAGTTGACATTTCCAGCTAGTTACACAGACAACTGGTTGAGTTGACATTTCCAGCTGGTTAGTTAGACAGCTGGTTGAGTTGACATTTCCAGCTGGTTAGACAGACAGCTGGTTGAGGTGACATTTCCAGCAGGTTAGTTAGACAGACAGCTGGTTGAGTTGACATTTCCAGCTGGTTAAACAGACAGCTGATTGAGTGGACATTTCCAGCAGGTTAAACAGACAGACAGCTGGTTGAGTTGACATTTCCAGCTGGTTAAACAGACAGACAGCTGGTTGAGTTGACATTTCCAGCTGGTTAAACAGACAGCTGGTTGAGATGAAATTTCCAGCAGGTTAAACAGACAGCTGGTTGAGTTGACATTTCAAGCAGGTTAAACAGACAGCTGGTTGAGTTGACATTTCCAGCTGGTTAAACAGACAGACAGCTGGTTGAGTTGCAATTTCCAGCAGGTTAGACAGACAGCTGGTTGAGTTAACATTTCCAGCTGGTTAAACAGACAGCTGGTTAAGTTGACATTTCCAGCAGGTTAAACAGACAGCTGGTTGAGTTGACATTTCCAGCTGGTTAAACAGACAGCTGGATGAGTTGACATTTCCAGCTGGTTAAACAGACAGCTGGTTGAGTTGACGTTTCCAGCTGGTTAAACAGACAGCTGGTTGAGTTGACATTTCCAGCTGGTTAGACAGACAGACAGCTGGTTGAGTTGACATTTCCAGCTGGTTAAACAGACAAATACCTTGTTGAGTTGACATTTCCAGCTGGTTAAACAGACAGCTGGTTGAGTTGACATTTCCAGCTCGTTAAACAGACAGCTGGTTGAGTTGACATTTCCAGCAGGTTAGTTAAACAGACAGCTGGTTGAGTTGACATTTCCAGCTGGTTAAACAGACAGCTGGTTGAGTTGACATTTCCAGCTGGTTAAACAGACAGCTGGTTGAGTTGACATTTCCAGCAGGTTAGTTAAACAGACAGCTGGTTGAGTTGACATTTCCAGCTGGTTAAACAGACAGCTGGTTGAGTTGACATTTCCAGCTGGTTAATCAGACAGCTGGTTGAGTTGACATTTCCAGCTGGTTAAACAGACAGCTGGTTGAGTTGACGTTTCCAGCTGGTTAAACAGACAGCTGGTTGAGTTGACATTTCCAGCTGGTTAGACAGACAGACAGCTGGTTGAGTTGACATTTCCAGCAGGTTAGTTAAACAGACAGCTGGTTGAGTTGACATTTCCAGCTGGTTAAACAGACAGCTGGTTGAGTTGACATTTCCAGCAGGTTAGTTAAACAGACAGCTGGTTGAGTTGACATTTCCAGTTGGTTAAACAGACAGCTGGTTGAGTTGACATTTCCAGCTGATTAAACAGACAGCTGGTTGAGTTGACATTTCAAGCAGGTTAAACAGACAGCTGGTTGAGTTGACATTTCCAGCTGGTTAAACAGACAGACAGCAGGTAGAGTTACAATTTCCAGCAGGTTAGACAGACAGCTGGTTGAGTTGACATTTCCAGCTGGTTAGACAGACAGCTGGTTGAGGTGACATTTCCAGCAGGTTAGTTAGACAGACAGCTGGTTGAGTTGACATTTCCAGCTGGTTAGACAGACAGACAGCTGGTTGAGTTGACATTTCCAGCTGATTAAACAGACAGCTGGTTGATTTGACATTTCCAGCAGGTTAGTTAAACAGACAGCTGGTTGAGTTGACATTTCTAGCTGGTTAGACAGACTGCTGTTTGAGTTGACATTTCCAGCTAGTTACACAGACAACTGGTTGAGTTGACATTTCCAGCTGGTTAGTTAGACAGCTGGTTGAGTTGACATTTCCTGCTGGTTAGACAGACAGCTGGTTGAGGTGACATTTCCAGCAGGTTAGTTAGACAGACAGCTGGTTGAGTTGACATTTCCAGCTGGTTAAACAGACAGCTGATTGAGTGGACATTTCCAGCAGGTTAAACAGACAGACAGCTGGTTGAGTTGACATTTCCAGCTGGTTAAACAGACAGACAGCTGGTTGAGTTGACATTTCCAGCTGGTTAAACAGACAGCTGGTTGAGATGAAATTTCCAGCAGGTTAAACAGACAGCTGGTTGAGTTGACATTTCAAGCAGGTTAAACAGACAGCTGGTTGAGTTGACATTTCCAGCTGGTTAAACAGACAGACAGCTGGTTGAGTTGCAATTTCCAGCAGGTTAGACAGACAGCTGGTTGAGTTAACATTTCCAGCTGGTTAAACAGACAGCTGGTTAAGTTGACATTTCCAGCAGGTTAAACAGACAGCTGGTTGAGTTGACATTTCCAGCTGGTTAAACAGACAGCTGGATGAGTTGACATTTCCAGCTGGTTAAACAGACAGCTGGTTGAGTTGACGTTTCCAGCTGGTTAAACAGACAGCTGGTTGAGTTGACATTTCCAGCTGGTTAGACAGACAGACAGCTGGTTGAGTTGACATTTCCAGCTGGTTAAACAGACAAATACCTTGTTGAGTTGACATTTCCAGCTGGTTAAACAGACAGCTGGTTGAGTTGACATTTCCAGCTCGTTAAACAGACAGCTGGTTGAGTTGACATTTCCAGCAGGTTAGTTAAACAGACAGCTGGTTGAGTTGACATTTCCAGCTGGTTAAACAGACAGCTGGTTGAGTTGACATTTCCAGCTGGTTAAACAGACAGCTGGTTGAGTTGACATTTCCAGCAGGTTAGTTAAACAGACAGCTGGTTGAGTTGACATTTCCAGCTGGTTAAACAGACAGCTGGTTGAGTTGACATTTCCAGCTGGTTAATCAGACAGCTGGTTGAGTTGACATTTCCAGCTGGTTAAACAGACAGCTGGTTGAGTTGACGTTTCCAGCTGGTTAAACAGACAGCTGGTTGAGTTGACATTTCCAGCTGGTTAGACAGACAGACAGCTGGTTGAGTTGACATTTCCAGCAGGTTAGTTAAACAGACAGCTGGTTGAGTTGACATTTCCAGCTGGTTAAACAGACAGCTGGTTGAGTTGACATTTCCAGCAGGTTAGTTAAACAGACAGCTGGTTGAGTTGACATTTCCAGTTGGTTAAACAGACAGCTGGTTGAGTTGACATTTCCAGCTGATTAAACAGACAGCTGGTTGAGTTGACATTTCAAGCAGGTTAAACAGACAGCTGGTTGAGTTGACATTTCCAGCTGGTTAAACAGACAGACAGCAGGTAGAGTTACAATTTCCAGCAGGTTAGACAGACAGCTGGTTGAGTTGACATTTCCAGCTGGTTAGACAGACAGCTGGTTGAGGTGACATTTCCAGCAGGTTAGTTAGACAGACAGCTGGTTGAGTTGACATTTCCAGCTGGTTAGACAGACAGACAGCTGGTTGAGTTGACATTTCCAGCTGATTAAACAGACAGCTGGTTGATTTGACATTTCCAGCAGGTTAGTTAAACAGACAGCTGGTTGAGTTGACATTTCTAGCTGGTTAGACAGACTGCTGTTTGAGTTGACATTTCCAGCTAGTTACACAGACAACTGGTTGAGTTGACATTTCCAGCTGGTTAGTTAGACAGCTGGTTGAGTTGACATTTCCAGCTGGTTAGACAGACAGCTGGTTGAGGTGACATTTCCAGCAGGTTAGTTAGACAGACAGCTGGTTGAGTTGACATTTCCAGCTGGTTAAACAGACAGCTGATTGAGTGGACATTTCCAGCAGGTTAAACAGACAGACAGCTGGTTGAGTTGACATTTCCAGCTGGTTAAACAGACAGACAGCTGGTTGAGTTGACATTTCCAGCTGGTTAAACAGACAGCTGGTTGAGATGAAATTTCCAGCAGGTTAAACAGACAGCTGGTTGAGTTGACATTTCAAGCAGGTTAAACAGACAGCTGGTTGAGTTGACATTTCCAGCTGGTTAAACAGACAGACAGCTGGTTGAGTTGCAATTTCCAGCAGGTTAGACAGACAGCTGGTTGAGTTAACATTTCCAGCTGGTTAAACAGACAGCTGGTTAAGTTGACATTTCCAGCAGGTTAAACAGACAGCTGGTTGAGTTGACATTTCCAGCTGGTTAAACAGACAGCTGGATGAGTTGACATTTCCAGCTGGTTAAACAGACAGCTGGTTGAGTTGACGTTTCCAGCTGGTTAAACAGACAGCTGGTTGAGTTGACATTTCCAGCTGGTTAGACAGACAGACAGCTGGTTGAGTTGACATTTCCAGCTGGTTAAACAGACAAATACCTTGTTGAGTTGACATTTCCAGCTGGTTAAACAGACAGCTGGTTGAGTTGACATTTCCAGCTCGTTAAACAGACAGCTGGTTGAGTTGACATTTCCAGCAGGTTAGTTAAACAGACAGCTGGTTGAGTTGACATTTCCAGCTGGTTAAACAGACAGCTGGTTGAGTTGACATTTCCAGCTGGTTAAACAGACAGCTGGTTGAGTTGACATTTCCAGCAGGTTAGTTAAACAGACAGCTGGTTGAGTTGACATTTCCAGCTGGTTAAACAGACAGCTGGTTGAGTTGACATTTCCAGCTGGTTAATCAGACAGCTGGTTGAGTTGACATTTCCAGCTGGTTAAACAGACAGCTGGTTGAGTTGACGTTTCCAGCTGGTTAAACAGACAGCTGGTTGAGTTGACATTTCCAGCTGATTAAACAGACAGCTGGTTGATTTGACATTTCCAGCAGGTTAGTTAAACAGACAGCTGGTTGAGTTGACATTTCTAGCTGGTTAGACAGACTGCTGTTTGAGTTGACATTTCCAGCTAGTTACACAGACAACTGGTTGAGTTGACATTTCCAGCTGGTTAGTTAGACAGCTGGTTGAGTTGACATTTCCAGCTGGTTAGACAGACAGCTGGTTGAGGTGACATTTCCAGCAGGTTAGTTAGACAGACAGCTGGTTGAGTTGACATTTCCAGCTGGTTAAACAGACAGCTGATTGAGTGGACATTTCCAGCAGGTTAAACAGACAGACAGCTGGTTGAGTTGACATTTCCAGCTGGTTAAACAGACAGACAGCTGGTTGAGTTGACATTTCCAGCTGGTTAAACAGACAGCTGGTTGAGATGAAATTTCCAGCAGGTTAAACAGACAGCTGGTTGAGTTGACATTTCAAGCAGGTTAAACAGACAGCTGGTTGAGTTGACATTTCCAGCTGGTTAAACAGACAGACAGCTGGTTGAGTTGCAATTTCCAGCAGGTTAGACAGACAGCTGGTTGAGTTAACATTTCCAGCTGGTTAAACAGACAGCTGGTTAAGTTGACATTTCCAGCAGGTTAAACAGACAGCTGGTTGAGTTGACATTTCCAGCTGGTTAAACAGACAGCTGGATGAGTTGACATTTCCAGCTGGTTAAACAGACAGCTGGTTGAGTTGACGTTTCCAGCTGGTTAAACAGACAGCTGGTTGAGTTGACATTTCCAGCTGGTTAGACAGACAGACAGCTGGTTGAGTTGACATTTCCAGCTGGTTAAACAGACAAATACCTTGTTGAGTTGACATTTCCAGCTGGTTAAACAGACAGCTGGTTGAGTTGACATTTCCAGCTCGTTAAACAGACAGCTGGTTGAGTTGACATTTCCAGCAGGTTAGTTAAACAGACAGCTGGTTGAGTTGACATTTCCAGCTGGTTAAACAGACAGCTGGTTGAGTTGACATTTCCAGCTGGTTAAACAGACAGCTGGTTGAGTTGACATTTCCAGCAGGTTAGTTAAACAGACAGCTGGTTGAGTTGACATTTCCAGCTGGTTAAACAGACAGCTGGTTGAGTTGACATTTCCAGCTGGTTAATCAGACAGCTGGTTGAGTTGACATTTCCAGCTGGTTAAACAGACAGCTGGTTGAGTTGACGTTTCCAGCTGGTTAAACAGACAGCTGGTTGAGTTGACATTTCCAGCTGGTTAGACAGACAGACAGCTGGTTGAGTTGACATTTCCAGCAGGTTAGTTAAACAGACAGCTGGTTGAGTTGACATTTCCAGCTGGTTAAACAGACAGCTGGTTGAGTTGACATTTCCAGCAGGTTAGTTAAACAGACAGCTGGTTGAGTTGACATTTCCAGTTGGTTAAACAGACAGCTGGTTGAGTTGACATTTCCAGCTGATTAAACAGACAGCTGGTTGAGTTGACATTTCAAGCAGGTTAAACAGACAGCTGGTTGAGTTGACATTTCCAGCTGGTTAAACAGACAGACAGCAGGTAGAGTTACAATTTCCAGCAGGTTAGACAGACAGCTGGTTGAGTTGACATTTCCAGCTGGTTAGACAGACAGCTGGTTGAGGTGACATTTCCAGCAGGTTAGTTAGACAGACAGCTGGTTGAGTTGACATTTCCAGCTGGTTAGACAGACAGACAGCTGGTTGAGTTGACATTTCCAGCTGATTAAACAGACAGCTGGTTGATTTGACATTTCCAGCAGGTTAGTTAAACAGACAGCTGGTTGAGTTGACATTTCTAGCTGGTTAGACAGACTGCTGTTTGAGTTGACATTTCCAGCTAGTTACACAGACAACTGGTTGAGTTGACATTTCCAGCAGGTTAGTTAGACAGCTGGTTGAGTTGACATTTCCAGCTGGTTAAACAGACAGCTGATTGAGTGGACATTTCCAGCAGGTTAAACAGACAGACAGCTGGTTGAGTTGACATTTCCAGCTGGTTAAACAGACAGACAGCTGGTTGAGTTGACATTTCCAGCTGGTTAAACAGACAGCTGGTTGAGATGAAATTTCCAGCAGGTTAAACAGACAGCTGGTTGAGTTGACATTTCAAGCAGGTTAAACAGACAGCTGGTTGAGTTGACATTTCCAGCTGGTTAAACAGACAGACAGCTGGTTGAGTTGCAATTTCCAGCAGGTTAGACAGACAGCTGGTTGAGTTAACATTTCCAGCTGGTTAAACAGACAGCTGGTTAAGTTGACATTTCCAGCAGGTTAAACAGACAGCTGGTTGAGTTGACATTTCCAGCTGGTTAAACAGACAGCTGGATGAGTTGACATTTCCAGCTGGTTAAACAGACAGCTGGTTGAGTTGACGTTTCCAGCTGGTTAAACAGACAGCTGGTTGAGTTGACATTTCCAGCTGGTTAGACAGACAGACAGCTGGTTGAGTTGACATTTCCAGCTGGTTAAACAGACAAATACCTTGTTGAGTTGACATTTCCAGCTGGTTAAACAGACAGCTGGTTGAGTTGACATTTCCAGCTCGTTAAACAGACAGCTGGTTGAGTTGACATTTCCAGCAGGTTAGTTAAACAGACAGCTGGTTGAGTTGACATTTCCAGCTGGTTAAACAGACAGCTGGTTGAGTTGAAATTTCCAGCTGGTTAAACAGACAGCTGGTTGAGTTGACATTTCCAGCAGGTTAATTAAACAGACAGCTGGTTGAGTTGACATTTCCAGCTGGTTAAACAGACAGCTGGTTGAGTTGACATTTCCAGCTGGTTAATCAGACAGCTGGTTGAGTTGACATTTCCAGCTGGTTAAACAGACAGCTGGTTGAGTTGACGTTTCCAGCTGGTTAAACAGACAGCTGGTTGAGTTGACATTTCCAGCTGGTTAGACAGACAGACAGCTGGTTGAGTTGACATTTCCAGCAGGTTAGTTAAACAGACAGCTGGTTGAGTTGACATTTCCAGCTGGTTAAACAGACAGCTGGTTGAGTTGACATTTCCAGCAGGTTAGTTAAACAGACAGCTGGTTGAGTTGACATTTCCAGTTGGTTAAACAGACAGCTGGTTGAGTTGACATTTCCAGCTGATTAAACAGACAGCTGGTTGAGTTGACATTTCAAGCAGGTTAAACAGACAGCTGGTTGAGTTGACATTTCCAGCTGGTTAAACAGACAGACAGCAGGTAGAGTTACAATTTCCAGCAGGTTAGACAGACAGCTGGTTGAGTTGACATTTCCAGCTGGTTAGACAGACAGCTGGTTGAGGTGACATTTCCAGCAGGTTAGTTAGACAGACAGCTGGTTGAGTTGACATTTCCAGCTGGTTAGACAGACAGACAGCTGGTTGAGTTGACATTTCCAGCTGATTAAACAGACAGCTGGTTGATTTGACATTTCCAGCAGGTTAGTTAAACAGACAGCTGGTTGAGTTGACATTTCTAGCTGGTTAGACAGACTGCTGTTTGAGTTGACATTTCCAGCTAGTTACACAGACAACTGGTTGAGTTGACATTTCCAGCTGGTTAGTTAGACAGCTGGTTGAGTTGACATTTCCAGCTGGTTAGACAGACAGCTGGTTGAGGTGACATTTCCAGCAGGTTAGTTAGACAGACAGCTGGTTGAGTTGACATTTCCAGCTGGTTAAACAGACAGCTGATTGAGTGGACATTTCCAGCAGGTTAAAGAGACAGACAGCTGGTTGAGTTGACATTTCCAGCTGGTTAAACAGACAGACAGCTGGTTGAGTTGACATTTCCAGCTGGTTAAACAGACAGCTGGTTGAGATGAAATTTCCAGCAGGTTAAACAGACAGCTGGTTGAGTTGACATTTCAAGCAGGTTAAACAGACAGCTGGTTGAGTTGACATTTCCAGCTGGTTAAACAGACAGACAGCTGGTTGAGTTGCAATTTCCAGCAGGTTAGACAGACAGCTGGTTGAGTTAACATTTCCAGCTGGTTAAACAGACAGCTGGTTAAGTTGACATTTCCAGCAGGTTAAACAGACAGCTGGTTGAGTTGACATTTCCAGCTGGTTAAACAGACAGCTGGATGAGTTGACATTTCCAGCTGGTTAAACAGACAGCTGGTTGAGTTGACGTTTCCAGCTGGTTAAACAGACAGCTGGTTGAGTTGACATTTCCAGCTGGTTAGACAGACAGACAGCTGGTTGAGTTGACATTTCCAGCTGGTTAAACAGACAAATACCTTGTTGAGTTGACATTTCCAGCTGGTTAAACAGACAGCTGGTTGAGTTGACATTTCCAGCTGGTTAAACAGACAGCTGGTTGAGTTGACATTTCCAGCAGGTTAGTTAAACAGACAGCTGGTTGAGTTGACATTTCCAGCTGGTTAAACAGACAGCTGGTTGAGTTGACATTTCCAGCCGGTTAAACAGACAGCTGGTTGAGTTGACATTTCCAGCAGGTTAGTTAAACAGACAGCTGGTTTAATTTACATTTCCAGCTGGTTAAACAGACAGCTGGTTGAGTTGACATTTCCAGCTGGTTAATCAGACAGCTGGTTGAGTTGACATTTCCAGCTGGTTAAACAGACAGCTGGTTGAGTTGACGTTTCCAGCTGGTTAAACAGACAGCTGGTTGAGTTGACATTTCCAGCTGGTTAGACAGACAGACAGCTGGTTGAGTTGACATTTCCAGCAGGTTAGTTAAACAGACAGCTGGTTGAGTTGACATTTCCAGCTGGTTAAACAGACAGCTGGTTGAGTTGACATTTCCAGCTGGTTAAACAGACAGCTGGTTGAGTTGACATTTCCAGCTGGTTAAACAGACAGCTGGTTGAGTTGACGTTTCCAGCTGGTTAAACAGACAGCTGGTTGAGTTGACATTTCCAGCTGGTTAGACAGACAGACAGCTGGTTGAGTTGACATTTCCAGCAGGTTAGTTAAACAGACAGCTGGTTGAGTTGACATTTCCAGCTGGTTAAACAGACAGCTGGTTGAGTTGACATTTCCAGCTGGTTAAACAGACAGCTGGTTGAGTTTACATTTCCAGCTGGTTAAACAGACAGCTGGTTGAGTTGACGTTTCCAGCTGGTTAAACAGACAGTTGGTTGAGTTGACATTTCCAGCTGGTTAGACAGACAGACAGCTGGTTGAGTTGACATTTCCAGCTGATTAAACAGACAGCTGGTTGAGTTGACATTTCAAGCAGGTTAAACAGACAGCTGGTTGAGTTGACATTTCCAGCTGGTTAAACAGACAGACAGCTGGTTGAGTTGCAATTTCCAGCAGGTTAGACAGACAGCTGGTTGAGTTAACATTTCCAGCTGGTTAAACAGACAGCTGGTTAAGTTGACATTTCCAGCAGGTTAAACAGACAGCTGGTTGAGTTGACATTTCCAGCTGGTTAAACAGACAGCTGGATGAGTTGACATTTCCAGCTGGTTAAACAGACAGCTGGTTGAGTTGACGTTTCCAGCTGGTTAAACAGACAGCTGGTTGAGTTGACATTTCCAGCTGGTTAGACAGACAGACAGCTGGTTGAGTTGACATTTCCAGCTGGTTAAACAGACAAATACCTTGTTGAGTTGACATTTCCAGCTGGTTAAACAGACAGCTGGTTGAGTTGACATTTCCAGCTGGTTAAACAGACAGCTGGTTGAGTTGACATTTCCAGCAGGTTAGTTAAACAGACAGCTGGTTGAGTTGACATTTCCAGCTGGTTAAACAGACAGCTGGTTGAGTTGACATTTCCAGCCGGTTAAACAGACAGCTGGTTGAGTTGACATTTCCAGCAGGTTAGTTAAACAGACAGCTGGTTTAATTTACATTTCCAGCTGGTTAAACAGACAGCTGGTTGAGTTGACATTTCCAGCTGGTTAATCAGACAGCTGGTTGAGTTGACATTTCCAGCTGGTTAAACAGACAGCTGGTTGAGTTGACGTTTCCAGCTGGTTAAACAGACAGCTGGTTGAGTTGACATTTCCAGCTGGTTAGACAGACAGACAGCTGGTTGAGTTGACATTTCCAGCAGGTTAGTTAAACAGACAGCTGGTTGAGTTGACATTTCCAGCTGGTTAAACAGACAGCTGGTTGAGTTGACATTTCCAGCTGGTTAAACAGACAGCTGGTTGAGTTGACATTTCCAGCTGGTTAAACAGACAGCTGGTTGAGTTGACGTTTCCAGCTGGTTAAACAGACAGCTGGTTGAGTTGACATTTCCAGCTGGTTAGACAGACAGACAGCTGGTTGAGTTGACATTTCCAGCAGGTTAGTTAAACAGACAGCTGGTTGAGTTGACATTTCCAGCTGGTTAAACAGACAGCTGGTTGAGTTGACATTTCCAGCTGGTTAAACAGACAGCTGGTTGAGTTTACATTTCCAGCTGGTTAAACAGACAGCTGGTTGAGTTGACGTTTCCAGCTGGTTAAACAGACAGTTGGTTGAGTTGACATTTCCAGCTGGTTAGACAGACAGACAGCTGGTTGAGTTGACATTTCCAGCTGATTAAACAGACAGCTGGTTGATTTGAAATTTCCAGCAGGTTAGTTAAACAGACAGCTGGTTGAGTTGACATTTCTAGCTGGTTAGACAGACTGCTTTTTGAGTTGACATTTCCAGCTAGTTACACAGACAACTGGTTGAGTTGACATTTCCAGCTGGTTAGTTAGACAGCTGGTTGAGTTGACATTTCCAGCTGGTTAGACAGACAGCTGGTTGAGGTGACATTTCCAGCAGGTTAGTTAGATAGACAGCTGGTTGAGTTTACATTTCCAGCTGGTTAAACAGACAGCTGATTGAGTGGACATTTCCAGCAGGTTAAACAGACAGACAGCTGGTTGAGTTGACATTTCCAGCTGGTTAAACAGACAGACAGCTGGTTGAGTTGACATTTCCAGCTGGTTAAACAGACAGCTGGTTGAGATGAAATTTCCAGCAGGTTAAACTGACAGCTGGTTGAGTTGACATTTCAAGCAGGTTAAACAGACAGCTGGTTAAGTTGACATTTCCAGCAGGTTAAACAGACAGCTGGTTGAGTTGACATTTCCAACTGGTTAAACAGACAGCTGGATGAGTTGACATTTCCAGCTGGTTAAACAGACAGCTGGTTGAGTTGACGTTTCCAGCTGGTTAAACAGACAGCTGGTTGAGTTGACATTTCCAGCTGGTTAGACAGACAGACAGCTGGTTGAGTTGACATTTCCAGCTGGTTAAACAGACAAATACCTTGTTGAGTTGACATTTCCAGCTGGTTAAACAGACAGCTGGTTGAGTTGACATTTCCAGCTCGTTAAACAGACAGCTGGTTGAGTTGACATTTCCAGCAGGTTAGTTAAACAGACAGCTGGTTGAGTTGACATTTCCAGCTGGTTAAACAGACAGCTGGTTGAGTTGACTTTTCCAGCTGGTTAAACAGACAGCTGGTTGAGTTGACATTTCCAGCAGGTTAGTTAAACAGACAGCTGGTTGAGTTGACATTTCCAGCTGGTTAAACAGACAGCTGGTTGAGTTGACATTTCCAGCTGGTTAATCAGACAGCTGGTTGAGTTGACATTTCCAGCTGGTTAAACAGACAGCTGGTTGAGTTGACGTTTCCAGCTGGTTAAACAGACAGCTGGTTGAGTTGACATTTCCAGCTGGTTAGACAGACAGACAGCTGGTTGAGTTGACATTTCCAGCAGGTTAGTTAAACAGACAGCTGGTTGAGTTGACATTTCCAGCTGGTTAAACAGACAGCTGGTTGAGTTGACATTTCCAGCAGGTTAGTTAAACAGACAGCTGGTTGAGTTGACATTTCCAGTTGGTTAAACAGACAGCTGGTTGAGTTGACATTTCCAGCTGATTAAACAGACAGCTGGTTGAGTTGACATTTCAAACAGGTTAAACAGACAGCTGGTTGAGTTGACATTTCCAGCTGGTTAAACAGACAGACAGCAGGTAGAGTTACAATTTCCAGCAGGTTAGACAGACAGCTGGTTGAGTTGACATTTCCAGCAGGTTAGTTAAACAGACAGCTGGTTGAGTTGACATTTCCAGCTGGTTAAACAGACAGCTGGTTGAGTTGACATTTCCAGCAGGTTAGTTAAACAGACAGCTGGTTGAGTTGACATTTCCAGCTGGTTAAACAGACAGCTCGTTGACTTGACATTTCCAGCTGATTAAACAGACAGCTGGTTGAGTTGACATTTCAAGCAGGTTAAACAGACAGCTGGTTAAGTTGACATTTCCAGCAGGTTAAACAGACAGCTGGTTGAGTTGACATTTCCAGCTGGTTAAACAGACAGCTGGTTGAGTTGACGTTTCCAGCTGGTTAAACAGACAGCTGGTTGAGTTGACATTTCCAGCTGGTTAGACAGACAGACAGCTGGTTGAGTTGATATTTACAGCTGGTTAAACAGACAGCTGGTTGAGTTGACATTTCCAGCTGGTTAAACAGACAGCTGGTTGAGTTGACATTTCCAGCAGGTTAGTTCAACAGACAGCTGGTTGAGTTGACATTTCCAGCTGGTTAGACAGACAGACAGCTGGTTGAGTTGACATTTCCAGCTGATTAAACAGACAGCTGGTTGATTTGACATTTCCAGCAGGTTAGTTAAACAGACAGCTGGTTGAGTTGACATTTCTAGCTCGTTAGACAGACTGCTGTTTGAGTTGACATTTCCAGCTAGTTACACAGACAACTGGTTGAGTTGACATTTCCAGCTGGTTAGTTAGACAGCTGGTTGAGTTGACATTTCCAGCTGGTTAGACAGACAGCTGGTTGAGGTGACATTTCCAGCAGGTTAGTTAGATAGACAGCTGGTTGAGTTTACATTTCCAGCTGGTTAAACAGACAGCTGATTGAGTGGACATTTCCAGCAGGTTAAACAGACAGACAGCTGGTTGAGTTGACATTTCCAGCTGGTTAAACAGACAGACAGCTGGTTGAGTTGACATTTCCAGCTGGTTAAACAGACAGCTGGTTGAGATGAAATTTCCAGCAGGTTAAACAGACAGCTGGTTGAGTTGACATTTCAAGCAGGTTAAACAGACAGCTGGTTAAGTTGACATTTCCAGCTGGTTAGACAGACAGACAGCTGGTTGAGTTGACATTTCCAGCAGGTTAGTTAAACAGACAGCTGGTTGAGTTGACATTTCCAGCTGGTTAAACAGACAGCTGGTTGAGTTGACATTTCCAGCTGGTTAAACAGACAGCTGGTTGAGTTTACATTTCCAGCTGGTTAAACAGACAGCTGGTTGAGTTGACGTTTCCAGCTGGTTAAACAGACAGTTGGTTGAGTTGACATTTCCAGCTGGTTAGACAGACAGACAGCTGGTTGAGTTGACATTTCCAGCTGATTAAACAGACAGCTGGTTGATTTGACATTTCCAGCAGGTTAGTTAAACAGACAGCTGGTTGAGTTGACATTTCTAGCTGGTTAGACAGACTGCTGTTTGAGTTGACATTTCCAGCTAGTTACACAGACAACTGGTTGAGTTGACATTTCCAGCTGGTTAGTTAGACAGCTGGTTGAGTTGACATTTCCAGCTGGTTAGACAGACAGCTGGTTGAGGTGACATTTCCAGCAGGTTAGTTAGACAGACAGCTGGTTGAGTTGACATTTCCAGCTGGTTAAACAGACAGCTGATTGAGTGGACATTTCCAGCAGGTTAAACAGACAGACAGCTGGTTGAGTTGACATTTCCAGCTGGTTAAACAGACAGACAGCTGGTTGAGTTGACATTTCCAGCTGGTTAGTTAGACAGCTGGTTGAGTTGACATTTCCAGCTGGTTAGACAGACAGCTGGTTGAGGTGACATTTCCAGCAGGTTAGTTAGATAGACAGCTGGTTGAGTTTACATTTCCAGCTGGTTAAACAGACAGCTGATTGAGTGGACATTTCCAGCAGGTTAAACAGACAGACAGCTGGTTGAGTTGACATTTCCAGCTGGTTAAACAGACAGACAGCTGGTTGAGTTGACATTTCCAGCTGGTTAAACAGACAGCTGGTTGAGATGAAATTTCCAGCAGGTTAAACAGACAGCTGGTTGAGTTGACATTTCAAGCAGGTTAAACAGACAGCTGGTTAAGTTGACATTTCCAGCTGGTTAGACAGACAGACAGCTGGTTGAGTTGACATTTCCAGCAGGTTAGTTAAACAGACAGCTGGTTGAGTTGACATTTCCAGCTGGTTAAACAGACAGCTGGTTGAGTTGACATTTCCAGCTGGTTAAACAGACAGCTGGTTGAGTTTACATTTCCAGCTGGTTAAACAGACAGCTGGTTGAGTTGACGTTTCCAGCTGGTTAAACAGACAGTTGGTTGAGTTGACATTTCCAGCTGGTTAGACAGACAGACAGCTGGTTGAGTTGACATTTCCAGCTGATTAAACAGACAGCTGGTTGATTTGACATTTCCAGCAGGTTAGTTAAACAGACAGCTGGTTGAGTTGACATTTCTAGCTGGTTAGACAGACTGCTGTTTGAGTTGACATTTCCAGCTAGTTACACAGACAACTGGTTGAGTTGACATTTCCAGCTGGTTAGTTAGACAGCTGGTTGAGTTGACATTTCCAGCTGGTTAGACAGACAGCTGGTTGAGGTGACATTTCCAGCAGGTTAGTTAGACAGACAGCTGGTTGAGTTGACATTTCCAGCTGGTTAAACAGACAGCTGATTGAGTGGACATTTCCAGCAGGTTAAACAGACAGACAGCTGGTTGAGTTGACATTTCCAGCTGGTTAAACAGACAGACAGCTGGTTGAGTTGACATTTCCAGCTGGTTAGTTAGACAGCTGGTTGAGTTGACATTTCCAGCTGGTTAGACAGACAGCTGGTTGAGGTGACATTTCCAGCAGGTTAGTTAGATAGACAGCTGGTTGAGTTTACATTTCCAGCTGGTTAAACAGACAGCTGATTGAGTGGACATTTCCAGCAGGTTAAACAGACAGACAGCTGGTTGAGTTGACATTTCCAGCTGGTTAAACAGACAGACAGCTGGTTGAGTTGACATTTCCAGCTGGTTAAACAGACAGCTGGTTGAGATGAAATTTCCAGCAGGTTAAACAGACAGCTGGTTGAGTTGACATTTCAAGCAGGTTAAACAGACAGCTGGTTAAGTTGACATTTCCAGCTGGTTAGACAGACAGACAGCTGGTTGAGTTGACATTTCCAGCAGGTTAGTTAAACAGACAGCTGGTTGAGTTGACATTTCCAGCTGGTTAAACAGACAGCTGGTTGAGTTGACATTTCCAGCTGGTTAAACAGACAGCTGGTTGAGTTTACATTTCCAGCTGGTTAAACAGACAGCTGGTTGAGTTGACGTTTCCAGCTGGTTAAACAGACAGTTGGTTGAGTTGACATTTCCAGCTGGTTAGACAGACAGACAGCTGGTTGAGTTGACATTTCCAGCTGATTAAACAGACAGCTGGTTGATTTGACATTTCCAGCAGGTTAGTTAAACAGACTGCTGGTTGAGTTGACATTTCTAGCTGGTTAGACAGACTGCTGTTTGAGTTGACATTTCCAGCTAGTTACACAGACAACTGGTTGAGTTGACATTTCCAGCTGGTTAGTTAGACAGCTGGTTGAGTTGACATTTCCAGCTGGTTAGACAGACAGCTGGTTGAGGTGACATTTCCAGCAGGTTAGTTAGACAGACAGCTGGTTGAGTTGACATTTCCAGCTGGTTAAACAGACAGCTGATTGAGTGGACATTTCCAGCAGGTTAAACAGACAGACAGCTGGTTGAGTTGACATTTCCAGCTGGTTAAACAGACAGACAGCTGGTTGAGTTGACATTTCCAGCTGGTTAAACAGACAGCTGGTTGAGATGAAATTTCCAGCAGGTTAAACAGACAGCTGGTTGAGTTGACATTTCAAGCAGGTTAAACAGACAGCTGGTTGAGTTGACATTTCCAGCTGGTTAAACAGACAGACAGCTGGTTGAGTTGCAATTTCCAGCAGGTTAGACAGACAGCTGGTTGAGTTAACATTTCCAGCTGGTTAAACAGACAGCTGGTTAAGTTGACATTTCCAGCTGGTTAAACAGACAGCTGGTTGAGTTGACATTTCCAGCTGGTTAAACAGACAGCTGGATGAGTTGACATTTCCAGCTGGTTAAACAGACAGCTGGTTGAGTTGACGTTTCCAGCTGGTTAAACAGACAGCTGGTTGAGTTGACATTTCCAGCTGGTTAGACAGACAGACAGCTGGTTGAGTTGACATTTCCAGCTGGTTAAACAGACAAATACCTTGTTGAGTTGACATTTCCAGCTGGTTAAACAGACAGCTGGTTGAGTTGACATTTCCAGCTGGTTAAACAGACAGCTGGTTGAGTTGACATTTCCAGCAGGTTAGTTAAACAGACAGCTGGTTGAGTTGACATTTCCAGCTGGTTAAACAGACAGCTGGTTGAGTTGACATTTCCAGCCGGTTAAACAGACAGCTGGTTGAGTTGACATTTCCAGCAGGTTAGTTAAACAGACAGCTGGTTGAATTTACATTTCCAGCTGGTTAAACAGACAGCTGGTTGAGTTGACATTTCCAGCTGGTTAATCAGACAGCTGGTTGAGTTGACATTTCCAGCTGGTTAAACAGACAGCTGGTTGAGTTGACGTTTCCAGCTGGTTAAACAGACAGCTGGTTGAGTTGACATTTCCAGCTGGTTAGACAGACAGACAGCTGGTTGAGTTGACATTTCCAGCAGGTTAGTTAAACAGACAGCTGGTTGAGTTGACATTTCCAGCTGGTTAAACAGACAGCTGGTTGAGTTGACATTTCCAGCTGGTTAAACAGACAGCTGGTTGAGTTGACATTTCCAGCTGGTTAAACAGACAGCTGGTTGAGTTGACGTTTCCAGCTGGTTAAACAGACAGCTGGTTGAGTTGACATTTCCAGCTGGTTAGACAGACAGACAGCTGGTTGAGTTGACATTTCCAGCAGGTTAGTTAAACATACAGCTGGTTGAGTTGACATTTCCAGCTGGTTAAACAGACAGCTGGTTGAGTTGACATTTCCAGCTGGTTAAACAGACAGCTGGTTGAGTTTACATTTCCAGCTGGTTAAACAGACAGCTGGTTGAGTTGACGTTTCCAGCTGGTTAAACAGACAGTTGGTTGAGTTGACATTTCCAGCTGGTTAGACAGACAGACAGCTGGTTGAGTTGACATTTCCAGCTGATTAAACAGACAGCTGGTTGATTTGACATTTCCAGCAGGTTAGTTAAACAGACAGCTGGTTGAGTTGACATTTCTAGCTGGTTAGACAGACTGCTGTTTGAGTTGACATTTCCAGCTAGTTACACAGACAACTGGTTGAGTTGACATTTCCAGCTGGTTAGTTAGACAGCTGGTTGAGTTGACATTTCCAGCTGGTTAGACAGACAGCTGGTTGAGGTGACATTTCCAGCAGGTTAGTTAGATAGACAGCTGGTTGAGTTTACATTTCCAGCTGGTTAAACAGACAGCTGATTGAGTGGACATTTCCAGCAGGTTAAACAGACAGACAGCTGGTTGAGTTGACATTTCCAGCTGGTTAAACAGACAGACAGCTGGTTGAGTTGACATTTCCAGCTGGTTAAACAGACAGCTGGTTGAGATGAAATTTCCAGCAGGTTAAACAGACAGCTGGTTGAGTTGACATTTCAAGCAGGTTAAACAGACAGCTGGTTAAGTTGACATTTCCAGCAGGTTAAACAGACAGCTGGTTGAGTTGACATTTCCAGCTGGTTAAACAGACAGCTGGATGAGTTGACATTTCCAGCTGGTTAAACAGACAGCTGGTTGAGTTGACGTTTCCAGCTGGTTAAACAGACAGCTGGTTGAGTTGACATTTCCAGCTGGTTAGACAGACAGACAGCTGGTTGAGTTGACATTTCCAGCTGGTTAAACAGACAAATACCTTGTTGAGTTGACATTTCCAGCTGGTTAAACAGACAGCTGGTTGAGTTGACATTTCCAGCTCGTTAAACAGACAGCTTGTTGAGTTGACATTTCCAGCAGGTTAGTTAAACAGACAGCTGGTTGAGTTGACATTTCCAGCTGGTTAAACAGACAGCTGGTTGAGTTGACATTTCCAGCTGGTTAATCAGACAGCTGGTTGAGTTGACATTTCCAGCTGGTTAAACAGACAGCTGGTTGAGTTGACGTTTCCAGCTGGTTAAACAGACAGCTGGTTGAGTTGACATTTCCAGCTGGTTAGACAGACAGACAGCTGGTTGAGTTGACATTTCCAGCAGGTTAGTTAAACAGACAGCTGGTTGAGTTGACATTTCCAGCTGGTTAAACAGACAGCTGGTTGAGTTGACATTTCCAGCAGGTTAGTTAAACAGACAGCTGGTTGAGTTGACATTTCCAGTTGGTTAAACAGACAGCTGGTTGAGTTGACATTTCCAGCTGATTAAACAGAGAGCTGGTGGAGTTGACATTTCAAGCAGGTTAAACAGACAGCTGGTTGAGTTGACATTTCCAGCTGGTTAAACAGACAGACAGCAGGTAGAGTTACAATTTCCAGCAGGTTAGACAGACAGCTGGTTGAGTTGACATTTCCAGCAGGTTAGTTAAACAGACAGCTGGTTGAGTTGACATTTCCAGCTGGTTAAACAGACAGCTGGTTGAGTTGACATTTCCAGCAGGTTAGTTAAACAGACAGCTGGTTGAGTTGACATTTCCAGCTGGTTAAACAGACAGCTCGTTGACTTGACATTTCCAGCTGATTAAACAGACAGCTGGTTGAGTTGACATTTCAAGCAGGTTAAACAGACAGCTGGTTAAGTTGACATTTCCAGCAGGTTAAACAGACAGCTGGTTGAGTTGACATTTCCAGCTGGTTAAACAGACAGCTGGTTGAGTTGACGTTTCCAGCTGGTTAAACAGACAGCTGGTTGAGTTGACATTTCCAGCTGGTTAGACAGACAGACAGCTGGTTGAGTTGATATTTCCAGCTGGTTAAACAGACAGCTGGTTGAGTTGACGTTTCCAGCTGGTTAAACAGACAGCTGGTTGAGTTGACATTTCCAGCTGGTTAGACAGACAGACAGCTGGTTGAGTTGACATTTCCAGCTGGTTAAACAGACAAATACCTTGTTGAGTTGACATTTCCAGCTGGTTAAACAGACAGCTGGTTGAGTTGACATTTCCAGCTGGTTAAACAGACAGCGGGTTGAGTTGACATTTCCAGCAGGTTAGTTAAACAGACAGCTGGTTGAGTTGACATTTCCAGCTGGTTAAACAGACAGCTGGTTGAGTTGACATTTCCAGCTGGTTAAACAGACAGCTGGTTGAGTTGACATTTCCAGCTGGTTAAACAGACAGCTGGTTGAGTTGACGTTTCCAGCTGGTTAAACAGACAGCTGGTTGAGTTGACATTTCCAGCTGGTTAGACAGACAGACAGCTGGTTGAGTTGACATTTCCAGCAGGTTAGTTAAACAGACAGCTGGTTGAGTTGACATTTCCAGCTGGTTAAACAGACAGCTGGTTGAGTTGACATTTCCAGCTGGTTAAACAGACAGCTGGTTGAGTTGACATTTCCAGCTGGTTAAACAGACAGCTGGTTGAGTTGACGTTTCCAGCTGGTTAAACAGACAGCTGGTTGAGTTGACATTTCCAGCTGGTTAGACAGACAGACAGCTGGTTGAGTTGACATTTCCAGCAGGTTAGTTAAACATACAGCTGGTTGAGTTGACATTTCCAGCTGGTTAAACAGACAGCTGGTTGAGTTGACATTTCCAGCTGGTTAAACAGACAGCTGGTTGAGTTTACATTTCCAGCTGGTTAAACAGACAGCTGGTTGAGTTGACGTTTCCAGCTGGTTAAACAGACAGTTGGTTGAGTTGACATTTCCAGCTGGTTAGACAGACAGACAGCTGGTTGAGTTGACATTTCCAGCTGATTAAACAGACAGCTGGTTGATTTGACATTTCCAGCAGGTTAGTTAAACAGACAGCTGGTTGAGTTGACATTTCTAGCTGGTTAGACAGACTGCTGTTTGAGTTGACATTTCCAGCTAGTTACACAGACAACTGGTTGAGTTGACATTTCCAGCTGGTTAGTTAGACAGCTGGTTGAGTTGACATTTCCAGCTGGTTAGACAGACAGCTGGTTGAGGTGACATTTCCAGCAGGTTAGTTAGATAGACAGCTGGTTGAGTTTACATTTCCAGCTGGTTAAACAGACAGCTGATTGAGTGGACATTTCCAGCAGGTTAAACAGACAGACAGCTGGTTGAGTTGACATTTCCAGCTGGTTAAACAGACAGACAGCTGGTTGAGTTGACATTTCCAGCTGGTTAAACAGACAGCTGGTTGAGATGAAATTTCCAGCAGGTTAAACAGACAGCTGGTTGAGTTGACATTTCAAGCAGGTTAAACAGACAGCTGGTTAAGTTGACATTTCCAGCAGGTTAAACAGACAGCTGGTTGAGTTGACATTTCCAGCTGGTTAAACAGACAGCTGGATGAGTTGACATTTCCAGCTGGTTAAACAGACAGCTGGTTGAGTTGACGTTTCCAGCTGGTTAAACAGACAGCTGGTTGAGTTGACATTTCCAGCTGGTTAGACAGACAGACAGCTGGTTGAGTTGACATTTCCAGCTGGTTAAACAGACAAATACCTTGTTGAGTTGACATTTCCAGCTGGTTAAACAGACAGCTGGTTGAGTTGACATTTCCAGCTCGTTAAACAGACAGCTTGTTGAGTTGACATTTCCAGCAGGTTAGTTAAACAGACAGCTGGTTGAGTTGACATTTCCAGCTGGTTAAACAGACAGCTGGTTGAGTTGACATTTCCAGCTGGTTAATCAGACAGCTGGTTGAGTTGACATTTCCAGCTGGTTAAACAGACAGCTGGTTGAGTTGACGTTTCCAGCTGGTTAAACAGACAGCTGGTTGAGTTGACATTTCCAGCTGGTTAGACAGACAGACAGCTGGTTGAGTTGACATTTCCAGCAGGTTAGTTAAACAGACAGCTGGTTGAGTTGACATTTCCAGCTGGTTAAACAGACAGCTGGTTGAGTTGACATTTCCAGCAGGTTAGTTAAACAGACAGCTGGTTGAGTTGACATTTCCAGTTGGTTAAACAGACAGCTGGTTGAGTTGACATTTCCAGCTGATTAAACAGACAGCTGGTTGAGTTGACATTTCAAGCAGGTTAAACAGACAGCTGGTTGAGTTGACATTTCCAGCTGGTTAAACAGACAGACAGCAGGTAGAGTTACAATTTCCAGCAGGTTAGACAGACAGCTGGTTGAGTTGACATTTCCAGCAGGTTAGTTAAACAGACAGCTGGTTGAGTTGACATTTCCAGCTGGTTAAACAGACAGCTGGTTGAGTTGACATTTCCAGCAGGTTAGTTAAACAGACAGCTGGTTGAGTTGACATTTCCAGCTGGTTAAACAGACAGCTCGTTGACTTGACATTTCCAGCTGATTAAACAGACAGCTGGTTGAGTTGACATTTCAAGCAGGTTAAACAGACAGCTGGTTAAGTTGACATTTCCAGCAGGTTAAACAGACAGCTGGTTGAGTTGACATTTCCAGCTGGTTAAACAGACAGCTGGTTGAGTTGACGTTTCCAGCTGGTTAAACAGACAGCTGGTTGAGTTGACATTTCCAGCTGGTTAGACAGACAGACAGCTGGTTGAGTTGATATTTCCAGCTGGTTAAACAGACAGCTGGTTGAGTTGACGTTTCCAGCTGGTTAAACAGACAGCTGGTTGAGTTGACATTTCCAGCTGGTTAGACAGACAGACAGCTGGTTGAGTTGACATTTCCAGCTGGTTAAACAGACAAATACCTTGTTGAGTTGACATTTCCAGCTGGTTAAACAGACAGCTGGTTGAGTTGACATTTCCAGCTGGTTAAACAGACAGCGGGTTGAGTTGACATTTCCAGCAGGTTAGTTAAACAGACAGCTGGTTGAGTTGACATTTCCAGCTGGTTAAACAGACAGCTGGTTGAGTTGACATTTCCAGCTGGTTAAACAGACAGCTGGTTGAGTTGACATTTCCAGCTGGTTAAACAGACAGCTGGTTGAGTTGACGTTTCCAGCTGGTTAAACAGACAGCTGGTTGAGTTGACATTTCCAGCTGGTTAGACAGACAGACAGCTGGTTGAGTTGACATTTCCAGCAGGTTAGTTAAACAGACAGCTGGTTGAGTTGACATTTCCAGCTGGTTAAACAGACAGCTGGATGAGTTGACATTTCCAGCTGGTTAAACAGACAGCTGGTTGAGTTTACATTTCCAGCTGGTTAAACAGACAGCTAGTTGAGTTGACGTTTCCAGCTGGTTAAACAGACAGTTGGTTGAGTTGACATTTCCAGCTGGTTAGACAGACAGACAGCTGGTTGAGTTGACATTTCCAGCTGATTAAACAGACAGCTGGTTGATTTGACATTTCCAGCAGGTTAGTTAAACAGACAGCTGGTTGAGTTGACATTTCTAGCTGGTTAGACAGACTGCTGTTTGAGTTGACATTTCCAGCTAGTTACACAGACAACTGGTTGAGTTGACATTTCCAGCTGGTTAGTTAGACAGCTGGTTGAGTTGACATTTCCAGCTGGTTAGACTGACAGCTGGTTGAGGTGACATTTCCAGCAGGTTAGTTAGATAGACAGCTGGTTGAGTTTACATTTCCAGCTGGTTAAACAGACAGCTGATTGAGTGGACATTTCCAGCAGGTTAAACAGACAGACAGCTGGTTGAGTTGACATTTCCAGCTGGTTAAACAGACAGACAGCTGGTTGAGTTGCAATTTCCAGCAGCTTAGACAGACAGCTGGTTGAGTTAACATTTCCAGCTGGTTAAACAGACAGCTGGTTAAGTTGACATTTCCAGCAGGTTAAACAGACAGCTGGTTGAGTTGACATTTCCAGCTGGTTAAACAGACAGCTGGATGAGTTGACATTTCCAGCTGGTTAAACAGACAGCAGGTTGAGTTGACGTTTCCAGCTGGTTAAACAGACAGCTGGTTGAGTTGACATTTCCAGCTGGTTAGACAGACAGACAGCTGGTTGAGTTGAGATTTCCAGCTGGTTAAACAGACAAATACCTTGTTGAGTTGACATTTCCAGCTGGTTAAACAGACAGCTGGTTGAGTTGACATTTCCAGCTGGTTAAACAGACAGCTGGTTGAGTTGACATTTCCAGCAGGTTAGTTAAACAGACAGCTGGTTGAGTTGACATTTCCAGCTGGTTAAACAGACAGCTGGTTGAGTTGACATTTCCAGCTGGTTAAACAGACAGCTGGTTGATTTGACATTTCCAGCTGGTTAGTTAGACAGCTGGTTGAGTTGAAATTTCCAGCTGGTTAGACAGACAGCTGGTTGAGGTGACATTTCCTGCAGGTTAGTTAGACAGACAGCTGGTTGAGTTGACATTTCCAGCTGGTTAAACAGACAGCTGGTTGAGTGGACATTTCCAGCAGGTTAAACAGACAGACAGCTGGTTGAGTTGACATTTCCAGCTGGTTAAACAGACAGCTGGTTGAGTTGACATTTCCAGCAGGTTAAACAGACAGCTGGTTGAGTTGACATTTCCAGCAGGTTAAACAGAGAGCTGGTTGAGTTGACATTTCCAGCTGGTTAAACAGACAGACAGCTGGTTGAGTTGACATTTCCAGATGGTTAATCAGACAGCTGGTTGAGTTGACATTTCCAGCTGTTAAACATACAGCTGGTTGAGTTGACGTTTCCAGCTGGTTAAAAAGACAGCTGGTTGAGTTGACATTTCCAGCTGGTTAAACAGACAGCTGGTTGAGTTGACATTTCCAGCAGGTTAAACAGACAGCTGGTTGAGTTGACATTTCAAGCAGGTTAAACAGACAGCTGGTTAAGTTGACATTTCCAGCAGGTTAAACAGACAGCTGGTTGAGTTGACATTTCCAGCTGGTTAAACAGACAGCTGGTTGAGTTGACGTTTCCAGCTGGTTAAACAGACAGCTGGTTGAGGTGACATTTCCAGCTGGTTAGACAGACAGACAGCTGGTTGAGTTGACATTTCCAGCTGGTTAAACTGACAAATACCTTGTTGAGTTGACATTTCCAGCTGGTTAAACAGACAGCTGGTTGAGTTGACATTTCCAGCAGGTTAGTTAAACAGACAGCTGGTTGAGTTGACATTTCCAGCTGGTTATACAGACAGCTGGTTGAGTTGACATTTCCAGCTGGTTAAACAGACAGCTGGTTGAGTTGACGTTTCCAGCTGGTTAAACAGACAGCTGGTTGAGTTGACATTTCCAGCTGGTTAGACAGACAGACAGCTGGTTGAGTTGACATTTCCAGCAGGTTAGTTAAACAGACAGCTGGTTGAGTTGACATTTCCAGCTGGTTAAACAGACAGCTGGTTGAGTTGACATTTCCAGCTGGTTAAACAGACAGCTGGTTGAGTTGACATTTCCAGCTGGTTAGACAGACAGACAGCTGGTTGAGTTGACATTTCCAGCTGATTAAACAGACAGCTGGTTGATTTGACATTTCCAGCAGGTTAGTTAAACAGACAGCTGGTTGAGTTGACATTTCTAGCTGGTTAGACAGACTGCTGTTTGAGTTGACATTTCCAGCTTGTTACACAGACAACTGGTTGAGTTGACATTTCCAGCTGGTTAGTTAGACAGCTGGTTGAGTTGACATTTCCAGCTGGTTAGACAGACAGCTGGTTGAGGTGACATTTCCAGCACGTTAGTTAGACAGACAGCTGGTTGAGTTGACATTTCCAGCTGGTTAAACAGACAGCTGATTGAGTGGACATTTCCAGCAGGTTAAACAGACAGACAGCTGGTTGAGTTGACATTTCCAGCTGGTTAAACAGACAGACAGCTGGTTGAGTTGACATTTCCAGCTGGTTAAACAGACAGCTGTTTGAGATGAAATTTCCAGCAGGTTAAACAGACAGCTGGTTGAGTTGACATTTCAAGCAGGTTAAACAGACAGCTGGTTGAGTTGACATTTCCAGCTGGTTAAACAGACAGACAGCTTGTTGAGTTGCAATTTCCAGCAGGTTAGACAGACAGCTGGTTGAGTTAACATTTCCAGCTGGTTAAACAGACAGCTGGTTAAGTTGACATTTCCAGCAGGTTAAACAGACAGCTGGTTGAGTTGACATTTCCAGCTGGTTAAACAGACAGCTGGATGAGTTGACATTTCCAGCTGGTTAAACAGACAGCTGGTTGAGTTGACGTTTCCAGCTGGTTAAACAGACAGCTGGTTGAGGTGACATTTCCAGCTGGTTAGACAGACAGACAGCTGGTTGAGTTGACATTTCCAGCTGGTTAAACAGACAAATACCTTGTTGAGTTGACATTTCCAGCTGGTTAAACAGACAGCTGGTTGAGTTGACATTTCCAGCTGGTTAAACAGACAGCGGGTTGAGTTGACATTTCCAGCAGGTTAGTTAAACAGACAGCTGGTTGAGTTGACATTTCCAGCTGGTTAAACAGACAGCTGGTTGAGTTGACATTTCCAGCTGGTTAAACAGACAGCTGGTTGAGTTGACATTTCCAGCTGGTTAAACAGACAGCTGGTTGAGTTGACGTTTCCAGCTGGTTAAACAGACAGCTGGTTGAGTTGACATTTCCAGCTGGTTAGACAGACAGACAGCTGGTTGAGTTGACATTTCCAGCAGGTTAGTTAAACAGACAGCTGGTTGAGTTGACATTTCCAGCTGGTTAAACAGACAGCTGGTTGAGTTGACATTTCCAGCTGGTTAAACAGACAGCTGGTTGAGTTTACATTTCCAGCTGGTTAAACAGACAGCTGGTTGAGTTGACGTTTCCAGCTGGTTAAACAGACAGTTGGTTGAGTTGACATTTCCAGCTGGTTAGACAGACAGACAGCTGGTTGAGTTGACATTTCCAGCTGATTAAACAGACAGCTGGTTGATTTGACATTTCCAGCAGGTTAGTTAAACAGACAGCTGGTTGAGTTGACATTTCTAGCTGGTTAGACAGACTGCTGTTTGAGTTGACATTTCCAGCTAGTTACACAGACAACTGGTTGAGTTGACATTTCCAGCTGGTTAGTTAGACAGCTGGTTGAGTTGACATTTCCAGCTGGTTAGACAGACAGCTGGTTGAGGTGACATTTCCAGCAGGTTAGTTAGATAGACAGCTGGTTGAGTTTACATTTCCAGCTGGTTAAACAGACAGCTGATTGAGTGGACATTTCCAGCAGGTTAAACAGACAGACAGCTGGTTGAGTTGACATTTCCAGCTGGTTAAACAGACAGACAGCTGGTTGAGTTGACATTTCCAGCTGGTTAAACAGACAGCTGGTTGAGTTGACATTTCCAGCTGGTTAAACAGACAGACAGCTGGTTGAGTTGCAATTTCCAGCAGGTTAGACAGACAGCTGGTTGAGTTAACATTTCCAGCTGGTTAAACAGACAGCTGGTTAAGTTGACATTTCCAGCAGGTTAAACAGACAGCTGGTTGAGTTGACATTTCCAGCTGGTTAAACAGACAGCTGGATGAGTTGACATTTCCAGCTGGTTAAACAGACAGCTGGTTGAGTTGATGTTTCCAGCTGGTTAAACAGACAGCTGGTTGAGTTGACATTTCCAGCTGGTTAGACAGACAGACAGCTGGTTGAGTTGAGATTTCCAGCTGGTTAAACAGACAAATACCTTGTTGAGTTGACATTTCCAGCTGGTTAAACAGACAGCTGGTTGAGTTGACATTTCCAGCTGGTTAAACAGACAGCTGGTTGAGTTGACATTTCCAGCAGGTTAGTTAAACAGACAGCTGGTTGAGTTGACATTTCCAGCTGGTTAAACAGACAGCTGGTTGAGTTGACATTTCCAGCTGGTTAAACAGACAGCTGGTTGAGTTGACATTTCCAGCAGGTTAGTTAAACAGACAGCTGGTTGAGTTGACATTTCCAGCTGGTTAAACAGACAGCTGGTTGAGTTGACATTTCCAGCTGGTTAATCAGACAGCTGGTTGAGTTGACATTCCCAGCTGGTTAAACAGACAGCTGGTTGAGTTGACGTTTCCAGCTGGTTAAACAGACAGCTGGTTGAGTTGACATTTCCAGCTGGTTAGACAGACAGACAGCTGGTTGAGTTGACATTTCCAGCAGGTTAGTTAAACAGACAGCTGGTTGAGTTGAAATTTCCAGCTGGTTAAACAGACAGCTGGTTGAGTTGACATTTCCAGCAGGTTAGTTAAACAGACAGCTGGTTGAGTTGACATTTCCAGTTGGTTAAACAGACAGCTGGTTGAGTTGACATTTCCAGCTGATTAAACAGACAGCTGGTTGAGTTGACATTTCAAGCAGGTTAAACAGACAGCTGGTTGAGTTGACATTTCCAGCTGGTTAAACAGACAGACAGCAGGTAGAGTTACAATTTCCAGCAGGTTAGACAGACAGCTGGTTGAGTTGTCATTTCCAGCAGGTTAGTTAAACAGACAGCTGGTTGAGTTGACATTTCCAGCTGGTTAAACAGACAGCTCGTTGACTTGACATTTCCAGCTGATTAAACAGACAGCTGGTTGAGTTGACTTTTCAAGCAGGTTAAACAGACAGCTGGTTAAGTTGACATTTCCAGCAGGTTAAACAGACAGCTGGTTGAGTTGACATTTCCAGCTGGTTAAACAGACAGCTGGTTGAGTTGACATTTCCAGCTGGTTAAACAAACAGCTGGATGAGTTGACATTTCCAGCTGGTTAAACAGACAGCTGGTTGAGTTGACGTTTCCAGCTGGTTAAACAGACAGCTGGTTGAGTTGACATTTCCAGCTGGTTAGACAGACAGACAGCTGGTTGAGTTGACATTTCCAGCTGGTTAAACAGACAGATACCTTGTTGAGTTGACATTTCCAGCTGGTTAAACAGACAGCTGGTTGAGTTGACATTTCCAGCTGGTTAAACAGACAGCTGGTTGAGTTGACATTTCCAGCAGGTTAGTTCAACAGACAGCTGGTTGAGTTTACATTTCCAGCTGGTTAAACAGACAGCTGGTTGATTTGACATTTCCAGCTGGTTAGTTAGACAGCTGGTTGAGTTGACATTTCCAGCTGGTTAGACAGACAGCTGGTTGAGGTGACATTTCCAGCTGGTTAGACAGACAGCTGGTTGAGGTGACATTTCCAGCAGGTTAGTTAGACAGACAGCTGGTTGAGTTGACATTTCCAGCTGGTTAAACAGACAGCTGGTTGAGTGGACATTTCCAGCAGGTTAAACAGACAGACAGCTGGTTGAGTTGACATTTCCAGCTAGTTAGTTAGACAGCTGGTTGAGTTGACATTTCCAGCTGGTTAGACAGACAGCTGGTTGAGTTGACATTTCCAGCAGGTTAAACCGACAGCTGGTTGAGTTGACATTTCCAGCTGGTTAAACAGACAGCTGGTTGAGTTGACATTTCCAGCAGGTTAAACCAACAGCTGGTTGAGTTGACATTTCCAGCTGGTTAAACAGACAGCTGGTTGAGTTGACATTTCCAGCTGGTTAAACAAACAGCTGGATGTGTTGACATTTCCAGCTGGTTAAACAGACAGCTGGTTGAGTTGACGTTTCCAGCTGGTTAAACAGACAGCTGGTTGAGTTGACATTTCCAGCTGGTTAGACAGACAGACAGCTGGTTGAGTTGACATTTCCAGCTGGTTAAACAGACAGATACCTTGTTGAGTTGACATTTCCAGCTGGTTAAACAGACAGCTGGTTGAGTTGACATTTCCAGCTGGTTAAACAGACAGCTGGTTGAGTTGACATTTCCAGCAGGTTAGTTCAACAGACAGCTGGTTGAGTTTACATTTCCAGCTGGTTAAACAGACAGCTGGTTGATTTGACATTTCCAGCTGGTTAGTTAGACAGCTGGTTGAGTTGACATTTCCAGCTGGTTAGACAGACAGCTGGTTGAGGTGACATTTCCAGCTGGTTAGACAGACAGCTGGTTGAGGTGACATTTCCAGCAGGTTAGTTAGACAGACAGCTGGTTGAGTTGACATTTCCAGCTGGTTAAACAGACAGCTGGTTGAGTGGACATTTCCAGCAGGTTAAACAGACAGACAGCTGGTTGAGTTGACATTTCCAGCTGGTTAAACAGACAGCTGGTTGAGTTGACATTTCCAGCAGGTTAAACCGACAGCTGGTTGAGTTGACATTTCCAGCAGGTTAAACAGAGAGCTGGTTGAGTTGACATTTCCAGCTGGTTAAACAGACAGACAGCTGGTTGAGTTGACATTTCCAGCAGGTTAAACAGACAGCTCGTTGATTTGACATTTCCAGCTGGTTAGTTAAACAGACAGCTGGTTGAGTTGACATTTCCAGCTGGTTAAACAGACAGCTTGTTGAGTTGACATTTCCAGCTGGTTAAACAGACAGCTGGTTGAGTTGACATTTCCAGCTGGTTAAACAGACAGCTGGTTGAGTTGACATTTCCAGCTGGTTAAACAGACAGCTGGTTGAGTTGACATTTCCAGCTGGTTAAACAGACAGCTCGTTGAGTTGACATTTCCAGCTGGTTAAACAGACAGCTGGTTGAGTTGACATTTCCAGCTGGTTAAACAGACAGACAGCTGGTGGAGTTGACATTTCCAGCTGGTTAGACAGACAGCTGGTTGAGTTGACATTTCCAGCTGGTTAAACAGACAGCTGGTTGATTTGACATTTCCAGCTGGTTAAACAGACAGTTGGTTGAGTTGACATTTCCAGCTGGTTAGACAGACAGACAGCTGGTTGAGTTGACATTTCCAGCTGATTAAACAGACAGCTGGTTGATTTGACATTTCCAGCAGGTTAGTTAAACAGACAGCTGGTTGAGTTGACATTTCTAGCTGGTTAGACAGACTGCTGTTTGAGTTGACATTTCCAGCTAGTTACACAGACAACTGGTTGAGTTGACATTTCCAGCTGGTTAGTTAGACAGCTGGTTGAGTTGACATTTCCAGCTGGTTAGACTGACAGCTGGTTGAGGTGACATTTCCAGCAGGTTAGTTAGATAGACAGCTGGTTGAGTTTACATTTCCAGCTGGTTAAACAGACAGCTGATTGAGTGGACATTTCCAGCAGGTTAAACAGACAGACAGCTGGTTGAGTTGACATTTCCAGCTGGTTAAACAGACAGACAGCTGGTTGAGTTGCAATTTCCAGCAGCTTAGACAGACAGCTGGTTGAGTTAACATTTCCAGCTGGTTAAACAGACAGCTGGTTAAGTTGACATTTCCAGCAGGTTAAACAGACAGCTGGTTGAGTTGACATTTCCAGCTGGTTAAACAGACAGCTGGATGAGTTGACATTTCCAGCTGGTTAAACAGACAGCTGGTTGAGTTGACGTTTCCAGCTGGTTAAACAGACAGCTGGTTGAGTTGACATTTCCAGCTGGTTAGACAGACAGACAGCTGGTTGAGTTGACATTTCCAGCTGTTTAAACAGACAGCTGGTTGAGTTGACATTTCCAGCTGGTTAAACAGACAGCTGGTTGATTTGACATTTCCAGCTGGTTAGTTAGACAGCTGGTTGAGTTGAAATTTCCAGCTGGTTAGACAGACAGCTGGTTGAGGTGACATTTCCTGCAGGTTAGTTAGACAGACAGCTGGTTGAGTTGACATTTCCAGCTGGTTAAACAGACAGCTGGTTGAGTGGACATTTCCAGCAGGTTAAACAGACAGACAGCTGGTTGAGTTGACATTTCCAGCTGGTTAAACAGACAGCTGGTTGAGTTGACATTTCCAGCAGGTTAAACAGACAGCTGGTTGAGTTGACATTTCCAGCAGGTTAAACAGAGAGCTGGTTGAGTTGACATTTCCAGCTGGTTAAACAGACAGACAGCTGGTTGAGTTGACATTTCCAGCAGGTTAATCAGACAGCTGGTTGAGTTGACATTTCCAGCTGTTAAACATACAGCTGGTTGAGTTGACGTTTCCAGCTGGTTAAAAAGACAGCTGGTTGAGTTGACATTTCCAGCTGGTTAAACAGACAGCTGGTTGAGTTGACATTTCCAGCAGGTTAAACAGACAGCTGGTTGAGTTGACATTTCAAGCAGGTTAAACAGACAGCTGGTTAAGTTGACATTTCCAGCAGGTTAAACAGACAGCTGGTTGAGTTGATATTTCCAGCTGGTTAAACAGACAGCTGGTTGAGTTGACGTTTCCAGCTGGTTAAACAGACAGCTGGTTGAGTTGACATTTCCAGCTGGTTAGACAGACAGACAGCTGGTTGAGTTGACATTTCCAGCTGGTTAAACAGACAAATACCTTGTTGAGTTGACATTTCCAGCTGGTTAAACAGACAGCTGGTTGAGTTGACATTTCCAGCAGGTTAGTTAAACAGACAGCTGGTTGAGTTGACATTTCCAGCTGGTTATACAGACAGCTGGTTGAGTTGACATTTCCAGCTGGTTAAACAGACAGCTGGTTGAGTTGACATTTCCAGCTGGTTAAACAGACAGCTGGTTGAGTTGACGTTTCCAGCTGGTTAAACAGACAGCTGGTTGAGTTGACATTTCCAGCTGGTTAGACAGACAGACAGCTGGTTGAGTTGACATTTCCAGCAGGTTAGTTAAACAGACAGCGGTTGAGTTGACATTTCCAGCTGGTTAAACAGACAGCTGGTTGAGTTGACATTTCCAGCTGGTTAAACAGACAGCTGGTTGAGTTTACATTTCCAGCTGGTTAAACAGACAGCTGGTTGAGTTGACGTTTCCAGCTGGTTAAACAGACAGTTGGTTGAGTTGACATTTCCAGCTGGTTAGACAGACAGACAGCTGGTTGAGTTGACATTTCCAGCTGATTAAACAGACAGCTGGTTGATTTGACATTTCCAGCAGGTTAGTTAAACAGACAGCTGGTTGAGTTGACATTTCTAGCTGGTTAGACAGACTGCTGTTTGAGTTGACATTTCCAGCTTGTTACACAGACAACTGGTTGAGTTGACATTTCCAGCTGGTTAGTTAGACAGCTGGTTGAGTTGACATTTCCAGCTGGTTAGACAGACAGCTGGTTGAGTTGACATTTCCAGCTGGTTAAACAGACAGCTGATTGAGTGGACATTTCCAGCAGGTTAAACAGACAGACAGCTGGTTGAGTTGACATTTCCAGCTGGTTAAACAGACAGACAGCTGGTTGAGTTGACATTTCCAGCTGGTTAAACAGACAGCTGTTTGAGATGAAATTTCCAGCAGGTTAAACAGACAGCTGGTTGAGTTGACATTTCCAGCAGGTTAAACAGACAGCTGGTTGAGTTGACATTTCCAGCTGGTTAAACAGACAGCTGGATGAGTTGACATTTCCAGCTGGTTAAACAGACAGCTGGTTGAGTTGACGTTTCCAGCTGGTTAAACAGACAGCTGGTTGAGGTGACATTTCCAGCTCGTTAGACAGACAGACAGCTGGTTGAGTTGACATTTCCAGCTGGTTAAACAGACAAATACCTTGTTGAGTTGACATTTCCAGCTGGTTAAACAGACAGCTGGTTGAGTTGACATTTCCAGCTGGTTAAACAGACAGCGGGTTGAGTTGACATTTCCAGCAGGTTAGTTAAACAGACAGCTGGTTGAGTTGACATTTCCAGCTGGTTAAACAGACAGCTGGTTGAGTTGACATTTCCAGCTGGTTAAACAGACAGCTGGTTGAGTTGACATTTCCAGCTGGTTAAACAGACAGCTGGTTGAGTTGACGTTTCCAGCTGGTTAAACAGACAGCTGGTTGAGTTGACATTTCCAGCTGGTTAGACAGACAGACAGCTGGTTGAGTTGACATTTCCAGCAGGTTAGTTAAACAGACAGCTGGTTGAGTTGACATTTCCAGCTGGTTAAACAGACAGCTGGTTGAGTTGACATTTCCAGCTGGTTAAACAGACAGCTGGTTGAGTTTACATTTCCAGCTGGTTAAACAGACAGCTGGTTGAGTTGACGTTTCCAGCTGGTTAAACAGACAGTTGGTTGAGTTGACATTTCCAGCTGGTTAGACAGACAGACAGCTGGTTGAGTTGACATTTCCAGCTGATTAAACAGACAGCTGGTTGATTTGACATTTCCAGCAGGTTAGTTAAACAGACAGCTGGTTGAGTTGACATTTCTAGCTGGTTAGACAGACTGCTGTTTGAGTTGACATTTCCAGCTAGTTACACAGACAACTGGTTGAGTTGACATTTCCAGCTGGTTAGTTAGACAGCTGGTTGAGTTGACATTTCCAGCTGGTTAGACAGACAGCTGGTTGAGGTGACATTTCCAGCAGGTTAGTTAGATAGACAGCTGGTTGAGTTTACATTTCCAGCTGGTTAAACAGACAGCTGATTGAGTGGACATTTCCAGCAGGTTAAACAGACAGACAGCTGGTTGAGTTGACATTTCCAACTGGTTAAACAGACAGACAGCTGGTTGAGTTGACATTTCCAGCTGGTTAAACAGACAGCTGGTTGAGTTGACATTTCCAGCTGGTTAAACAGACAGACAGCTGGTTGAGTTGCAATTTCCAGCAGGTTAGACAGACAGCTGGTTGAGTTAACATTTCCAGCTGGTTAAACAGACAGCTGGTTGAGTTGACATTTCCAGCTGGTTAAACAGACAGCTGGATGAGTTGACATTTCCAGCTGGTTAAACAGACAGCTGGTTGAGTTGATGTTTCCAGCTGGTTAAACAGACAGCTGGTTGAGTTGACATTTCCAGCTGGTTAGACAGACAGACAGCTGGTTGAGTTGAGATTTCCAGCTGGTTAAACAGACAAATACCTTGTTGAGTTGACATTTCCAGCTGGTTAAACAGACAGCTGGTTGAGTTGACATTTCCAGCTGGTTAAACAGACAGCTGGTTGAGTTGACATTTCCAGCAGGTTAGTTAAACAGACAGCTGGTTGAGTTGACATTTCCAGCTGGTTAAACAGACAGCTGGTTGAGTTGACATTTCCAGCTGGTTAAACAGACAGCTGGTTGAGTTGACATTTCCAGCAGGTTAGTTAAACAGACAGCTGGTTGAGTTGACATTTCCAGCTGGTTAAACAGACAGCTGGTTGAGTTGACATTTCCAGCTGGTTAATCAGACAGCTGGTTGAGTTGACATTCCCAGCTGGTTAAACAGACAGCTGGTTGAGTTGACGTTTCCAGCTGGTTAAACAGACAGCTGGTTGAGTTGACATTTCCAGCTGGTTAGACAGACAGACAGCTGGTTGAGTTGACATTTCCAGCAGGTTAGTTAAACAGACAGCTGGTTGAGTTGAAATTTCCAGCTGGTTAAACAGACAGCTGGTTGAGTTGACATTTCCAGCAGGTTAGTTAAACAGACAGCTGGTTGAGTTGACATTTCCAGTTGGTTAAACAGACAGCTGGTTGAGTTGACATTTCCAGCTGATTAAACAGACAGTTGGTTGAGTTGACATTTCAAGCAGGTTAAACAGACAGCTGGTTGAGTTGACATTTCCAGCTGGTTAAACAGACAGACAGCAGGTAGAGTTACAATTTCCAGCAGGTTAGACAGACAGCTGGTTGAGTTGACATTTCCAGCAGGTTAGTTAAACAGACAGCTGGTTGAGTTGACATTTCCAGCTGGTTAAACAGACAGCTCGTTGACTTGACATTTCCAGCTGATTAAACAGACAGCTGGTTGAGTTGACTTTTCAAGCAGGTTAAACAGACAGCTGGTTAAGTTGACATTTCCAGCAGGTTAAACAGACAGCTGGTTGAGTTGACATTTCCAGCTGGTTAAACAGACAGCTGGTTGAGTTGACATTTCCAGCTGGTTAAACAAACAGCTGGATGAGTTGACATTTCCAGCTGGTTAAACAGACAGCTGGTTGAGTTGACGTTTCCAGCTGGTTAAACAGACAGCTGGTTGAGTTGACATTTCCAGCTGGTTAGACAGACAGACAGCTGGTTGAGTTGACATTTCCAGCTGGTTAAACAGACAGATACCTTGTTGAGTTGACATTTCCAGCTGGTTAAACAGACAGCTGGTTGAGTTGACATTTCCAGCTGGTTAAACAGACAGCTGGTTGAGTTGACATTTCCAGCAGGTTAGTTCAACAGACAGCTGGTTGAGTTTACATTTCCAGCTGGTTAAACAGACAGCTGGTTGATTTGACATTTCCAGCTGGTTAGTTAGACAGCTGGTTGAGTTGACATTTCCAGCTGGTTAGACAGACAGCTGGTTGAGGTGACATTTCCAGCTGGTTAGACAGACAGCTGGTTGAGGTGACATTTCCAGCAGGTTAGTTAGACAGACAGCTGGTTGAGTTGACATTTCCAGCTGGTTAAACAGACAGCTGGTTGAGTGGACATTTCCAGCAGGTTAAACAGACAGACAGCTGGTTGAGTTGACATTTCCAGCTGGTTAGTTAGACAGCTGGTTGAGTTGACATTTCCAGCTGGTTAGACAGACAGCTGGTTGAGTTGACATTTCCAGCAGGTTAAACCGACAGCTGGTTGAGTTGACATTTCCAGCTGGTTAAACAGACAGCTGGTTGAGTTGACATTTCCAGCAGGTTAAACCAACAGCTGGTTGAGTTGACATTTCCAGCTGGTTAAACAGACAGCTGGTTGAGTTGACATTTCCAGCTGGTTAAACAAACAGCTGGATGTGTTGACATTTCCAGCTGGTTAAACAGACAGCTGGTTGAGTTGACGTTTCCAGCTGGTTAAACAGACAGCTGGTTGAGTTGACATTTCCAGCTGGTTAGACAGACAGACAGCTGGTTGAGTTGACATTTCCAGCTGGTTAAACAGACAGATACCTTGTTGAGTTGACATTTCCAGCTGGTTAAACAGACAGCTGGTTGAGTTGACATTTCCAGCTGGTTAAACAGACAGCTGGTTGAGTTGACATTTCCAGCAGGTTAGTTCAACAGACAGCTGGTTGAGTTTACATTTCCAGCTGGTTAAACAGACAGCTGGTTGATTTGACATTTCCAGCTGGTTAGTTAGACAGCTGGTTGAGTTGACATTTCCAGCTGGTTAGACAGACAGCTGGTTGAGGTGACATTTCCAGCTGGTTAGACAGACAGCTGGTTGAGGTGACATTTCCAGCAGGTTAGTTAGACAGACAGCTGGTTGAGTTGACATTTCCAGCTGGTTAAACAGACAGCTGGTTGAGTGGACATTTCCAGCAGGTTAAACAGACAGACAGCTGGTTGAGTTGACATTTCCTGCTGGTTAAACAGACAGCTGGTTGAGTTGACATTTCCAGCAGGTTAAACCGACAGCTGGTTGAGTTGACATTTCCAGCAGGTTAAACAGAGAGCTGGTTGAGTTGACATTTCCAGCTGGTTAAACAGACAGACAGCTGGTTGAGTTGACATTTCCAGCAGGTTAAACAGACAGCTGGTTGATTTGACATTTCCAGCTGGTTAGTTAAACAGACAGCTGGTTGAGTTGACATTTCCAGCTTGTTAAACAGACAGCTTGTTGAGTTGACATTTCCAGCTGGTTAAACAGACAGCTGGTTGAGTTGACATTTCCAGCTGGTTAAACAGACAGCTGGTTGAGTTGACATTTCCAGCTGGTTAAACAGACAGCTGGTTGAGATGATATTTCCAGCTGGTTAAACAGACAGCTCGTTGAGTTGACATTTCCAGCTGGTTAAACAGACAGCTGGTTGAGTTGACATTTCCAGCTGGTTAAACAGACAGACAGCTGGTGGAGTTGACATTTCCAGCTGGTTAGACAGACAGCTGGTTGAGTTGACATTTCCAGCTGGTTAAACAGACAGCTGGTTGAGTTGACATTTCCAGCTGGTTAAACAGACAGCTGGTTGATTTGACATTTCCAGCAGGTTAAACAGACAGCTGGTTGAGTTGACATTTCCAGCTGTTAAACATACAGCTGGTTGAGTTGACATTTCCAGCTGGTTAAACAGACAGACAGCTGGTTGAGTTGACATTTCCAGCTGGTTAAACAGACAGCTGGTTGAGTTGACATTTCCAGCTGGTTAAACAGACAGCTGGTTGAGTTGACATTTCCAGCAGGTTAGTTAAACATACAGCTGGTTGAGTTGACATTTCCAGCTGGTTAGACAGACAGCTGGTTGAGTTGACATTTCCAGCTGGTTAAACAGACAGCTGGTTGAGTTGACATTTCCAGCTGGTTAAACAGACAGCTGGTTGATTTGACATTTCCAGCTGGTTAGTTAAACAGACAGCTGGTTGAGTTGACATTTCCAGCTGGTTAAACAGAGAGCTGGTTGAGTTGACATTTCCAGCTGGTTAAACAGACAGCTGGTTGAGTTGACATTTCCAGCTGGTTAAACAGACAGCTGGTTGAGTTGACATTTCCAGCTGGTTAAACAGAAAGCTGGTTGAGTTGACATTTCCAGCTGGTTAAACAGACAGCTCGTTGAGTTGACATTTCCAGCTGGTTAAACAGACAGCTGGTTGAGTTGACATTTCCAGCTGGTTAAACAGACAGACAGCTGGTGGAGTTGACATTTCCAGCTGGTTAGACAGACAGCTGGTTGAGTTGACATTTCCAGCTGGTTAAACAGACAGCTGGTTGAGTTGACATTTCCAGCTGGTTAAACAGACAGCTGGTTGATTTGACATTTCCAGCAGGTTAGTTAAACAGACAGCTGGTTGAGTTGACATTTCCAGCTGGTTAGACAGACAGCTGGTTGAGTTGACATTTCCAGCAGGTTAAACAGAGAGCTGGTTGAGTTGACATTTCCAGCTGGTTAAACAGACAGCTGGTTGAGTTGACATTTCCAGCTGGTTAATCAGACAGCTGGTTGAGTTGACATTCCCAGCTGGTTAAACAGACAGCTGGTTGAGTTGACGTTTCCAGCTGGTTAAACAGACAGCTGGTTGAGTTGACATTTCCAGCTGGTTAGACAGACAGACAGCTGGTTGAGTTGACATTTCCAGCAGGTTAGTTAAACACACAGCTGGTTGAGTTGAAATTTCCAGCTGGTTAAACAGACAGCTGGTTGAGTTGACATTTCCAGCAGGTTAGTTAAACAGACAGCTGGTTGAGTTGACATTTCCAGTTGGTTAAACAGACAGCTGGTTGAGTTGACATTTCCAGCTGATTAAACAGACAGCTGGTTGAGTTGACATTTCAAGCAGGTTAAACAGACAGCTGGTTGAGTTGAAATTTCCAGCTGGTTAAACAGACAGACAGCAGGTAGAGTTACAATTTCCAGCAGGTTAGACAGACAGCTGGTTGAGTTGACATTTCCAGCAGGTTAGTTAAACAGACAGCTGGTTGAGTTGACATTTCCAGCTGGTTAAACAGACAGCTCGTTGACTTGACATTTCCAGCTGATTAAACAGACAGCTGGTTGAGTTGACTTTTCAAGCAGGTTAAACAGACAGCTGGTTAAGTTGACATTTCCAGCAGGTTAAACAGACAGCTGGTTGAGTTGACATTTCCAGCTGGTTAAACAGACAGCTGGTTGAGTTGACATTTCCAGCTGGTTAAACAAACAGCTGGATGAGTTGACATTTCCAGCTGGTTAAACAGACAGCTGGTTGAGTTGACGTTTCCAGCTGGTTAAACAGACAGCTGGTTGAGTTGACATTTCCAGCTGGTTAGACAGACAGACAGCTGGTTGAGTTGACATTTCCAGCTGGTTAAACAGACAGATACCTTGTTGAGTTGACATTTCCAGCTGGTTAAACAGACAGCTGGTTGAGTTGACATTTCCAGCTGGTTAAACAGACAGCTGGTTGAGTTGACATTTCCAGCAGGTTAGTTCAACAGACAGCTGGTTGAGTTTACATTTCCAGCTGGTTAAACAGACAGCTGGTTGATTTGACATTTCCAGCTGGTTAGTTAGACAGCTGGTTGAGTTGACATTTCCAGCTGGTTAGACAGACAGCTGGTTGAGGTGACATTTCCAGCTGGTTAGACAGACAGCTGGTTGAGGTGACATTTCCAGCAGGTTAGTTAGACAGACAGCTGGTTGAGTTGACATTTCCAGCTGGTTAAACAGACAGCTGGTTGAGTGGACATTTCCAGCAGGTTAAACAGACAGACAGCTGGTTGAGTTGACATTTCCAGCTGGTTAGTTAGACAGCTGGTTGAGTTGACATTTCCAGCTGGTTAGACAGACAGCTGGTTGAGTTGACATTTCCAGCAGGTTAAACCGACAGCTGGTTGAGTTGACATTTCCAGCTGGTTAAACAGACAGCTGGTTGAGTTGACATTTCCAGCAGGTTAAACCAACAGCTGGTTGAGTTGACATTTCCAGCTGGTTAAACAGACAGCTGGTTGAGTTGACATTTCCAGCTGGTTAAACAAACAGCTGGATGTGTTGACATTTCCAGCTGGTTAAACAGACAGCTGGTTGAGTTGACGTTTCCAGCTGGTTAAACAGACAGCTGGTTGAGTTGACATTTCCAGCTGGTTAGACAGACAGACAGCTGGTTGAGTTGACATTTCCAGCTGGTTAAACAGACAGATACCTTGTTGAGTTGACATTTCCAGCTGGTTAAACAGACAGCTGGTTGAGTTGACATTTCCAGCTGGTTAAACAGACAGCTGGTTGAGTTGACATTTCCAGCAGGTTAGTTCAACAGACAGCTGGTTGAGTTTACATTTCCAGCTGGTTAAACAGACAGCTGGTTGATTTGACATTTCCAGCTGGTTAGTTAGACAGCTGGTTGAGTTGACATTTCCAGCTGGTTAGACAGACAGCTGGTTGAGGTGACATTTCCAGCTGGTTAGACAGACAGCTGGTTGAGGTGACATTTCCAGCAGGTTAGTTAGACAGACAGCTGGTTGAGTTGACATTTCCAGCTGGTTAAACAGACAGCTGGTTGAGTGGACATTTCCAGCAGGTTAAACAGACAGACAGCTGGTTGAGTTGACATTTCCAGCTGGTTAAACAGACAGCTGGTTGAGTTGACATTTCCAGCAGGTTAAACCGACAGCTGGTTGAGTTGACATTTCCAGCAGGTTAAACAGAGAGCTGGTTGAGTTGACATTTCCAGCTGGTTAAACAGACAGACAGCTGGTTGAGTTGACATTTCCAGCAGGTTAAACAGACAGCTGGTTGATTTGACATTTCCAGCTGGTTAGTTAAACAGACAGCTGGTTGAGTTGACATTTCCAGCTGGTTAAACAGACAGCTTGTTGAGTTGACATTTCCAGCTGGTTAAACAGACAGCTGGTTGAGTTGACATTTCCAGCTGGTTAAACAGACAGCTGGTTGAGTTGACATTTCCAGCTGGTTAAACAGACAGCTGGTTGAGTTGACATTTCCAGCTGGTTAAACAGACAGCTCGTTGAGTTGACATTTCCAGCTGGTTAAACAGACAGCTGGTTGAGTTGACATTTCCAGCTGGTTAAACAGACAGACAGCTGGTGGAGTTGACATTTCCAGCTGGTTAGACAGACAGCTGGTTGAGTTGACATTTCCAGCTGGTTAAACAGACAGCTGGTTGAGTTGACATTTCCAGCTGGTTAAACAGACAGCTGGTTGATTTGACATTTCCAGCAGGTTAAACAGACAGCTGGTTGAGTTGACATTTCCAGCTGTTAAACATACAGCTGGTTGAGTTGACATTTCCAGCTGGTTAAACAGACAGACAGCTGGTTGAGTTGACATTTCCAGCTGGTTAAACAGACAGCTGGTTGAGTTGACATTTCCAGCTGGTTAAACAGACAGCTGGTTGAGTTGACATTTCCAGCAGGTTAGTTAAACATACAGCTGGTTGAGTTGACATTTCCAGCTGGTTAGACAGACAGCTGGTTGAGTTGACATTTCCAGCTGGTTAAACAGACAGCTGGTTGAGTTGACATTTCCAGCTGGTTAAACAGACAGCTGGTTGATTTGACATTTCCAGCTGGTTAGTTAAACAGACAGCTGGTTGAGTTGACATTTCCAGCTGGTTAAACAGAGAGCTGGTTGAGTTGACATTTCCAGCTGGTTAAACAGACAGCTGGTTGAGTTGACATTTCCAGCTGGTTAAACAGACAGCTGGTTGAGTTGACATTTCCAGCTGGTTAAACAGAAAGCTGGTTGAGTTGACATTTCCAGCTGGTTAAACAGACAGCTCGTTGAGTTGACATTTCCAGCTGGTTAAACAGACAGCTGGTTGAGTTGACATTTCCAGCTGGTTAAACAGACAGACAGCTGGTGGAGTTGACATTTCCAGCTGGTTAGACAGACAGCTGGTTGAGTTGACATTTCCAGCTGGTTAAACAGACAGCTGGTTGAGTTGACATTTCCAGCTGGTTAAACAGACAGCTGGTTGATTTGACATTTCCAGCAGGTTAGTTAAACAGACAGCTGGTTGAGTTGACATTTCCAGCTGGTTAGACAGACAGCTGGTTGAGTTGACATTTCCAGCAGGTTAAACAGAGAGCTGGTTGAGTTGACATTTCCAGCTGGTTAAACAGACAGACAGCTGGTTGAGATGACATTTCCAGCAGGTTAAACAGACAGCTGGTTGAGTTGACATTTCCAGCTGGTTAAACAGACAGCAGGTTGAGTTGACATTTCCAGCTGTTTAAACAGACAGCTGGTTGAGTTGACATTTCCAGCAGGTTAGTTAAACATACAGCTGGTTGAGTTGACATTTCCAGCTGGTTAGACAGACAGCTGGTTGAGTTGACATTTCCAGCTGGTTAAACGGACAGCTGGTTGAGTTGACATTTCCAGCTGGTTAAACAGACAGCTGGTTGATTTGACATTTCCAGCAGGGTAGTTAAACAGACAGCTGGTTGAGTTGACATTTCCAACTGGTGAAACAGACAGCTGGTTGAGTTGACATTTCCAGCTGGTTAAACAGACAGCTGGTTGAGTTGACATTTCCAGCTGGTTAAACAGACAGCTGGTTGAGTTGACATTTCCAGCTGGTTAAACAGACAGCTCGTTGAGTTGACATTTCCAGCTGGTTAAACAGACAGCTGGTTGAGTTGACATTTCCAGCTGGTTAAACAGACAGACAGCTGGTGGAGTTGACATTTCCAGCAGGTTAAACAGACAGCTGGTTGAGTTGACATTTCCAGCTCGTTAAACAGACAGCTGGTTGAGTTGACATTTCCAGCTGGTTAAACAGACAGCTGGTTGAGTTGACATTTCCAGCTGGTTAAACAGACAGCTGGTTAAGTTGACATTTCCACCTGGTTAAACAGACAGCTGGTTGAGATGACATTTCCAGCTGGTTAAACAGACAGCTGGTTGAGTTGACATTTCCAGCTGGTTAAACAGACAGACAGTTGGTTGAGTTGACATTTCCAGCTGGTTAAACAGACAGACAGTTGGTTGAGTTGACATTTCCAGCTGGTTAAACAGACAGCTGGTTGAGTTGACATTTCCAGCTGGTTAAACAGACAGCTGGTTGAGTTGACATTTCCAGCTAGTTAAACAGACAGCTGGTTGAGTTGACATTTCCAGCTGGTTAAACAGACAGCTGGTTGAGTTGACATTTCCAGCAGGTTTAACAGACAGCTGGTTGAGTTGACATTTCCAGCTGGTTAAACAGACAGACTGTTGGTTGAGTTGACATTTCCAGCAGGTTAAACAGACAGCTGGTTGAGTTGACATTTCCAGCTGGTTAAACAGACAGCTGGTTGAGTTGACATTTCCAGCTGGTTAAACAGACAGATACCTTGTTGAGTTGAAATTTCCAGCTGGTTAAACAGACAGCTGGTTGAGTTGACATTTCCAGCAGGTTAGTTAAACAGACAGCTGGTTGAGTTGACATTTCCAGTTGGTTAAACAGACAGCTGGTTAAGTTGACATTTCCAGCTGGTTAAACAGACAGCTGGTTGAGTTGACATTTCCAGCTGGTTAAACAGACAGCTGGTTGAGTTGACATTTCCAGCTGGTTAAACAGACAGCTGGTTAAGTTGACATTTCCAGCTGGTTAAACAGACAGCTGGTTGAGTTGACATTTCAATCTGGTTAAACAGACAGCTGGTTGAGTTGACATTTCCAGCAGGTTAAACAGACAGCTTGTTGAGTTGACATTTCCAGCTGGTTAAACAGACAGACAGTTGGTTGAGTTGACATTTCCAGCTGGTTAGACAGACAGCTGGTTGAGTTGACATTTCCAGCTGGTTAAACAGACAGCTGATTGAGTTGACATTTCCAGCTGGTTAAACAGACAGCTGGTTGATTTGACATTTCCAGCAGGTTAGTTAAACAGACAGCTGGTTGAGTTGACATTTCCAGCTGGTTAGACAGACAGCTGTTTGAGTTGACATTTCCAGCTGGTTAGACAGACAACTGGTTGAGTTGACATTTCCATCTGGTTAAACAGACAGCTGGTTGAGTTGACATTTCCAGCTGGTTAAACAGACAGCTGGTTAAGTTGACATTTCCACCTGGTTAAACAGACAGCTGGTTGAGATGACATTTCCAGCTGGTTAAACAGACAGCTGATTGAGTTGACATTTCCAGCAGGTTAATCAGACAGCTGGTTGAGTTGACATTTCCAGCTGTTAAACATACAGCTGCTTGAGTTGACATTTCCAGCTGGTTAAACAGACAGACAGCTGGTTGAGTTGACATTTCCAGCTGGTTAAACAGACAGCTGGTTGAGTTGACATTTCCAGCTGGTTAAACAGACAGCTGGTTGAGTTGACATTTCCAGCTGGTTAAACAGACAGCTGGTTGAGTTGACATTTCCAGCAGTATAGTTAAACAGACAGCTGGTTGAGTTGACATTTCCAGCTGGTTAAACAGACAGACAGTTGGTTGAGTTGACATTTCCAGCAAGTTAAACAGACAGCTGGTTGAGTTGACATTTCCAGCTGTTTAAACAGACAGCTGGTTGAGTTGACATTTCCGCAGGTTAGTTAAACATACAGCTGGTTGAGTTGACATTTCCAGGTGGTTAGACAGAGAGCTGGTTGAGTTGACATTTCCAGCTGGTTAAACAGACAGCTGGTTGAGTTGACATTTCCAGCTGGTTAAACAGACAGCTGGTTGAGTTGACATTTCCAGCAGGTTAGTTAAACAGACAGCTGGTTGAGTTGACATTTCCAGTTGGTTAAACAGACAGCTGGTTGAGTTGACATTTCCAGCTGATTAAACAGACAGCTGGTTGAGTTGACATTTCAAGCAGGTTAAACAGACAGCTGGTTGAGTTGACATTTCCAGCTGGTTAAACAGACAGACAGCAGGTAGAGTTACAATTTCCAGCAGGTTAGACAGACAGCTGGTTGAGTTGACATTTCCAGCAGGTTAGTTAAACAGACAGCTGGTTGAGTTGACATTTCCAGCTGGTTAAACAGACAGCTCGTTGACTTGACATTTCCAGCTGATTAAACAGACAGCTGGTTGAGTTGACTTTTCAAGCAGGTTAAACAGACAGCTGGTTAAGTTGACATTTCCAGCAGGTTAAACAGACAGCTGGTTGAGTTGACATTTCCAGCTGGTTAAACAGACAGCTGGTTGAGTTGACATTTCCAGCTGGTTAAACAAACAGCTGGATGAGTTGACATTTCCAGCTGGTTAAACAGACAGCTGGTTGAGTTGACGTTTCCAGCTGGTTAAACAGACAGCTGGTTGAGTTGACATTTCCAGCTGGTTAGACAGACAGACAGCTGGTTGAGTTGAAATTTCCAGCTGGTTAAACAGACAGATACCTTGTTGAGTTGAAATTTCCAGCTGGTTAAACAGACAGCTGGTTGAGTTGACATTTCCAGCAGGTTAGTTAAACAGACAGCTGGTTGAGTTGACATTTCCAGTTGGTTAAACAGACAGCTGGTTGAGTTGACATTTCCAGCTGATTAAACAGACAGCTGGTTGAGTTGACATTTCAAGCAGGTTAAACAGACAGCTGGTTGAGTTGACATTTCCAGCTGGTTAAACAGACAGACAGCAGGTAGAGTTACAATTTCCAGCAGGTTAGACAGACAGCTGGTTGAGTTGACATTTCCAGCAGGTTAGTTAAACAGACAGCTGGTTGAGTTGACATTTCCAGCTGGTTAAACAGACAGCTCGTTGACTTGACATTTCCAGCTGATTAAACAGACAGCTGGTTGAGTTGACTTTTCAAGCATGTTAAACAGACAGCTGGTTAAGTTGACATTTCCAGCAGGTTAAACAGACAGCTGGTTGAGTTGACATTTCCAGCTGGTTAAACAGACAGCTGGTTGAGTTGACATTTCCAGCTGGTTAAACAAACAGCTGGATGAGTTGACATTTCCAGCTGGTTAAACAGACAGCTGGTTGAGTTGACGTTTCCAGCTGGTTAAACAGACAGCTGGTTGAGTTGACATTTCCAGCTGGTTAGACAGACAGACAGCTGGTTGAGTTGACATTTCCAGCTGGTTAAACAGACAGATACCTTGTTGAGTTGACATTTCCAGCTGGTAAAACAGACAGCTGGTTGAGTTGACATTTCCAGCTGGTTAAACAGACAGCTGGTTGAGTTGACATTTCCAGCAGGTTAGTTCAACAGACAGCTGGTTGAGTTTACATTTCCAGCTCGTTAAACAGACAGCTGGTTGATTTGACATTTCCAGCTGGTTAGTTAGACAGCTGGTTGAGTTGACATTTCCAGCTGGTTAGACAGACAGCTGGTTGAGGTGACATTTCCAGCTGGTTAGACAGACAGCTGGTTGAGGTGACATTTCCAGCAGGTTAGTTAGACAGACAGCTGGTTGAGTTGACATTTCCAGCTGGTTAAACAGACAGCTGGTTGAGTGGACATTTCCAGCAGGTTAAACAGACAGACATCTGGTTGAGTTGACATTTCCAGCTGGTTAGTTAGACAGCTGGTTGAGTTGACATTTCCAGCTGGTTAGACAGACAGCTGGTTGAGTTGACATTTCCAGCAGGTTAAACCGACAGCTGGTTGAGTTGACATTTCCAGCTGGTTAAACAGACAGCTGGTTGAGTTGACATTTCCAGCAGGTTAAACCAACAGCTGGTTGAGTTGACATTTCCAGCTGGTTAAACAGACAGCTGGTTGAGTTGACATTTCCAGCTGGTTAAACAAACAGCTGGATGAGTTGACATTTCCAGCTGGTTAAACAGACAGCTGGTTGAGTTGACGTTTCCAGCTGGTTAAACAGACAGCTGGTTGAGTTGACATTTCCAGCTGGTAGACAGACAGACAGCTGGTTGAGTTGACATTTCCAGCTGGTTAAACAGACAGATACCTTGTTGAGTTGACATTTCCAGCTGGTTAAACAGACAGCTGGTTGAGTTGACATTTCCAGCTGGTTAAACAGACAGCTGGTTGAGTTGACATTTCCAGCAGGTTAGTTCAACAGACAGCTGGTTGAGTTGACATTTCCAGCTGGTTAAACAGACAGCTGGTTGATTTGACATTTCCAGCTGGTTAGACAGACAGCTGGTTGAGGTGACATTTCCAGCTGGTTAGACAGACAGCTGGTTGAGGTGACATTTCCAGCAGGTTAGTTAGACAGACAGCTGGTTGAGTTGACATTTCCAGCTGGTTAAACAGACAGCTGGTTGAGTGGACATTTCCAGCAGGTTAAACAGACAGACAGCTGGTTGAGTTGACATTTCCAGCTGGTTAAACAGACAGCTGGTTGAGTTGACATTTCCAGCAGGTTAAACCGACAGCTGGTTGAGTTGACATTTCCAGCAGGTTAAACAGAGAGCTGGTTGAGTTGACATTTCCAGCTGGTTAAACAGACAGACAGCTGGTTGAGTTGACATTTCCAGCAGGTTAAACAGACAGCTGGTTGATTTGACATTTCCAGCTGGTTAGTTAAACAGACAGCTGGTTGAGTTGACATTTCCAGCTGGTTAAACAGACAGCTGGTTGAGTTGACATTTCCAGCTGGTTAAACAGACAGCTGGTTGAGTTGACATTTCCAGCTGGTTAAACAGACAGCTGGTTGAGTTGACATTTCCAGCTGGTTAAACAGACAGCTGGTTGAGTTGACATTTCCAGCTGGTTAAACAGACAGCTCGTTGAGTTGACATTTCCAGCTGGTTAGACAGACAGACAGCTGGTTGAGTTGACATTTCCAGCTGGTTAAACAGACAGACAGCTGGTGGAGTTGACATTTCCAGCTGGTTAGACAGACAGCTGGTTGAGTTGACATTTCCAGCTGGTTAAACAGACAGCTGGTTGAGTTGACATTTCCAGCTGGTTAAACAGACAGCTGGTTGATTTGACATTTCCAGCAGGTTAAACAGACAGCTGGTTGAGTTGACATTTCCAGCTGTTAAACATACAGCTGGTTGAGTTGACATTTCCAGCTGGTTAAACAGACAGACAGCTGGTTGAGTTGACATTTCCAGCTGGTTAAACAGACAGCTGGTTGAGTTGACATTTCCAGCTGGTTAAACAGACAGCTGGTTGAGTTGACATTTCCAGCAGGTTAGTTAAACATACAGCTGGTTGAGTTGACATTTCCAGCTGGTTAGACAGACAGCTGGTTGAGTTGACATTTCCAGCTGGTTAAACAGACAGCTGGTTGAGTTGACATTTCCAGCTGGTTAAACAGACAGCTGGTTGATTTGACATTTCCAGCTGGTTAGTTAAACAGACAGCTGGTTGAGTTGACATTTCCAGCTGGTTAAACAGAGAGCTGGTTGAGTTGACATTTCCAGCTGGTTAAACAGACAGCTGGTTGAGTTGACATTTCCAGCTGGTTAAACAGACAGCTGGTTGAGTTGACATTTCCAGCTGGTTAAACAGAAAGCTGGTTGAGTTGACATTTCCAGCTGGTTAAACAGACAGCTCGTTGAGTTGACATTTCCAGCTGGTTAAACAGACAGCTGGTTGAGTTTACATTTCCAGCTGGTTAAACAGACAGACAGCTGGTGGAGTTGACATTTCCAGCTGGTTAGACAGACAGCTGGTTGAGTTGACATTTCCAGCTGGTTAAACAGACAGCTGGTTGAGTTGACATTTCCAGCTGGTTAAACAGACAGCTGGTTGATTTGACATTTCCAGCAGGTTAGTTAAACAGACAGCTGGTTGAGTTGACATTTCCAGCTGGTTAGACAGACAGCTGGTTGAGTTGACATTTCCAGCAGGTTAAACAGAGAGCTGGTTGAGTTGACATTTCCAGCTGGTTAAACAGACAGACAGCTGGTTGAGTTGACATTTCCAGCAGGTTAAACAGACAGCTGGTTGAGTTGACATTCCCAGCTGTTAAACATACAGCTGGTTGAGTTGACATTTCCAGCTGGTTAAACAGACAGACAGCTGGTTGAGTTGACATTTCCAGCAGGTTAGTTAAACATACAGCTGGTTGAGTTGACATTTCCAGCTGGTTAGACAGACAGCTGGTTGAGTTGACATTTCCAGCTGGTTAAACAGACAGCTGGTTGAGTTGACATTTCCAGCTGGTTAAACAGACAGCTGGTTGATTTGACATTTCCAGCAGGGTAGTTAAACAGACAGCTGGTTGAGTTGACATTTCCAACTGGTGAAACAGACAGCTGGTTGAGTTGACATTTCCAGCTGGTTAAACAGACAGCTGGTTGAGTTGACATTTCCAGCTGGTTAAACAGACAGCTGGTTGAGTTGACATTTCCAGCTGGTTAAACAGACAGCTCGTTGAGTTGACATTTCCAGCTGGTTAAACAGACAGCTGGTTGAGTTGACATTTCCAGCTGGTTAAACAGACAGACAGCTGGTGGAGTTGACATTTCCAGCAGGTTAAACAGACAGCTGGTTGAGTTGACATTTCCAGCTCGTTAAACAGACAGCTGGTTGAGTTGACATTTCCAGCTGGTTAAACAGACAGCTGGTTGAGTTGACATTTCCAGCTGGTTAAACAGACAGCTGGTTAAGTTGACATTTCCACCTGGTTAAACAGACAGCTGGTTCAGATGACATTTCCAGCTGGTTAAACAGACAGCTGGTTGAGTTGACATTTCCAGCTGGTTAAACAGACAGACAGTTGGTTGAGTTGACATTTCCAGCTGGTTAAACAGACAGACAGTTGGTTGAGTTGACATTTCCAGCTGGTTAAACAGACAGCTGGTTGAGTTGACATTTCCAGCTGGTTAAACAGACAGCTGGTTGAGTTGACATTTCCAGCTAGTTAAACAGACAGCTGGTTGAGTTGACATTTCCAGCTGGTTAAACAGACAGCTGGTTGAGTTGACATTTCCAGCAGGTTTAACAGACAGCTGGTTGAGTTGACATTTCCAGCTGGTTAAACAGACAGACTGTTGGTTGAGTTGACATTTCCAGCAGGTTAAACAGACAGCTGGTTGAGTTGACATTTCCAGCTGGTTAAACAGACAGCTGGTTGAGTTGACATTTCCAGCTGGTTAAACAGACAGCTGGTTGAGTTGACATTTCCAGCTGGTTAAACAGACAGCTGGTTGAGTTGACATTTCCAGCAGGTTAAACAGACAGCTGGTTGAGTTGACATTTCCAACTGGTTAAACAGACAGCTGGTTGAGTTGACATTTCCAGCAGGTTAAACAGACAGCTGGTTGAGTTGACATTTCCAGCAGGTTTAACAGACAGCTGGTTGAGTTGACATTTCCAGCTGGTTAAACAGACAGACTGTTGGTTGAGTTGACATTTCCAGCAGGTTAAACAGACAGCTGGTTGAGTTGACATTTCCAGCTGGTTAAACAGACAGCTGGTTAAGTTGACATTTCCAGCTGGTTAAACAGACAGCTGGTTGAGTTGACATTTCAATCTGGTTAAACAGACAGCTGGTTGAGTTGACATTTCCAGCAGGTTAAACATACAGCTTGTTGAGTTGACATTTCCAGCTGGTTAAACAGACAGACAGTTGGTTGAGTTGACATTTCCAGCAGGTTAAACAGACAGCTGGTTGAGTTGACATTTCCAGCTGGTTAAACAGACAGCTGTTTGAGTTGACATTTCCAGCTGGTTAAACAGACAGCTGGTTGAATTGACATTTCCATCAGGTTAGTTAAACAGACAGATGGTTGAGTTGACATTTCCAGCTGGTTAGACAGACAGCTGGTTGAGTTGACATTTTCCAGCTGGTTAAACAGACAGCTGATTGAGTTGACATTTCCAGCTGGTTAAACAGACAGCTGGTTGATTTGACATTTCCAGCAGGTTAGTTAAACAGACAGCTGGTTGAGTTGACATTTCCAGCTGGTTAGACAGACAGCTGTTTGAGTTGACATTTCCAGCTGGTTAGACAGACAACTGGTTGAGTTGACATTTCCAGCTGGTTAAACAGACAGCTGGTTGAGTTGACATTTCCAGCTGGTTAAACAGACAGCTGGTTAAGTTGACATTTCCACCTGGTTAAAACAGACAGCTGGTTGAGATGACATTTCCAGCTGGTTAAACAGACAGCTGATTGAGTTGACATTTCCAGCAGGTTAATCAGACAGCTGGTTGAGTTGACATTTCCAGCAGGTTAAACAGAGAGCTGGTTGAGTTGACATTTCCAGCTGGTTAAACAGACAGACAGCTGGTTGAGTTGACATTTCCAGCAGGTCTAAACAGACAGCTGGTTGAGTTGACATTTCCAGCTGTTAAACATACAGCTGCTTGAGTTGACATTTCCAGCTGGTTAAACAGACAGACAGCTGGTTGAGTTGACATTTCCAGCTGGTTAAACAGACAGCTGGTTGAGTTGACATTTCCAGCTGGGTTAAACAGGACAGCTGGTTGACTTGACATTTCCAGCTGGTTAAACAGACAGCTGGTTGAGTTGACATTTCCAGCAGTATAGTTAAACAGACAGCTGGTTGAGTTGACATTTCCAGCTGGTTAAACAGACAGACAGTTGGTTGAGTTGACATTTCCAGCAAGTTAAACAGACAGCTGGTTGAGTTGACATTTCCAGCTGTTTAAACAGACAGCTGGTTGAGTTGACATTTCCAGCAGGTTAGTTAAACATACAGCTGGTTGAGTTGACATTTCCAGGTGGTTAGACAGAGAGCTGGTTGAGTTGACATTTCCAGCTGGTTAAACAGACAGCTGGGTTGAGTTGACATTTCCAGCTGGTTAAACAGACAGCTGGTTGATTTGACATTTCCAGCAGGGTAGTTAAACAGACAGCTGGTTGAGTTGACATTTCCAGCTGGTTAAACAGACAGCTGGTTGAGTTGACATTTCCAGCTGGTTAAACAGACAGCTGGTTGAGTTGACATTTCCAGCTGGTTAAACAGACAGCTGGTTGAGTTGACATTTCCAGCTGGTTAAACAGACAGCTCGTTGAGTTCACATTTCCAGCTGGTTAAACAGACAGCTGGTTGAGTTGACATTTCCAGCTGGTTAAACAGACAGCTGGTTGAGTTGACATTTCCAGCTCGTTAAACAGACAGCTGGTTGACTTGACATTTCCAGGTGGTTAAACAGACAGCTGGTGGAGTTGACATTTCCAGCAGGTTAAACAGACAGCTGGTTGAGTTGACATTTCCAGCTCGTTAAACAGACAGCTGGTTGAGTTGACATTTCCAAGTGGTTAAACAGACAGCTGGTTGAGTTGACATTTCCAGCTGGTTAAACAGACAGCTGGTTAAGTTGACATTTCCACCTGGTTAAACAGACAGCTGGTTGAGTTGACATTTCCAGCAGGTTAAACAGACAGCTGGTTGAGTTGACATTTCAAGCTGGTTAAACAGACAGACAGTTGGTTGAGTTGACATTTCCAGCAGGTTAATCAGACAGCTGGTTGAGTTGACATTTCCAGCTGGTTAAACAGACAGCTGGTTGAGTTGACATTTCCAGCTGGTTAGACAGACAGCTGTTTGAGTTGACATTTCCAGCTGGTTAGACAGACAACTGGTTGAGTTCACATTTCCAGCTGGTTAAACAGACAGCTGGTCTAGTTGACATTTCCAGCTGGTTAAACAGACAGCTGTTTAAGTGACATTTCCAGCTGGTTAGACAGACAACTGGTTGAGTTGACATTTCCAGCTGGTTAAACAGACAGCTGGTTGAGTTGACATTTCCAGCTGGTTAAACAGACAGCTGGTTAAGTTGACATTTCCACCTGGTTAAACAGACAGCTGGTTGAGATGACATTTCCAGCTGGTTAAACAGACAGCTGATTGAGTTGACATTTCCAGCAGGTTAATCAGACAGCTGGTTGAGTTGACATTTCCAGCAGGTTAAACAGAGAGCTGGTTGAGTTGACATTTCCAGCTGGTTAAACAGACAGACAGCTGGTTGAGTTGACATTTCCAGCAGGTTAAACAGACAGCTGGTTGAGTTGACATTTCCAGCTGTTAAACATACAGCTGCTTGAGTTGACATTTCCAGCTGGTTAAACAGACAGACAGCTGGTTGAGTTGACATTTCCAGCTGGTTAAACAGACAGCTGGTTGAGTTGACATTTCCAGCTGGTTAAACAGACAGCTGGTTGAGTTGACATTTCCAGCTGGTTAAACAGACAGCTGGTTGAGTTGACATTTCCAGCAGTATAGTTAAACAGACAGCTGGTTGAGTTGACATTTCCAGCTGGTTAAACAGACAGACAGTTGGTTGAGTTGACATTTCCAGCAAGTTAAACAGACAGCTGGTTGAGTTGACATTTCCAGCTGTTTAAACAGACAGCTGGTTGAGTTGACATTTCCAGCAGGTTAGTTAAACATACAGCTGGTTGAGTTGACATTTCCAGGTGGTTAGACAGAGAGCTGGTTGAGTTGACATTTCCAGCTGGTTAAACAGACAGCTGGTTGAGTTGACATTTCCAGCTGGTTAAACAGACAGCTGGTTGAGTTGACATTTCCAGCTGGTTAAACAGACAGCTGGTTGAGTTGACATTTCCAGCTGGTTAAACAGACAGCTGGTTGAGTTGACATTTCCAGCTGGTTAAACAGACAGCTCGTTGAGTTGACATTTCCAGCTGGTTAAACAGACAGCTGGTTGAGTTGACATTTCCAGCTGGTTAAACAGACAGCTGGTTGAGTTGACATTTCCAGCTCGTTAAACAGACAGCTGGTTGAGTTGACATTTCCAGGTGGTTAAACAGACAGCTGGTGGAGTTGACATTTCCAGCAGGTTAAACAGACAGCTGGTTGAGTTGACATTTCCAGCTCGTTAAACAGACAGCTGGTTGAGTTGACATTTCCAAGTGGTTAAACAGACAGCTGGTTGAGTTGACATTTCCAGCTGGTTAAACAGACAGCTGGTTAAGTTGACATTTCCACCTGGTTAAACAGACAGCTGGTTGAGATAGACATTTCCAGCTGGTTAAACAGACAGCTGATTGAGTTGACATTTCCAGCTGGTTAAACAGACAGCTGGTTGAGTTGACATTTCCATCGGTGTTGTATAAAGGTTACTGAACCGTTGTAACGTAACTAGGCGTTTGGTTGTAGCGTGGTTGGTTGTAGGTTTGCAGAACAACATTCTCTGCAGCCTTCCCTGAGCTGGTGGACAGACCGTAGACCCTGTGTGGTAAATAATGAAGAGAAGGATTGTAGTGTGTGTGTGTGTGTGTGTGTGTGTGTGTGTGTGTGTGTGTGTGTGTGTGTGTGTGTGTGTGTGTGTGTGTGTGTGTGTGTGTGTGTGAGAGAGGCTGGCATTGCTCACAGTTTGTGTTACATCAGTGCATGTTTAACTAGGCAAAACAAAAGCTTTTCAATATTTCAGTTTTCAGGGGACTAACAGAGTAAAGAGGGTTTGGCTGACTGCAACTGTCACGCAGTCCTCCCATTTCTCCTCTCCTCTCCTCTCCTCTCCTCTCCTCTCCTCTCCTCTCCTCTCCTCTCCTCTCCTCTCCTCTCCTCTCCTCTCCTCTCCTCTCCTCTCCTCTCCTCTCCTCTCCTCTCCTCTCCTCTCCTCTCCTCTCCTCTCCTCTCCTCTCCTCTCCTCTCTCCTGTCCTCATCTGTTCTCCTCTCCATCTCTCTCCTCTCCTCTCCTATCGTATCCTCTCCTCTCCTCCTCTCCTCCTCTCCTATCCTCCTCTCCTCCTCATCCTCAGCCATCCTAAGGCTGTTCTCTCACTGTCCTGTATGGAGGCTGTTCTCTCTACTGTCCTGTATGGAGGCTGTTCTCTCTACTGTCCTGTGTCCTGTATGGAGGCTGTTCTCTCTACTGTCCTGTGTCCTGTATGGAGGCTGTTCTCTCTACTGTCCTGTGTCCTGTATGGAGGCTGTTCTCTCTACTGTCCTGTGCCGTTTATTGTGCCCCTCAGGGCCATCCTTCTGGAGACCCACCCATCCAATTAGTTCTCTGCTAATTAGTTCTGAAACATCAGGCTTTTAAATAACACTCCACTGCTAATGCCTGGTTAAAAGTGTATATCTCTCCCATCCTGTTTGGCCCCGTCCTCAGAGCAACGATCAGAAGGATATGAAACACACAAGTCTATCCTCACCTTCACCAGAGTTCTCTCAGTCCCTCAGACTCAATGCAGTCCTCTGAACCTGCCCTGGGGGAGAGGGAGAGGGAGAGGGGGAGAGAGAGAGGGAGAGAGGGAGAGAGGGGAGAGAGAGAGAGAGAGAGAGAGAGAGAGAGAGACATTAACTTGTACCTGTTGTAACTGTTACCGTAACAACAGCTGCGTAGCGTCCCTGCTGTCTGCCTTGGGCTACGACTGATAGGTCGCGTTGTAACGCTGTGGTTAACCATTTGATCAGGGTTGTCACGGGAACACTCGTCTCCTCTACCTGCACTGCTGCTCGCCTCTATCAGAGACTTATGTTTAGATATTGGTTCAAAGTCGACAGAAGAAAAGCTGTTAAGCTGTTATTTTCAACAGGACGTCTTAGGAGACTGTCAGGAAAGTGCCGTTTATTTAGATACCTGTTGGAACAGGACGTAAATCCTGTTGTTTTAAAAAAGGTGGGTCTTGGGGAGAGTTAGACGAGCGTTGAATGATTGAAGATTGTAAGACACAAACAACAACGGTGGGGTTTTTTCTTCTTCCTTGTACTACTATATGAAAAGATTGTTTGGTCGTCACTTCAGGGAAAAGCCTTTCGAAGACAATCAAATACAGCAGAGGATGTTTTCTAAACCGGCTTTCATTTCCACAGATCACAGCATTTACAACCGCTTTGTTTAGTGACTTGGAGCTTCAACCGTCCGTGGCCGCGCTCTCCGTATACAGAAAAAAAACGGTGTTTTAAAACAAAGAACACAGCCAACTAACCCAATACTGACAGCCGTGGATTTAGGGCTCTGATCCACCCAGTACTGGCCACCACAGCCATGGATTTAGGGCTCTGATCAACCCAGTACTGACCACCAAAGCCGTGGATTTAGGGCTCTGATCCACCCAGTACTGACCACCACAGCCATGGATTTAGGGCTCTGATCAACCCAGTACTGACAGCCGTGGATTTAGGGCTCTGATTAACCCAGTACTGACCACCACAGCTGTGGATTTAGGGCTCTGATCAACCCAGTACTGACAGCTGTGGATTTAGAGCTCTGATCCACCCAGTACTGACAGCTGTGGATTTAGGGCTCTGATCAATCAGGTACTGACCACCACAGCCGTGGATTTAGGGCTCTGATCAACCCAGTACTGACCACCACAGCTGTGGATTTAGGGCTCTGATCAACCCAGTACTGACCACCACAGCCGTGGATTTAGGGCTCTGATCCACCCAGTACTGACCACCTCAGCCGTGGATTTAGGGCTCTGATCCACCCAGTACTGACCACCACAGCCGTGGATTTAGGGCTCTCATCCACCCAGTACTGACAGCTGTGGATTTAGGGCTCTGATCAACCCAGTACTGGCCACCATAGCCGTGGATTTAGGGCTCTGATCCACCCAGTACTGGCCACCACAGCCGTGGATTTAGGGCTCTGATCCAGCCAGTACTGGCCACCACAGCCGTGGATTTAGGGCTCTGATCAATCCAGTACTGACCACCACAGCCGTGGATTTAGGGCTCTGATCAACCCAGTACTGGCCACCACAGCCGTGGATTTAGGGCTCTGATCAACCCAGTACTGACAGCCGTGGATTTAGGGCTCTGATCAACCCAGTACTGACCACCACAGCCGTGGATTTAGGGCTCTGATCCACCCAGTACTGGCCACCACAGCCGTGGATTTAGGGCTCTGATCAACACAGTACTGACCACCACAGCTGTGGATTTAGGGCTCTGATCCACCCAGTACTGGCCACCACAGCCATGGATTTAGGGCTCTGATCCACCCAGTCCTGACAGCCGTGGATTTAGGGCTCTGATTTACCCTGTACTGACCACCACAGCCGTGGATTTAGGGCTCTGATCCACCCAGTACTGGCCACCACAGCCGTGGATTTAGGGCTCTGATCAACCCAGTACTGACAGCTGTGGATTTAGGGCTCTGATCCACCCAGTACTGACAGCTGTGGATTTAGGGCTCTGATCAACCCAGTACTGGCCACCACAGCCGTGGATTCAGGGCTCTGATCAACCCAGTACTGACCACCACAGCCGTGAATATGGGTCTTCTTACAACTAATTGAACATAAAGAATAAGGGATATGAAATCTAATAATCCTGCTGCTGATCTCCTGGATATGTTGACCGGAGTGACAGCTGAGATTGTCCAGAACGTTAAAGGTTTATGATAAGAGTCTTGTGATAGACATTCCCAAGCCAGAGAGCTGACCAGACCTCGTCAATGTATAGATCCTGCCCCCTACAGTCAATAACCAGAACAACACCTAGAACCCTGTCAGACTGGAGCTACAGGACGACGACGACAACAACTATCATACAGGACGCGACCAAACAAATGGCATCCTTAATTCCCTAAATAGTGCACTCCTTTTTTTGACTTTCCCTATAAGGGAAATAAGGGTACCTTTTTTTTTGGAACACAGCCCTAAAAAAAAAAACTCATTAGACTAGAACTACGGTAACACAACGGGAACAGGGAACCGTACGACCAGAACGTTATTGTATTGCTGTGCTGCTTAGGGAACAGAGTGGCCTCTACTGGACAGAGAAGGAACTGCAGGGAGGGAGAGCCAGACGGATGTGGAAACCTACTAGAGGCAGTAGCAACGATTCAAATGCTTTCTAAAATTTACACAACGTTAAGTTATATTGTGATGTGAAGAATCTAGTATTGTCTTGTATATTAGTTAGAGAGGCGAATTAACTGTCTACTCCGGTATAGATTCATTTCCAACAGTTTAAAGTCTTGGTGCTGTATAACCTGGAGGATTGATGTTTGTAATGGCGTGTCGCAGGACCTCGTCCCCTGATGTCTGGTTCTTCCTAGATAACTCAGCTGCACTCTGACTCTCCGTATTGCAGATCTCAGTATTGCCTGTTGAGGCGTTACTGGTACGTCTGATCAATGTATCTGATCATTCTGTTTGATGGGACACTCAGTCGTGGACTAATAAGGAGCGGAGGAATCAATGGGTCCAGTTGTCACACAGACAGACTTCCCTTTCCTTCCCTTCTTCCCTCCCTCCCTCCCTCCCTCCCTCCCTCCCTCCCTCCCTCCCTCCCTCCCTCCCTCCCTCCCTCCCTCCCTCCCTCCATGCCTCCCTCCCTCCCTCCTTCCCTCCCTCCCTCCTTCCTTCCCTCCCTCCATGCCTCCCTCCCTCCCTCCATGCCTCCCTCCCACCCGCCATCCCTCTCTCTCTCCCTCCTTCCCTCCCTCCCTCCTTCCCTCCCTCCCTCCTTCCTTCCCTCCCTCCATGCCTCCCTCCCTCCCTCCATGCCTCCTTCCCTCCCTCCATGCCTCCCTCCCACCCGCCATCCCTCTCTCTCTCCCTCCTTTCCCCATATCTCTCTCCCTTCTTATCTCTCTATCTCCCTCCTTTCCTTCCTTCCCTATCTCCCTCCTTTCCTTCCTCCTTCCATATCTCTCTATCTCCCTGCCTGCCTGCCTGCCTCCCTCCCTCCCTCCCTCCCTCCCTCTAACTGCTATGTAATTGCTATGCGTAGTGACTCAGTAGAACTGAAGGGGATATTAAACAGAGAGACATCCTAAACTAGGCCTTACTGCACCATGCAGTGCTACTGCAGTACGCACCAGAGACTCTGTCCATACACTTAAACTGAAAATAATCCCTCCATTACACAGCCCTCAATGACTCTCTGATCATCATATCTGTCACACTTCCCTCGTCTGTTTTCAGAAGCTCTGTAGCTCACACAGATAAAGAGAGACAGAGAGAGGGGTGTTATAGTGCTGTGGGGTGTTATGGGATATGGAGTCCTAGTGAGAGTCTAGTGCTGTTCTCTGCATTTGATTCATTGTATTACTCAACTTGATTGATAATTTGACGTAATTCAAATCACGCCTCTCTCTCTCTCTCTCTCTCTCTCTCTCTCTCTCTCTCTCTCTCTCTCTCTCTCTCTCTCTCTCTCTCTCTCTCTCTCTCTCTCTCTCTCTCTCTCTCTCTCTCTCTCTCTCCCTCTCTCCCTCTCTCCCTGGACAGTCTATGTCGGGTCCAGGCAGACAGATGCGGAGCTACATTTGTCACGTTCAACAGCAGACTAATTGCTAAACAAAAGGTGCTGGCGTGTCCTATTCTTCCCTGCCCTTGTAAATATTTTACAGCACAGGGGCCATTCTCCCAGATAGTTAAGTGGCTAATTATAAAAGGATCAGACTAAGGACCTGATAACAGGAGAGGAGGGGACGAGAGGAGGAGGGGACGAGAGGAGGAGGGGGAGGGGAGGGGGAGGGGGAGGGGATGGGGAGGGGAGGGGAGGGGGAGGGGAGAGGAGGAGAGGAGAGGAGAGGAGAGGAGAGGAGAGGAGAGGAGAGGAGAGGAGAGGAGAGGAGAGGAGAGGAGAGGAGAGGAGAGGAGAGGAGAGGAGAGGAGAGGAGAGGAGAGGAGAGGAGAGGAGAGGAGAGGAGAGGAGAGAATGAAGAGAAGAGGAGAGGAGCGAATGAAGAGAAGAGGAGAGATGTGAGGGAGAATGAAGAGGCGAAGAAGAGGAGAAAGGAGAAGAGAGAGGAGAGGAGGAGAGTAGAATGAAGAGGAGAGGGGAGAAGGAGTGAGCGAGGCAGGGATAAAAGGAGGGGAGGAGGGGAGAGCAGATGACAGCAGAGTGGAGGGAGGGATAAAATGAGGAGAGGGGTTGGAGGGAGGGAGGGCAGGGGAGGGAGGGAGGGAGGGAGGCCCGACGGCCCACCTACACCCCAGGGGGCTGTTAGGAAACACAGCAGCACACAAATCAACCCTGCCACCGCATGACAGAATAGATGGAAAGAAAGGAAGAGGAAGTGGAAAAGGAGAATCCTTCCCCCATTCCTTCCTAAGGTAGATATGGAGCTCAGTGTCATGGCCACATTTCCACTGTATTTACTTCTATAAATAAGGTTCCAAGGGTTATGGCTACGTGTGAGGCTGAGAGAGAGAGAGAGGAGAGAGAGAGAGAGAGAGAGAGAGAGAGAGAGAGAGAGACAGAGAGAGAAAGAAAAAGAGTGTAAGACAGAGAGAGTGAGACAGAGAGAGAGAGAGAGAGAGAGAGAGAAAGACACAGAGCGAGAGAGGGAGAGAGAGAAAGATGGAAAGAGAGAGTGGGACAGAGAGTGAGAGAGAGAGATAAAGAGATAAAGAGAGAGAGAGAGAGGAGGAAAGAGCTCCTGACTGCTCGTCTTGACAAAGTTAGGTAATTAGGGTCCTGGCCCATTAAAGGGGGAATATTCACTGTGTGATAAATGACTTTAATAAAGAGACCATGTTCCCTCTAACAGAGACTAATACCTCCACCACTGTCATCCCCCTCTCCTCTCCTCTCCTCTCCTCTCGTCTCCTCTCCTCTCCTCTCCTCTCCTCTCCTCTCCTCTCCTCTCCTCTCCTCTCCTCTCCTCTCCTCTCCTCTCCTCTCCTCTCCTCTGGCCTCTCCTCTCCTCTCCTCTGGCCCCTCTCTTCTCTCCTCTCCTCTGGCCCCTCTCCTCCTCTCTCCTTTCCACTCTCCTCTCCTCTTCTCTTCTCTCCTCTCCTCTCTCTGGCCCCTCTCTTCCTCTCCTCTGGCCCCTCTCCTCTCTCTTCTCTGGTCTCTCCTTTCCACTCTCCTCTCCTCACCCATCTCCTCTCTCCTCTCTACTCTCATCACCCCTCTCCTCTCCTCTGGCCCCTCTCCTCTCTCCTCACCCATCTCCTCTCATCACCCCTCTCCTCTGGCCTCTCTCCTCTATCCTCGCCTGTCTCCTCTCCCATCTCTTCTCTGTTACCTCCCCCATCTCTTCTTCTCCCCCTGTTTCCTCTGCTGTCTCCCCACTACTCTTTGTCTCCCTACCGACTATAGAAAGATCATCCAGACAGATCTGACAGTCGCTTTTAAAAATCCTCAGTGGGATCTCTCGGTATAACCTGTAACCCCTCTCTCCAGTCGGTCCCCTAAACTAATACCTGCTTGTTTGAGATTCTTATAAACCATCATTATCCCTCTTTGTGTACGAGCCATGGAGAAATGTAAATTGGGACAATTAAGAAGCTTCTAGACTGATTAATCTCAACACAGCCCCTTTTAACTGCTATTGTATTTGGTCTGGTGCTTTATGAGTCCTGCTGGGTTAGGCTGGTCACAAAGGACATGGTTTAAGTCCCGAATGTCACCCTATTCCCTACATAGCCGGCAATGGGTTCCTAGTCGAAAGTAGTGCACTGTGTAGGGAATAGGATGACATTTTGGGACATATAGCCTATATGTGAAGAGACCCCTGGTGGCAGGTCTTGTGTGGGAAACATGGGTGTCTGAGCTGTGTGCTAGTCGTTTCAACAGACAACTCAGTGCTTTTTCTACATGTCAATACCTCCGTCTCACAAAGTAGTGAGGAAGTCAATCTCTCCTCTAATTAGAGCCAGGAGAGATTGACACGCATGTTATTGACGTTAGCTCTCTCTCTCTCTGTGTACATTTAAGAGTCAGCCGTGATACTTGGTTCTGGGGGCCAACTTAGGAGAAAATAATAATAATGTCTCTCTTTGTGATACTTGTCCATATGACTGGACAGTAGTCCAGGTGTGACAAAAACTAGGGTCTTGTTGATAGTGTTGTCGAAGAAAACAGAGAAGCTCTTTGTTATGGACAGACCTGTCCCCTATCTTAGCTAGCATTACCTCAATATGTTTTGACCAGGACAGTTTCTAATCCAGGGTTACTCGAAGCAGTTTAGTCTGATCAGCTCGTTGTTCCATTTCCACATTATTCATGTCACAAGCGTCGTTGTAGGTGGACCAAAACGCAGTGGGTATATTTTATCATCTTCTTATTTATTTGAAGAAAAAAAAAACAGTAGAACAAAACAAAACAAACGACGAAAAACAGCCCAGTAAGGTGCACAGACTATACTAGAAACAACCACCCACCAACACAAGAGAAAACTAACCCACTTAAATATGGCCTCCAATTAGAGGCAACGACAACCAGTTGTCTCTAATTGGAGGTCGTTCCAAAACCCCAACATAGAAATAGAAAAACTAGAATAAACACATAGAAATAGAAAATATAGAACATAAACCAAAAACCCCGAAACACACAAAACAAACACCCCCCTGCCACGTCCTGACCAAACTACAATAACAAATAACCCCTTATACTGGTTAGGACGTGACAATTCATTACAAGATTTAGTTGAGTTTTAGGGTTTAGTGAATGATTTGTCCCAAATACAATGCTTTTTTTTTTTGTATAAATATTTAGGACTATCTTCTTAGTGGCCAGCCATTCTAAAACTTGACTGCAGTGTTTGCAGTGATTTCCCCTGGCTGTTGTGGCTGACGTGTATCCAGTCATCGGCGTACGTAGACAGACAGGGCTTTACTCAGGTTAACAGTCCGCTTTCATCCTCAGTCCTTTTCAAATCCCTTGTAGTCAGACCCAGGTGGCTTGTCATTGTTGATGTAACAGTTTAGCTTTCGTCCCTCTCCTCGCCCCAACCTGGGCTTAAACCAGGGACCATCTGCACACATTAACAACTGACACCCACGAAGCATCGTTACCCATCACGTCACAAAAGCCGCGGCCCTTGCAGAGCAAGGGGAACAACTACTTCAGGTCTCAGAGCGAGTGACGTCACCCGATTGAAACGCTATTAGCGCGCACCACTGCTAACTAACTAGCCATTTCACATCAGTTACATTGACAGATAACAATATATATATATATATATATATATATATATATATATATATATATATATATATATTTGTTTTGTTCACCTCTTCCATACTCACTTTACAGAATTCTATATTACAATGCTTGTCTTTTTCATAATCAGTTATGCGTAGATGTGTAGGTTCACAGTTTTGTAGTTAGCATGTCATGCTACATTTTGCTAATCTTGGCAATATCAGTGTGTTTTTTTGATGAATGAGTCATCTGATTCAATGAACGATGAAGCTGAGTTTGCCCTTTTTTTGGGCCAACATTTAATTTAAGCTGCTTTTTTACCATTATTATTTATATTATTAATATTTGTTTCATTGTTCAGTTTCTTCTTCTTTTTTATTTAGTTTAGTCACATAATTTCTTTATTTACAGTAAGTTGGTCAATCAGCTGTGCAGCCAGACTGCTACGACACCACTATGAAGACTGTTATGACACCACTATGACAGACTGTTATGACACCACTATGACAGACTGTTATGATACCACTATGACAGACTGTTGTGACACCACTATGAAGACTGTTATACTACCACTATGACAGACTTATGACACCACTATGACACCACTATGAAGACTGTTATACTACCACTATGACAGACTGTTATGACACCACTATGACAGACTGTTATAATACCACTATGACAGACTTATGACACCACTATGACACCACTATGAAGACTGTTATACTACCACTATGACAGACTGTTATGACACCACTATGACAGACTGTTATGACACCATTATGACAGACTGTTATGACACCATTATGACAGACTGTTATGACACCACTATGACAGAATGTTATACTACCACTATGACAGACTGTTATGACACCACTATGACAGACTGCTATGACACCACTATGACAGACTGTTATAATACCACTATGAAAGACTGTTATGACACCACTATGACAGACTGTTATAATGCCACTATGACAGACTGTTATAATACCACTATGACAGACTGTTATGACACCACTATGACAGACTGTTATGACACCACTATAACAAACTGTTATGATACCACTATGACAGACTGTTATGACACCACTATGACAGACTGTTATGACACCACTATGACAGACTGTTATGACACCACTTTGACAGAATGTTATAATACCACTATGACAGACTTATGACACCACTATGACACCACTATGAAGACTGTTATACTACCACTATGACAGACTGTTATGACACCACTATGACACCACTATGACAGACTGTTATGACACCACTATGACAGACTGTTATGACACCACTATAACAAACTGTTATGAAACCACTATGACAGACTGTTATGACACCACTATGACAGACTGTTATGACACCACTATGACACCACTATGACAGACTGTTATAATACCACTATGACAGACTGTTATGACACCACTATGACAGACTGTTATGACACCACTATGACAGACTGTTATGACACCACTATAACAGACTGTTATGACACCACTATGACAGACTGTTATAACACCACTATGACAGACTGTTATGACACCACTATGACAGACTGTTATGACACCACTAAGACAGACTGTTATGACACCACTATGAAGACTGTTATGACACCACTATGACAGATTGTTATGACACCACTATGACAGACTGTTATGACACCACTATGACAGACTGTTATGACACCACTATAACAAACTGTTATGACACCACTATGACAGATTGTTATGACACCACTATGACAGACTGTTATGACACCACTATGACAGACTGTTATGACACCACTTTGACAGAATGTTATAATACCACTATGACAGACTTATGACACCACTATGACACCACTATGAAGACTGTTATACTACCACTATGACAGACTGTTATGACACCACTATGACACCACTATGACAGACTGTTATGACACCACTATGACAGACTGTTATGACACCACTATAACAAACTGTTATGAAACCACTATGACAGACTGTTATGACACCACTATGACAGACTGTTATGACACCACTATGACACCACTATGACAGACTGTTATAATACCACTATGACAGACTGTTATGACACCACTATGACAGACTGTTATGACACCACTATGACAGACTGTTATGACACCACTATAACAGACTGTTATGACACCACTATGACAGACTGTTATAACACCACTATGACAGACTGTTATGACACCACTATGACAGACTGTTATGACACCACTAAGACAGACTGTTATGACACCACTATGAAGACTGTTATGACACCACTATGACAGATTGTTATGACACCACTATGACAGACTGTTATGACACCACTATGACAGACTGTTATGACACCACTATAACAAACTGTTATGACACCACTATGACAGATTGTTATGACACCACTATGACAGACTGTTATGACACCACTATGACAGACTGTTATGACACCACTAAGACAGACTGTTATGACACCACTATGACAGATTGTTATGACACCACTATGACAGACTGTTATGACACCACTATGACAGACTGTTATGACACCACTATGACAGACTGTTATGACACCACTATGACAGACTGTTATGACACCACTATGAAGACTGTTATGACACCACTATGACAGACTGCTATGCAGTGCATTCTGAAAGTATTCAAACCCTTTGACTTTTTCCAAATGTTGTTATGTTACAGACTTAATCTAAAATGTATTATATCATTTCTTTCTCATCAATCTACACACAATAACCCATAATAACAAAGCGAAGCAGTTTGAATTTCTTGCAAATGTATTAAAAATAAAAAAAAACAGAAATACCTTATTTACATAAGTATTCAGACCCTTTGCTATGAGACTCAACATTGAGCTCAGGTGCATCCTGTTTCCATTGATCATCCTTGAGATGTTTCTACAACTTGATTGGAGTCCACCTGGGGTAAATTTAATTGATTGGACATGATTTGGAAAGGCACACACCTGTCTATATAAGGTCCCACAGTTGACAGTGCATGTCAGAGCAAAAACCAAGCCATGAGGTTGAAGGAATTGTCCATAGAGCTCTGAGACAGAACTGTGTTGAGGCACAGATCTGGGGAAGGGTACCAAAAGATCCCCAAGAACACAGTGGCCTCCATCATTCTTAAACGGAAGAACTTTGGAACCACCAAGACTCTTCCAAGATCTGGTCACCCGTCCAAACTGAGCAATCAGGGGACAAGAGCCTTGGTCTCAACAACATGTCTCTACACCTGTGTGTTGATTAATTAATGATGATTTCAAATTTTATTTCATAACCATTTACAATTTGAATCTTAAAAATGTATGATTTCTACTCCACTTACAATTTGATATAGATTTTTTTATGAAGGTTGTAGATTTTTAAATGATTTTCACATTTTGTTATTTAAGAAGAAAATCTTTGACACCTGGGACATTTTTTCCGTGTCCCAAATGGAACCCTATTCCCTCTGTAGTGCCCTACTTTAGACCAGAGCCCTATAGAACCCTATTCCCTATATATAGTGCACTACTTTAGACCAGGGCCCTATAGAACCCTATTCCCTATATAGTGCACTACTGTTGACCAGGGTCCTGAAGGCTCTGTTTGAAAGTAGTGCCCTATGCAGGTAATAGGGTGCCATTTGGGACGAACATATAAACAGCTTGGTGAGGGATATTATTTAACCTGTTAGGGCTAGAGGGCAGTATTGACACGGCCGGATAAAAAACGTACCCGATTTAATCTGGTTACTACTCCTGCCCAGTAACTAGAATATGCATATAATTATTGGCTTTGGATAGAAAACACCCTAAAGTTTCTAAAACTGTTTGAATGGTGTCTGTGAGTATAACAGAACTCAAATGGCAGGCCAAAACCTGAGAAGATTCCATGCAGGAAGTGGTCTGTCTGAGAAGTTGTGTTTCATCTTGGCTCTTTTTATTGAAGACTGAGGATCTTTGCTCTAACATGACACTTCCTACGGCTCCCATAGGCTCTCAGAGCCCGGGAAAAAGCTGAACGATATCGAGGCAGCCTCTGGCTGAAACACATTATCGCTTTTGGCAAGTGGCCGATCAGAGTACTATGGGCTTAGGCGCGTGCCCGAGTTGACCGAATGCTTTATTTTCTTTCGTCTGTTTACCTAAACGCAGATTCCCGGTCAGAATATTATCGCTTTTTTATGAGAAAAATGGCATAAAAATTGATTTTAAACAGCGGTTGACATGCTTCGAAGTACGGTAATGGAATATTTAGAATTTTTTTGTCACGAATTGCGCCATGCTCGTCACCCTTATTTACCCTTTCGGATAGTGTCTAGAACGCACGAACAAAACGCCGCTGTTTGGATATAACTATGGATTATTTTGAACCAAACCAACATTTGTTATTGAAGTAGAAGTCCTGGGAGTGCATTCTGATGAAGACAGCAAAGGTAATAACATTTTTCTTATAGTAAATCTGACTTTGGTGAGTGCTAAATTTGCTGGGTGTCTAAATAGCTAGCCCTGTGATGCCGGGCTATCTACTGAGAATATTGCAAAATGTGCTTTCACCGAAAAGCTATTTTAAAATCGGACATATCGAGTGCATAGAGGAGTTCTGTATCTATAATTCTTAAAATAATTGTTATGCTTTTTGTGAACGTTTATCGTGAGTAATTTAGTAAAAATCACCGGCAGTGTTCGGTGGGAATGCTAGTCACATGCTAGTCACATGCTAATGTAAAAAGCTGTTTTTTGATATAAATATGAACTTGATTGAACAAAACATGCATGTATTGTATAACATAATGTCCTAGGGTTGTCATCTGATGAAGATCATCAAAGGTTAGTGCTGCATTTAGCTGTGGTTTGGGTTTATGTGACATTATATGCTAGTTTGAAAAATGGGTGTCTGATTATTTCTGGCTGGGTACTCTGCTGACATAATCTAATGTTTTGCTTTCGTTGTAAAGCCTTTTTGAAATCGGACAGTGTGGTTAGATTAACGAGAGTCTTGTCTTTAAAATTGTGTAAAATAGTCATATGTTTGAAAAATTGAAGTTTTTGCATTTTTTAGGTTTTTGAATAACGCGCCACGGGATTACACTGGCTGTTACGTAGGTGGGACGATTTGGTGCCACCTACCCTAGAGAGGTTAAATGACACCTCCTTAGGGTGAGATATTCTGAGATACTTTACAGAGGATGAGAATTTATCACTGAATGATATTGAGAAAATGAGAGAAAGACATGAGGATTTTATTATCTGACTCAGAGGAAAATGACTAATGTAGTAACGCAGAGGCAGGCAGGCAGGCAGACAGACAGACAGACAGACAGACAGACAGACAGACAGACAGACAGACAGACAGACAGACAGACAGACAGACAGACAGACAGACAGACAGACAGACAGACAGACAGACAGACAGACAGACAGACACGGAACGTTTATTGGTGTATAGTCCCAATCTATCTGATAGGTGACTAACTTATCTATCTATGTCTCAGACTGATAGGTGACTAACTTATCCTCCTATGTCTCAGACTGATAGGTGACTAACTTATCCTCCTGTCTCAGACTGATAGGTGACTAACTTATCCTCCTATGTCTCAGACTGATAGGTGACTAACTTATCCTCCTATGTCTCAGACTGATAGGTGACTAACTTATCTACCTGTCTCAGACTGATAGGTGACTAACTTATCCTCCTATGTCTCAGACTGATAGGTGACTAACTTACCTATCTATGTCTCAGACTGATAGGTGATTAACTTATCCTCCTATGTCTCAGACTGATAGGTGACTAACTTATCTACCTGTCTCAGACTGATAGGTGACTAACTTATCCTCCTGTCTCAGACTGATAGGTGACTAACTTATCCTCCTATGTCTCAGACTGATAGGTGACTAACTTATCCTCCTATGTCTCAGACTGATAGGTGACTAACTTATCTATCTATGTCTCAGACTGATAGGTGACTAACTTATCATCCTATGTCTCAGACTGATAGGTGATATATACATGATCAAATACTAATCTTAGAATCAACTATTAAAGACTACCAGAATCCATTGGATTCTTCAATTACACTGAATGAACTACAGGACAAAATACAAACCGTCCAACCAAAAAATGCCTGTGGGGTTGAAATTATAAATGAAATTATAAAATATTACAGACCACAAATTCCAATTGGTTATACTTAAACTCTTTAATATCATCCTCAGTTCTGGCATCTTCCCCAGTATTTGGAACCAAGGACTGATCACACCAATCCACAAAAGTGGAGACAAATTTGACCCCAATAACTACCACGGGATATGCATCAACAGCAACCTTGTGAAAATCCTCTTCATTATCATTTCTTTCTCAAATTCAAATTCAAGCTGCTTTATTGACATGAAAAACATTGTGTCAATGTTGCCAAAGCAACAATGTATACAATATACATTGTAATACAATTATAAACAATAACAAATAATAATATAAAATGGCAGTAAATAATACAAAAAAATAATAACAATAAAATAGTAGTAAAATAATAGTAAAATAGTAGAATGTAATAAATATAAAAATGTAAATATGGAAACTGAATCTATAACTAACTTATAACTAAATAACGGTCATCTTCACCATTACATCAGTACTACAACTACTATCATCATTACTACTTCTACTACCACCACCATTACTAAACTGCTATCATTACCATTACCACCCATACCACTACTATTTGGAATGATAAACAACATTTCTTTCTCTCTCTCAGAGGACCTGAGCTCTAGGACAATGCCTCAGGACTACCTGGCCTGATGACTCCTTGTTGTCCCCAGTCCACCTGGTGGTGCTGCTGCTCCAGTTTCAACTGTTCTGCCAGGACTATGGAATCCTGACCTGTTCACCGGACGTGCTATCTGTCCCAGACCTGCTGTTTTCAACTCTCTAGAGACAGCAGGAGCGGTAGAGATACTCTGAATGACCACTGTGATTATTATTATTTGACCATGCTGGTCATTTATGAACATTTGAACATTTTGGCCATGTTCTGTTATAATCTCCACCCGGCACAGCCAGAAGAGGACTGGCCACCCCTCATAGCTTGGTTCCTCTCCAGGTTTCTTCCTAGGTTCTGGCCTTTATAGGGAGTTTTTCCTAGCCACTGTGCTTCTACACCTGCATTGCTTGCTGTTTGGGGTTTTAGGCTGGGTTTCTGTACAGCACTTTGTGACATCAGCTGATGTAAGAAGGGCTTTATAAATCAATTTGATTTTATTAGATAATTAAAAGCAGACTCGTACATTTCCATGGTGAAAACAATGTACTGAGAAAATGTCAAATTGGCTTTTTACCAATTTCCGTACGACATACCACACATTCACCCTGAGCACCCTAATTGACAAACAAACGAACAAACCAAAACAAAGGCAAAGTCTTCTCATGCTTTGTTGATTTTCAAAAAAGCTTTCGACTCAATTTGCCATGAGGGCCCGCTGTACAAATTGATGGAAAGTGGTGTTGGGGAAAAAACGTACTTATCTACCTATGTCTCAGACTGATAGGTGACTAACTTAGCTACCTTTTATAAAATGCATGTACACAAACAACAAGTGTGTGGTAAAAATTTGCTAAAAAATACACATTTCTTCCCACAGCGCCGTGCAGTGAGACAGGGATGCAGTTTAAGCCCCACCCTCTTCAACATATATATCAACGAATTGGCATGGACACTAGCACAGTCTGCCGCACCCGGCCTCACCCTACTAGAATCTGAAGTCAAATGTGTACTGTTTTCTGATGATCTGGTGCTTCTGTCCCCAACCAAGGAGGGCCTACAGCAGCACCTAGATATTCTGCACAGATCCTGTCAGAATTGAGCCCTGACAGACCAGTAAGACCAAAATAATGGCTTTTCTAAAAAGGTCCAGTTGCCAAAACAACTAATACAAATTCCATCTAGACACCGTTGCCCTAGAGCAAACAAAAAAACTACACATACCTCGGCCTAAACATCAGCGCCACAGGTAACTTCCACAAAGCTGTGAACGATCTGAGAGACAAGGCAAGAAGGAACATAACATTTGACATACCAATTAGGATCTGGCTAAAAATACTTGAATCAGTTATAGAACCCTTTATGGTTGTGAGGTCTGGGGTCCTGCTCACCAACCAAGAATTCATCAAATGGGACAAACACCAAATTGAGACTCTGCATGCAGAATTCTGCAAAAATATCCTCCGTGTACAGCGTCAAACACCAGATAATGCAGAGCAGAATTAGGCCGATATCCGCTAATTATCAAAATCCAGAAAAGAGACGTTAAATTCTACAACCACCTAAAAGGAAGTGATTCCCAAACCTTCCATAACAAAGCCATCACCTACAGAGAGATGAACCTGGAGAAGAGTCCCCTAAACAAGCTGGTCCTGGGGCTCTGTTCACAAACACAAACAGACCCCACAGAGCCCCAGGACAGCAACACAAATAGACCCAACCAAATCATGAGGAAACTAAAAGATTATTATTTGACCAAAAAAAAACAGAGCAAACTAGAATGCTATTTGGCCCTAAACAGAGAGTACACAGTGGCAGAATACCTGACCACTGTGACTGACCCAAAATTAAGTAAATCTTTATCCATGTACAGACTCCGTGAGCATAGCCTTGCTATTGAGAAAGGCCGCCGTAGGCAGACATGGCTCTCAAGAGAAGACAGGCTATGCGCAACACTGCCCACAAAATGAGGTGGAAACTGAGCTGCACTTCCTAACCTCCTGCCAAATGTATGACCATATTAGAGACACATATTTCCCTCAGATTACACAGATCCACGAAGAATTCGAAAACAAACCAATTTTGTTAAACTCCCATATCTACAGGGTGAAATATCACAGTGTGACATCACAGCAGCAAGATGTGTGACCTGTTGTCACAAGAAAAGGTTAACCAGTGAAGAACAAACACCATTGTAAATACAACCCATATTTACGTTTATTTATTTTCCCTTTTTGTATTTTAACTATTTGCACATCGTTACAACACCGTATATTTTATGAGTGTAACGTTTACTGTTAATTTGTTATTGTTTATTTCACTTTTGTTTATTATCTACTTATTATCACTTGGTTTGGCAATGTTAACATTTGTTTCCCATGCCAATATAGCCCCTTAAATTGAATAGACAGAGACATGCTAACTAAGCAGAATGGATAGATGTCAGGACACTGTAATTGGAAATCTCTTCACTTATTCAGTATCAGAATAACTAATATTAGGCATATCCTTCCTCAGGACGCATCCTAAATGGCAACCTATTCCTTAGTTCGTGCACTACTTTGAGCCTATTGGGCCCTGGTCAAAAGTAGTGCACTATATATAGGGAATAGGGTTCTATAGGGCTCTGGTCTAAAGTAGTGCACTATATAGGGAATAGGGTGTCCATTTAGGATGCACACTTACCTGATCAATGTGTTGTATTGAGTCAGTACTACTCCACCATTACACTGGAGTCTGACAGCATCAATGTGTTGTATTGGGTCAGTACTACTCCACAATTACACTGGAGTCTGACAGCATCAATGTGTTGTATTGAGTCAGTACTACTCCACCATTACACTGGAGTCTGACAGCATCAATGTGTTGTGTTGGGTCAGTACTACTCCACCTTTACACTGGAGTCTGACAGCATCTATGTGTTGTATTGAGTCAGTACTACTCCACCATTACCCTGGAGTCTGACAGCATCAATGTGTTGTATTGAGTCAGTACTACTCCACCATTACACTGGAGTCTGACAGCATCAATGTGTTGTATTGAGTCAGTACTACTCCACCATTACACTGGAGTCTGACAGCATCAATGTGTTGTATTGAGTCAGTACTACTCCACCATTACACTGGAGTCTGACAGCATCAATGTGTTGTATTGAGTCAGTACTACTCCACCATTACACTGGAGTCTGACAGCATCAATGTGTTGTATTGGGTCAGTACTACTCCACCATTACACTGGAGTCTGACAGCATCAATGTGTTGTATTGAGTCAGTACTACTCCACCACTACACTGGAGTCTGACAGCATCAATGTGTTGTATTGGGTCAGTACTACTCCACCATTACACTGGAGTCTGACAGCATCTATGTGTTGTATTGAGTCAGTACTACTCCACCATTACACTGGAGTCTGACAGCTGAGGAGAACAATAATAAGATCAGAACCTCTTCAACAGCTGCTCCACCATGTGTCACACACCTCGACACACACACCTCGACACACACACACACACACACACACACACCTCGACCCACACACACACACACCATCTCACACACACACCATCACACACACACACACACACACACACACGCACACACACACACACACACACACCTCGACACGCACCATCTCACACACACACACACACATACACACCTCGACACACACCATCTCACACCTCTACACACACCTTTATACACACACACACACACCATCTGACATACACCTCTACACACCTTCTCACACACACACACACCTCGACACACACCATCTCTCACACACACACACACACACACACACACACACACACACACACACACACACACACACACACACACACGGTAAAGCCCAGAAACCAATCAGACAGCGTGTACATGATAAAGCCCAGAAACCAATCAGACAGTGTGTACATGGTGAAGCCCAGAAACCAATCAGACAGCATGTACATGGTAAAGACCAGAAACCAATCAGACAGCGTGTACATGGTAACGCCCAGAAACCAATCAGACAGTATGTACATGGTAAAGCCCAGGAACCGATCAGACAGCGAGAACATGGTAAAGCCCAGAAACCAATCAGACAGCGTGTACATGGTAAAGCCCAGAAACCAATCAGACCGCGAGAACATGGTACAGCCCTGGTGGATCCCAATAGGATAACTAATAGGTACCACCCAGTGGTAATCATTCATGTTGTCCACTATAACTCATGTTGTCCACTATAACTCATGTTGTCCACTATAACTCATGTTGTCCTCTATAACTCATGTTGTCCTCTATGTTGTCCACTATAACTCATGTTGTCCTCTATAACTCATGCTGTCCTCTATAACTCATGTTGTCCTCTATAACTCATGTTGCCCTCTATAACTGATGTTGTCCACTATAACTCATGTTGTCCACTATAACTCATGTTGTCCACTATAACTCATGTTGTCCTCTATGTTGTCCACTATAACTCATGTTGTCCTCTATAACTCTTGTTGTCCACTATAACTCATGTTGTCCTCTATAACTCATGTTGTCCACTATAACTCATGTTGTCCTCTATAACTCATGTTGTCCACTATAACTCATGTTGTCCACTATAACTCATGGTGTCCACTATAACTCATGGTGTCCACTATAACTCATGTTGTCCACTATAACTCATGTTGTCTTCTATAACTCATGTTGTCCACTATAACTCATGTTGTCCACTATAACTCATGTTGTCCTCTATAACTCATGGTGTCCACTATAACTCATGTTGTCCACTATAACTCATGTTGTCCACTATAACTCATGTTGTCCTCTATGTTGTCCACTATAACTCATGTTGTCCTCTATAACTCATGTTGTCCACTATAACTCATGGTGTCCACTATAACTCATGTTGTCCACTATAACTCATGTTGTCCTCTATAACTCATGTTGTCCTCTATGTTGTCCACTATATAACTCATGTTGTCCACTATAACTCATGTTGTCCTCTATGTTGTCCACTATAACTCATGTTGTCCTCTATAACTCATGTTGTCCTCTAAAGCTCATGTTGTCCTCTGAAGCTCATGTTGTCCTCTAAAGCTCATGTTGTCCTCTATAACTCATGTTGTCCTCTATAACTCATGTTGTCCTCTATAACTCATGTTGTCCACTATAACTCATGCTGTCCACTATAACTCATGTTGTCCACTATAGCTCATGTTGTCCACTATAGCTCATGTTGTCCACTATAGCTCATGTTGTCCACTATAACTCATGTTGTCCACTATAGCTCATGTTGTCCTCTATAGCTCATGCTGTCCTCTATAACTCATGTTGTCCACTATAGCTCATGTTGTCCTCTATAGCTCATGTTGTCCACTATAACTCATGTTGTCCACTATAGCTCATGTTGTCCTCTATAGCTCATGTTGTCCACTATAACTCATGTTGTCCACTATAACTCATGTTGTCCTCTATAACTCATGTTGTCCTCTATAACTCATGTTGTCCTCTATAACTCATGTTGTCCACTGTAACTCATGTTGTCCACTGTAACTCATGTTGTCCTCTATAACTCATGTTGTCCTCTATAACTCGTGTTGTCCTCTATAACTCGTGTTGTCCACTGTAACTCGTGTTGTCCACTGTAACTCGTGTTGTCCTCTATAACTCGTGTTGTCCTCTATAACTCGTGTTGTCCTCTATAACTCATGTTGTCCTCTATAACTCGTGTTGTCCTCTATAACTCGTGTTGTCCTCTATAACTCGTGTTGTCCTCTATATCTCATGTTGACTTTAATAAAGGTGATACTGGTGACAGTTAGCTGTGTCCCAAGTGCACTCTGGGTAAGGGTCTTTGGTGAGCTGCATGTCGTAGACCTAATGAGATTGTCTCTCCACAGCCTTTCCAGGAAGAGCAGTGTGGCCCGAGCCAGTCTTGGCTACAGGATTGGACCTCTTGTTCTACCATCTAGGGCAGTGTGGCCCCAGCCAGTCTTGGTTACAGGATTGGACCTCTTGTTCTACCATCTAGGGCAGTGTGGTCCCAGCCAGTCTTGGTTACAGGATTGGACCTCTTGTTCTACCATCTAGGGCAGTGTGGCCCCAGCCAGTCTTGGTTACAGGATTGGACCTCTTGTTCTACCATCTAGGGCAGTGTGGCCCCAACCAGTCTTGGTTACAGGATTGGACCTCTTGTTCTGCCATCTAGGGCAGTGTGGCCCCAGCCAGTCTTGGCTACAGTATTGGACCTCTTGTTCTGCCATCTAGGGCAGTGTGGCCCGAGCCAGTCTTGGTTACAGGATTGGACCTCTTGTTCTGCCATCTAGGGCAGTGTGGTCCAGCCAGTCTTGGCTTACAGGATTGGACCTCTTGTTCTGCCATCTAGGGCAGTGTGGCCCAAGCCAGTCTTGGTTTCAGGATTGGACCCCTTGTTCTACCATCTAGGGCAGTGTGGTCCCAGCCAGTCTTGGCTATACGTTTGGACCTCATGTTCTGCCATCTAGGTGCATTATGTCCAATCAGAATGAGAGAGGTGAGGAAGAGGGAAGTGAATGAACTAGAATACTTGGTATTGGGCAAACAACAGTCATCTGACCTGAAACAAAATGTCTGCATTAACAAGGGACCACATGAGGGAACACCATGTTGAAAAACATTGTGTTTAAAATGGCAACAGTAAATGTCAGAGAGACAGATACTTCTACACATAGAGTCATGGGCTCCACACGCTGAAAGCCCTGGGAACGGAAAACAGAAGTCCTCTTATCTTCCTACCAGACGCTGTGGGATGGTCAACAGAAGTCTTCTTCTCTTTCTGCCAGATGCTGTGGAATGGTAAACAGAAGTCCTCTTCTCTTCCTGCCAGACGCTGTGGAATGGTAAACAGAAGTCTTCTTCTCTTTCTACCAGACGCTGTGGAATGGTAAACAGAAGTCCTCTTCCTGCCAGACGCTGTGGAATGGTAAACAGAAGTCCTCTTCCTGCCAGACGCTGTGGAATGGTAAACAGAAGTCCTATTTCTGCCAGACGCTGTGGAATGGTAAACAGAGGTCCTCTTCCTGTCAGACGCTGTGGAATGGTAAACAGAAGTCTTCTTCTCTTCCTGCCAGACCCTGTGGAACGGTAAACAGAAGTCCTCTTTCTGCCAGACGCTGTGGAATGGTAAACAGAAGTCTTCTTCTCTTCCTGTCAGACACTGTGGAATGGTAAACAGAAGTCCTCTTCTCTTCCTGCCAGACGCTGTGGAATGGTAAACAGAAGTCTTCTTCTCTTTCTACCAGACGCTGTGGAATGGTAAACAGAAGTCCTCTTCCTGCCAGACGCTGTGGAATGGTAAACAGAAGTCCTCTTCCTGCCAGACGCTGTGGGATGGTCAACAGAAGTCTTCTTCTCTTTCTGCCAGATGCTGTGGAATGGTAAACAGAAGTCCTCTTCTCTTCCTGCCAGACGCTGTGGAATGGTAAACAGAAGTCTTCTTCTCTTTCTACCAGACGCTGTGGAATGGTAAACAGAAGTCCTCTTCCTGCCAGACGCTGTGGAATGGTAAACAGAAGTCCTCTTCCTGCCAGACGCTGTGGAATGGTAAACAGAAGTCCTATTTCTGCCAGACGCTGTGGAATGGTAAACAGAGGTCCTCTTCCTGTCAGACGCTGTGGAATGGTAAACAGAAGTCTTCTTCTCTTCCTGCCAGACCCTGTGGAACGGTAAACAGAAGTCCTCTTTCTGCCAGACGCTGTGGAATGGTAAACAGAAGTCTTCTTCTCTTCCTGTCAGACACTGTGGAATGGTAAACAGAAGTCCTCTTCTCTTCCTGTCAGATGCTGTGGAATGGTAAACAGAAGTCCTCTTCTCTTCCTGTCAGATGCTGTGGAATGGTAAACAGAAGTCCTCTTCTCTTCCTGTCAGATACTGTGGAATGGTAAACAGAAGTCTTCTTCTCTTCCTGCCAGACACTGTGGAATGGTAAACAGAAGTCTTCTTCTCTTCCTGCCAGACGCTGTGGAATGGTAAACAGAAGTCCTCTTCCTGTCAGACGCTGTGGAACGGTAAAGAGAAGTCTTCTTCTCTTCCTGCCAGACGCTGTGGAATGGTAAACAGAAGTCTTCTTCTCTTCCTGTCAGACGCTGTGGAATGGTAAACAGAAGTCCTCTTCCTGTCAGACGCTGTGGAATGGTAAACAGAAGTATTCTTCTCTTCCTTCCAGGCGCTGTGGAATGGTAAACAGAAGTCTTCTTCTCTTTCTGCCAGATGCTGTGGAATGGTAAACAGAAGTCCTCTTCTCTACCTGCCAGACGCTGTGGAATGGTAAACAGAAGTCTTCTTCTCTTTCTACCAGACGCTGTGGAATGGTAAACAGAAGTCCTCTTCCTGCCAGACGCTGTGGAATGGTAAACAGAAGTCCTCTTCCTGTCAGACGCTGTGGAATGGTAAACAGAAGTCTTCTTCTCTTCCTGTCAGACGCTGTGGAATGGTAAACAGAAGTCCTCTTCTCTTCCTGTCAGACGCTGTGGAATGGTAAACAGAAGTCTTCTTCTCTTCCTGTCAGACGCTGTGGAATGGTAAACAGAAGTCCCCTTCTCTTCCTGCCAGACGCTGTGGAATGGTAAACAGAAGTCCTCTTCCTGTCAGACGCTGTGGAATGGTAAACAGAAGTCCTCTTCCTGCCAGACGCTGTGGAATGGTAAACAGAAGTCCTCTTCTCTTCCTGTCAGACGCTGTGGAATGGTAAACAGAATTCTTCTCTTCCTGCCAGACGCTGTGGAATGGTAAACAGAAGTCCTCTTCTCTTCCTGCCAGACGCTGTGGAATGGTAAACAGAAGTCTTCTTCTCTTCCTGCCAGACGCTGTGGAACAGTTGTGGAAATAGATGTCATGTCATTTATTACAGCATCAAACTGGATTGTGGGTCTTCAATAAAGAACGTTTTTGGTTCAGGAAAGAGAACAACTGGTAGTCTATGTTTGTTTGTTCACATGCTGGACTCCCTGTGTGTGTGTGTGTGTGTGTGTGTGTGTGTGTGTGTGTGTGTGTGTGTGTGTGTGTGTGTGTGTGTGTGTGTGTGTGTGTGTGTGTGTGTGTGTGTGTGTGTGTGTGTGTGTGTGTGTGTGTGTAGAGAAGTTGATCGGCAGGGTAATTGCTCTGACTCTGAAGAGACCGAATGAAACAATTGGAGCAGGAGAGAGAAAGGTAAACAAGGTAAACACACACTACACACACCACACATACATAGACACACACACACACTACACACACAGACACAGGGAGCAGGGGAGAGGAAGGAGAACAAGGTAAACACACACACTACACTACACTACACTACACTACACTACACTACACACACACAGAGAGACACAGGGAGCAGGGGAAAAGAGTCTGAGCCAGGTAAAGGTTTACATTATGCATACTGTGGAATGTCAACCTCCTGAGTAAATAAGACAGGGACAAAACCTCCCTTGGTCCCATGCTTCCAGGACCGCCTGAGTAAATAAGAAGGGGACAAAGCCTCCCTTGGTCCCATGCTTCCAGGACCGCCTGAGTAAATAAGAAGGGGACAAAGCCTCCCTTGGTCTCATGCTTCCAGGACCTCCCGAGTAAATAAGAGAGGGACAAAGACTCCCTTGGTCCCATGCTTCCAGGACCTCCTGAGTAAAGGGGGATAAAACCTCCCTTGGTCCCATGCTTCCAGGGCCTCCTGAATAAAGGGAGATAAAACCTCCCTTGGTCCCATGCTTCCTGGACCTCCTGAATAAATAAGAGGGGGACAAAGACTCCTTTGGAGAGGGGAGAGAGAGAAGGAGAGGGGAGGGGAGAGAGAGAAGGAGAGGGGAGAGAGAGAAGGAGAGGGGAGGGGAGAGAGAGAAGGAGAGGGGAGGGGAGAGAGAGAAGGAGAGGGGAGGGGAGAGAGAGAAGGAGAGGGGAGAGAGAGAAGGAGAGGGGAGGGGAGAGAGAGAAGGAGAGGGGAGAGAGCGAAGGAGAGGGGAGAGAGAGAAGGAGAGGGGAGAGAGAGAAGGAGAGGGGAGGGGAAAGAGAGGAGAGGGTATATGAACTCTACTGAATGTGGGGTTGGGAAGGAAAAGTGGAAGACAGCAACAGAAGGGGGCGAGGGGAGAGAGAGAAGGAGAGACGAGAGAGAGGGGAGAGAGAGAAGGGGAGGGGAGAGAGAGAAGGAGAGGAGAGAGAGCGAAGGAGAGGGGAGAGAGAGAAGGAGAGGGAAGAGAGAGAAGGAGAGGGGAGGGGAGAGAGAGAAGGAGAGGGGAGGGGAGAGAAGGAGAGGGGAGGGGAGAGAGAGAAGGAGAGGGGAGGGGAGAAGGAGAGGGGAGAGAGAGAAGGAGAGGGGAGAGAGCGAAGGAGAGGAGAGAGAGAAGGAGAGGGGAGAGAGAGAAGGAGAGGGGAGGGGAAAGAGAGAAAGAGAGGGTATATGAACTCTACTGAATGTGGGGTTGGGTAGGAAAGGTGGAAGACAGCAACAGAAGGGGGCGAGGGGAGAGGGAAAAGGAGAGAGAGGGGAGAGAGAGAGAAGGAGAGGGGGAGAGAGGGAGAGGGGAGAAAGCGAAGACGAGGGGGGAGAGAGAGAAGGAGAGGGGGAGAGAGGGAGGAGAGGGGAAAGAGAGAGAGGAGAGGTGAGAGAGAGTCTTTCACTGTCTGCTCTCCATTCCACTCCATTAGTCAAACAGACAAGCATTGAACAGAGAGAGAACACTGAAGACATGAGAACAACTGGTAGAGACTCTCCCTGCTGACTACTGTACTGGGACCAACAACAACTGGTAGAGACTCTCCCTGCTGACTACTGAGACCAACAACAACTGGTAGAGACTCTCCCTGCTGACTACCGGGACAAACAACAACTGGTAGAGACTCTCCCTGCTGACTACTGAGACCAACAACAACTGGTAGAGACTATCCCTGCTGACTACTGTGACCAACAACATCTGGTAGAGACTCTCCCTGCTGACTACTGGGACCAACAACAACTGGTAGAGACTCTCCCTGCTGACTACTGAGACCAACAACAACTGGTAGAGACTCTCCCTGCTGACTACTGGGGCTAACAACAACTGGTAGAGACTCTCCTTGCTGACTACTGGGACCAACAACAACTGGTAGAGACTCTCCCTGCTGACTACTGTACTGGGACCAACAACAACTGGTAGAGACTCTCCCTGCTGACTACTGTACTGGGACCAACAACAACTGGTAGAGACTCTCCCTGCTGACTACTGTACTGGGACCAACAACAACTGGTAGAGACTCTTCCTGCTGACTACTGTACTGGGACCAACAACAACTGGTACAGACTCTCCCTGCTGACTACTGTACTGGGACCAACAACAACTGGTAGAGACTCTTCCTGCTGACTACTGTACTGGGACCAACAACAACTGGTAGAGACTCTCCCTGCTGACTACTGTACTGGGACCAACAACAACTGGTAGAGATTCTCCCTGCTGACTACTGTACTGGGACCAACAACAACTGGTAGAGACTCTCCCTGCTGACTACTGTACTGGGACCAACAACAACTGGTAGAGACTCTCCCTGCTGACTACTGTACTGGGACCAACAACAACTGGTAGAGACACTCCCTGCTGACTACTGAGACCAACAACAACTGGTAGACCTCGGGCGGTTCTAGTCTTTCTCTCTTTGAAACAGAGAACAACCTAGAATACGGAAAGGAGACAGGAACTAATGTTTCATTACAGCTGAGACCTCTATACCCAAAGTACCTAACGACCCTCCTCTCCCTCTCTCTCACCAGTACCCCCCTCTCTCTCTCCCTCTCACCTGTACCCTCTCTCTCTCCACCTGTACCCTCTCCCCTCTCTCTCCCTCTCACCTGTACCCTCTCTCTCTCTCTCACCTGTATCCTCTCTCTTCCCCTCACCATCCTCTCCCTCTCTCTCTCTCTCCCTCTCACCTGTACCCTCTCTCTCTCTCTCTCCCTCTCACATGTACCGTCTCTCTCTCACCTGTACCCTCTCCCTCTCTCTCCCTCATACCCTCTCTCTCTCACCTGTACCCTCTCTCCCCCTCACCATCCTCTCCCTCTGCCCCTCTCTCCCTCTCACCTGTACCCTCTCTCTCTCTCCCTCTCACCTGTACCCTCTCTCTCTCTCCCTCTCACCTGTACCCTCTCTCTCTCCCTCACCATCCTCTCCCTCTCTCTCTCTCCCTCTCACCTGTACCCTCTCTCCCCCTCACCATCCTCTCCCTCTCTCTCCCTCTCACCTGTACCCTCTCTCTCCCCCTCATCATCCTCTCCATCTCTCTCTCTCTCCCTCTCACTAGTACCTCTCTCTCTCCCTCACCATCCTCTCCCTCTCTCTCTCTCTCTCTCTCTCCCTCACCATCCTCGCCATCTCTCTCTCTCTCTCACTCTCACCTGTACCCTCTCTCTCCCCCTCACCATCCTCTCCCTGTCTCTCTCTCTCTCTCCCTCTCACCTGTACCCTCTCCCCCTCACCATCCTTTCCATCTCTCTCACCTCCCTCTGCCCTCCCTCTCTCTCCCCTCCCACCCTTCCCCCTCCCTCTCTCTCCCCTCCCTCCCTTCACCCTCCTTCTCTATCCCTCACCACCCTCCCCATCTCTCTCTCTTCCCTCCCTTTCCCCTCCTTCCCTCTGTCCTCCCTCTCTCCCCCTCCCCTCCAACTCTCTCTCTCCCTCCCCCCTCCCTCTCTCTCCTCATCTCTCTCCCTCCCCTCCCCCTCCTCCCCCTCTCTCCAACTTTCTCTCTCCCTCCCCCCTCCCCCTCTCTCTCTTCCCTCCCTTTCCCCTCCTTCCCTCTGTCCTCCCTCTCTCCCCCTCCCCTCCAACTCTCTCTCTCCCTCCCCCTCCCTCTCTCTCCTCACCTCTCTCCCTCCCCTCCCCCTCCTCCCCCTCTCTTCAACTTTCTCTCTCCCTCCCCCCTCCCTCTCTCTCTCTCCCCACCTCTCTCCCTCCCCTCCCCCTCCTTCCAACTCTCTCTCTCCCTCTGCCCGTCCCTCTCTCTCCACACCTTCCATTCCCTCTCTCCCCTCCTCCCCCCTTCTCCTCCTCACGGTTTCTTCTTTGATGTTCTTTAAATGAGCTTTCCAACTCCACTTCTTCTCTCCTCAATTCAATTTTCACAAGGCCATTACCATCACCCGCATGTAACGTGGAGGTTAAATATATCAGACCTCATGAGGAGATAATTAGTGCTACTTAATAGTCAACTAATTCTCCTGATGAGGGATGAGAGAGAGAGAGAGAGAGAGAGAGAGAGAGAGAGAGAGAGAGAGAGAGAGAGAGACAGAGAGAGAGAGGCTGATGGCTGATAGAACCATTATGCTGAAGACGGAGTACTGAGTCCCCAACGGCACCCTATTCCCTATGTAGTGCACTACTAGATGTGTGGCTAGTGCACTACATAGGGAATAGGGTTCCATTTGGGACACAGTGTAATGGAGTGGGGGGGGGGGGCTCAGTTCAGCCCCAACCTGACAAATGAAATTAAACATATTTAAAGACTGTTTTACGATATTACCGCCAGATTACCGGGGACGCCATCATCATTTCCACGGTACCTAACGCATCAAGAGGTGGCGGCGGCGGGCGTAAAGGAGACGAGAGCTTAGCGTCATTAGGGGATGCTGATAGGCCGGGCCGCGGTGACATAGTGACATAACGCTACTGGCTAATGTGACGGCATATATGTCATGGACACCACACACACACACACACACACACACACACACACACACACACACACACACACACACACACACACACACACACACACAGGGGGTAATGTGACAGCTATAAGTTATGGACTACATCAATCACAGGGGGGGGAGAAGGAGAACTGTAAGGCAAGGACAAAACTTCACTTCTCTAAACGAGCGAGCGCTGAGACACAGTGAAGTCACACACACACACATTGAAAAATCACACGAGGGAGAATGGCCCACTGTGTCTGGTTAATACATCTCCTGGGAGAATGGCCCACTGTGTCTGGGTAATACATCTCCTGGGACAATGGCCCACTGTGTCTGGGTAATACATCTACTGGGAGAATGGCCCACTGTGTCTGGGTAATACATCTCCTGGGAGAATGGCCCACTGTGTCTGGGTAAAACATCTCCTGTGAGAATGGCCCACTGTGTCTGGGTAATACATGGTTTACAGTCATCTCTGGGAGAATGGCCCCACTGGAGTCAATAAGAGAGGGACTGAGCCAGTGTCCCAAATCACACCAGGGTCCATAGGGATGACCAGGGTCCACAGGGATGACCAGGGTCCATATTGATGACCAGGGTCCATAGGGATGACCAGGGTCCACAGGGATGACCAGGGTCCATAGGGATGACCAGGGTCCACAGAGATGACCAGGGTCCACAGGGATGACCAGGGTCTACAGAGATGACCAGGTTCCATAGGGATGACCAGGGTCCATATGGATGACCAGGGTCTACAAATCAAATCAAAAATCTAATCAAATGTATTTATAAAGCCCTTCTTACATCAGCTGATATCTCAAAGTGCTGTACAGAAACCCAGCCTAAAATCCCAAACAGCAAGCAATGTAGGTGTAGTTGCACGGTGGCTAGGAAAAACTCCCTAGAAAGGCCAAAACCTAGGAAGAAACCTAGAGAGGAACCAGGCTATGAGGGGTGGCCAGTCCTCTTCTGGCTGTGCCGGGTGGAGATTATAACAGCACATGGCCAAGATGTTCAAATGTTCATAAATGACCAGCATGGTCAAATAATAATAATCATAGTAGTTGTCGAGGGTGCAACAAGTCAGCAACTCAAGAGTAAGTGTCAGTTGGCTTTTTCATAGCCGATCATTGAGAGTATCTCTACCGCTCCTGCTGTCTCTAGAGAGTTGAAAACAGCAGGTCTGGGACAGGTAGCACGTCCGGTGAACAGGTCAGGGTTCCAGCAGGTCTGGGACAGCAGGTCTGGGACAGGTAGCATGTCCGGTGAACAGGTCAGGGTTCCATAGCCGCAGGCAGAACAGTTGAAACTGGAGCAGCAGCACGGCCAGGTAAATTGGGGACAGCAAGGAGTCATCATGCCAGGTAGTCCTGAGGCATGGTCCTAGGGCTCAGATCCTCCGAGAGAGAGAGAAAGAGAAAGAGAGAGAGAGAGAGAGAGAGAGAGAGAGAGAGAGAGAGAGAGAGAAAGAAAGAAAGAAAGAAAGAAAGAAAGAAAGAAAGAAAGAAAGAAAGAAAGAAAGAAAGAAAGAAAGAAAGAAAGAAAGAAAGAAAGAAAGAAAGAAAGAAAGAAAGAATTAGAGAGAGCATATTTAAATTCACACAGATAAGACAGGAGAAATACTGACCCTAGCCCCCCGACACAAACTACTGCAGCATAAATACTGGAGGCTGAGAGAGGAGGGGTCAGGAGACACTGTGGCCCCATCCGATGAAACCCCCGGACAGGGCAAAACAGGCAGGATATAACCCCACCCACTTTGCCAAGCACAGCCCCCACACCACTGGAGGGATATCTCCAACCACCAACTTACCATCCTGAGACAAGGCCGAGTATAGCCCACAAAGATCTCCGCCACGGCACAACCCAAGGGGGGGGGGGGCGCCAACCCAGACAGGAAGACCACGTCAGTGACTCAATCCACTCAAGTGACGCACCCCTCCCAGGGACGGCATGGAAGAACACCAGTAAGCCAGTGACTCAGCCCCTGTAATAGGGTTAGAGGTAGAGAATCCCAGTGGAGAGAGGGGAACCAGCCAAGCAGAGACAGAGATGACCAGGGTCCATAGGGATGACCAGGGTCCACCTCTTAAAGATCGGACCATTTATTTCAATTTTCGCCTAAAATTACATACCCAAATCTAACAGCCTGTAGCTCAAGCAAGAATATGCATATTCTTAGTATCCTTTAGAAAGGAAGCACTTTGAAGTTTGTGTAAATGTGAAATGAATGTAGGAGAATAAAGCACAGTAGATCAGACACAGCAGTGGGGTCAAACTGTAGGACCCAGTTCCAACAGTTGAATATAAAAATAGATTTTATCAACCAAAACTACACTACATTTTATCTCTGAGACCCTCAGGATGAAAAATCAGAGCAAGATTACTGAATGTAAGTACATTATTTACCTTCAGAGGCGAATGTATCAAACCAGTTGTTGTGATAAATGTGTTTTTGTTATTGTGCACTCTCCTCAAACAATAGCATGGTATTCTTTCACTGTAATAGCTACTGTAAATTGGACAGTGCAGTTAGATTAATTTCTCTGGGATATGTGGGACGCCAGCATCCCACCTCGACAACAGCCAGTGAAATTGCAGGGCACCAAATTCAAAACAACAGAAATCTCATAATTAAAATTCCTCAAACATACAAGTATTATACACCACTTTAAAGATAAACTTCTTGTTAACCTGTTATGGCTAGGGGGCAGTATTTTCACGGCTGGATAAAAAACGTACCCGATTTAATCTGGTTACTACTCCTGCCCAGTAACTAGAATATGCATATAATTATTGGCTTTGGATAGAAAACACTCCAAAGTTTCTAAAACTGTTTGAATGGTGTCTGTGAGGATAACAGAACTCAAATGGCAGGTCAAAACCTGAGAGATTCCTTTACAGGAAGTGGCCTGTCTGACCATTTCTTGAACTTCTTTGCCATCTCTATCTTTTACAAAGGATCTCTGCTCTAACGTGACACTTCCTACGTCTTCCATGGGCGCTCAGAGCCCGGGAAAAACCTGAATGTCGTCATCCCAGCCCCAGGCTGAAACACATTATTGCCTTTCTCAAGTGGCCGATCAAGGGACTGTGCCCTGGCCGCCCCCGTCTTTGTGATTTTTCCTCTGTTTGCCGAAAAGGAGATTCCCGGTCGGAATATTATCGCTTTTTTACGAGATAAATTGCATAAAAATTGATTTTAAACAGCGGTTGACATGCTTCGAAGTACGGTAATGTAATATTTAGAATTTTTTTGTCACGAATTGCGCCATGCACGGGACCCTGATTTACCATTTCGGATAGTTTCCGGAACGCACGAACAAAACGCCGCTATTCGGATATAACGATGGATTATTTGGGACCTAACCAACATTTGTTATTGAAGTAGCAGTCCTGGGAGTGCATTCTGATGAAGACAACAAAGGTAATAACATTTTTGTTATAGTAAATCTGATTTTGGTGAAGGCTAAACTTGCCGGGTGTCTAAATAGCTAGCCCGTGATGCCGGGCTATCTACTGAGAATATTGCAAAATGTGCTTTCACCGAAAAGCTATTTTAAAATCGGACATATCGAGTGCATAGAGGAGTTCTGTATCTATAATTCTTAAAATAATTGTTATGCTTTTTGTGAACGTTTATCGTGAGTAATTTAGTAAATTGTTAGTAAATTCCCCGGAAGTTTGCGGGGGGTATGCTAGTTCTGAACGTCACATGCTAATGTAAAAAGCTGTTTTTTGATATAAATATGAACTTAATTGAACAAAACATGCATGTATTGTATAACATAATGTCCTAGGTGTGTCATCTGATGAAGATCATCAAAGGTTAGTGCTGCATTTAGCTGTCTTCTGGGTTTTTGTGACATTATATGCTAGCTTGAAAAATGGGTGTCTGATTATTTCTGGCTGGGTACTCTGCTGACATAATCTAATGTTTTGCTTTCGCTGTAAAGCCTTTTTGAAATCGGACAGTGTGGTTAGATAAAGGAGAGTCTTGTCTTTAAAATGCTGTGAAATAGTCATATGTTTGAAAAATTGAAGTTTTTGTATTTTTATATGCATATTCTAGCTTCTGGGCCTGAGTAGCAGGCAATTTACTCTGGGCACCTTATTCATCCAAGCTACTCAATACTGCCCCCCGTTCCCAAAGAAGTTAACAAGAATTTAAGCTTTCTGCCAATATCAGATATGTCTGTGTCCTGGGAAATGTTCTTGTTACTTACAACCTCATGCTAATCACATTAGCCTACGTTAGCTAAACCTTCCCACGGTGGGGACACTGATCCTGTAGAGGTTTAATTTAAATGAAATTCCAGGTGATTACCTCATGAAGCTGGTTGAGAGAATGCCAAGAGTGTGCAAAGCTGTCATCAAGGCAAAAGGTGGCTAGTTTGAAGAATCTCAAATCTAAAATATATTTGTATTTATTTAACACTTTTTTGGTTACTAAATGACTCCATACGTGTTATTTCATACTTTTGATGTCTTCACTATTATTCTACAATGTAGAAAATGATAAAAATAAAGAAAAACCCTTGAATGAGTAGGTGTGTCCAAACCTTTGACTGGTACTGTATATTACAGTATATCTCAATAGAGACTGTGTTTTAATCATCTATATTATATAGAGACTGTTTTAACTATCTATATTATATAGAGACTGTATTTTAACCATCATAGAGACTGTGTTTTAACCATCTATATTATATAGAGACTGTGTTTTAACCATCTATATAATATAGAGACTGTGTTTTAACCATCTATATTATATAGAGACTGTGTTTTAATCATCTATATTATATAGAGACTGTGTTTTAATCATCTATATTATATAGAGACGGTGTTTTAACCATCTATATTATATAGAGACTGTGTTTTAATCATCTATATTATATATAGACTGTGTTTTAACCATCATAGAGACTGTGTTTTAACAATCTATATTATATAGAGACTGTGTTTTAACCATCAATATTATATAGAGACTGTGTTTTAACCATCTATATTATATAGAGACTGTGTTTTAACCATCATAGAGACTGTGTTTTAACCATCTATAATATATAGAGACTGTATTTTAACCATCTGTATTATATAGAGACTGTTTTAACCATCTATATTATATAGAGACTGTGTTTTAACCATCTATATTATATAGAGACTGTGTTTTAATCATCTATATTATATAGAGACTGTGTTTTAACCATCTATATTATATAGAGACTGTGTTTTAATCATCTATATTATATAGAGACTGTGTTTTAACCATATATATTATATAGAGACTGTGTTTTAATCATCTATATTATATATAGACTGTGTTTTAACCATCTATATTATATAGAGACTGTGTTTTAACCATCTATATTATATAGAGACTGTGTTTTAACCATCATAGAGACTGTGTTTTAACAATCTATATTATATAGAGACTGTGTTTTAACCATCTATATTATATAGAGACTGTGTTTTAACCATCTATATTATATAGAGACTGTTTTAACCATCATAGAGACTGTGTTTTAACAATCTATATTATATAGAGACTGTGTTTTAACCATCAATATTATATAGAGACTGTGTTTTAACCATCTATATTATATAGAGACTGTGTTTTAACCATCATAGAGACTTTGTTTTAACCATCTATATTATATAGAGACTGTGTTTTAACCATCTATATTATATAGAGATTGAGTTTTAACCATCATAGAGACTGTGTTTTAATCATCTATATTATATAGAGACTGTGTTTTAACTATCATAGAGACTGTGTTTTAACCATCTATATTATATAGAGACTGTGTTTTAACCATCATAGAGACTGTTTTAATCATCTATATTATATAGAGACTGTGTTTTAACCATCTATATTATATAGAGACTGTTTTTTAACCATCTATATTATATAGAGACTTTGTTTTAACCATCTATATTATATGGAGACTGTGTTTTAACCATCTATATTATATATAGACTGTGTTTTAACCATCTATATTATATAGAGACTGTGTTTTAACCATCTATATTATATAGAGACTGTGTTTTAACCATCTATATTATATAGAGACTGTGTTTATGTATTTATATAGAGACTGTGTTTTAACCATCTATATTATATAGAGACTGTGTTTTAACCATCTATATTATATAGAGACTGTGTTTTAACCATCTATATTATATAGAGACTGTGTTTTAACAATCTATATTATATAGAGACTGTGTTTTAACCATCAATATTATATAGAGACTGTGTTTTAACCATCTATATTATATAGAGACTGTGTTTTAACCATCATAGAGACTGTGTTTTAACCATCTATAATATATAGAGACTGTATTTTAACCATCTGTATTATATAGAGACTGTTTTAACCATCTATATTATATAGAGACTGTGTTTTAACCATCTATATTATATAGAGACTGTGTTTTAATCATCTATATTATATAGAGACTGTGTTTTAACCATCTATATTATATAGAGACTGTGTTTTAATCATCTATATTATATAGAGACTGTGTTTTAACCATATATATTATATAGAGACTGTGTTTTAATCATCTATATTATATATAGACTGTGTTTTAACCATCTATATTATATAGAGACTGTGTTTTAACCATCTATATTATATAGAGACTGTGTTTTAACCATCATAGAGACTGTGTTTTAACAATCTATATTATATAGAGACTGTGTTTTAACCATCTATATTATATAGAGACTGTGTTTTAACCATCTATATTATATAGAGACTGTTTTAACCATCATAGAGACTGTGTTTTAACAATCTATATTATATAGAGACTGTGTTTTAACCATCAATATTATATAGAGACTGTGTTTTAACCATCTATATTATATAGAGACTGTGTTTTAACCATCATAGAGACTTTGTTTTAACCATCTATATTATATAGAGACTGTGTTTTAACCATCTATATTATATAGAGATTGAGTTTTAACCATCATAGAGACTGTGTTTTAATCATCTATATTATATAGAGACTGTGTTTTAACTATCATAGAGACTGTGTTTTAACCATCTATATTATATAGAGACTGTGTTTTAACCATCATAGAGACTGTTTTAATCATCTATATTATATAGAGACTGTGTTTTAACCATCTATATTATATAGAGACTGTTTTTTAACCATCTATATTATATAGAGACTTTGTTTTAACCATCTATATTATATGGAGACTGTGTTTTAACCATCTATATTAAATATAGACTGTGTTTTAACCATCTATATTATATAGAGACTGTGTTTTAACCATCTATATTATATAGAGACTGTGTTTTAACCATCTATATTATATAGAGACTGTGTTTATGTATTTATATAGAGACTGTGTTTTAACCATCTATATTATATAGAGACTGTGTTTTAACCATCTATATTATATAGAGACTGTGTTTTAACCATCTATATTATATAGAGACTGTGTTTTAACCATCTATATTATATAGAGACTGTGTTTTAACCATCATAGAGACTGTGTTTTAACCATCTATATTATATAGAGACTGTGTTTTAACCATCTATATTATATAGAGACTGTGTTTTAACCATCATAGAGACTGTGTTTTTACCATCTATATTATATAGAGACTGTGTTTTAATCATCTATATTTATTAGAGACTGTGTTTTGACCATCTATATTATATAGAGACTGTGTTTTAACCATCTATATTATATAGAGTTTGTGTTTTAATCATCTATATTATATAGAGACTGTGTTTTAATCATCTATATTATATAGAGACGGTGTTTTAACCATCTATATTATATAGAGACTGTTTTTTAATCATCTATATTATATATAGACTGTATTTTAACCATCTATATTATATAGAGACTGTGTTTTAACCATCTATATTATATAGAGACTGTGTTTTAACCATCATGGAGACTGTGTTTTAACCATCTATATTATATAGAGACTGTGTTTTAACCACCTATATTACATAGAGACTGTGTTCTAACCATCATAGAGACTGTGTTTTAATCATCTATATTATAGAGAGACTGTGTTTTAACCATCTATATTATATAGAGACTGTGTTTTAACCATCTATATTATATAGAGACTGTGTTTTAACCATCATAGAGACTGTGTTTTAACCATCTATATTATATAGAGACTGTGTTTTAACCATCTATATTATATAGAGACTGTGTTTTAACCATCATAGAGACTGTGTTTTTACCATCTATATTATATAGAGACTGTGTTTTAATCATCTATATTTATTAGAGACTGTGTTTTGACCATCTATATTATATAGAGACTGTGTTTTAACCATCTATATTATATAGAGTTTGTGTTTTAATCATCTATATTATATAGAGACTGTGTTTTAATCATCTATATTATATAGAGACGGTGTTTTAACCATCTATATTATATAGAGACTGTTTTTTAATCATCTATATTATATATAGACTGTGTTTTAACCATCTATATTATATAGAGACTGTGTTTTAACCATCTATATTATATAGAGACTGTGTTTTAACCATCATAGAGACCGTGTTTTAACCATCATAGAGACTGTGTTTTAACCATCATGGAGACTGTGTTTTAACCATCTATATTATATAGAGACTGTGTTTTAACCACCTATATTATATAGAGACTGTGTTTTAACCATCATAGAGACTGTGTTTTAATCATCTATATTATAGAGAGACTGTGTTTTAACCATCTATATTATATAGAGACTGTGTTTTAACCATCATAGAGACTGTGTTTTAATCATCTATATTATATAGAGACTGTGTTTTAATCATCTATATTATATAGAGACGGTGTTTTAACCATCTATATTATATAGAGACTGTTTTTTAATCATCTATATTATATATAGACTGTGTTTTAACCATCTATATTATATAGAGACTGTGTTTTAACCATCTATATTTTATAGAGACTGTGTTTTAACCATCATAGAGACCGTGTTTTAACCATCATAGAGACTGTGTTTTAACCATCATGGAGACTGTGTTTTAACCATCTATATTATATAGAGACTGTGTTTTAACCATCTATATTATATAGAGACCGTGTTTTAACCATCATAGAGACTGTGTTTTAACCATCATGGAGACTGTGTTTTAACCATCTATATAATATAGAGACTGTGTTTTAACCATCTATATTATATAGAGACTGTGTTTTAATCATCTATATTATATAGAGACTGTGTTTTATTCATCTATATTATATAGAGACGGTGTTTTAACCATCTATATTATATAGAGACTGTGTTTTAATCATCTATATTATATATAGACTGTGTTTTAACCATCATAGAGACTGTGTTTTAACAATCTATATTATATAGAGACTGTGTTTTAACCATCAATATTATATAGAGACTGTGTTTTAACCATCTATATTATATAGAGACTGTGTTTTAACCATCATAGAGACTGTGTTTTAACCATCTATAATATATAGAGACTGTATTTTAACCATCTGTATTATATAGAGACTGTTTTAACCATCTATATTATATAGAGACTGTGTTTTAACCATCTATATTATATAGAGACTGTGTTTTAATCATCTATATTATATAGAGACTGTGTTTTAACCATCTATATTATATAGAGACTGTGTTTTAATCATCTATATTATATAGAGACTGTGTTTTAACCATATATATTATATAGAGACTGTGTTTTAATCATCTATATTATATATAGACTGTGTTTTAACCATCTATATTATATAGAGACTGTGTTTTAACCATCTATATTATATAGAGACTGTGTTTTAACCATCATAGAGACTGTGTTTTAACAATCTATATTATATAGAGACTGTGTTTTAACCATCTATATTATATAGAGACTGTGTTTTAACCATCTATATTATATAGAGACTGTTTTAACCATCATAGAGACTGTGTTTTAACAATCTATATTATATAGAGACTGTGTTTTAACCATCAATATTATATAGAGACTGTGTTTTAACCATCTATATTATATAGAGACTGTGTTTTAACCATCATAGAGACTTTGTTTTAACCATCTATATTATATAGAGACTGTGTTTTAACCATCTATATTATATAGAGATTGAGTTTTAACCATCATAGAGACTGTGTTTTAATCATCTATATTATATAGAGACTGTGTTTTAACTATCATAGAGACTGTGTTTTAACCATCTATATTATATAGAGACTGTGTTTTAACCATCATAGAGACTGTTTTAATCATCTATATTATATAGAGACTGTGTTTTAACCATCTATATTATATAGAGACTGTTTTTTAACCATCTATATTATATAGAGACTTTGTTTTAACCATCTATATTATATGGAGACTGTGTTTTAACCATCTATATTAAATATAGACTGTGTTTTAACCATCTATATTATATAGAGACTGTGTTTTAACCATCTATATTATATAGAGACTGTGTTTTAACCATCTATATTATATAGAGACTGTGTTTATGTATTTATATAGAGACTGTGTTTTAACCATCTATATTATATAGAGACTGTGTTTTAACCATCTATATTATATAGAGACTGTGTTTTAACCATCTATATTATATAGAGACTGTGTTTTAACCATCTATATTATATAGAGACTGTGTTTTAACCATCATAGAGACTGTGTTTTAACCATCTATATTATATAGAGACTGTGTTTTAACCATCTATATTATATAGAGACTGTGTTTTAACCATCATAGAGACTGTGTTTTTACCATCTATATTATATAGAGACTGTGTTTTAATCATCTATATTTATTAGAGACTGTGTTTTGACCATCTATATTATATAGAGACTGTGTTTTAACCATCTATATTATATAGAGTTTGTGTTTTAATCATCTATATTATATAGAGACTGTGTTTTAATCATCTATATTATATAGAGACGGTGTTTTAACCATCTATATTATATAGAGACTGTTTTTTAATCATCTATATTATATATAGACTGTATTTTAACCATCTATATTATATAGAGACTGTGTTTTAACCATCTATATTATATAGAGACTGTGTTTTAACCATCATGGAGACTGTGTTTTAACCATCTATATTATATAGAGACTGTGTTTTAACCACCTATATTACATAGAGACTGTGTTCTAACCATCATAGAGACTGTGTTTTAATCATCTATATTATAGAGAGACTGTGTTTTAACCATCTATATTATATAGAGACTGTGTTTTAACCATCTATATTATATAGAGACTGTGTTTTAACCATCATAGAGACTGTGTTTTAACCATCTATATTATATAGAGACTGTGTTTTAACCATCTATATTATATAGAGACTGTGTTTTAACCATCATAGAGACTGTGTTTTTACCATCTATATTATATAGAGACTGTGTTTTAATCATCTATATTTATTAGAGACTGTGTTTTGACCATCTATATTATATAGAGACTGTGTTTTAACCATCTATATTATATAGAGTTTGTGTTTTAATCATCTATATTATATAGAGACTGTGTTTTAATCATCTATATTATATAGAGACGGTGTTTTAACCATCTATATTATATAGAGACTGTTTTTTAATCATCTATATTATATATAGACTGTGTTTTAACCATCTATATTATATAGAGACTGTGTTTTAACCATCTATATTATATAGAGACTGTGTTTTAACCATCATAGAGACCGTGTTTTAACCATCATAGAGACTGTGTTTTAACCATCATGGAGACTGTGTTTTAACCATCTATATTATATAGAGACTGTGTTTTAACCACCTATATTATATAGAGACTGTGTTTTAACCATCATAGAGACTGTGTTTTAATCATCTATATTATAGAGAGACTGTGTTTTAACCATCTATATTATATAGAGACTGTGTTTTAACCATCATAGAGACTGTGTTTTAATCATCTATATTATATAGAGACTGTGTTTTAATCATCTATATTATATAGAGACGGTGTTTTAACCATCTATATTATATAGAGACTGTTTTTTAATCATCTATATTATATATAGACTGTGTTTTAACCATCTATATTATATAGAGACTGTGTTTTAACCATCTATATTTTATAGAGACTGTGTTTTAACCATCATAGAGACCGTGTTTTAACCATCATAGAGACTGTGTTTTAACCATCATGGAGACTGTGTTTTAACCATCTATATTATATAGAGACTGTGTTTTAACCATCTATATTATATAGAGACCGTGTTTTAACCATCATAGAGACTGTGTTTTAACCATCATGGAGACTGTGTTTTAACCATCTATATAATATAGAGACTGTGTTTTAACCATCTATATTATATAGAGACTGTGTTTTAATCATCTATATTATATAGAGACTGTGTTTTATTCATCTATATTATATAGAGACGGTGTTTTAACCATCTATATTATATAGAGACTGTGTTTTAATCATCTATATTATATATAGACTGTGTTTTAACCATCATAGAGACTGTGTTTTAACAATCTATATTATATAGAGACTGTGTTTTAACCATCAATATTATATAGAGACTGTGTTTTAACCATCTATATTATATAGAGACTGTGTTTTAACCATCATAGAGACTGTGTTTTAACCATCTATAATATATAGAGACTGTATTTTAACCATCTGTATTATATAGAGACTGTTTTAACCATCTATATTATATAGAGACTGTGTTTTAACCATCTATATTATATAGAGACTGTGTTTTAATCATCTATATTATATAGAGACTGTGTTTTAACCATCTATATTATATAGAGACTGTGTTTTAATCATCTATATTATATAGAGACTGTGTTTTAACCATATATATTATATAGAGACTGTGTTTTAATCATCTATATTATATATAGACTGTGTTTTAACCATCTATATTATATAGAGACTGTGTTTTAACCATCTATATTATATAGAGACTGTGTTTTAACCATCATAGAGACTGTGTTTTAACAATCTATATTATATAGAGACTGTGTTTTAACCATCTATATTATATAGAGACTGTGTTTTAACCATCTATATTATATAGAGACTGTTTTAACCATCATAGAGACTGTGTTTTAACAATCTATATTATATAGAGACTGTGTTTTAACCATCAATATTATATAGAGACTGTGTTTTAACCATCTATATTATATAGAGACTGTGTTTTAACCATCATAGAGACTTTGTTTTAACCATCTATATTATATAGAGACTGTGTTTTAACTATCTATATTATATAGAGACTGTGTTTTAACCATCTATATTATATAGAGACTGTGTTTTAACCATCTATATTATATAGAGACTGAGTTTTAACCATCATAGAGACTGTGTTTTAATCATCTATATTATATAGAGACTGTGTTTTAACTATCATAGAGACTGTGTTTTAACCATCTATATTATATAGAGACTGTGTTTTAACCATCATAGAGACTGTTTTAATCATCTATATTATATAGAGACTGTGTTTTAACCATCTATATTATATAGAGACTGTGTTTTAACCATCTATATTATATAGAGACTGTTTTTTAACCATCTATATTATATAGAGACTTTGTTTTAACCATCTATATTATATGGAGACTGTGTTTTAACCATCTATATTATATATAGACTGTGTTTTAACCATCTATATTATATAGAGACTGTGTTTTAACCATCTATATTATATAGAGACTGTGTTTTAACCATCTATATTATATAGAGACTGTGTTTATGTATTTATATAGAGACTGTGTTTTAACCATCTATATTATATAGAGACTGTGTTTTAACCATCTATATTATATAGAGACTGTGTTTTAACCATCTATATTATATAGAGACTGTGTTTTAACCATCTATATTATATAGAGACTGTGTTTTAACCATCATAGAGACTGTGTTTTAACCATCTATATTATATAGAGACTGTGTTTTAACCATCTATATTATATAGAGACTGTGTTTTAACCATCATAGAGACTGTGTTTTTACCATCTATATTATATAGAGACTGTGTTTTAATCATCTATATTTATTAGAGACTGTGTTTTAACCATCTATATTATATAGAGACTGTGTTTTAACCATCATAGAGACTGTGTTTTAACCATATATATTATATAGAGACTGTGTTTTAACCACCTATATTATATAGAGACTGTGTTTTAACCATCATAGAGACTGTGTTTTTACCATCTATATTATATAGAGACTGTGTTTTAACCATCTATATTATATAGAGACTGTGTTTTAACCATCTATATTATATAGAGACTGTTTTTTAACCATCTATATTATATAGAGACTTTGTTTTAACCATCTATATTATATGGAGACTGTGTTTTAACCATCTATATTATATATAGACTGTGTTTTAACCATCTATATTATATAGAGACTGTGTTTTAACCATCTATATTATATAGAGACTGTGTTTTAACCATCTATATTATATAGAGACTGTGTTTATGTATTTATATAGAGACTGTGTTTTAACCATCTATATTATATAGAGACTGTGTTTTAACCATCTATATTATATAGAGACTGTGTTTTAACCATCTATATTATATAGAGACTGTGTTTTAACCATCTATATTATATAGAGACTGTGTTTTAACCATCATAGAGACTGTGTTTTAACCATCTATATTATATAGAGACTGTGTTTTAACCATCTATATTATATAGAGACTGTGTTTTAACCATCATAGAGACTGTGTTTTTACCATCTATATTATATAGAGACTGTGTTTTAATCATCTATATTTATTAGAGACTGTGTTTTGACCATCTATATTATATAGAGACTGTGTTTTAACCATCTATATTATATAGAGTTTGTGTTTTAATCATCTATATTATATAGAGACTGTGTTTTAATCATCTATATTATATAGAGACGGTGTTTTAACCATCTATATTATATAGAGACTGTTTTTTAATCATCTATATTATATATAGACTGTGTTTTAACCATCTATATTATATAGAGACTGTGTTTTAACCATCTATATTATATAGAGACTGTGTTTTAACCATCATAGAGACCGTGTTTTAACCATCATAGAGACTGTGTTTTAACCATCATGGAGACTGTGTTTTAACCATCTATATTATATAGAGACTGTGTTTTAACCACCTATATTATATAGAGACTGTGTTTTAACCATCATAGAGACTGTGTTTTAATCATCTATATTATAGAGAGACTGTGTTTTAACCATCTATATTATATAGAGACTGTGTTTTAACCATCTATATTATATAGAGACTGTGTTTTAACCATCTATATTATATAGAGACTGTGTTTTAACCATCATAGAGACTGTGTTTTTACCATCTATATTATATAGAGACTGTGTTTTAATCATCTATATTTATTAGAGACTGTGTTTTGACCATCTATATTATATAGAGACTGTGTTTTAACCATCTATATTATATAGAGTTTGTGTTTTAATCATCTATATTATATAGAGACTGTGTTTTAATCATCTATATTATATAGAGACGGTGTTTTAACCATCTATATTATATAGAGACTGTTTTTTAATCATCTATATTATATATAGACTGTGTTTTAACCATCTATATTATATAGAGACTGTGTTTTAACCATCTATATTATATAGAGACTGTGTTTTAACCATCATAGAGACCGTGTTTTAACCATCATAGAGACTGTGTTTTAACCATCATGGAGACTGTGTTTTAACCATCTATATTATATAGAGACTGTGTTTTAACCACCTATATTATATAGAGACTGTGTTTTAACCATCATAGAGACTGTGTTTTAATCATCTATATTATAGAGAGACTGTGTTTTAACCATCTATATTATATAGAGACTGTGTTTTAACCATCATAGAGACTGTGTTTTAACCATATATATTATATAGAGACTGTGTTTTAACCACCTATATTATATAGAGACTGTGTTTTAACCATCATAGAGACTGTGTTTTTACCATCTATATTATATAGAGACTGTGTTTTAATCATCTATATTATATAGAGACTGTGTTTTAACCATCTATATTATATAGAGACTGTGTTTTAACAATCTATATTATATAGAGACTGTGTTTTAACCATCAATATTATATAGAGACTGTGTTTTAACCATCTATATTATATAGAGACTGTGTTTTAATCATCTATATTATATAGAGACTGTGATTTAACCATCTATATTATATAGAGACTGTGTTTTAATCATCTATATTATATAGAGACTGTGTTTTAACAATCTATATTATATAGAGACTGTGTTTTAACCATCTATATTATATAGAGACTGTGTTTTAACCATCATAGAGACTGTGTTTTAACCATCTATATTATATAGAGACTGTGTTTTAACCATCTATATTATATAGAGACTGTGTTTTAACCATCTATATTATATTAGAGACTGTGTTTTAACCATCTATATTATATAGAGACTGTGTTTTAACCATCATAGAGACTGTGTTTTTACCATCTATATTATATAGAGACTGTGTTTTAATCATCTATATTTATTAGAGACTGTGTTTTGACCATCTATATTATATAGAGACTGTGTTTTAACCATCTATATTATATAGAGTTTGTGTTTTAATCATCTATATTATATAGAGACTGTGTTTTAATCATCTATATTATATAGAGACGGTGTTTTAACCATCTATATTATATAGAGACTGTTTTTTAATCATCTATATTATATATAGACTGTGTTTTAACCATCTATATTATATAGAGACTGTGTTTTAACCATCTATATTATATAGAGACTGTGTTTTAACCATCATAGAGACCGTGTTTTAACCATCATAGAGACTGTGTTTTAACCATCATGGAGACTGTGTTTTAACCATCTATATTATATAGAGACTGTGTTTTAACCACCTATATTATATAGAGACTGTGTTTTAACCATCATAGAGACTGTGTTTTAATCATCTATATTATAGAGAGACTGTGTTTTAACCATCTATATTATATAGAGACTGTGTTTTAACCATCATAGAGACTGTGTTTTAACCATATATATTATATAGAGACTGTGTTTTAACCACCTATATTATATAGAGACTGTGTTTTAACCATCATAGAGACTGTGTTTTTACCATCTATATTATATAGAGACTGTGTTTTAATCATCTATATTATATAGAGACTGTGTTTTAACCATCTATATTATATAGATACTGTGTTTTAACCATCTATATTATATAGAGACTGTGTTTTAACCATCTATATTATATAGAGATTGTGTTTAATCATCTATATTATATAGATACTGTGTTTTAATCATCTATATTATATAGAGACGGTGTTTTAACCATCTATATTATATAGAGACTGTGTTTTAATCATCTATATTATATATAGACTGTGTTTTAACCATCATAGAGACTGTGTTTTAACAATCTATATTATATAGAGACTGTGTTTTAACCATCAATATTATATAGAGACTGTGTTTTAACCATCTATATTATATAGAGACTGTGTTTTAACCATCATAGAGACTGTGTTTTAACAATCATTATTATATAGAGACTGTGTTTTAACCATCTATATTATATAGATACTGTGTTTTAACCATCATAGAGACTGTGTTTTAATCATCTATATTATATAGAGACTGTGATTTAACCATCTATATTATATAGAGACTGTGTTTTAATCATCTATATTATATAGAGACTGTGTTTTAACAATCTATATTATATAGAGACTGTGTTTTAACCATCTATATTATATAGAGACTGTGTTTTAACCATCATAGAGACTGTGTTTTAACCATCTATATTATATAGAGACTGTGTTTTAACCATCTATATTATATAGAGACTGTGTTTTAACCATCTATATTATATTAGAGACTGTGTTTTAACCATCTATATTATATAGAGACTGTGTTTTAACCATCATAGAGACTGTGTTTTTACCATCTATATTATATAGAGACTGTGTTTTAATCATCTATATTTATTAGAGACTGTGTTTTGACCATCTATATTATATAGAGACTGTGTTTTAATCATCTATATTATATAGAGACGGTGTTTTAACCATCTATATTATATAGAGACTGTTTTTTAATCATCTATATTATATATAGACTGTGTTTTAACCATCTATATTATATAGAGACTGTGTTTTAACCATCTATATTATATAGAGACTGTGTTTTAACCATCATAGAGACTGTTTTTTAACAATCTATATTATATAGAGACTGTGTTTTAACCATCTATATTATATAGAGACTGTGTTTTAACCATCTATATTATATAGAGACTGTTTTAACCATCATAGAGACTGTGTTTTAACAATCTATATTATATAGAGACTGTGTTTTAACCATCAATATTATATAGAGACTGTGTTTTAACCATCTATATTATATAGAGACTGTGTTTTAACCATCATAGAGACTTTGTTTTAACCATCTATATTATATAGAGACTGTGTTTTAACTATCTATATTATATAGAGACTGTGTTTTAACCATCTATATTATATAGAGACTGTGTTTTAACCATCTATATTATATAGAGACTGAGTTTTAACCATCATAGAGACTGTTTTAATCATCTATATTATATAGAGACTGTGTTTTAACCATCTATATTATATAGAGACTGTGTTTTAACCATCTATATTATATGGAGACTGTGTTTTAACCATCTATATTATATAGAGACTGTGTTTTAACCATCTATATTATATAGAGACTGTGTTTTAACCATCTATATTATATAGAGACTGTTTTTTAATCATCTATATTATATATAGACTGTGTTTTAACCATCTATATTATATAGAGACTGTGTTTTAACCATCTATATTATATAGAGACTGTGTTTTAACCATCATAGAGACCGTGTTTTAACCATCATAGAGACTGTGTTTTAACCATCATGGAGACTGTGTTTTAACCATCTATATTATATAGAGACTGTGTTTTAACCACCTATATTATATAGAGACTGTGTTTTAACCATCATAGAGACTGTGTTTTAATCATCTATATTATAGAGAGACTGTGTTTTAACCATCTATATTATATAGAGACTGTGTTTTAACCATCATAGAGACTGTGTTTTAACCATATATATTATATAGAGACTGTGTTTTAACCACCTATATTATATAGAGACTGTGTTTTAACCATCATAGAGACTGTGTTTTTACCATCTATATTATATAGAGACTGTGTTTTAATCATCTATATTATATAGAGACTGTGTTTTAACCATCTATATTATATAGATACTGTGTTTTAACCATCTATATTATATAGAGACTGTGTTTTAACCATCTATATTATATAGAGATTGTGTTTAATCATCTATATTATATAGATACTGTGTTTTAATCATCTATATTATATAGAGACGGTGTTTTAACCATCTATATTATATAGAGACTGTGTTTTAATCATCTATATTATATATAGACTGTGTTTTAACCATCATAGAGACTGTGTTTTAACAATCTATATTATATAGAGACTGTGTTTTAACCATCAATATTATATAGAGACTGTGTTTTAACCATCTATATTATATAGAGACTGTGTTTTAACCATCATAGAGACTGTGTTTTAACAATCATTATTATATAGAGACTGTGTTTTAACCATCTATATTATATAGATACTGTGTTTTAACCATCATAGAGACTGTGTTTTAATCATCTATATTATATAGAGACTGTGATTTAACCATCTATATTATATAGAGACTGTGTTTTAATCATCTATATTATATAGAGACTGTGTTTTAACAATCTATATTATATAGAGACTGTGTTTTAACCATCTATATTATATAGAGACTGTGTTTTAACCATCATAGAGACTGTGTTTTAACCATCTATATTATATAGAGACTGTGTTTTAACCATCTATATTATATAGAGACTGTGTTTTAACCATCTATATTATATTAGAGACTGTGTTTTAACCATCTATATTATATAGAGACTGTGTTTTAACCATCATAGAGACTGTGTTTTTACCATCTATATTATATAGAGACTGTGTTTTAATCATCTATATTTATTAGAGACTGTGTTTTGACCATCTATATTATATAGAGACTGTGTTTTAATCATCTATATTATATAGAGACGGTGTTTTAACCATCTATATTATATAGAGACTGTTTTTTAATCATCTATATTATATATAGACTGTGTTTTAACCATCTATATTATATAGAGACTGTGTTTTAACCATCTATATTATATAGAGACTGTGTTTTAACCATCATAGAGACTGTGTTTTAACAATCTATATTATATAGAGACTGTGTTTTAACCATCTATATTATATAGAGACTGTGTTTTAACCATCTATATTATATAGAGACTGTTTTAACCATCATAGAGACTGTGTTTTAACAATCTATATTATATAGAGACTGTGTTTTAACCATCAATATTATATAGAGACTGTGTTTTAACCATCTATATTATATAGAGACTGTGTTTTAACCATCATAGAGACTTTGTTTTAACCATCTATATTATATAGAGACTGTGTTTTAACTATCTATATTATATAGAGACTGTGTTTTAACCATCTATATTATATAGAGACTGTGTTTTAACCATCTATATTATATAGAGACTGAGTTTTAACCATCATAGAGACTGTTTTAATCATCTATATTATATAGAGACTGTGTTTTAACCATCTATATTATATAGAGACTGTGTTTTAACCATCTATATTATATGGAGACTGTGTTTTAACCATCTATATTATATAGAGACTGTGTTTTAACCATCTATATTATATAGAGACTGTGTTTTAACCATCTATATTATATAGAGACTGTGTTTTAACCATCTATATTATATAGAGACTGTGTTTATGTATATTATATAGAGACTGTGTTTTAACCATCTATATTATATAGAGACTGTGTTTTAACCATCTATATTATATAGAGACTGTGTTTTAACCATCTATATTATATAGAGACTGTGTTTTAACCATCATAGAGACTGTGTTTTTACCATCTATATTATATAGAGACTGTGTTTTAATCATCTATATTTATTAGAGACTGTGTTTTGACCATCTATATTATATAGAGACTGTGTTTTAACCATCGATATTATATAGAGTTTGTGTTTTAATCATCTATATTATATAGAGACTGTGTTTTAATCATCTATATTATATAGAGACGGTGTTTTAACCATCTATATTATATAGAGACTGTTTTTTAATCATCTATATTATATATAGACTGTGTTTTAACCATCTATATTATATAGAGACTGTGTTTTAACCATCTATATTATATAGAGACTGTGTTTTAACCATCATAGAGACCGTGTTTTAACCATCATAGAGACTGTGTTTTAACCATCATGGAGACTGTGTTTTAACCACCTATATTATATAGAGACTGTGTTTTAACCATCATAGAGACTGTGTTTTAACCATCATAGAGACTGTGTTTTAATCATCTATATTATAGAGAGACTGTGTTTTAACCATCTATATTATATAGAGACTGTGTTTTAACCATCATAGAGACTGTGTTTTAACCATCTATATTATATAGAGACTGTGTTTTAACCACCTATATTATATAGAGACTGTGTTTTAACCATCATAGAGACTGTGTTTTTACCATCTATATTATATAGAGACTGTGTTTTAATCATCTATATTATATAGAGACTGTGTTTTAACCATCTATATTATATAGAGACTGTGTTTTAACCATCTATATTATATAGAGACTGTGTTTTAACCATCATAGAGACTGTGTTTTAACAATCTATATTATATAGAGACTGTGTTTTAACCATCTATATTATATAGAGACTGTGTTTTAACCATCTATATTATATAGAGACTGTTTTAACCATCATAGAGACTGTGTTTTAACAATCTATATTATATAGAGACTGTGTTTTAACCATCAATATTATATAGAGACTGTGTTTTAACCATCTATATTATATAGAGACTGTGTTTTAACCATCATAGAGACTTTGTTTTAACCATCTATATTATATAGAGACTGTGTTTTAACCATCTATATTATATAGAGACTGTGTTTTAACCATCTATATTATATGGAGACTGTGTTTTAACCATCTATATTATATAGAGACTGTGTTTTAACCATCTATATTATATAGAGACTGTGTTTTAACCATCTATATTATATAGAGACTGTGTTTTAACCATCTATATTATATAGAGACTGTGTTTATGTATATTATATAGAGACTGTGTTTTAACCATCTATATTATATAGAGACTGTGTTTTAACCATCTATATTATATAGAGACTGTGTTTTAACCATCTATATTATATAGAGACTGTGTTTTAACCATCTATATTATATAGAGACTGTGTTTTAACCATCATAGAGACTGTGTTTTAACCATCTATATTATATAGAGACTGTGTTTTAACCATCTATATTATATAGAGACTGTGTTTTAACCATCATAGAGACTGTGTTTTTACCATCTATATTATATAGAGACTGTGTTTTAATCATCTATATTTATTAGAGACTGTGTTTTGACCATCTATATTATATAGAGACTGTGTTTTAACCATCGATATTATATAGAGTTTGTGTTTTAATCATCTATATTATAGAGAGACTGTGTTTTAATCATCTATATTATATAGAGACGGTGTTTTAACCATCTATATTATATAGAGACTGTTTTTTAATCATCTATATTATATATAGACTGTGTTTTAACCATCTATATTATATAGAGACTGTGTTTTAACCATCTATATTATATAGAGACTGTGTTTTAACCATCATAGAGACCGTGTTTTAACCATCATAGAGACTGTGTTTTAACCATCATGGAGACTGTGTTTTAACCACCTATATTATATAGAGACTGTGTTTTAACCATCATAGAGACTGTGTTTTAACCATCATAGAGACTGTGTTTTAATCATCTATATTATAGAGAGACTGTGTTTTAACCATCTATATTATATAGAGACTGTGTTTTAACCATCATAGAGACTGTGTTTTAACCATCTATATTATATAGAGACTGTGTTTTAACCACCTATATTATATAGAGACTGTGTTTTAACCATCATAGAGACTGTGTTTTTACCATCTATATTATATAGAGACTGTGTTTTAATCATCTATATTATATAGAGACTGTGTTTTAACCATCTATATTATATAGAGACTGTGTTTTAACCATCTATATTATATAGAGACTGTGTTTTAACCATCTATATTATATAGAGACTGTGTTTTAATCATCTATATTATATAGAGACGGTGTTTTAACCATCTATATTATATAGAGACTGTTTTTTAATCATCTATATTATATATAGACTGTGTTTTAACCATCTATATTATATAGAGACTGTGTTTTAACCATCTATATTATATAGAGACTGTGTTTTAACCATCATAGAGACTGTGTTTTAACAATCTATATTATATAGAGACTGTGTTTTAACCATCTATATTATATAGAGACTGTGTTTTAACCATCTATATTATATAGAGACTGTTTTAACCATCATAGAGACTGTGTTTTAACAATCTATATTATATAGAGACTGTGTTTTAACCATCAATATTATATAGAGACTGTGTTTTAACCATCTATATTATATAGAGACTGTGTTTTAACCATCATAGAGACTTTGTTTTAACCATCTATATTATATAGAGACTGTGTTTTAACTATCTATATTATATAGAGACTGTGTTTTAACCATCTATATTATATAGAGACTGTGTTTTAACCATCTATATTATATAGAGACTGAGTTTTAACCATCATAGAGACTGTTTTAATCATCTATATTATATAGAGACTGTGTTTTAACCATCTATATTATATAGAGACTGTGTTTTAACCATCTATATTATATGGAGACTGTGTTTTAACCATCTATATTATATAGAGACTGTGTTTTAACCATCTATATTATATAGAGACTGTGTTTTAACCATCTATATTATATAGAGACTGTGTTTTAACCATCTATATTATATAGAGACTGTGTTTATGTATATTATATAGAGACTGTGTTTTAACCATCTATATTATATAGAGACTGTGTTTTAACCATCTATATTATATAGAGACTGTGTTTTAACCATCTATATTATATAGAGACTGTGTTTTAACCATCATAGAGACTGTGTTTTTACCATCTATATTATATAGAGACTGTGTTTTAATCATCTATATTTATTAGAGACTGTGTTTTGACCATCTATATTATATAGAGACTGTGTTTTAACCATCGATATTATATAGAGTTTGTGTTTTAATCATCTATATTATATAGAGACTGTGTTTTAATCATCTATATTATATAGAGACGGTGTTTTAACCATCTATATTATATAGAGACTGTTTTTTAATCATCTATATTATATATAGACTGTGTTTTAACCATCTATATTATATAGAGACTGTGTTTTAACCATCTATATTATATAGAGACTGTGTTTTAACCATCATAGAGACCGTGTTTTAACCATCATAGAGACTGTGTTTTAACCATCATGGAGACTGTGTTTTAACCACCTATATTATATAGAGACTGTGTTTTAACCATCATAGAGACTGTGTTTTAACCATCATAGAGACTGTGTTTTAATCATCTATATTATAGAGAGACTGTGTTTTAACCATCTATATTATATAGAGACTGTGTTTTAACCATCATAGAGACTGTGTTTTAACCATCTATATTATATAGAGACTGTGTTTTAACCACCTATATTATATAGAGACTGTGTTTTAACCATCATAGAGACTGTGTTTTTACCATCTATATTATATAGAGACTGTGTTTTAATCATCTATATTATATAGAGACTGTGTTTTAACCATCTATATTATATAGAGACTGTGTTTTAACCATCTATATTATATAGAGACTGTGTTTTAACCATCATAGAGACTGTGTTTTAACAATCTATATTATATAGAGACTGTGTTTTAACCATCTATATTATATAGAGACTGTGTTTTAACCATCTATATTATATAGAGACTGTTTTAACCATCATAGAGACTGTGTTTTAACAATCTATATTATATAGAGACTGTGTTTTAACCATCAATATTATATAGAGACTGTGTTTTAACCATCTATATTATATAGAGACTGTGTTTTAACCATCATAGAGACTTTGTTTTAACCATCTATATTATATAGAGACTGTGTTTTAACCATCTATATTATATAGAGACTGTGTTTTAACCATCTATATTATATGGAGACTGTGTTTTAACCATCTATATTATATAGAGACTGTGTTTTAACCATCTATATTATATAGAGACTGTGTTTTAACCATCTATATTATATAGAGACTGTGTTTTAACCATCTATATTATATAGAGACTGTGTTTATGTATATTATATAGAGACTGTGTTTTAACCATCTATATTATATAGATACTGTGTTTTAACCATCTATATTATATAGAGACTGTGTTTTAACCATCTATATTATATAGAGACTGTGTTTTAACCATCTATATTATATAGAGACTGTGTTTTAACCATCATAGAGACTGTGTTTTAACCATCTATATTATATAGAGACTGTGTTTTAACCATCTATATTATATAGAGACTGTGTTTTAACCATCATAGAGACTGTGTTTTTACCATCTATATTATATAGAGACTGTGTTTTAATCATCTATATTTATTAGAGACTGTGTTTTGACCATCTATATTATATAGAGACTGTGTTTTAACCATCGATATTATATAGAGTTTGTGTTTTAATCATCTATATTATATAGAGACTGTGTTTTAATCATCTATATTATATAGAGACGGTGTTTTAACCATCTATATTATATAGAGACTGTGTTTTAACCATCTATATTATATAGAGACTGTGTTTTAACCATCATAGAGACCGTGTTTTAACCATCATAGAGACTGTGTTTTAACCATCATGGAGACTGTGTTTTAACCACCTATATTATATAGAGACTGTGTTTTAACCATCATAGAGACTGTGTTTTAACCATCATAGAGACTGTGTTTTAATCATCTATATTATAGAGAGACTGTGTTTTAACCATCTATATTATATAGAGACTGTGTTTTAACCATCATAGAGACTGTGTTTTAACCATCTATATTATATAGAGACTGTGTTTTAACCACCTATATTATATAGAGACTGTGTTTTAACCATCATAGAGACTGTGTTTTTACCATCTATATTATATAGAGACTGTGTTTTAATCATCTATATTATATAGAGACTGTGTTTTAACCATCTATATTATATAGAGACTGTGTTTTAACCATCTATATTATATAGAGACTGTGTTTTAACCATCATAGAGACTGTGTTTTAACAATCTATATTATATAGAGACTGTGTTTTAACCATCTATATTATATAGAGACTGTGTTTTAACCATCTATATTATATAGAGACTGTTTTAACCATCATAGAGACTGTGTTTGAAAAATCTATATTATATAGAGACTGTGTTTTAACCATCAATATTATATAGAGACTGTGTTTTAACCATCTATATTATATAGAGACTGTGTTTTAACCATCATAGAGACTTTGTTTTAACCATCTATATTATATAGAGACTGTGTTTTAACTATCTATATTATATAGAGACTGTGTTTTAACCATCTATATTATATAGAGACTGTGTTTTAACCATCTATATTATATAGAGACTGTGTTTTAACCATCATAGAGACTGTGTTTTAACCATCTATATTATATAGAGACTGTGTTTTAACCATCTATATTATATAGAGACTGTGTTTTAACCATCATAGAGACTGTGTTTTTACCATCTATATTTAATAGAGACTGTGTTTTAATCATCTATATTTATTAGAGACTGTGTTTTGACCATCTATATTATATAGAGACTGTGTTTTAACCATCGATATTATATAGAGTTTGTGTTTTAATCATCTATATTATATAGAGACTGTGTTTTAATCATCTATATTATATAGAGACGGTGTTTTAACCATCTATATTATATAGAGACTGTTTTTTAATCATCTATATTATATATAGACTGTGTTTTAACCATCTATATTATATAGAGACTGTGTTTTAACCATCTATATTATATAGAGACTGTGTTTTAACCATCATAGAGACCGTGTTTTAACCATCATAGAGACTGTGTTTTAACCATCATGGAGACTGTGTTTTAACCACCTATATTATATAGAGACTGTGTTTTAACCATCATAGAGACTGTGTTTTAACCATCATAGAGACTGTGTTTTAATCATCTATATTATAGAGAGACTGTGTTTTAACCATCTATATTATATAGAGACTGTGTTTTAACCATCATAGAGACTGTGTTTTAACCATCTATATTATATAGAGACTGTGTTTTAACCACCTATATTATATAGAGACTGTGTTTTAACCATCATAGAGACTGTGTTTTTACCATCTATATTATATAGAGACTGTGTTTTAATCATCTATATTATATAGAGACTGTGTTTTAACCATCTATATTATATAGAGACTGTGTTTTAACCATCTATATTATATAGAGACTGTGTTTTAACCATCATAGAGACTGTGTTTTAACAATCTATATTATATAGAGACTGTGTTTTAACCATCTATATTATATAGAGACTGTGTTTTAACCATCTATATTATATAGAGACTGTTTTAACCATCATAGAGACTGTGTTTTAACAATCTATATTATATAGAGACTGTGTTTTAACCATCAATATTATATAGAGACTGTGTTTTAACCATCTATATTATATAGAGACTGTGTTTTAACCATCATAGAGACTTTGTTTTAACCATCTATATTATATAGAGACTGTGTTTTAACTATCTATATTATATAGAGACTGTGTTTTAACCATCTATATTATATAGAGACTGTGTTTTAACCATCTATATTATATAGAGACTGTGTTTTAACCATCTATATTATATAGAGACTGTGTTTTAACCATCTATATTATATAGAGACTGTGTTTTAACCATCTATATTATATAGAGACTGTGTTTTAACCATCTATATTATATAGAGACTGTGTTTTAACCATCTATATTATATAGAGACTGTGTTTTAACCATCATAGAGACTGTGTTTTAACCATCTATATTATATAGAGACTGTGTTTTAACCATCTATATTATATAGAGACTGTGTTTTAACCATCATAGAGACTGTGTTTTTACCATCTATATTTAATAGAGACTGTGTTTTAATCATCTATATTTATTAGAGACTGTGTTTTGACCATCTATATTATATAGAGACTGTGTTTTAACCATCGATATTATATAGAGTTTGTGTTTTAATCATCTATATTATATAGAGACTGTGTTTTAATCATCTATATTATATAGAGACGGTGTTTTAACCATCTATATTATATAGAGACTGTTTTTTAATCATCTATATTATATATAGACTGTGTTTTAACCATCTATATTATATAGAGACTGTGTTTTAACCATCTATATTATATAGAGACTGTGTTTTAACCATCATAGAGACCGTGTTTTAACCATCATAGAGACTGTGTTTTAACCATCATGGAGACTGTGTTTTAACCACCAATATTATATAGAGACTGTGTTTTAACCATCATAGAGACTGTGTTTTAACCATCATAGAGACTGTGTTTTAATCATCTATATTATAGAGAGACTGTGTTTTAACCATCTATATTATATAGAGACTGTGTTTTAACCATCATAGAGACTGTGTTTTAACCATCTATATTATATAGAGACTGTGTTTTAACCACCTATATTATATAGAGACTGTGTTTTAACCATCATAGAGACTGTGTTTTTACCATCTATATTATATAGAGACTGTGTTTTAATCATCTATATTATATAGAGACTGTGTTTTAACCATCTATATTATATAGAGACTGTGTTTTAACCATCTATATTATATAGAGACTGTGTTTTAACCATCATAGAGACTGTGTTTTAACAATCTATATTATATAGAGACTGTGTTTTAACCATCTATATTATATAGAGACTGTGTTTTAACCATCTATATTATATAGAGACTGTTTTAACCATCATAGAGACTGTGTTTTAACAATCTATATTATATAGAGACTGTGTTTTAACCATCAATATTATATAGAGACTGTGTTTTAACCATCTATATTATATAGAGACTGTGTTTTAACCATCATAGAGACTTTGTTTTAACCATCTATATTATATAGAGACTGTGTTTTAACTATCTATATTATATAGAGACTGTGTTTTAACCATCTATATTATATAGAGACTGTGTTTTAACCATCTATATTATATAGAGACTGTGTTTTAACCATCTATATTATATAGAGACTGTGTTTTAACCATCTATATTATATAGAGACTGTGTTTTAACCATCTATATTATATAGAGACTGTGTTTTAACCATCTATATTATATAGAGACTGTGTTTTAACCATCTATATTATATAGAGACTGTGTTTTAACCATCTATATTATATAGAGACTGTGTTTTAACCATCTATATTATATAGAGACTGTGTTTTAATCATCTATATTATATAGAGACTGTGTTTTAACCATCATAGAGACTGTTTTAATCATCTATATTATATAGAGACTGTGTTTTAACCATCTATATTATATAGAGACTGTGTTTTAACCATCTATATTATATGGAGACTGTGTTTTAACCATCTATATTATATAGAGACTGTGTTTTAACCATCTATATTATATAGAGACTGTGTTTTAACCATCTATATTATATAGAGACTGTGTTTTAACCATCTATATTATATAGAGACTGTGTTTATGTATATTATATAGAGACTGTGTTTTAACCATCTATATTATATAGAGACTGTGTTTTAACCATCTATATTATATAGAGACTGTGTTTTAACCATCTATATTATATAGAGACTGTGTTTTAACCATCATAGAGACTGTGTTTTAACCATCTATATTATATAGAGACTGTGTTTTAACCATCTATATTATATAGAGACTGTGTTTTAACCATCATAGAGACTGTGTTTTTACCATCTATATTATATAGAGACTGTGTTTTAATCATCTATATTTATTAGAGACTGTGTTTTGACCATCTATATTATATAGAGACTGTGTTTTAACCATCGATATTATATAGAGTTTGTGTTTTAATCATCTATATTATATAGAGACTGTGTTTTAATCATCTATATTATATAGAGACGGTGTTTTAACCATCTATATTATATAGAGACTGTTTTTTAATCATCTATATTATATATAGACTGTGTTTTAACCATCTATATTATATAGAGACTGTGTTTTAACCATCTATATTATATAGAGACTGTGTTTTAACCATCATAGAGACCGTGTTTTAACCATCATAGAGACTGTTTTTTAACCATCATGGAGACTGTGTTTTAACCACCTATATTATATAGAGACTGTGTTTTAACCATCATAGAGACTGTGTTTTAACCATCATAGAGACTGTGTTTTAATCATCTATATTATAGAGAGACTGTGTTTTAACCATCTATATTATATAGAGACTGTGTTTTAACCATCATAGAGACTGTGTTTTAACCATCTATATTATATAGAGACTGTGTTTTAACCACCTATATTATATAGAGACTGTGTTTTAACCATCATAGAGACTGTGTTTTTACCATCTATATTATATAGAGACTGTGTTTTAATCATCTATATTATATAGAGACTGTGTTTTAATCATCTATATTATATAGAGATGGTGTTTTAACCATCTATATTATATAGAGACTGTGTTTTAATCATCTATATTATATATAGACTGTGTTTTAACCATCATAGAGACTGTGTTTTAACAATCTATATTATATAGAGACTGTGTTTTAACCATCAATATTATATAGAGACTGTGTTTTAACCATCTATATTATATAGAGACTGTGTTTTAACCATCATAGAGACTGTGTTTTAATCATCTATATTATATAGAGACTGTTTTTTAACCATCTATATTATATAGAGACTGTGTTTTAACCATCATAGAGACTGTGTTTTAACAATCATTATTATATAGAGACTGTGTTTTAACCATCTATATTATATAGAGACTGTGTTTTAACCATCATAGAGACTGTGTTTTAATCATCTATATTATATAGAGACTGTGATTTAACCATCTATATTATATAGAGACTGTGTTTTAATCATCTATATTATATAGAGACTGTGTTTTAACAATCTATATTATATAGAGACTGTGTTTTAACCATCTATATTATATAGAGACTGTGTTTTAACCATCATAGAGACTGTGTTTTAACCATCTATATTATATAGAGACTGTGTTTTAACCATCTATATTATATAGAGACTGTGTTTTAACCATCTATATTATATTAGAGACTGTGTTTTAACCATCTATATTATATAGAGACTGTGTTTTAACCATCATAGAGACTGTGTTTTAACCATCATAGAGACTGTGTTTTAACCATCATAGAGACTGTGTTTTAACCATCATAGAGACTGTGTTTTAATCATCTATATTATATAGAGACTGTGTTTTAACCATCTATATTATATAGAGACTGTGTTTAACCATCTATATTATATAGAGACTGTGTTTAACCATCTATATTATATAGAGACTGTGTTTTAAAAATCTATATTATATAGAGACTGTGTTTTAACCATCTATATTATATAGAGACTGTGTTTTAATCATCTATATTATATAGAGACTGTGTTTTAACCATCATAGAGACTGTGTTTTAACCATCTATATTATATAGAGACTGTGTTTTAACCATCTATATTATATAGAGACTGTGTTTTAACCATCATAGAGACTGTGTTTTAACCATCTATATTATATAGAGACTGTGTTTTAATCATCTCTATTATATAGAGACTGTGTTTTAACCATCTATATTATATAGACTGTGTTTTAACCATCTATATTATATAGAGACTGTGTTTTAACCATCATAGAGACTGTGTTTTAACCATCTATATTATATAGAGACTGTGTTTTAACCATCTATATTATATAGAGACTGAGTTTTAACCATCATAGAGACTGTTTTAATCATCTATATTATATAGAGACTGTGTTTTAACCATCTATATTATATAGAGACTGTGTTTTAACCATCTATATTATATAGAGACTGTTTTTTAACCATCTATATTATATAGAGACTTTGTTTTAACCATCTATATTATATGGAGACTGTGTTTTAACCATCTATATTATATAGAGACTGTGTTTATGTATATTATATAGAGACTGTGTTTTAACCACCTATATTATATAGAGACTGTGTTTTAACCATCTATATTATATAGAGACTGTGTTTATGTATATTATATAGAGACTGTGTTTTAACCATCTATATTATATAGAGACTGTGTTTTAACCATCTATATTATATAGAGACTGTGTTTTAACCATCTATATTATATAGAGACTGTGTTTTAACCATCATAGAGACTGTGTTTTAACCATCTATATTATATAGAGACTGTGTTTTAACCATCTATATTATATAGAGACTGTGTTTTAACCATCATAGAGACTGTGTTTTTACCATCTATATTATATAGAGACTGTGTTTTAATCATCTATATTTATTAGAGACTGTGTTTTGACCATCTATATTATATAGAGACTGTGTTTTAACCATCGATATTATATAGAGTTTGTGTTTTAATCATCTATATTATATAGAGACTGTGTTTTAATCATCTATATTATATAGAGACGGTGTTTTAACCATCTATATTATATAGAGACTGTTTTTTAATCATCTATATTATATATAGACTGTGTTTTAACCATCTGTATTATATAGAGACTGTGTTTTAACCATCTATATTATATAGAGACTGTGTTTTAACCATCATAGAGACCGTGTTTTAACCATCATAGAGACTGTGTTTTAACCATCATGGAGACTGTGTTTTAACCACCTATATTATATAGAGACTGTGTTTTAACCATCTTAGAGACTGTGTTTTAACCATCATAGAGACTGTGTTTTAATCATCTATATTATAGAGAGACTGTGTTTTAACCATCTATATTATATAGAGACTGTGTTTTAACCATCATAGAGACTGTGTTTTAACCATCTATATCATATAGAGACTGTGTTTTAACCACCTATATTATATAGAGACTGTGTTTTAACCATCATAGAGACTGTGTTTTTACCATCTATATTATATAGAGACTGTGTTTTAATCATCTATATTATATAGAGACTGTGTTTTAACCATCTATATTATATAGAGACTGTGTTTTAACCATCTATATTATATAGATACTGTGTTTTAACCATCTATATTATATAGAGACTGTGTTTTAACCATCTATATTATATAGAGATTGTGTTTAATCATCTATATTATATAGAGACTGTGTTTTAATCATCTATATTATATAGAGACTGTGTTTTAATCATCTATATTATATATAGACTGTGTTTTAACCATCATAGAGACTGTGTTTTAACAATCTATATTATATAGAGACTGTGTTTTAACCATCAATATTATATAGAGACTGTGTTTTAACCATCTATATTATATAGAGACTGTGTTTAACCATCATAGAGACTGTGTTTTAATCATCTATATTATATAGAGACTGTTTTTTAACCATCTATATTATATAGAGACTGTGTTTTAACCATCATAGAGACTGTGTTTTAACAATCATTATTATATAGAGACTGTGTTTTAACCATCTATATTATATAGAGACTGTGTTTTGACCATCATAGAGACTGTGTTTTAATCATCTATATTATATAGAGACTGTGATTTAACCATCTATATTATATAGAGACTGTGTTCTAATCATCTATATTATATAGAGACTGTGTTTTAACCATCTATATTATATAGAGACTGTGTTTTAACCATCATAGAGACTGTGTTTTAACCATCTATATTATATAGAGACTGTGTTTTAACCATCTATATTATATAGAGACTGTGTTTTAACCATCTATATTATATAAGAGACTGTGTTTTAACCATCTATATTATATAGAGACTGTGTTTTAACCATCATAGAGACTGTGTTTTAACCATCATAGAGACTGTGTTTTAACCATCATAGAGACTGTGTTTTAACCATCATAGAGACTGTGTTTTAACAATCTATATTATATAGAGACTGTGTTTTAACCATCAATATTATATAGAGACTGTGTTTTAACCATCTATATTATATAGAGACTGTGTTTAACCATCATAGAGACTGTGTTTTAATCATCTATATTATATAGAGACTGTTTTTTAACCATCTATATTATATAGAGACTGTGTTTTAACCATCATAGAGACTGTGTTTTAACAATCATTATTATATAGAGACTGTGTTTTAACCATCTATATTATATAGAGACTGTGTTTTGACCATCATAGAGACTGTGTTTTAATCATCTATATTATATAGAGACTGTGATTTAACCATCTATATTATATAGAGACTGTGTTCTAATCATCTATATTATATAGAGACTGTGTTTTAACCATCTATATTATATAGAGACTGTGTTTTAACCATCATAGAGACTGTGTTTTAACCATCTATATTATATAGAGACTGTGTTTTAACCATCTATATTATATAGAGACTGTGTTTTAACCATCTATATTATATAAGAGACTGTGTTTTAACCATCTATATTATATAGAGACTGTGTTTTAACCATCATAGAGACTGTGTTTTAACCATCATAGAGACTGTGTTTTAACCATCATAGAGACTGTGTTTTAACCATCATAGAGACTGTGTTTTAATCATCTATATTATATAGAGACTGTGTTTTAACCATCTATATTATATAGAGACTGTGTTTAACCATCTATATTATATAGAGACTGTGTTTAACCATCTATATTATATAGAGACTGTGTTTTAAAAATCTATATTATATAGAGACTGTGTTTTAACCATCTATATTATATAGAGACTGTGTTTTAATCATCTATATTATATAGAGACTGTGTTTTAACCATCATAGAGACTGTGTTTTAACCATCTATATTATATAGAGACTGTGTTTTAACCATCTATATTATATAGAGACTGTGTTTTAACCATCATAGAGACTGTGTTTTAACCATCTATATTATATAGAGACTGTGTTTTAATCATCTCTATTATATAGAGACTGTGTTTTAACCATCATAGAGACTGTGTTTTAACCATCTATATTATATAGAGACTGTGTTTTAACCATCTATATTATATAGAGACTGTGTTTTAACCATCATAGAGACTGTGTTTTAACCATCTATATTATATAGAGACTGTGTTTTAACCATCTATTTTATATAGAGACTGTGTTTAACCATCTATATTATATAGAGACTGTTTTAACCATCATAGAGACTGTGTTTTAACAATCTATATTATATAGAGACTGTGTTTTAACCATCAATATTATATAGAGACTGTGTTTTAACCATCTATATTATATAGAGACTGTGTTTTAACCATCATAGAGACTTTGTTTTAACCATCTATATTATATAGAGACTGTGTTTTAACTATCTATATTATATAGAGACTGTGTTTTAACCATCTATATTATATAGAGACTGTGTTTTAACCATCTATATTATATAGAGACTGAGTTTTAACCATCATAGAGACTGTGTTTTAATCATCTATATTATATAGAGACTGTGTTTTAACTATCATAGAGACTGTGTTTTAACCATCTATATTATATAGAGACTGTGTTTTAACCATCATAGAGACTGTTTTAATCATCTATATTATATAGAGAATGTGTTTTAACTATCATAGAGACTGTGTTTTAACCATCTATATTATATAGAGACTGTGTTTTAACCATCATAGAGACTGTTTTAATCATCTATATAATATAGAGACTGTGTTTTAACCATCTATATTATATAGAGACTGTGTTTTAACCATCTATATTATATAGAGACTGTTTTTTAACCATCTATATTATATAGAGACTTTGTTTTAACCATCTATATTATATGGAGACTGTGTTTTAACCATCTATATTATATAGAGACTGTGTTTTAACCATCTATATTATATAGAGACTGTGTTTTAACAATCTATATTATATAGAGACTGTGTTTTATCCATCTATATTATATAGAGACTGTGTTTTAACCATCTATATTATATAGAGACTGTGTTTTAACCATCTATATTATATAGAGACTGTGTTTTAACCATCTATATTATATAGAGACTGTGTTTTAACCATCTATATTATATAGAGACTGTGTTTTAACCATCTATATTATATAGAGACTGTGTTTTAACCATCATAGAGACTGTGTTTTAACCATCTATATTATATAGAGACTGTGTTTTAACCATCTATATTATATAGAGACTGTGGTTTAACCATCATAGAGACTGTGTTTTAACCACCTATATTATATAGAGACTGTGTTTTTACCATCTATATTATATAGAGACTGTGTTTATGTATATTATATAGAGACTGTGTTTTAACCATCTATATTATATAGAGACTGTGTTTTAACCATCTATATTATATAGAGACTGTGTTTTAACCATCTATATTATATAGAGACTGTGTTTTAACCATCATAGAGACTGTGTTTTAACCATCTATATTATATAGAGACTGTGTTTTAACCATCTATATTATATAGAGACTGTGTTTTAACCATCATAGAGACTGTGTTTTTACCATCTATATTATATAGAGACTGTGTTTTAATCATCTATATTTATTAGAGACTGTGTTTTGACCATCTATATTATATAGAGACTGTGTTTTAACCATCGATATTATATAGAGTTTGTGTTTTAATCATCTATATTATATAGAGACTGTGTTTTAATCATCTATATTATATAGAGACGGTGTTTTAACCATCTATATTATATAGAGACTGTTTTTTAATCATCTATATTATATATAGACTGTGTTTTAACCATCTGTATTATATAGAGACTGTGTTTTAACCATCTATATTATATAGAGACTGTGTTTTAACCATCATAGAGACCGTGTTTTAACCATCATAGAGACTGTGTTTTAACCATCATGGAGACTGTGTTTTAACCACCTATATTATATAGAGACTGTGTTTTAACCATCATAGAGACTGTGTTTTAACCATCATAGAGACTGTGTTTTAATCATCTATATTATAGAGAGACTGTGTTTTAACCATCTATATTATATAGAGACTGTGTTTTAACCATCATAGAGACTGTGTTTTAACCATCTATATCATATAGAGACTGTGTTTTAACCACCTATATTATATAGAGACTGTGTTTTAACCATCATAGAGACTGTGTTTTTACCATCTATATTATATAGAGACTGTGTTTTAATCATCTATATTATATAGAGACTGTGTTTTAACCATCTATATTATATAGAGACTGTGTTTTAACCATCTATATTATATAGATACTGTGTTTTAACCATCTATATTATATAGAGACTGTGTTTTAACCATCTATATTATATAGAGATTGTGTTTAATCATCTATATTATATAGAGACTGTGTTTTAATCATCTATATTATATAGAGACTGTGTTTTAATCATCTATATTATATATAGACTGTGTTTTAACCATCATAGAGACTGTGTTTTAACAATCTATATTATATAGAGACTGTGTTTTAACCATCAATATTATATAGAGACTGTGTTTTAACCATCTATATTATATAGAGACTGTGTTTAACCATCATAGAGACTGTGTTTTAATCATCTATATTATATAGAGACTGTTTTTTAACCATCTATATTATATAGAGACTGTGTTTTAACCATCATAGAGACTGTGTTTTAACAATCATTATTATATAGAGACTGTGTTTTAACCATCTATATTATATAGAGACTGTGTTTTGACCATCATAGAGACTGTGTTTTAATCATCTATATTATATAGAGACTGTGATTTAACCATCTATATTATATAGAGACTGTGTTCTAATCATCTATATTATATAGAGACTGTGTTTTAACCATCTATATTATATAGAGACTGTGTTTTAACCATCATAGAGACTGTGTTTTAACCATCTATATTATATAGAGACTGTGTTTTAACCATCTATATTATATAGAGACTGTGTTTTAACCATCTATATTATATAAGAGACTGTGTTTTAACCATCTATATTATATAGAGACTGTGTTTTAACCATCATAGAGACTGTGTTTTAACCATCATAGAGACTGTGTTTTAACCATCATAGAGACTGTGTTTTAACCATCATAGAGACTGTGTTTTAATCATCTATATTATATAGAGACTGTGTTTTAACCATCTATATTATATAGAGACTGTGTTTAACCATCTATATTATATAGAGACTGTGTTTAACCATCTATATTATATAGAGACTGTGTTTTAAAAATCTATATTATATAGAGACTGTGTTTTAACCATCTATATTATATAGAGACTGTGTTTTAATCATCTATATTATATAGAGACTGTGTTTTAACCATCATAGAGACTGTGTTTTAACCATCTATATTATATAGAGACTGTGTTTTAACCATCTATATTATATAGAGACTGTGTTTTAACCATCATAGAGACTGTGTTTTAACCATCTATATTATATAGAGACTGTGTTTTAATCATCTCTATTATATAGAGACTGTGTTTTAACCATCATAGAGACTGTGTTTTAACCATCTATATTATATAGAGACTGTGTTTTAACCATCTATATTATATAGAGACTGTGTTTTAACCATCATAGAGACTGTGTTTTAACCATCTATATTATATAGAGACTGTGTTTTAACCATCTATATTATATAGAGACTGTTTTTTAACGATCTATATTATATAGAGACTTTGTTTTAACCATCTATATTATATGGAGACTGTGTTTTAACCATCTATATTATATAGAGACTGTGTTTTAACCATCTATATTATATAGAGACTGTGTTTTAACAATCTATATTATATAGAGACTGTGTTTTATCCATCTATATTATATAGAGACTGTGTTTTAACCATCTATATTATATAGAGACTGTGTTTTAACCATCTATATTATATAGAGACTGTGTTTTAACCATCTATATTATATAGAGACTGTGTTTTAACCATCTATATTATATAGAGACTGTGTTTTAACCATCTATATTATATAGAGACTGTGTTTTAACCATCATAGAGACTGTGTTTTAACCATCTATATTATATAGAGACTGTGTTTTAACCATCTATATTATATAGAGACTGTGGTTTAACCATCATAGAGACTGTGTTTTTACCATCTATATTATATAGAGACTGTGTTTTAATCATCTATATTTATTAGAGACTGTGTTTTGACCATCTATATTATATAGAGACTGTGTTTTAACCATCTATATTATATAGAGTTTGTGTTTTAATCATCTATATTATATAGAGACTGTGTTTTAATCATCTATATTATATAGAGACGGTGTTTTAACCATCTATATTATATAGAGACTGTTTTTTAATCATCTATATTATATATAGACTGTGTTTTAACCATCTATATTATATAGAGACTGTGTTTTAACCATCTATATTATATAGAGACTGTGTTTTAACCATCATAGAGACCGTGTTTTAACCATCATAGAGACTGTGTTTTAACCATCATGGAGACTGTGTTTTAACCATCTATATTATATAGAGACTGTGTTTTAACCACCTATATTATATAGAGACTGTGTTTTAACCATCATAGAGACTGTGTTTTAACCATCATAGAGACTCTGTTTTAATCATCTATATTATAGAGAGACTGTGTTTTAACCATCTATATTATATAGAGACTGTGTTTTAACCATCATAGAGACTGTGTTTTAACCATCTATATTATATAGAGACTGTGTTTTAACCACCTATATTATATAGAGACTGTGTTTTAACCATCATAGAGACTGTGTTTTTACCATCTATATTATATAGAGACTGTGTTTTAATCATCTATATTATATAGAGACTGTGTTTTAACCATCTATATTATATAGATACTGTGTTTTAACCATCTATATTATATAGAGACTGTGTTTTAACCATCTATATTATATAGAGACTGTGTTTTAATCATCTATATTATATAGAGACTGTGTTTTAATCATCTATATTATATAGAGACGGTGTTTTAACCATCTATATTATATAGAGACTGTGTTTTAATCATCTATATTATATATAGACTGAGTTTTAACCATCATCGAGACTGTGTTTTAACAATCTATATTATATAGAGACTGTGTTTTAACCATCAATATTATATAGAGACTGTGTTTTAACCATCTATATTATATAGAGACTGTGTTTTAACCATCATAGAGACTGTGTTTTAATCATCTATATTATATAGAGACTGTTTTTTAACCATCTATATTATATAGAGACTGTGTTTTAACCATCATAGAGACTGTGTTTTAACAATCATTATTATATAGAGACTGTGTTTTAACCATCTATATTATATAGAGACTGTGTTTTAACCATCATAGAGACTGTGTTTTAATCATCTATATTATATAGAGACTGTGATTTAACCATCTATATTATATAGAGACTGTGTTTTAATCATCTATATTATATAGAGACTGTGTTTTAACAATCTATATTATATAGAGACTGTGTTTTAACCATCTATATTATATAGAGACTGTGTTTTAACCATCATAGAGACTGTGTTTTAACCATCTATATTATATAGAGACTGTGTTTTAACCATCTATATTATATAGAGACTGTGTTTTAACCATCTATATTATATAAGAGACTGTGTTTTAACCATCTATAATATATAGAGACTGTGTTTTAACCATCATAGAGACTGTGTTTTATCCATCATAGAGACTGTGTTTTAACCATCATAGAGACTGTGTTTTAACCATCATAGAGACTGTATTTTAATCATCTATATTATATAGAGACTGTGTTTTAACCATCTATATTATATAGAGACTGTGTTTAACCATCTATATTATATAGAGACTGTGTTTAACCATCTATATTATATAGAGACTGTGTTTTAAAAATCTATATTATATAGAGACTGTGTTATAACCATCTATATTATATAGAGACTGTGTTTTAATCATCTATATTATATAGAGACTGTGTTTTAACCATCATAGAGACTGTGTTTTAACCATCTATATTATATAGAGACTGTGTTTTAACCATCTATATTATATAGAGACTGTGTTTTAACCATCATAGAGACTGTGTTTTAACCATCTATATTATATAGAGACTGTGTTTTAATCATCTCTATTATATAGAGACTGTGTTTTAACCATCTCTATTATATAGAGACTGTGTTTTAACCATCTATATTATATAGAGACTGTGTTTTAACCATCATAGAGACTGTGTTTTAACCATCTATATTATATAGAGACTGTGTTTTAACCATCTATATTATATAGAGACTGTGTTTTAACCATCATAGAGACTGTGTTTTAACCATCTATATTATATAGAGACTGTGTTTTAACCATCTATTTTATATAGAGACTGTGTTTAACCATCTATATTATATAGAGACTGTGTTTTAACCATCTATATTATATAGAGACTGTGTTTTAACCATCTATATTATATAGAGACTGTGTTTTAACCATCTATATTATATAGAGACTGTGTTTTAACAATCTATATTATATAGAGACTGTGTTTTAACAATCTATATTATATAGAGACTGTGTTTATGTATATTATATAGAGACTGTGTTTTAACCATCTATATTATATAGAGACTGTGTTTTAACCATCTATATTATATAGAGACTGTGTTTTAACCATCTATATTATATAGAGAATGTGTTTTAACCATCTATATTATATAGAGACTGTGTTTTAAACCATATATATTATATAGAGACTGTGTTTTAACCATCTATATTATATAGAGACTGTGTTTTAACCATCTATATTATATAGAGACTGTGTTTAACCATCTATATTATATAGAGACTGTGTTTAACCATCTATATTATATAGAGACTGTGTTTTAAAAATCTATATTATATAGAGACTGTGTTTTAACCATCTATATTATATAGAGACTGTGTTTTAACCATCTATATTATATAGAGACTGTGTTTTAACCATCATAGAGACTGTGTTTTAACCATCTATATTATATAGAGACTGTGTTTTAATCATCTCTATTATATAGAGACTGTGTTTTAACCATCTCTATTATATAGAGACTGTGTTTTAACCATCTATATTATATAGAGACTGTGTTTTAACCATCATAGAGACTGTGTTTTAACCATCTATATTATATAGAGACTGTGTTTTAACCATCTATATTATATAGAGACTGTGTTTTAACCATCATAGAGACTGTGTTTTAACCATCTATATTATATAGAGACTGTGTTTTAACCATCTATATTATATAAGAGACTGTGTTTTAACCATCTATAATATATAGAGACTGTGTTTTAACCATCATAGAGACTGTGTTTTATCCATCATAGAGACTGTGTTTTAACCATCATAGAGACTGTGTTTTAACCATCATAGAGACTGTGTTTTAATCATCTATATTATATAGAGACTGTGTTTTAACCATCTATATTATATAGAGACTGTGTTTAACCATCTATATTATATAGAGACTGTGTTTTAAAAATCTATATTATATAGAGACTGTGTTATAACCATCTATATTATATAGAGACTGTGTTTTAATCATCTATATTATATAGAGACTGTGTTTTAACCATCATAGAGACTGTGTTTTAACCATCTATATTATATAGAGACTGTGTTTTAACCATCTATATTATATAGAGACTGTGTTTTAACCATCATAGAGACTGTGTTTTAACCATCTATATTATATAGAGACTGTGTTTTAATCATCTCTATTATATAGAGACTGTGTTTTAACCATCTCTATTATATAGAGACTGTGTTTTAACCATCTATATTATATAGAGACTGTGTTTTAACCATCATAGAGACTGTGTTTTAACCATCTATATTATATAGAGACTGTGTTTTAACCATCTATATTATATAGAGACTGTGTTTTAACCATCATAGAGACTGTGTTTTAACCATCTATATTATATAGAGACTGTGTTTTAACCATCTATTTTATATAGAGACTGTGTTTAACCATCTATATTATATAGAGACTGTGTTTTAACCATCTATATTATATAGAGACTGTGTTTTAACCATCTATATTATATAGAGACTGTGTTTTAACCATCTATATTATATAGAGACTGTGTTTTAACAATCTATATTATATAGAGACTGTGTTTTAACAATCTATATTATATAGAGACTGTGTTTATGTATATTATATAGAGACTGTGTTTTAACCATCTATATTATATAGAGACTGTGTTTTAACCATCTATATTATATAGAGACTGTGTTTTAACCATCTATATTATATAGAGACTGTGTTTTAACCATCTATATTATATAGAGACTGTGTTTTAACCATATATATTATATAGAGACTGTGTTTTAACCATCTATATTATATAGAGACTGTGTTTTAACCATCTATATTATATAGAGACTGTGTTTAACCATCTATATTATATAGAGACTGTGTTTAACCATCTATATTATATAGAGACTGTGTTTTAAAAATCTATATTATATAGAGACTGTGTTTTAACCATCTATATTATATAGAGACTGTGTTTTAACCATCTATATTATATAGAGACTGTGTTTTAACCATCATAGAGACTGTGTTTTAACCATCTATATTATATAGAGACTGTGTTTTAATCATCTCTATTATATAGAGACTGTGTTTTAACCATCTCTATTATATAGAGACTGTGTTTTAACCATCTATATTATATAGAGACTGTGTTTTAACCATCATAGAGACTGTGTTTTAACCATCTATATTATATAGAGACTGTGTTTTAACCATCTATATTATATAGAGACTGTGTTTTAACCATCATAGAGACTGTGTTTTAACCATCTATATTATATAGAGACTGTGTTTTAACCATCTATTTTATATAGAGACTGTGTTTAACCATCTATATTATATAGAGACTGTGTTTTAACCATCTATATTATATAGAGACTGTGTTTTAACCATCTATATTATATAGAGACTGTGTTTTAACCATCTATATTATATAGAGACTGTGTTTTAACAATCTATATTATATAGAGACTGTGTTTTAACAATCTATATTATATAGAGACTGTGTTTATGTATATTATATAGAGACTGTGTTTTAACCATCTATATTATATAGAGACTGTGTTTTAACCATCTATATTATATAGAGACTGTGTTTTAACCATCTATATTATATAGAGACTGTGTTTTAACCATCTATATTATATAGAGACTGTGTTTTAACCATCTATATTATATAGAGACTGTGTTTTAACCATCTATATTATATAGAGACTGTGTTTTAACAATCTATATTATATAGAGACTGTGTTTATGTATATTATATAGAGACTGTGTTTTAACCATCTATATTATATAGAGACTGTGTTTTAACCATCTATATTATATAGAGACTGTGTTTTAACCATATATATTATATAGAGACTGTGTTTTAACCATCTATATTATATAGACACTGTGTTTTAACAATCTATATTATATAGAGACTGTGTTTTAACAATCTATATTATATAGAGACTGTGTTTTAACAATCTATATTATATAGAGACTGTGTTTATGTATATTACATAGAGACTGTGTTTTAACCATCTATATTATATAGAGACTGTGTTTTAACCATCTACATTATATAGAGACTGTCTTTTAACCATCTATATTATATAGAGACTGTGTTTTAACCATCTATATTATATAGAGACTGTGTTTTAACCATCTATATTATATAGAGACTGTGTTTTAACCATCATAGAGACTGTGTTTTAACCATCTATATTATATAGAGACTGTGTTTTAACCATCTATTTTATATAGAGACTGTGTTTAACCATCTATATTATATAGAGACTGTGTTTTAACCATCTATATTATATAGAGACTGTGTTTTAACCATCTATATTATATAGAGACTGTGTTTTAACCATCTATATTATATAGAGACTGTGTTTTAACAATCTATATTATATAGAGACTGTGTTTTAACAATCTATATTATATAGAGACTGTGTTTATGTATATTATATAGAGACTGTGTTTTAACCATCTATATTATATAGAGACTGTGTTTTAACCATCTATATTATATAGAGACTGTGTTTTAACCATCTATATTATATAGAGACTGTGTTTTAACCATCTATATTATATAGAGACTGTGTTTTAACCATATATATTATATAGAGACTGTGTTTTAACCATCTATATTATATAGAGACTGTGTTTTAACCATCTATATTATATAGAGACTGTGTTTAACCATCTATATTATATAGAGACTGTGTTTTAACCATCTATATTATATAGAGACTGTGTTTTAAACATCTATATTATATAGAGACTGTGTTTTAACCATCTATATTATATAGAGACTGTGTTTTAACCATCTATATTATATAGAGACTGTGTTTTAACCATCATAGAGACTGTGTTTTAACCATCTATATTATATAGAGACTGTGTTTTAATCATCTCTATTATATAGAGACTGTGTTTTAACCATCTCTATTATATAGAGACTGTGTTTTAACCATCTATATTATATAGAGACTGTGTTTTAACCATCATAGAGACTGTGTTTTAACCATCTATATTATATAGAGACTGTGTTTTAACCATCTATATTATATAGAGACTGTGTTTTAACCATCATAGAGACTGTGTTTTAACCATCTATATTATATAGAGACTGTGTTTTAACCATCTATTTTATATAGAGACTGTGTTTAACCATCTATATTATATAGAGACTGTGTTTTAACCATCTATATTATATAGAGACTGTGTTTTAACCATCTATATTATATAGAGACTGTGTTTTAACCATCTATATTATATAGAGACTGTGTTTTAACAATCTATATTATATAGAGACTGTGTTTTAACAATCTATATTATATAGAGACTGTGTTTATGTATATTATATAGAGACTGTGTTTTAACCATCTATATTATATAGAGACTGTGTTTTAACCATCTATATTATATAGAGACTGTGTTTTAACCATCTATATTATATAGAGACTGTGTTTTAACCATCTATATTATATAGAGACTGTGTTTTAACCATCTATATTATATAGAGACTGTGTTTTAACCATCTATATTATATAGAGACTGTGTTTTAACAATCTATATTATATAGAGACTGTGTTTATGTATATTATATAGAGACTGTGTTTTAACCATCTATATTATATAGAGACTGTGTTTTAACCATCTATATTATATAGAGACTGTGTTTTAACCATCTATATTATATAGAGACTGTGTTTTAACCATATATATTATATAGAGACTGTGTTTTAACCATCTATATTATATAGACACTGTGTTTTAACAATCTATATTATATAGAGACTGTGTTTTAACAATCTATATTATATAGAGACTGTGTTTTAACAATCTATATTATATAGAGACTGTGTTTATGTATATTACATAGAGACTGTGTTTTAACCATCTATATTATATAGAGACTGTGTTTTAACCATCTACATTATATAGAGACTGTCTTTTAACCATCTATATTATATAGAGACTGTGTTTTAACCATCTATATTATATAGAGACTGTGTTTTAACCATCTATATTATATAGAGACTATGTTTTAACAATCTATATTATATAGAGACTGTGTTTATGTATATTACATAGAGACTGTGTTTTAACCATCTATATTATATAGAGACTGTGTTTTAACCATCTACATTATATAGAGACTGTGTTTTAACCATCTATATTATATAGAGACTGTGTTTTAACCATCATAGAGACTGTGTTTTAACCATCTATATTATATAGAGACTGTGTTTTAACCATCTATATTATATAGAGACTGTGTTTTAACCATCTATATTATATAGAGACTGTGTTTTAACCATCATAGAGACTGTGTTTTAACCATCTATATTATATAGAGACTGTGTTTTAACCATCTATATTATATAGAGACTGTGTTTTAACCATCTATATTATATTAGAGACTGTGTTTTAACCATCTATATTATATAGAGACTGTGTTTTAACCATCATAGAGACTGTGTTTTAACCATCATAGAGACTGTGTTTTAACCATCATAGAGACTGTGTTTTAACCATCATAGAGACTGTGTTTTAATCATCTATATTATATAGAGACTGTGTTTTAACCATCTATATTATATAGAGACTGTGTTTAACCATCTATATTATATAGAGACTGTGTTTAACTATCTATATTATATAGAGACTGTGTTTTAAAAATCTATATTATATAGAGACTGTGTTTTAACCATCTATATTATATAGAGACTGTGTTTTAATCATCTATATTATATAGAGACTGTGTTTTAACCATCATAGAGACTGTGTTTTAACCATCTATATTATATAGAGACTGTGTTTTAACCATCTATATTATATAGAGACTGTGTTTTAACCATCTATATTATATAGAGACTGTGTTTTAACCATCATAGAGACTGTGTTTTAACCATCTATATTATATAGAGACTGTGTTTTAATCATCTCTATTATATAGAGACTGTGTTTTAACCATCTATATTATATAGAGACTGTGTTTTAACCATCTATATTATATAGAGACTGTGTTTTAACCATCATAGAGACTGTGTTTTAACCATCTATATTATATAGAGACTGTGTTTTAACCATCTATATTATATAGAGACTGTGTTTTAACCATCATAGAGACTGTGTTTTAAACATCTATATTATATAGAGACTGTGTTTTAACCATCTATATTATATAGAGACTGTGTTTTAACAATCTATATTATATAGAGACTGTGTTTATGTATATTATATAGAGACTGTGTTTTAACCATCTATATTATGTAGAGACTGTGTTTTAACCATCTATATTATATAGAGACTGTGTTTTAACCATCTATATTATATAGAGACTGTGTTTTAACAATCTATATTATATAGAGACTGTGTTTATGTATATTATATAGAGACTGTGTTTTAACCATCTATATTATATAGAGACTGTGTTTTAACCATCTATATTATATAGAGACTGTGTTTTAACCATCATAGAGACTGTGTTTTAACCATCTATATTATATAGAGACTGTGTTTTAACCATCATAGAGACTGTGTTTTAACCATCTATATTATATAGAGACTGTGTTTTAACCATCTATATTATATAGAGACTGTGTTTTAACCATCTATATTATATAAGAGACTGTGTTTTAACCATCTATATTATATAGAGACTGTGTTTTAACCATCATAGAGACTGTGTTTTAACCATCATAGAGACTGTGTTTTAACCATCATAGAGACTGTGTTTTAACCATCATAGAGACTGTGTTTTAATCATCTATATTATATAGAGACTGTGTTTTAACCATCTATATTATATAGAGACTGTGTTTAACCATCTATATTATATAGAGACTGTGTTTTAACCATCTATATTATATAGAGACTGTGTTTTAACCATATATATTATATAGAGACTGTGTTTTAACCATCTATATTATATAGAGACTGTGTTTTAACAATCTATATTATATAGAGACTGTGTTTTAACAATCTATATTATATAGAGACTGTGTTTTAACAATCTATATTATATAGAGACTGTGTTTATGTATATTACATAGAGACTGTGTTTTAACCATCTATATTATATAGAGACTGTGTTTTAACCATCTACATTATATAGAGACTGTCTTTTAACCATCTATATTATATAGAGACTGTGTTTTAACCATCTATATTATATAGAGACTGTGTTTTAACCATCTATATTATATAGAGACTATGTTTTAACAATCTATATTATATAGAGACTGTGTTTATGTATATTACATAGAGACTGTGTTTTAACCATCTATATTATATAGAGACTGTGTTTTAACCATCTACATTATATAGAGACTGTGTTTTAACCATCTATATTATATAGAGACTGTGTTTTAACCATCATAGAGACTGTGTTTTAACCATCTATATTATATAGAGACTGTGTTTTAACCATCTATATTATATAGAGACTGTTTTAACCATCTATATTATATAGAGACTGTGTTTTAACCATCATAGAGACTGTGTTTTAACCATCTATATTATATAGAGACTGTGTTTTAACCATCTATATTATATAGAGACTGTGTTTTAACCATCTATATTATATTAGAGACTGTGTTTTAACCATCTATATTATATAGAGACTGTGTTTTAACCATCATAGAGACTGTGTTTTAACCATCATAGAGACTGTGTTTTAACCATCATAGAGACTGTGTTTTAACCATCATAGAGACTGTGTTTTAATCATCTATATTATATAGAGACTGTGTTTTAACCATCTATATTATATAGAGACTGTGTTTAACCATCTATATTATATAGAGACTGTGTTTAACTATCTATATTATATAGAGACTGTGTTTTAAAAATCTATATTATATAGAGACTGTGTTTTAACCATCTATATTATATAGAGACTGTGTTTTAATCATCTATATTATATAGAGACTGTGTTTTAACCATCATAGAGACTGTGTTTTAACCATCTATATTATATAGAGACTGTGTTTTAACCATCTATATTATATAGAGACTGTGTTTTAACCATCTATATTATATAGAGACTGTGTTTTAACCATCATAGAGACTGTGTTTTAACCATCTATATTATATAGAGACTGTGTTTTAATCATCTCTATTATATAGAGACTGTGTTTTAACCATCTATATTATATAGAGACTGTGTTTTAACCATCTATATTATATAGAGACTGTGTTTTAACCATCATAGAGACTGTGTTTTAACCATCTATATTATATAGAGACTGTGTTTTAACCATCTATATTATATAGAGACTGTGTTTTAACCATCATAGAGACTGTGTTTTAAACATCTATATTATATAGAGACTGTGTTTTAACCATCTATATTATATAGAGACTGTGTTTTAACCATCTATATTATACAGAGACTGTTTTAACAATCTATATTATATAGAGACTGTGTTTATGTATATTATATAGAGACTGTGTTTTAACCATCTATATTATGTAGAGACTGTGTTTTAACCATCTATATTATATAGAGACTGTGTTTTAACCATCTATATTATATAGAGACTGTGTTTTAACAATCTATATTATATAGAGACTGTGTTTATGTATATTATATAGAGACTGTGTTTTAACCATCTATATTATATAGAGACTGTGTTTTAACCATCTATATTATATAGAGACTGTGTTTTAACCATCTATATTATATAGAGACTGTGTTTTAACCATCATAGAGACTGTGTTTTAACCATCTATATTATATAGAGACTGTGTTTTAACCATCATAGAGACTGTGTTTTAACCATCTATATTATATAGAGACTGTGTTTTAACCATCTATATTATATAGAGACTGTGTTTTAACCATCTATATTATATAAGAGACTGTGTTTTAACCATCTATATTATATAGAGACTGTGTTTTAACCATCATAGAGACTGTGTTTTAACCATCATAGAGACTGTGTTTTAACCATCATAGAGACTGTGTTTTAACCATCATAGAGACTGTGTTTTAATCATCTATATTATATAGAGACTGTGTTTTAACCATCTATATTATATAGAGACTGTGTTTAACCATCTATATTATATAGAGACTGTGTTTTAACCATCTATATTATATAGAGACTGTGTTTTAACCATATATATTATATAGAGACTGTGTTTTAACCATCTATATTATATAGAGACTGTGTTTTAACAATCTATATTATATAGAGACTGTGTTTTAACAATCTATATTATATAGAGACTGTGTTTTAACAATCTATATTATATAGAGACTGTGTTTATGTATATTACATAGAGACTGTGTTTTAACCATCTATATTATATAGAGACTGTGTTTTAACCATCTACATTATATAGAGACTGTCTTTTAACCATCTATATTATATAGAGACTGTGTTTTAACCATCTATATTATATAGAGACTGTGTTTTAACCATCTATATTATATAGAGACTATGTTTTAACAATCTATATTATATAGAGACTGTGTTTATGTATATTACATAGAGACTGTGTTTTAACCATCTATATTATATAGAGACTGTGTTTTAACCATCTACATTATATAGAGACTGTGTTTTAACCATCTATATTATATAGAGACTGTGTTTTAACCATCATAGAGACTGTGTTTTAACCATCTATATTATATAGAGACTGTGTTTTAACCATCTATATTATATAGAGACTGTTTTAACCATCTATATTATATAGAGACTGTGTTTTAACCATCATAGAGACTGTGTTTTAACCATCTATATTATATAGAGACTGTGTTTTAACCATCTATATTATATAGAGACTGTGTTTTAACCATCTATATTATATTAGAGACTGTGTTTTAACCATCTATATTATATAGAGACTGTGTTTTAACCATCATAGAGACTGTGTTTTAACCATCATAGAGACTGTGTTTTAACCATCATAGAGACTGTGTTTTAACCATCATAGAGACTGTGTTTTAATCATCTATATTATATAGAGACTGTGTTTTAACCATCTATATTATATAGAGACTGTGTTTAACCATCTATATTATATAGAGACTGTGTTTAACTATCTATATTATATAGAGACTGTGTTTTAAAAATCTATATTATATAGAGACTGTGTTTTAACCATCTATATTATATAGAGACTGTGTTTTAATCATCTATATTATATAGAGACTGTGTTTTAACCATCATAGAGACTGTGTTTTAACCATCTATATTATATAGAGACTGTGTTTTAACCATCTATATTATATAGAGACTGTGTTTTAACCATCTATATTATATAGAGACTGTGTTTTAACCATCTATATTATATAGAGACTGTGTTTTAACCATCTATATTATATAGAGACTGTGTTTTAACAATCTATATTATATAGAGACTGTGTTTATGTATATTATATAGAGACTGTGTTTTAACCATCATAGAGACTGTGTTTTAACCATCTATATTATATAGAGACTGTGTTTTAACCATCTATATTATATAGAGACTGTGTTTTAACCATCTATATTATATAGAGACTGTGTTTTAATCATCTCTATTATATAGAGACTGTGTTTTAACCATCTATATTATATAGAGACTGTGTTTTAACCATCTATATTATATAGAGACTGTGTTTTAACCATCATAGAGACTGTGTTTTAACCATCTATATTATATAGAGACTGTGTTTTAACCATCTATATTATATAGAGACTGTGTTTTAACCATCATAGAGACTGTGTTTTAAACATCTATATTATATAGAGACTGTGTTTTAACCATCTATATTATATAGAGACTGTGTTTTAACCATCTATATTATATAGAGACTGTGTTTTAACAATCTATATTATATAGAGACTGTGTTTATGTATATTATATAGAGACTGTGTTTTAACCATCTATATTATGTAGAGACTGTGTTTTAACCATCTATATTATATAGAGACTGTGTTTTAACCATCTATATTATATAGAGACTGTGTTTTAACAATCTATATTATATAGAGACTGTGTTTATGTATATTATATAGAGACTGTGTTTTAACCATCTATATTATATAGAGACTGTGTTTTAACCATCTATATTATATAGAGACTGTGTTTTAACCATCTATATTATATAGAGACTGTGTTTTAACCATCATAGAGACTGTGTTTTAACCATCTATATTATATAGAGACTGTGTTTTAACCATCATAGAGACTGTGTTTTAACCATCTATATTATATAGAGACTGTGTTTTAACCATCTATATTATATAGAGACTGTGTTTTAACCATCTATATTATATAAGAGACTGTGTTTTAACCATCTATATTATATAGAGACTGTGTTTTAACCATCATAGAGACTGTGTTTTAACCATCATAGAGACTGTGTTTTAACCATCATAGAGACTGTGTTTTAATCATCTATATTATATAGAGACTGTGTTTTAACCATCTATATTATATAGAGACTGTGTTTAACCATCTATATTATATAGAGACTGTGTTTAACCATCTATATTATATAGAGACTGTGTTTTAAAAATCTATATTATATAGAGACTGTGTTTTAACCATCTATATTATATAGAGACTGTGTTTTAATCATCTATATTATATAGAGACTGTGTTTTAACCATCATAGAGACTGTGTTTTAACCATCTATATTATATAGAGACTGTGTTTTAACCATCTATATTATATAGAGACTGTGTTTTAACCATCATAGAGACTGTGTTTTAACCATCTATATTATATAGAGACTGTGTTTTAATCATCTCTATTATATAGAGACTGTGTTTTAACCATCTCTATTATATAGAGACTGTGTTTTAACCATCTATATTATATAGAGACTGTGTTTTAATCATCTATATTATATAGAGACTGTGTTTTAACCATCATAGAGACTGTGTTTTAACCATCTATATTATATAGAGACTGTGTTTTAACCATCTATATTATATAGAGACTGTGTTTTAACCATCATAGAGACTGTGTTTTAACCATCTATATTATATAGAGACTGTGTTTTAATCATCTCTATTATATAGAGACTGTGTTTTAACCATCTCTATTATATAGAGACTGTGTTTTAACCATCTATATTATATAGAGACTGTGTTTTAACCATCATAGAGACTGTGTTTTAACCATCTATATTATATAGAGACTGTGTTTTAACCATCTATATTATATAGAGACTGTGTTTTAACCATCATAGAGACTGTGTTTTAACCATCTATATTATATAGAGACTGTGTTTTAACCATCTATTTTATATAGAGACTGTGTTTAACCATCTATATTATATAGAGACTGTGTTTTAACCATCTATATTATATAGAGACTGTGTTTTAACCATCTATATTATATAGAGACTGTGTTTTAACCATCTATATTATATAGAGACTGTGTTTTAACAATCTATATTATATAGAGACTGTGTTTTAACAATCTATATTATATAGAGACTGTGTTTTAACCATCTATATTATATAGAGACTGTGTTTTAACCATCTATATTATATAGAGACTGTGTTTTAACCATCTATTTTATATAGAGACTGTGTTTAACCATCTATATTATATAGAGACTGTGTTTTAACCATCTATATTATATAGAGACTGTGTTTTAACCATCTATATTATATAGAGACTGTGTTTTAACCATCTATATTATATAGAGACTGTGTTTTAACAATCTATATTATATAGAGACTGTGTTTTAACAATCTATATTATATAGAGACTGTGTTTTAACCATCTATATTATATAGAGACTGTGTTTTAACCATCTATATTATATAGAGACTGTGTTTTAACCATCTATATTATATAGAGACTGTGTTTTAACCATCTATATTATATAGAGACTGTGTTTTAACCATCTATATTATATAGAGACTGTGTTTTAACCATATATATTATATAGAGACTGTGTTTTAACCATCTATATTATATAGAGACTGTGTTTTAACCATCTATATTATATAGAGACTGTGTTTAACCATCTATATTATATAGAGACTGTGTTTAACCATCTATATTATATAGAGACTGTGTTTTAAAAATCTATATTATATAGAGACTGTGTTTTAACCATCTATATTATATAGAGACTGTGTTTTAATCATCTATATTATATAGAGACTGTGTTTTAACCATCATAGAGACTGTGTTTTAACCATCTATATTATATAGAGACTGTGTTTTAACCATCTATATTATATAGAGACTGTGTTTTAACCATCATAGAGACTGTGTTTTAACCATCTATATTATATAGAGACTGTGTTTTAATCATCTCTATTATATAGAGACTGTGTTTTAACCATCTCTATTATATAGAGACTGTGTTTTAACCATCTATATTATATAGAGACTGTGTTTTAACCATCATAGAGACTGTGTTTTAACCATCTATATTATATAGAGACTGTGTTTTAACCATCTATATTATATAGAGACTGTGTTTTAACCATCATAGAGACTGTGTTTTAACCATCTATATTATATAGAGACTGTGTTTTAACCATCTATTTTATATAGAGACTGTGTTTAACCATCTATATTATATAGAGACTGTGTTTTAACCATCTATATTATATAGAGACTGTGTTTTAACCATCTATATTATATAGAGACTGTGTTTTAACCATCTATATTATATAGAGACTGTGTTTTAACAATCTATATTATATAGAGACTGTGTTTTAACAATCTATATTATATAGAGACTGTGTTTATGTATATTATATAGAGACTGTGTTTTAACCATCTATATTATATAGAGACTGTGTTTTAACCATCTATATTATATAGAGACTGTGTTTTAACCATCTATATTATATAGAGACTGTGTTTTAACCATATATATTATATAGAGACTGTGTTTTAACAATCTATATTATATAGAGACTGTGTTTTAACAATCTATATTATATAGAGACTGTGTTTATGTATATTACATAGAGACTGTGTTTTAACCATCTATATTATATAGAGACTGTGTTTTAACCATCTACATTATATAGAGACTGTGTTTTAACCATCTATATTATATAGAGACTGTGTTTTAACCATCTATATTATATAGAGACTGTGTTTTAACCATCTATATTATATAGAGACTATGTTTTAACAATCTATATTATATAGAGACTGTGTTTATGTATATTACATAGAGACTGTGTTTTAACCATCTATATTATATAGAGACTGTGTTTTAACCATCTACATTATATAGAGACTGTGTTTTAACCATCTATATTATATAGAGACTGTATTTTAACCATCATAGAGACTGTGTTTTAACCATCTATATTATATAGAGACTGTGTTTTAACCATCTATATTATATAGAGACTGTGTTTTAACCATCTATATTATATAGAGACTGTGTTTTAACCATCATAGAGACTGTGTTTTAACCATCTATATTATATAGAGACTGTGTTTTAACCATCTATATTATATAGAGACTGTGTTTTAACCATCTATATTATATTAGAGACTGTGTTTTAACCATCTATATTATATAGAGACTGTGTTTTAACCATCATAGAGACTGTGTTTTAACCATCATAGAGACTGTGTTTTAACCATCATAGAGACTGTGTTTTAACCATCATAGAGACTGTGTTTTAACCATCTATATTATATAGAGACTGTGTTTTAATCATCTATATTATATAGAGACTGTGTTTTAACCATCTATATTATATAGAGACTGTGTTTAACCATCTATATTATATAGAGACTGTGTTTAACCATCTATATTATATAGAGACTGTGTTTTAAAAATCTATATTATATAGAGACTGTGTTTTAACCATCTATATTATATAGAGACTGTGTTTTAATCATCTATATTATATAGCGACTGTGTTTTAACCATCATAGAGACTGTGTTTTAACCATCTATATTATATAGAGACTGTGTTTTAACCATCTATATTATATAGAGACTGTGTTTTAACCATCATAGAGACTGTGTTTTAACCATCTATATTATATAGAGACTGTGTTTTAATCATCTCTATTATATAGAGACTGTGTTTTAACCATCTATATTATATAGAGACTGTGTTTTAACCATCTATATTATATAGAGACTGTGTTTTAACCATCATAGAGACTGTGTTTTAACCATCTATATTATATAGAGACTGTGTTTTAACCATCTATATTATATAGAGACTGTGTTTTAACCATCATAGAGACTGTGTTTTAAACATCTATATTATATAGAGACTGTGTTTTAACCATCTATATTATATAGAGACTGTGTTTTAACCATCTATATTATACAGAGACTGTGTTTTAACAATCTATATTATATAGAGACTGTGTTTATGTATATTATATAGAGACTGTGTTTTAACCATCTATATTATGTAGAGACTGTGTTTTAACCATCTATATTATATAGAGACTGTGTTTTAACCATCTATATTATATAGAGACTGTGTTTTAACAATCTATATTATATAGAGACTGTGTTTATGTATATTATATAGAGACTGTGTTTTAACCATCTATATTATATAGAGACTGTGTTTTAACCATCTATATTATATAGAGACTATGTTTTAACCATCTATATTATATAGAGACTGTGTTTTAACCATCATAGAGACTGTGTTTTAACCATCTATATTATATAGAGACTGTGTTTTAACCATCTATATTATATAGAGACTGTGTTTTAACCATCATAGAGACCGTGTTTTAACCATCTATATTATATAGAGACTGTTTTTTAACCATCTATATTATATAGAGACTGTGTTTTAACCATCTATATTATATTAGAGACTGTGTTTTAACCATCTATATTATATAGAGACTGTGTTTTAACCATCATAGAGACTGTGTTTTAACCATCATAGAGACTGTGTTTTAACGATCATAGAGACTGTGTTTTAACCATCATAGAGACTGTGTTTTAATCATCTATATTATATAGAGACTGTGTTTTAACCATCTATATTATATAGAGACTGTGTTTAACCATCTATATTATATAGAGACTGTGTTTAACCATCTCTATTATATATAGACTGTGTTTTAAAAATCTATATTATATAGAGACTGTGTTTTAACCATCTATATTATATAGAGACTGTGTTTTAATCATCTATATTATATAGAGACTGTGTTTTAACCATCATAGAGACTGTGTTTTAACCATCTATATTATATAGAGACTGTGTTTTAACCATCTATATTATATAGAGACTGTGTTTTAACCATCTATATTATATAGAGACTGTGTTTTAACCATCATAGAGACTGTGTTTTAACCATCTATATTATATAAAGACTGTGTTTTAATCATCTCTATTATATAGAGACTGTGTTTTAACCATCTATATTATATAGAGACTGTGTTTTAACCATCTATATTATATAGAGACTGTGTTTTAACCATCATAGAGACTGTGTTTTAACCATCTATATTATATAGAGACTGTGTTTTAACCATCTATATTATATAGAGACTGTGTTTTAACCATCATAGAGACTGTGTTTTAACCATCTATATTATATAGAGACTGTGTTTTAACCATCTATATTGTATAGAGACTGTGTTTTAACCATCTATATTATATAGAGTCTGTGTTTTAACCATCTATATTATATAGAGACTGTGTTTTAACCATCTATATTATATAGAGACTGTGTTTTAACAATCTATATTATATAGAGACTGTGTTTATGTATATTATCTAGAGACTGTGTTTTAACCATCTATATTATATAGAGACTGTGTTTTAACCATCTATATTATATAGAGACTGTGTTTTAACCATCTATATTATATAGAGACTGTGTTTTAACCATCTATATTATATAGAGACTGTGTTTTAACCATCTATATTATATAGAGACTGTGTTTTATCCATCTATATTATATAGAGACTGTGTTTTAACCATCTATATTATATAGAGACTGTGTTTTAACCATCATAGAGACTGTGTTTTAACCATCTATATTATATAGAGACTGTGTTTTAATCATCTATATTTATTAGAGACTGTTTTAACCATCTATATTATATAGAGACTGTGTTTTAACCATCTATATTATATAGAGATTGTGTTTTAATCATCTATATTATATAGAGACTGTGTTTTAATCATCTATATTATATAGAGACAGTGTTTTATCCATCTATATTATATAGAGACTGTGTTTTAATCATCTATATTATATATAGACTGTGTTTTAACCATCTATATTATATAGAGACTGTGTTTTAACCATCATAGAGACTGTGTTTTAACCATCATAGAGACTGTGTTTTAACCATCTATATTATATAGAGACTGTGTTTTAACCATCATAGAGACCGTGTTTTAACCATCTATATTATATAGAGACTGTGTTTTAACCATCTATATTATATAGAGACTGTGTTTTAACCATCTATATTATATTAGAGACTGTGTTTTAACCATCTATATTATATAGAGACTGTGTTTTAACCATCATAGAGACTGTGTTTTAACCATCATAGAGACTGTGTTTTAACGATCATAGAGACTGTGTTTTAACCATCATAGAGACTGTGTTTTAATCATCTATATTATATAGAGACTGTGTTTTAACCATCTATATTATATAGAGACTGTGTTTAACCATCTATATTATATAGAGACTGTGTTTAACCATCTCTATTATATATAGACTGTGTTTTAAAAATCTATATTATATAGAGACTGTGTTTTAACCATCTATATTATATAGAGACTGTGTTTTAATCATCTATATTATATAGAGACTGTGTTTTAACCATCATAGAGACTGTGTTTTAACCATCTATATTATATAGAGACTGTGTTTTAACCATCTATATTATATAGAGACTGTGTTTTAACCATCTATATTATATAGAGACTGTGTTTTAACCATCATAGAGACTGTGTTTTAACCATCTATATTATATAAAGACTGTGTTTTAATCATCTCTATTATATAGAGACTGTGTTTTAACCATCTATATTATATAGAGACTGTGTTTTAACCATCTATATTATATAGAGACTGTGTTTTAACCATCATAGAGACTGTGTTTTAACCATCTATATTATATAGAGACTGTTTTTTAACCATCTATATTATATAGAGACTGTGTTTTAACCATCATAGAGACTGTGTTTTAACCATCTATATTATATAGAGACTGTGTTTTAACCATCTATATTGTATAGAGACTGTGTTTTAACCATCTATATTATATAGAGACTGTGTTTTAACCATCTATATTATATAGAGACTGTGTTTTAACCATCTATATTATATAGAGACTGTGTTTTAACAATCTATATTATATAGAGACTGTGTTTATGTATATTATCTAGAGACTGTGTTTTAACCATCTATATTATATAGAGACTGTGTTTTAACCATCTATATTATATAGAGACTGTGTTTTAACCATCTATATTATATAGAGACTGTGTTTTAACCATCTATATTATATAGAGACTGTGTTTTAACCATCTATATTATATAGAGACTGTGTTTTATCCATCTATATTATATAGAGACTGTGTTTTAACCATCTATATTATATAGAGACTGTGTTTTAACCATCACAGAGACTGTGTTTTAACCATCTATATTATATAGAGACTGTGTTTTAATCATCTATATTTATTAGAGACTGTTTTAACCATCTATATTATATAGAGACTGTGTTTTAACCATCTATATTATATAGAGATTGTGTTTTAATCATCTATATTATATAGAGACTGTGTTTTAATCATCTATATTATATAGAGACAGTGTTTTATCCATCTATATTATATAGAGACTGTGTTTTAATCATCTATATTATATATAGACTGTGTTTTAACCATCTATATTATATAGAGACTGTGTTTTAACCATCATAGAGACTGTGTTTTAACCATCATAGAGACTGTGTTTTAACCATCTATATTATATAGAGACTGTGTTTTAACCATCTATATTATATAGAGACTGTGTTTTAACCATCTATATTATATAGAGACTGTGTTTTAACCATCTATATTATATAGAGACTGTGTTTTAACCATCTATATTATATAGAGACTGTGTTTTAACCATCTATATTATATAGAGACTGTGTTTTAACCACCTATATTATATAGAGACTGTGTTTTAACCATCATAGAGACTGTGTTTTAACCATCATAGAGACTGTGTTTTAACCATCTATATTATATAGAGACTGTGTTTTAACCATCTATATTATATAGAGACTGTGTTTTAACCATCATAGAGACTGTGTTTTAACCATCTATATTATATAGAGACTGTGTTTTAACCATCTATATTATATAGAGACTGTGTTTTAACCATCATAGAGACTGTGTTTTTACCATCTATATTATATAGAGACTGTGTTTTAATCATCTATATTATATAGAGACGGTGTTTTAACCATCTATATTATATAGAGACTGTGTTTTAATCATCTATATTATATATAGACTGTGTTTTAACCATCATAGAGACTGTGTTTTAACAATCTATATTATATAGAGACTGTGTTTTAACCGTCAATATTATATAGAGACTGTGTTTTAACCATCTATATTATATAGAGACTGTGTTTTAACCATCATAGAGACTGTGTTTTAACCATCTATATTATTTAGAGACTGTGTTTTAATCATCTATATTATATAGAGACTGTGTTTTAACCACCTATATTATATAGAGACTGTGTTTTAACCATCATAGAGGCTGTGTTTTAACCATCATAGAGACTGTGTTTTAACCATCTATATTATAGAGAGACTGTGTATTAACCATCTATATTATATAGAGACTGTGTTTTAACCATCTATATTATATAGAGCCTGTGTTTTAACCATCATAGAGACTGTGTTTTTACCATCTATATTATATAGAGACTGTGTTTTAATCATCTATATTATATAGAGACTGTGTTTTAACCATCTATATTATATAGAGACTGTGTTTTAACCATCTATATTATATAGAGACGGTGTTTTAACCATCTATATTATATAGAGATTGTGTTTAATCATCTATATTATATAGAGACTGTGTTTTAATCATCTATATTATATAGAGACTGTGTTTTAACCATCTATATTATATAGAGACTGTGTTTTAACCATCATAGAGACTGTGTTTTAATCATCTATATTATATAGAGACCGTTTTTTAACCATCTATATTATATAGAGACTGTGTTTTAACCATCATAGAGACTGTGTTTTAACAATCTATATTATATAGAGACTGTGTTTTAACCATCAATATTATATAGAGACTGTGTTTTAATCATCTATATTATATAGAGACTGTGTTTTAACCATCTATATTATATAGAGACTGTGTTTTAACCATCTATATTATATAGAGACTGTGTTTTAACCATCTATATTATATTAGAGACTGTGTTTTAACCATCATAGAGACTGTGTTTTAACCATCATAGAGACTGTGTTTGAACCATCATAGAGACTGTGTTTTAATCATCTATATTATATAGAGACTGTGTTTTAACCATCTATATTATATAGAGACTGTGTTTAACCATCTATATTATATAGAGACTGTGTTTAACCATCTATATTATATAGAGACTGTGTTTTAACCATCTATATTATATAGAGACTGTGTTTTAACCATCTATATTATATAGAGACTGTGTTTTAACCATCTATATTATATAGAGACTGTGTTTTAATCATCTATATTATATAGAGACTGTGTTTTAACCATCTATATTATATAGAGACTGTGTTTTAACCATCATAGAGACTGTGTTTTAACCATCTATATTATTTAGAGACTGTGTTTTAACCATCATAGAGACTGTGTTTTAACCATCATAGAGACTGTGTTTTAACCATCATGGAGACTGTGTTTTAACCATCTATATTATATAGAGACTGTGTTTTAACCACCTATATTATATAGAGACTGTGTTTTAACCATCATAGAGGCTGTGTTTTAACCATCATAGAGACTGTGTTTTAACCATCTATATTATAGAGAGACTGTGTATTAACCATCTATATTATATAGAGACTGTGTTTTAACCATCTATATTATATAGAGCCTGTGTTTTAACCATCATAGAGACTGTGTTTTTACCATCTATATTATATAGAGACTGTGTTTTAATCATCTATATTATATAGAGACTGTGTTTTAACCATCTATATTATATAGAGACTGTGTTTTAACCATCTATATTATATAGAGACGGTGTTTTAACCATCTATATTATATAGAGATTGTGTTTAATCATCTATATTATATAGAGACTGTGTTTTAATCATCTATATTATATAGAGACTGTGTTTTAACCATCTATATTATATAGAGACTGTGTTTTAACCATCATAGAGACTGTGTTTTAATCATCTATATTATATAGAGACCGTTTTTTAACCATCTATATTATATAGAGACTGTGTTTTAACCATCATAGAGACTGTGTTTTAACAATCTATATTATATAGAGACTGTGTTTTAACCATCAATATTATATAGAGACTGTGTTTTAATCATCTATATTATATAGAGACTGTGTTTTAACCATCTATATTATATAGAGACTGTGTTTTAACCATCTATATTATATAGAGACTGTGTTTTAACCATCTATATTATATTAGAGACTGTGTTTTAACCATCATAGAGACTGTGTTTTAACCATCATAGAGACTGTGTTTGAACCATCATAGAGACTGTGTTTTAATCATCTATATTATATAGAGACTGTGTTTTAACCATCTATATTATATAGAGTCTGTGTTTAACCATCTATATTATATAGAGACTGTGTTTAACCATCTATATTATATAGAGACTGTGTTTTAACCATCTATATTATATAGAGACTGTGTTTTAACCATCTATATTATATAGAGACTGTGTTTTAACCATCTATATTATATAGAGACTGTGTTTTAATCATCTATATTATATAGAGACTGTGTTTTAACCATCATAGAGACTGTGGTTTAACCATCTATATTATATAGAGACTGTGTTTTAACCATCTATATTATATAGAGACTGTGTTTTAACCATCTATATTATATAGAGACTGTGTTTTAACCATCATAGAGACTGTGTTTTAACCATCTATATTATATAGAGACTGTGTTTTAATCATCTCTATTATATAGAGACTGTGTTTTAACCATCTATATTATATAGAGACTGTGTTTTAACCATCTATATTATATAGAGACTGTGTTTTAACCATCATAGAGACTGTGTTTTAACCATCTATATTATATAGAGACTGTGTTTTAACCATCTATATTATTTAGAGACTGTGTTTTAACCATCATAGAGACTGTGTTTTAACCATCATAGAGACTGTGTTTTAACCATCATGGAGACTGTGTTTTAACCATCTATATTATATAGAGACTGTGTTTTAACCCCCTATATTATATAGAGACTGTGTTTTAACCATCATAGAGACTGTGTTTTAACCATCATAGAGACTGTGTTTTAACCATCTATATTATAGATAGACTGTGTATTAACCATCTATATTATATAGAGACTGTGTTTTAACCATCTATATTATATAGAGACTGTGTTTTAACCATCATAGAGACTGTGTTTTTACCATCTATATTATATAGAGACTGTGTTTTAATCATCTATATTATATAGAGACTGTGTTTTAACCATCTATATTATATAGAGACTGTGTTTTAACCATCTATATTATATAGTGACGGTGTTTTAACCATCTATATTATATAGAGATTGTGTTTAATCATCTATATTATATAGAGACTGTGTTTTAATCATCTATATTATATAGAGACGGTGTTTTAACCATCTATATTATATAGAGACTGTGTTTTAACCATCTATATTATATAGAGATTGTGTTTAATCATCTATATTATATAGAGACTGTGTTTTAATCATCTATATTATATATAGACTGTGTTTTAACCATCATAGAGACTGTGTTTTAACAATCTATATTATATAGAGACTGTGTTTTAACCATCAATATTATATAGAGACTGTGTTTTAACCATCTATATTATATAGAGACTGTGTTTTAACCATCATAGAGACTGTGTTTTAATCATCTATATTATATAGAGACTGTTTTTTAACCATCTATATTATATAGAGACTGTGTTTTAACCATCATAGAGACTGTGTTTTAACAATCTATATTATATAGAGACTGTGTTTTAACCATCAATATTATATAGAGACTGTGTTTTAACCATCTATATTATATAGAGACTGTGTTTTAACCATCTATATTATATAGAGACTGTGTTTTAACCATCTATATTATATTAGAGACTGTGTTTTAACCATCATAGAGACTGTGTTTTAACCATCATAGAGACTGTGTTTGAACCATCATAGAGACTGTGTTTTAATCATCTATATTATATAGAGACTGTGTTTTAACCATCTATATTATATAGAGACTGTGTTTAACCATCTATATTATATAGAGACTGTGTTTAACCATCTATATTATATAGAGACTGTGTTTTAACCATCTATATTATATAGAGACTGTGTTTTAACCATCTATATTATATAGAGACTGTGTTTTAACCATCTATATTATATAGAGACTGTGTTTTAATCATCTATATTATATAGAGACTGTGTTTTAACCATCATAGAGACTGTGGTTTAACCATCTATATTATATAGAGACTGTGTTTTAACCATCTATATTATATAGAGACTGTGTTTTAACCATCTATATTATATAGAGACTGTGTTTTAACCATCATAGAGACTGTGTTTTAACCATCTATATTATATAGAGACTGTGTTTTAATCATCTCTATTATATAGAGACTGTGTTTTAACCATCTATATTATATAGAGACTGTGTTTTAACCATCTATATTATATAGAGACTGTGTTTTAACCATCATAGAGACTGTGTTTTAACCATCTATATTATATAGAGACTGTGTTTTAACCATCTATATTATTTAGAGACTGTGTTTTAACCATCATAGAGACTGTGTTTTAACCATCATGGAGACTGTGTTTTAACCATCTATATTATATAGAGACTGTGTTTTAACCACCTATATTATATAGAGACTGTGTTTTAACCATCATAGAGACTGTGTTTTAACCATCATAGAGACTGTGTTTTAACCATCTATATTATATAGAGACTGTGTTTTAACCATCTATATTATATAGAGACTGTGTTTTAACCATCTATATTATATTAGAGACTGTGTTTTAACCATCATAGAGACTGTGTTTTAACCATCATAGAGACTGTGTTTGAACCATCATAGAGACTGTGTTTTAATCATCTATATTATATAGAGACTGTGTTTTAACCATCTATATTATATAGAGACTGTGTTTAACCATCTATATTATATAGAGACTGTGTTTAACCATCTATATTATATAGAGACTGTGTTTTAACCATCTATATTATATAGAGACTGTGTTTTAACCATCTATATTATATAGAGACTGTGTTTTAACCATCTATATTATATAGAGACTGTGTTTTAATCATCTATATTATATAGAGACTGTGTTTTAACCATCTATATTATATAGAGACTGTGTTTTAACCATCATAGAGACTGTGTTTTAACCATCTATATTATTTAGAGACTGTGTTTTAACCATCATAGAGACTGTGTTTTAACCATCATAGAGACTGTGTTTTAACCATCATGGAGACTGTGTTTTAACCATCTATATTATATAGAGACTGTGTTTTAACCACCTATATTATATAGAGACTGTGTTTTAACCATCATAGAGGCTGTGTTTTAACCATCATAGAGACTGTGTTTTAACCATCTATATTATAGAGAGACTGTGTATTAACCATCTATATTATATAGAGACTGTGTTTTAACCATCTATATTATATAGAGCCTGTGTTTTAACCATCATAGAGACTGTGTTTTTACCATCTATATTATATAGAGACTGTGTTTTAATCATCTATATTATATAGAGACTGTGTTTTAACCATCTATATTATATAGAGACTGTGTTTTAACCATCTATATTATATAGAGACGGTGTTTTAACCATCTATATTATATAGAGATTGTGTTTAATCATCTATATTATATAGAGACTGTGTTTTAATCATCTATATTATATAGAGACTGTGTTTTAACCATCTATATTATATAGAGACTGTGTTTTAACCATCATAGAGACTGTGTTTTAATCATCTATATTATATAGAGACCGTTTTTTAACCATCTATATTATATAGAGACTGTGTTTTAACCATCATAGAGACTGTGTTTTAACAATCTATATTATATAGAGACTGTGTTTTAACCATCAATATTATATAGAGACTGTGTTTTAATCATCTATATTATATAGAGACTGTGTTTTAACCATCTATATTATATAGAGACTGTGTTTTAACCATCTATATTATATAGAGACTGTGTTTTAACCATCTATATTATATTAGAGACTGTGTTTTAACCATCATAGAGACTGTGTTTTAACCATCATAGAGACTGTGTTTGAACCATCATAGAGACTGTGTTTTAATCATCTATATTATATAGAGACTGTGTTTTAACCATCTATATTATATAGAGTCTGTGTTTAACCATCTATATTATATAGAGACTGTGTTTAACCATCTATATTATATAGAGACTGTGTTTTAACCATCTATATTATATAGAGACTGTGTTTTAACCATCTATATTATATAGAGACTGTGTTTTAACCATCTATATTATATAGAGACTGTGTTTTAATCATCTATATTATATAGAGACTGTGTTTTAACCATCATAGAGACTGTGGTTTAACCATCTATATTATATAGAGACTGTGTTTTAACCATCTATATTATATAGAGACTGTGTTTTAACCATCTATATTATATAGAGACTGTGTTTTAACCATCATAGAGACTGTGTTTTAACCATCTATATTATATAGAGACTGTGTTTTAATCATCTCTATTATATAGAGACTGTGTTTTAACCATCTATATTATATAGAGACTGTGTTTTAACCATCTATATTATATAGAGACTGTGTTTTAACCATCATAGAGACTGTGTTTTAACCATCTATATTATATAGAGACTGTGTTTTAACCATCTATATTATTTAGAGACTGTGTTTTAACCATCATAGAGACTGTGTTTTAACCATCATAGAGACTGTGTTTTAACCATCATGGAGACTGTGTTTTAACCATCTATATTATATAGAGACTGTGTTTTAACCCCCTATATTATATAGAGACTGTGTTTTAACCATCATAGAGACTGTGTTTTAACCATCATAGAGACTGTGTTTTAACCATCTATATTATAGATAGACTGTGTATTAACCATCTATATTATATAGAGACTGTGTTTTAACCATCTATATTATATAGAGACTGTGTTTTAACCATCATAGAGACTGTGTTTTTACCATCTATATTATATAGAGACTGTGTTTTAATCATCTATATTATATAGAGACTGTGTTTTAACCATCTATATTATATAGAGACTGTGTTTTAACCATCTATATTATATAGTGACGGTGTTTTAACCATCTATATTATATAGAGATTGTGTTTAATCATCTATATTATATAGAGACTGTGTTTTAATCATCTATATTATATAGAGACGGTGTTTTAACCATCTATATTATATAGAGACTGTGTTTTAACCATCTATATTATATAGAGATTGTGTTTAATCATCTATATTATATAGAGACTGTGTTTTAATCATCTATATTATATATAGACTGTGTTTTAACCATCATAGAGACTGTGTTTTAACAATCTATATTATATAGAGACTGTGTTTTAACCATCAATATTATATAGAGACTGTGTTTTAACCATCTATATTATATAGAGACTGTGTTTTAACCATCATAGAGACTGTGTTTTAATCATCTATATTATATAGAGACTGTTTTTTAACCATCTATATTATATAGAGACTGTGTTTTAACCATCATAGAGACTGTGTTTTAACAATCTATATTATATAGAGACTGTGTTTTAACCATCAATATTATATAGAGACTGTGTTTTAACCATCTATATTATATAGAGACTGTGTTTTAACCATCTATATTATATAGAGACTGTGTTTTAACCATCTATATTATATTAGAGACTGTGTTTTAACCATCATAGAGACTGTGTTTTAACCATCATAGAGACTGTGTTTGAACCATCATAGAGACTGTGTTTTAATCATCTATATTATATAGAGACTGTGTTTTAACCATCTATATTATATAGAGACTGTGTTTAACCATCTATATTATATAGAGACTGTGTTTAACCATCTATATTATATAGAGACTGTGTTTTAACCATCTATATTATATAGAGACTGTGTTTTAACCATCTATATTATATAGAGACTGTGTTTTAACCATCTATATTATATAGAGACTGTGTTTTAATCATCTATATTATATAGAGACTGTGTTTTAACCATCATAGAGACTGTGGTTTAACCATCTATATTATATAGAGACTGTGTTTTAACCATCTATATTATATAGAGACTGTGTTTTAACCATCTATATTATATAGAGACTGTGTTTTAACCATCATAGAGACTGTGTTTTAACCATCTATATTATATAGAGACTGTGTTTTAATCATCTCTATTATATAGAGACTGTGTTTTAACCATCTATATTATATAGAGACTGTGTTTTAACCATCTATATTATATAGAGACTGTGTTTTAACCATCATAGAGACTGTGTTTTAACCATCTATATTATATAGAGACTGTGTTTTAACCATCTATATTATTTAGAGACTGTGTTTTAACCATCATAGAGACTGTGTTTTAACCATCATGGAGACTGTGTTTTAACCATCTATATTATATAGAGACTGTGTTTTAACCACCTATATTATATAGAGACTGTGTTTTAACCATCATAGAGACTGTGTTTTAACCATCATAGAGACTGTGTTTTAACCATCTATATTATAGAGAGACTGTGTATTAACCATCTATATTATATAGAGACTGTGTTTTAACCATCTATATTATATAGAGACTGTGTTTTAACCATCATAGAGACTGTGTTTTTACCATCTATATTACATAGAGACTGTGTTTTAATCATCTATATTATATAGAGACTGTGTTTTAACCATCTATATTATATAGAGACTGTGTTTTAACCATCTATATTATATAGAGACTGTGTTTTAACCATCATAGAGACTGTGTTTTAACCATCTATATTATTTAGAGACTGTGTTTTAACCATCATAGAGACTGTGTTTTAACCATCATAGAGACTGTGTTTTAACCATCATGGAGACTGTGTTTTAACCATCTATATTATATAGAGACTGTGTTTTAACCACCTATATTATATAGAGACTGTGTTTTAACCATCTATATTATATAGAGCCTGTGTTTTAACCATCATAGAGACTGTGTTTTTACCATCTATATTATATAGAGACTGTGTTTTAATCATCTATATTATATATAGACTGTGTTTTAACCATCATAGAGACTGTGTTTTAACAATCTATATTATATAGAGACTGTGTTTTAACCATCAATATTATATAGAGACTGTGTTTTAACCATCTATATTATATAGAGACTGTGTTTTAACCATCATAGAGACTGTGTTTTAATCATCTATATTATATAGAGACTGTGTTTTAATCATCTATATTATATATAGACTGTGTTTTAACCATCATAGAGACTGTGTTTTAACAATCTATATTATATAGAGACTGTGTTTTAACCATCAATATTATATAGAGACTGTGTTTTAACCATCTATATTATATAGAGACTGTGTTTTAACCATCATAGAGACTGTGTTTTAACCATCATGGAGACTGTGTTTTAACCATCTATATTATATAGAGACTGTGTTTTAACCACCTATATTATATAGAGACTGTGTTTTAACCATCATAGAGACTGTGTTTTAACCATCATAGAGACTGTGTTTTAACCATCTATATTATAGAGAGACTGTGTATTAACCATCTATATTATATAGAGACTGTGTTTTAACCATCTATATTATATAGAGACTGTGTTTTAACCATCATAGAGACTGTGTTTTTACCATCTATATTACATAGAGACTGTGTTTTAATCATCTATATTATATAGAGACTGTGTTTTAACCATCTATATTATATAGAGACTGTGTTTTAACCATCTATATTATATAGAGACTGTGTTTTAACCATCATAGAGACTGTGTTTTAACCATCTATATTATTTAGAGACTGTGTTTTAACCATCATAGAGACTGTGTTTTAACCATCATAGAGACTGTGTTTTAACCATCATGGAGACTGTGTTTTAACCATCTATATTATATAGAGACTGTGTTTTAACCACCTATATTATATAGAGACTGTGTTTTAACCATCTATATTATATAGAGCCTGTGTTTTAACCATCATAGAGACTGTGTTTTTACCATCTATATTATATAGAGACTGTGTTTTAATCATCTATATTATATATAGACTGTGTTTTAACCATCATAGAGACTGTGTTTTAACAATCTATATTATATAGAGACTGTGTTTTAACCATCAATATTATATAGAGACTGTGTTTTAACCATCTATATTATATAGAGACTGTGTTTTAACCATCATAGAGACTGTGTTTTAATCATCTATATTATATAGAGACTGTGTTTTAATCATCTATATTATATATAGACTGTGTTTTAACCATCATAGAGACTGTGTTTTAACAATCTATATTATATAGAGACTGTGTTTTAACCATCAATATTATATAGAGACTGTGTTTTAACCATCTATATTATATAGAGACTGTGTTTTAACCATCATAGAGACTGTGTTTTAACCATCATGGAGACTGTGTTTTAACCATCTATATTATATAGAGACTGTGTTTTAACCACCTATATTATATAGAGACTGTGTTTTAACCATCATAGAGACTGTGTTTTAACCATCATAGAGACTGTGTTTTAACCATCTATATTATAGAGAGACTGTGTATTAACCATCTATATTATATAGAGACTGTGTTTTAACCATCTATATTATATAGAGACTGTGTTTTAACCATCATAGAGACTGTGTTTTTACCATCTATATTACATAGAGACTGTGTTTTAATCATCTATATTATATAGAGACTGTGTTTTAACCATCTATATTATATAGAGACTGTGTTTTAACCATCTATATTATATAGAGACTGTGTTTTAACCATCATAGAGACTGTGTTTTAACCATCTATATTATTTAGAGACTGTGTTTTAACCATCATAGAGACTGTGTTTTAACCATCATAGAGACTGTGTTTTAACCATCATGGAGACTGTGTTTTAACCATCTATATTATATAGAGACTGTGTTTTAACCACCTATATTATATAGAGACTGTGTTTTAACCATCATAGAGGCTGTGTTTTAACCATCATAGAGACTGTGTTTTAACCATCTATATTATAGAGAGACTGTGTATTAACCATCTATATTATATAGAGACTGTGTTTTAACCATCTATATTATATAGAGCCTGTGTTTTAACCATCATAGAGACTGTGTTTTTACCATCTATATTATATAGAGACTGTGTTTTAATCATCTATATTATATATAGACTGTGTTTTAACCATCATAGAGACTGTGTTTTAACAATCTATATTATATAGAGACTGTGTTTTAACCATCAATATTATATAGAGACTGTGTTTTAACCATCTATATTATATAGAGACTGTGTTTTAACCATCATAGAGACTGTGTTTTAATCATCTATATTATATAGAGACTGTGTTTTAATCATCTATATTATATATAGACTGTGTTTTAACCATCATAGAGACTGTGTTTTAACAATCTATATTATATAGAGACTGTGTTTTAACCATCAATATTATATAGAGACTGTGTTTTAACCATCTATATTATATAGAGACTGTGTTTTAACCATCATAGAGACTGTGTTTTAATCATCTATATTATATAGAGACTGTTTTTTAACCATCTATATTATATAGAGACTGTGTTTTAACCATCATAGAGACTGTGTTTTAACAATCTATATTATATAGAGACTGTGTTTTAACCATCAATATTATATAGAGACTGTGTTTTAACCATCTATATTATATAGAGACTGTGTTTTAACCATCTATATTATATTAGAGACTGTGTTTTAACCATCATAGAGACTGTGTTTTAACCATCATAGAGACTGTGTTTGAACCATCATAGAGACTGTGTTTTAATCATCTATATTATATAGAGACTGTGTTTTAACCATCTATATTATATAGAGACTGTGTTTAACCATCTATATTATATAGAGACTGTGTTTAACCATCTATATTATATAGAGACTGTGTTTTAACCATCTATATTATATAGAGACTGTGTTTTAACCATCTATATTATATAGAGACTGTGTTTTAACCATCTATATTATATAGAGACTGTGTTTTAATCATCTATATTATATAGAGACTGTGTTTTAACCATCATAGAGACTGTGGTTTAACCATCTATATTATATAGAGACTGTGTTTTAACCATCTATATTATATAGAGACTGTGTTTTAACCATCTATATTATATAGAGACTGTGTTTTAACCATCATAGAGACTGTGTTTTAACCATCTATATTATATAGAGACTGTGTTTTAATCATCTCTATTATATAGAGACTGTGTTTTAACCATCTATATTATATAGAGACTGTGTTTTAACCATCTATATTATATAGAGACTGTGTTTTAACCATCATAGAGACTGTGTTTTAACCATCTATATTATATAGAGACTGTGTTTTAACCATCTATATTATTTAGAGACTGTGTTTTAACCATCATAGAGACTGTGTTTTAACCATCATAGAGACTGTGTTTTAACCATCTATATTATATAGAGACTGTGTTTTAACCATCTATATTATATAGAGACTGTGTTTTAATCATCTATATTATATAGAGACTGTGTTTTAACCATCATAGAGACTGTGGTTTAACCATCTATATTATATAGAGACTGTGTTTTAACCATCTATATTATATAGAGACTGTGTTTTAACCATCTATATTATATAGAGACTGTGTTTTAACCATCATAGAGACTGTGTTTTAACCATCTATATTATATAGAGACTGTGTTTTAATCATCTCTATTATATAGAGACTGTGTTTTAACCATCTATATTATATAGAGACTGTGTTTTAACCATCTATATTATATAGAGACTGTGTTTTAACCATCATAGAGACTGTGTTTTAACCATCTATATTATATAGAGACTGTGTTTTAACCATCTATATTATTTAGAGACTGTGTTTTAACCATCATAGAGACTGTGTTTTAACCATCATGGAGACTGTGTTTTAACCATCTATATTATATAGAGACTGTGTTTTAACCACCTATATTATATAGAGACAGTGTTTTAACCATCATAGAGACTGTGTTTTAACCATCATAGAGACTGTGTTTTAACCATCTATATTATAGAGAGACTGTGTATTAACCATCTATATTATATAGAGACTGTGTTTTAACCATCTATATTATATAGAGACTGTGTTTTAACCATCATAGAGACTGTGTTTTTACCATCTATATTACATAGAGACTGTGTTTTAATCATCTATATTATATAGAGACTGTGTTTTAACCATCTATATTATATAGAGACTGTGTTTTAACCATCTATATTATATAGAGACTGTGTTTTAACCATCATAGAGACTGTGTTTTAACCATCTATATTATTTAGAGACTGTGTTTTAACCATCATAGAGACTGTGTTTTAACCATCATAGAGACTGTGTTTTAACCATCATGGAGACTGTGTTTTAACCATCTATATTATATAGAGACTGTGTTTTAACCACCTATATTATATAGAGACTGTGTTTTAACCATCATAGAGGCTGTGTTTTAACCATCATAGAGACTGTGTTTTAACCATCTATATTATAGAGAGACTGTGTATTAACCATCTATATTATATAGAGACTGTGTTTTAACCATCTATATTATATAGAGCCTGTGTTTTAACCATCATAGAGACTGTGTTTTTACCATCTATATTATATAGAGACTGTGTTTTAATCATCTATATTATATATAGACTGTGTTTTAACCATCATAGAGACTGTGTTTTAACAATCTATATTATATAGAGACTGTGTTTTAACCATCAATATTATATAGAGACTGTGTTTTAACCATCTATATTATATAGAGACTGTGTTTTAACCATCATAGAGACTGTGTTTTAATCATCTATATTATATAGAGACTGTGTTTTAATCATCTATATTATCTATAGACTGTGTTTTAACCATCATAGAGACTGTGTTTTAACAATCTATATTATATAGAGACTGTGTTTTAACCATCAATATTATATAGAGACTGTGTTTTAACCATCTATATTATATAGAGACTGTGTTTTAACCATCATAGAGACTGTGTTTTAATCATCTATATTATATAGAGACTGTTTTTTAACCATCTATATTATATAGAGACTGTGTTTTAACCATCATAGAGACTGTGTTTTAACAATCTATATTATATAGAGACTGTGTTTTAACCATCAATATTATATAGAGACTGTGTTTTAACCATCTATATTATATAGAGACTGTGTTTTAACCATCTATATTATATAGAGACTGTGTTTTAACCATCTATATTATATTAGAGACTGTGTTTTAACCATCATAGAGACTGTGTTTTAACCATCATAGAGACTGTGTTTGAACCATCATAGAGACTGTGTTTTAATCATCTATATTATATAGAGACTGTGTTTTAACCATCTATATTATATAGAGACTGTGTTTAACCATCTATATTATATAGAGACTGTGTTTAACCATCTATATTATATAGAGACTGTGTTTTAACCATCTATATTATATAGAGACTGTGTTTTAACCATCTATATTATATAGAGACTGTGTTTTAACCATCTATATTATATAGAGACTGTGTTTTAATCATCTATATTATATAGAGACTGTGTTTTAACCATCATAGAGACTGTGGTTTAACCATCTATATTATATAGAGACTGTGTTTTAACCATCTATATTATATAGAGACTGTGTTTTAACCATCTATATTATATAGAGACTGTGTTTTAACCATCATAGAGACTGTGTTTTAACCATCTATATTATATAGAGACTGTGTTTTAATCATCTCTATTATATAGAGACTGTGTTTTAACCATCTATATTATATAGAGACTGTGTTTTAACCATCTATATTATATAGAGACTGTGTTTTAACCATCATAGAGACTGTGTTTTAACCATCTATATTATATAGAGACTGTGTTTTAACCATCTATATTATTTAGAGACTGTGTTTTAACCATCATAGAGACTGTGTTTTAACCATCATGGAGACTGTGTTTTAACCATCTATATTATATAGAGACTGTGTTTTAACCACCTATATTATATAGAGACTGTGTTTTAACCATCATAGAGACTGTGTTTTAACCATCATAGAGACTGTGTTTTAACCATCTATATTATAGAGAGACTGTGTATTAACCATCTATATTATATAGAGACTGTGTTTTAACCATCTATATTATATAGAGACTGTGTTTTAACCATCATAGAGACTGTGTTTTTACCATCTATATTACATAGAGACTGTGTTTTAATCATCTATATTATATAGAGACTGTGTTTTAACCATCTATATTATATAGAGACTGTGTTTTAACCATCTATATTATATAGAGACTGTGTTTTAACCATCATAGAGACTGTGTTTTAACCATCTATATTATTTAGAGACTGTGTTTTAACCATCATAGAGACTGTGTTTTAACCATCATAGAGACTGTGTTTTAACCATCATGGAGACTGTGTTTTAACCATCTATATTATATAGAGACTGTGTTTTAACCACCTATATTATATAGAGACTGTGTTTTAACCATCATAGAGGCTGTGTTTTAACCATCATAGAGACTGTGTTTTAACCATCTATATTATAGAGAGACTGTGTATTAACCATCTATATTATATAGAGACTGTGTTTTAACCATCTATATTATATAGAGCCTGTGTTTTAACCATCATAGAGACTGTGTTTTTACCATCTATATTATATAGAGACTGTGTTTTAATCATCTATATTATATATAGACTGTGTTTTAACCATCATAGAGACTGTGTTTTAACAATCTATATTATATAGAGACTGTGTTTTAACCATCAATATTATATAGAGACTGTGTTTTAACCATCTATATTATATAGAGACTGTGTTTTAACCATCATAGAGACTGTGTTTTAATCATCTATATTATATAGAGACTGTTTTTTAACCATCTATATTATATAGAGACTGTGTTTTAACCATCATAGAGACTGTGTTTTAACAATCTATATTATATAGAGACTGTGTTTTAACCATCAATATTATATAGAGACTGTGTTTTAACCATCTATATTATATAGAGACTGTGTTTTAACCATCTATATTATATAGAGACTGTGTTTTAACCATCTATATTATATTAGAGACTGTGTTTTAACCATCATAGAGACTGTGTTTTAACCATCATAGAGACTGTGTTTGAACCATCATAGAGACTGTGTTTTAATCATCTATATTATATAGAGACTGTGTTTTAACCATCTATATTATATAGAGACTGTGTTTAACCATCTATATTATATAGAGACTGTGTTTAACCATCTATATTATATAGAGACTGTGTTTTAACCATCTATATTATATAGAGACTGTGTTTTAACCATCTATATTATATAGAGACTGTGTTTTAACCATCTATATTATATAGAGACTGTGTTTTAATCATCTATATTATATAGAGACTGTGTTTTAACCATCATAGAGACTGTGGTTTAACCATCTATATTATATAGAGACTGTGTTTTAACCATCTATATTATATAGAGACTGTGTTTTAACCATCTATATTATATAGAGACTGTGTTTTAACCATCATAGAGACTGTGTTTTAACCATCTATATTATATAGAGACTGTGTTTTAATCATCTCTATTATATAGAGACTGTGTTTTAACCATCTATATTATATAGAGACTGTGTTTTAACCATCTATATTATATAGAGACTGTGTTTTAACCATCATAGAGACTGTGTTTTAACCATCTATATTATATAGAGACTGTGTTTTAACCATCTATATTATTTAGAGACTGTGTTTTAACCATCATAGAGACTGTGTTTTAACCATCATGGAGACTGTGTTTTAACCATCTATATTATATAGAGACTGTGTTTTAACCACCTATATTATATAGAGACTGTGTTTTAACCATCATAGAGACTGTGTTTTAACCATCATAGAGACTGTGTTTTAACCATCTATATTATAGAGAGACTGTGTATTAACCATCTATATTATATAGAGACTGTGTTTTAACCATCTATATTATATAGAGACTGTGTTTTAACCATCATAGAGACTGTGTTTTTACCATCTATATTACATAGAGACTGTGTTTTAATCATCTATATTATATAGAGACTGTGTTTTAACCATCTATATTATATAGAGACTGTGTTTTAACCATCTATATTATATAGAGACTGTGTTTTAACCATCATAGAGACTGTGTTTTAACCATCTATATTATTTAGAGACTGTGTTTTAACCATCATAGAGACTGTGTTTTAACCATCATAGAGACTGTGTTTTAACCATCATGGAGACTGTGTTTTAACCATCTATATTATATAGAGACTGTGTTTTAACCACCTATATTATATAGAGACTGTGTTTTAACCATCATAGAGGCTGTGTTTTAACCATCATAGAGACTGTGTTTTAACCATCTATATTATAGAGAGACTGTGTATTAACCATCTATATTATATAGAGACTGTGTTTTAACCATCTATATTATTTAGAGCCTGTGTTTTAACCATCATAGAGACTGTGTTTTTACCATCTATATTATATAGAGACTGTGTTTTAATCATCTATATTATATAGAGACTGTGTTTTAACCATCTATATTATATAGAGACTGTGTTTTAACCATCTATATTATATAGAGACGGTGTTTTAACCATCTATATTATATAGAGATTGTGTTTAATCATCTATATTATATAGAGACTGTGTTTTAATCATCTATATTATATAGAGACTGTGTTTTAACCATCTATATTATATAGAGACTGTGTTTTAACCATCATAGAGACTGTGTTTTAATCATCTATATTATATAGAGACCGTTTTTTAACCATCTATATTATATAGAGACTGTGTTTTAACCATCATAGAGACTGTGTTTTAACAATCTATATTATATAGAGACTGTGTTTTAACCATCAATATTATATAGAGACTGTGTTTTAATCATCTATATTATATAGAGACTGTGTTTTAACCATCTATATTATATAGAGACTGTGTTTTAACCATCTATATTATATAGAGACTGTGTTTTAACCATCTATATTATATTAGAGACTGTGTTTTAACCATCATAGAGACTGTGTTTTAACCATCATAGAGACTGTGTTTGAACCATCATAGAGACTGTGTTTTAATCATCTATATTATATAGAGACTGTGTTTTAACCATCTATATTATATAGAGACTGTGTTTAACCATCTATATTATATAGAGACTGTGTTTAACCATCTATATTATATAGAGACTGTGTTTTAACCATCTATATTATATAGAGACTGTGTTTTAACCATCTATATTATATAGAGACTGTGTTTTAACCATCTATATTATATAGAGACTGTGATTTAATCATCTATATTATATAGAGACTGTGTTTTAACCATCATAGAGACTGTGGTTTAACCATCTATATTATATATAGACTGTGTTTTAACCATCTATATTATATAGAGACTGTGTTTTAACCATCTATATTATATAGAGACTGTGTTTTAACCATCATAGAGACTGTGTTTTAACCATCTATATTATATAGAGACTGTGTTTTAATCATCTCTATTATATAGAGACTGTGTTTTAACCATCTATATTATATAGAGACTGTGTTTTAACCATCATAGAGACTGTGTTTTTACCATCTATATTACATAGAGACTGTGTTTTAATCATCTATATTATATAGAGACTGTGTTTTAACCATCTATATTATATAGAGACTGTGTTTTAACCATCTATATTATATAGAGACTGTGTTTTAACCATCATAGAGACTGTGTTTTAACCATCTATATTATTTAGAGACTGTGTTTTAACCATCATAGAGACTGTGTTTTAACCATCATAGAGACTGTGTTTTAACCATCATGGAGACTGTGTTTTAACCATCTATATTATATAGAGACTGTGTTTTAACCACCTATATTATATAGAGACTGTGTTTTAACCATCATAGAGGCTGTGTTTTAACCATCATAGAGACTGTGTTTTAACCATCTATATTATAGAGAGACTGTGTATTAACCATCTATATTATATAGAGACTGTGTTTTAACCATCTATATTATTTAGAGCCTGTGTTTTAACCATCATAGAGACTGTGTTTTTACCATCTATATTATATAGAGACTGTGTTTTAATCATCTATATTATATAGAGACTGTGTTTTAACCATCTATATTATATAGAGACTGTGTTTTAACCATCTATATTATATAGAGACGGTGTTTTAACCATCTATATTATATAGAGATTGTGTTTAATCATCTATATTATATAGAGACTGTGTTTTAATCATCTATATTATATAGAGACTGTGTTTTAACCATCTATATTATATAGAGACTGTGTTTTAACCATCATAGAGACTGTGTTTTAATCATCTATATTATATAGAGACCGTTTTTTAACCATCTATATTATATAGAGACTGTGTTTTAACCATCATAGAGACTGTGTTTTAACAATCTATATTATATAGAGACTGTGTTTTAACCATCAATATTATATAGAGACTGTGTTTTAATCATCTATATTATATAGAGACTGTGTTTTAACCATCTATATTATATAGAGACTGTGTTTTAACCATCTATATTATATAGAGACTGTGTTTTAACCATCTATATTATATTAGAGACTGTGTTTTAACCATCATAGAGACTGTGTTTTAACCATCATAGAGACTGTGTTTGAACCATCATAGAGACTGTGTTTTAATCATCTATATTATATAGAGACTGTGTTTTAACCATCTATATTATATAGAGACTGTGTTTAACCATCTATATTATATAGAGACTGTGTTTAACCATCTATATTATATAGAGACTGTGTTTTAACCATCTATATTATATAGAGACTGTGTTTTAACCATCTATATTATATAGAGACTGTGTTTTAACCATCTATATTATATAGAGACTGTGATTTAATCATCTATATTATATAGAGACTGTGTTTTAACCATCATAGAGACTGTGGTTTAACCATCTATATTATATATAGACTGTGTTTTAACCATCTATATTATATAGAGACTGTGTTTTAACCATCTATATTATATAGAGACTGTGTTTTAACCATCATAGAGACTGTGTTTTAACCATCTATATTATATAGAGACTGTGTTTTAATCATCTCTATTATATAGAGACTGTGTTTTAACCATCTATATTATATAGAGACTGTGTTTTAACCATCTATATTATATAGAGACTGTGTTTTAACCATCATAGAGACTGTGTTTTAACCATCTATATTATATAGAGACTGTGTTTTAACCATCTATATTATTTAGAGACTGTGTTTTAACCATCATAGAGACTGTGTTTTAACCATCATAGAGACTGTGTTTTAACCATCTATATTATATAGAGACTGTGTTTTAACCATCATAGAGACTGTGTTTTAATCATCTATATTATATAGAGACCGTTTTTTAACCATCTATATTATATAGAGACTGTGTTTTAACCATCATAGAGACTGTGTTTTAACAATCTATATTATATAGAGACTGTGTTTTAACCATCAATATTATATAGAGACTGTGTTTTAATCATCTATATTATATAGAGACTGTGTTTTAACCATCTATATTATATAGAGACTGTGTTTTAACCATCTATATTATATAGAGACTGTGTTTTAACCATCTATAATATATTAGAGACTGTGTTTTAACCATCATAGAGACTGTGTTTTAACCATCATAGAGACTGTGTTTGAACCATCATAGAGACTGTGTTTTAATCATCTATATTATATAGAGACTGTGTTTTAACCATCTATATTATATAGAGACTGTGTTTAACCATCTATATTATATAGAGACTGTGTTTAACCATCTATATTATATAGAGACTGTGTTTTAACCATCTATATTATATAGAGACTGTGTTTTAACCATCTATATTATATAGAGACTGTGTTTTAACCATCTATATTATATAGAGACTGTGATTTAATCATCTATATTATATAGAGACTGTGTTTTAACCATCATAGAGACTGTGGTTTAACCATCTATATTATATAGAGACTGTGTTTTAACCATCTATATTATATAGAGACTGTGTTTTAACCATCTATATTATATAGAGACTGTGTTTTAACCATCATAGAGACTGTGTTTTAACCATCTATATTATATAGAGACTGTGTTTTAATCATCTCTATTATATAGAGACTGTGTTTTAACCATCTATATTATATAGAGACTGTGTTTTAACCATCTATATTATATAGAGACTGTGTTTTAACCATCATAGAGACTGTGTTTTAACCATCTATATTATATAGAGACTGTGTTTTAACCATCTATATTATTTAGAGACTGTGTTTTAACCATCATAGAGACTGTGTTTTAACCATCATAGAGACTGTGTTTTAACCATCATGGAGACTGTGTTTTAACCATCTATATTATATAGAGACTGTGTTTTAACCCCCTATATTATATAGAGACTGTGTTTTAACCATCATAGAGACTGTGTTTTAACCATCATAGAGACTGTGTTTTAACCATCTATATTATAGAGAGACTGTGTATTAACCATCTATATTATATAGAGACTGTGTTTTAACCATCTATATTATATAGAGACTGTGTTTTAACCATCATAGAGACTGTGTTTTTACCATCTATATTATATAGAGACTGTGTTTTAATCATCTATATTATATAGAGACTGTGTTTTAACCATCTATATTATATAGAGACTGTGTTTTAACCATCTATATTATATAGAGACGGTGTTTTAACCATCTATATTATATAGAGATTGTGTTTAATCATCTATATTATATAGAGACTGTGTTTTAATCATCTATATTATATAGAGACGGTGTTTTAACCATCTATATTATATAGAGACTGTGTTTTAACCATCTATATTATATAGAGATTGTGTTTAATCATCTATATTATATAGAGACTGTGTTTTAATCATCTATATTATATATAGACTGTGTTTTAACCATCATAGAGACTGTGTTTTAACAATCTATATTATATAGAGACTGTGTTTTAACCATCAATATTATATAGAGACTGTGTTTTAACCATCTATATTATATAGAGACTGTGTTTTAACCATCTATATTATATAGAGACGGTGTTTTAACCATCTATATTATATAGAGATTGTGTTTAATCATCTATATTATATAGAGACTGTGTTTTAATCATCTATATTATATAGAGACTGTGTTTTAACCATCTATATTATATAGAGACTGTGTTTTAACCATCATAGAGACTGTGTTTTAATCATCTATATTATATAGAGACCGTTTTTTAACCATCTATATTATATAGAGACTGTGTTTTAACCATCATAGAGACTGTGTTTTAACAATCTATATTATATAGAGACTGTGTTTTAACCATCAATATTATATAGAGACTGTGTTTTAATCATCTATATTATATAGAGACTGTGTTTTAACCATCTATATTATATAGAGACTGTGTTTTAACCATCTATATTATATAGAGACTGTGTTTTAACCATCTATATTATATTAGAGACTGTGTTTTAACCATCATAGAGACTGTGTTTTAACCATCATAGAGACTGTGTTTGAACCATCATAGAGACTGTGTTTTAATCATCTATATTATATAGAGACTGTGTTTTAACCATCTATATTATATAGAGACTGTGTTTAACCATCTATATTATATAGAGACTGTGTTTAACCATCTATATTATATAGAGACTGTGTTTTAACCATCTATATTATATAGAGACTGTGTTTTAACCATCTATATTATATAGAGACTGTGTTTTAACCATCTATATTATATAGAGACTGTGATTTAATCATCTATATTATATAGAGACTGTGTTTTAACCATCATAGAGACTGTGGTTTAACCATCTATATTATATAGAGACTGTGTTTTAACCATCTATATTATATAGAGACTGTGTTTTAACCATCTATATTATATAGAGACTGTGTTTTAACCATCATAGAGACTGTGTTTTAACCATCTATATTATATAGAGACTGTGTTTTAATCATCTCTATTATATAGAGACTGTGTTTTAACCATCTATATTATATAGAGACTGTGTTTTAACCATCTATATTATATAGAGACTGTGTTTTAACCATCATAGAGACTGTGTTTTAACCATCTATATTATATAGAGACTGTGTTTTAACCATCTATATTATTTAGAGACTGTGTTTTAACCATCATAGAGACTGTGTTTTAACCATCATAGAGACTGTGTTTTAACCATCATGGAGACTGTGTTTTAACCATCTATATTATATAGAGACTGTGTTTTAACCCCCTATATTATATAGAGACTGTGTTTTAACCATCATAGAGACTGTGTTTTAACCATCATAGAGACTGTGTTTTAACCATCTATATTATAGAGAGACTGTGTATTAACCATCTATATTATATAGAGACTGTGTTTTAACCATCTATATTATATAGAGACTGTGTTTTAACCATCATAGAGACTGTGTTTTTACCATCTATATTATATAGAGACTGTGTTTTAATCATCTATATTATATAGAGACTGTGTTTTAACCATCTATATTATATAGAGACTGTGTTTTAACCATCTATATTATATAGAGACGGTGTTTTAACCATCTATATTATATAGAGATTGTGTTTAATCATCTATATTATATAGAGACTGTGTTTTAATCATCTATATTATATAGAGACGGTGTTTTAACCATCTATATTATATAGAGACTGTGTTTTAACCATCTATATTATATAGAGATTGTGTTTAATCATCTATATTATATAGAGACTGTGTTTTAATCATCTATATTATATATAGACTGTGTTTTAACCATCATAGAGACTGTGTTTTAACAATCTATATTATATAGAGACTGTGTTTTAACCATCAATATTATATAGAGACTGTGTTTTAACCATCTATATTATATAGAGACTGTGTTTTAACCATCAATGAGACTGTGTTTTAATCATCTATATTATATAGAGACTGTTTTTTAACCATCTATATTATATAGAGACTGTGTTTTAACCATCATAGAGACTGTGTTTTAACAATCTATATTATATAGAGACTGTGTTTTAACCATCAATATTATATAGAGACTGTGTTTTAACCATCTATATTATATAGAGACTGTGTTTTAACCATCTATATTATATAGAGACTGTGTTTTAACCATCTATATTATATTAGAGACTGTGTTTTAACCATCATAGAGACTGTGTTTTAACCATCATAGAGACTGTGTTTGAACCATCATAGAGACTGTGTTTTAATCATCTATATTATATAGAGACTGTGTTTTAACCATCTATATTATATAGAGACTGTGTTTAACCATCTATATTATATAGAGACTGTGTTTAACCATCTATATTATATAGAGACTGTGTTTTAACCATCTATATTATATAGAGACTGTGTTTTAACCATCTATATTATATAGAGACTGTGTTTTAACCATCTATATTATATAGAGACTGTGTTTTAATCATCTATATTATATAGAGACTGTGTTTTAACCATCATAGAGACTGTGGTTTAACCATCTATATTATATAGAGACTGTGTTTTAACCATCTATATTATATAGAGACTGTGTTTTAACCATCTATATTATATAGAGACTGTGTTTTAACCATCATAGAGACTGTGTTTTAACCATCTATATTATATAGAGACTGTGTTTTAATCATCTCTATTATATAGAGACTGTGTTTTAACCATCTATATTATATAGAGACTGTGTTTTAACCATCTATATTATATAGAGACTGTGTTTTAACCATCATAGAGACTGTGTTTTAACCATCTATATTATATAGAGACTGTGTTTTAACCATCTATATTATATAGAGACTGTGTTTTAACCATCTATATTATATAGAGACTGTGTTTTAACCATCATAGAGACTGTGTTTTAACCATCTATATTATATAGAGACTGTGTTTTAACCATCTATATTATTTAGAGACTGTGTTTTAACCATCATAGAGACTGTGTTTTAACCATCATGGAGACTGTGTTTTAACCATCTATATTATATAGAGACTGTGTTTTAACCACCTATATTATATAGAGACTGTGTTTTAACCATCATAGAGACTGTGTTTTAACCATCATAGAGACTGTGTTTTAACCATCTATATTATAGAGAGACTGTGTATTAACCATCTATATTATATAGAGACTGTGTTTTAACCATCTATATTATATAGAGACTGTGTTTTAACCATCATAGAGACTGTGTTTTTACCATCTATATTATATAGAGACTGTGTTTTAATCATCTATATTATATAGAGACTGTGTTTTAACCATCTATATTATATAGAGACTGTGTTTTAACCATCTATATTATATAGAGACTGTGTTTTAACCATCATAGAGACTGTGTTTTAACCATCTATATTATTTAGAGACTGTGTTTTAACCATCATAGAGACTGTGTTTTAACCATCATGGAGACTGTGTTTTAACCATCTATATTATATAGAGACTGTGTTTTAACCACCTATATTATATAGAGACTGTGTTTTAACCATCATAGAGGCTGTGTTTTAACCATCATAGAGACTGTGTTTTAACCATCTATATTATAGAGAGACTGTGTATTAACCATCTATATTATATAGAGACTGTGTTTTAACCATCTATATTATATAGAGCCTGTGTTTTAACCATCATAGAGACTGTGTTTTTACCATCTATATTATATAGAGACTGTGTTTTAATCATCTATATTATATAGAGACTGTGTTTTAACCATCTATATTATATAGAGACTGTGTTTTAACCATCTATATTATATAGAGACGGTGTTTTAACCATCTATATTATATAGAGATTGTGTTTAATCATCTATATTATATAGAGACTGTGTTTTAATCATCTATATTATATAGAGACTGTGTTTTAACCATCCATATTATATAGAGACTGTGTTTTAACCATCATAGAGACTGTGTTTTAATCATCTATATTATATAGAGACCGTTTTTTAACCATCTATATTATATAGAGACTGTGTTTTAACCATCATAGAGACTGTGTTTTAACAATCTATATTATATAGAGACTGTGTTTTAACCATCAATATTATATAGAGACTGTGTTTTAATCATCTATATTATATAGAGACTGTGTTTTAACCATCTATATTATATAGAGACTGTGTTTTAACCATCTATATTATATAGAGACTGTGTTTTAACCATCTATATTATATTAGAGACTGTGTTTTAACCATCATAGAGACTGTGTTTTAACCATCATAGAGACTGTGTTTGAACCATCATAGAGACTGTGTTTTAATCATCTATATTATATAGAGACTGTGTTTTAACCATCTATATTATATAGAGACCTTGTTTAACCATCTATATTATATAGAGACTGTGTTTAACCATCTATATTATATAGAGACTGTGTTTTAACCATCTATATTATATAGAGACTGTGTTTTAACCATCTATATTATATAGAGACTGTGTTTTAACCATCTATATTATATAGAGACTGTGTTTTAATCATCTATATTATATAGAGACTGTGTTTTAACCATCATAGAGACTGTGGTTTAACCATCTATATTATATAGAGACTGTGTTTTAACCATCTATATTATATAGAGACTGTGTTTTAACCATCTATATTATATAGAGACTGTGTTTTAACCATCATAGAGACTGTGTTTTAATCATCTATATTATATAGAGACTGTGTTTTAACCATCTATATTATATAGAGACTGTGTTTAACCATCTATATTATATAGAGACTGTGTTTAACCATCTATATTATATAGAGACTGTGTTTAACCATCTATATTATATAGAGACTGTGTTTTAACCATCTATATTATATAGAGACTGTGTTTTAACCATCATAGAGACTGTGTTTTAACCATCATAGAGACTGTGTTTTAACCATCTATATTATAGAGAGACTGTGTATTAACCATCTATATTATATAGAGACTGTGTTTTAACCATCTATATTATATAGAGACTGTGTTTTAACCATCATAGAGACTGTGTTTTTACCATCTATATTATATAGAGACTGTGTTTTAATCATCTATATTATATAGAGACTGTGTTTTAACCATCTATATTATATAGAGACTGTGTTTTAACCATCTATATTATATAGAGACTGTGTTTTAACCATCATAGAGACTGTGTTTTAACCATCTATATTATTTAGAGACTGTGTTTTAACCATCATAGAGACTGTGTTTTAACCATCATAGAGACTGTGTTTTAACCATCATGGAGACTGTGTTTTAACCATCTATATTATATAGAGACTGTGTTTTAACCACCTATATTATATAGAGACTGTGTTTTAACCATCATAGAGGCTGTGTTTTAACCATCATAGAGACTGTGTTTTAACCATCTATATTATAGAGAGACTGTGTATTAACCATCTATATTATATAGAGACTGTGTTTTAACCATCTATATTATATAGAGCCTGTGTTTTAACCATCATAGAGACTGTGTTTTTACCATCTATATTATATAGAGACTGTGTTTTAATCATCTATATTATATAGAGACTGTGTTTTAACCATCTATATTATATAGAGACTGTGTTTTAACCATCTATATTATATAGAGACGGTGTTTTAACCATCTATATTATATAGAGATTGTGTTTAATCATCTATATTATATAGAGACTGTGTTTTAATCATCTATATTATATAGAGACTGTGTTTTAACCATCATAGAGAGTGTGTTTTAATCATCTATATTATATAGAGACCGTTTTTTAACCATCTATATTATATAGAGACTGTGTTTTAACCATCATAGAGACTGTGTTTTAACAATCTATATTATATAGAGACTGTGTTTTAACCATCAATATTATATAGAGACTGTGTTTTAATCATCTATATTATATAGAGACTGTGTTTTAACCATCTATATTATATAGAGACTGTGTTTTAACCATCTATATTATATAGAGACTGTGTTTTAACCATCTATATTATATTAGAGACTGTGTTTTAACCATCATAGAGACTGTGTTTTAACCATCATAGAGACTGTGTTTGAACCATCATAGAGACTGTGTTTTAATCATCTATATTATATAGAGACTGTGTTTTAACCATCTATATTATATAGAGACTGTGTTTAACCATCTATATTATATAGAGACTGTGTTTAACCATCTATATTATATAGAGACTGTGTTTTAACCATCTATATTATATAGAGACTGTGTTTTAACCATCTATATTATATAGAGACTGTGTTTTAATCATCTATATTATATAGAGACTGTGTTTTAACCATCATAGAGACTGTGGTTTAACCATCTATATTATATAGAGACTGTGTTTTAACCATCTATATTATATAGAGACTGTGTTTTAACCATCTATATTATATAGAGACTGCGTTTTAACCATCATAGAGACTGTGTTTTAACCATCTATATTATATAGAGACTGTGTTTTAATCATCTCTATTATATAGAGACTGTGTTTTAACCATCTATATTATATAGAGACTGTGTTTTAACCATCTATATTATATAGAGACTGTGTTTTAACCATCATAGAGACTGTGTTTTAACCATCTATATTATATAGAGACTGTGTTTTAACCATCTATATTATTTAGAGACTGTGTTTTAACCATCATAGAGACTGTGTTTTAACCATCATAGAGACTGTGTTTTAACCATCATGGAGACTGTGTTTTAACCATCTATATTATATAGAGACTGTGTTTTAACCCCCTATATTATATAGAGACTGTGTTTTAACCATCATAGAGACTGTGTTTTAACCATCATAGAGACTGTGTTTTAACCATCTATATTATAGAGAGACTGTGTATTAACCATCTATATTATATAGAGACTGTGTTTTAACCATCTATATTATATAGAGACTGTGTTTTAACCATCATAGAGACTGTGTTTTTACCATCTATATTATATAGAGACTGTGTTTTAATCATCTATATTATATAGAGACTGTGTTTTAACCATCTATATTATATAGAGACTGTGTTTTAACCATCTATATTATATAGAGACGGTGTTTTAACCATCTATATTATATAGAGATTGTGTTTAATCATCTATATTATATAGAGACTGTGTTTTAATCATCTATATTATATAGAGACGGTGTTTTAACCATCTATATTATATAGAGACCGTGTTTTAACCATCTATATTATATAGAGATTGTGTTTAATCATCTATATTATATAGAGACTGTGTTTTAATCATCTATATTATATATAGACTGTGTTTTAACCATCATAGAGACTGTGTTTTAACAATCTATATTATATAGAGACTGTGTTTTAACCATCAATATTATATAGAGACTGTGTTTTAACCATCTATATTATATAGAGACTGTGTTTTAACCATCATAGAGACTGTGTTTTAATCATCTATATTATATAGAGACTGTTTTTTAACCATCTATATTATATAGAGACTGTGTTTTAACCATCATAGAGACTGTGTTTTAACAATCTATATTATATAGAGACTGTGTTTTAACCCCCTATATTATATAGAGACTGTGTTTTAACCATCATAGAGACTGTGTTTTAACCATCATAGAGACTGTGTTTTAACCATCTATATTATAGAGAGACTGTGTATTAACCATCTATATTATATAGAGACTGTGTTTTAACCATCTATATTATATAGAGACTGTGTTTTAACCATCATAGAGACTGTGTTTTTACCATCTATATTATATAGAGACTGTGTTTTAATCATCTATATTATATAGAGACTGTGTTTTAACCATCTATATTATATAGAGACTGTGTTTTAACCATCTATATTATATAGAGACGGTGTTTTAACCATCTATATTATATAGAGATTGTGTTTAATCATCTATATTATATAGAGACTGTGTTTTAATCATCTATATTATATAGAGACTGTGTTTTAACCATCTATATTATATAGAGACTGTGTTTTAACCATCATAGAGACTGTGTTTTAATCATCTATATTATATAGAGACCGTTTTTTAACCATCTATATTATATAGAGACTGTGTTTTAACCATCATAGAGACTGTGTTTTAACAATCTATATTATATAGAGACTGTGTTTTAACCATCAATATTATATAGAGACTGTGTTTTAATCATCTATATTATATAGAGACTGTGTTTTAACCATCTATATTATATAGAGACTGTGTTTTAACCATCTATATTATATAGAGACTGTGTTTTAACCATCTATATTATATTAGAGACTGTGTTTTAACCATCATAGAAACTGTGTTTTAACCATCATAGAGACTGTGTTTGAACCATCATAGAGACTGTGTTTTAATCATCTATATTATATAGAGACTGTGTTTTAACCATCTATATTATATAGAGACCTTGTTTAACCATCTATATTATATAGAGACTGTGTTTAACCATCTATATTATATAGAGACTGTGTTTTAACCATCTATATTATATAGAGACTGTGTTTTAACCATCTATATTATATAGAGACTGTGTTTTAACCATCTATATTATATAGAGACTGTGTTTTAATCATCTATATTATATAGAGACTGTGTTTTAACCATCATAGAGACTGTGGTTTAACCATCTATATTATATAGAGACTGTGTTTTAACCATCTATATTATATAGAGACTGTGTTTTAACCATCTATATTATATAGAGACTGTGTTTTAACCATCATAGAGACTGTGTTTTAATCATCTATATTATATAGAGACTGTGTTTTAACCATCTATATTATATAGAGACTGTGTTTAACCATCTATATTATATAGAGACTGTGTTTAACCATCTATATTATATAGAGACTGTGTTTAACCATCTATATTATATAGAGACTGTGTTTTAACCATCTATATTATATAGAGACTGTGTTTTAACCATCTATATTATATAGAGACTGTGTTTTAACCATCTATATTATATAGAGACTGTGTTTTAATCATCTATATTATATAGAGACTGTGTTTTAACCATCATAGAGACTGTGGTTTAACCATCTATATTATATAGAGACTGTGTTTTAACCATCTATATTATATAGAGACTGTGTTTTAACCATCTATATTATATAGAGACTGTGTTTTAACCATCATAGAGACTGTGTTTTAACCATCTATATTATATAGAGACTGTGTTTTAATCATCTCTATTATATAGAGACTGTGTTTTAACCATCTATATTATATAGAGACTGTGTTTTAACCATCATAGAGACTGTGTTTTAACCATCTATATTATATAGAGACTGTGTTTTAACCATCTATATTATATAGAGACTGTGTTTTAACCATCTATATTATATAGAGACTGTGTTTTAACCATCATAGAGACTGTGTTTTAACCATCTATATTATATAGAGACTGTGTTTTAACCATCTATATTATTTAGAGACTGTGTTTTAACCATCATAGAGACTGTGTTTTAACCATCATGGAGACTTTGTTTTAACCATCTATATTATATAGAGACTGTGTTTTAACCACCTATATTATATAGAGACTGTGTTTTAACCATCATAGAGACTGTGTTTTAACCATCATAGAGACTGTGTTTTAACCATCTATATTATAGAGAGACTGTGTATTAACCATCTATATTATATAGAGACTGTGTTTTAACCATCTATATTATATAGAGACTGTGTTTTAACCATCATAGAGACTGTGTTTTTACCATCTATATTATATAGAGACTGTGTTTTAATCATCTATATTATATAGAGACTGTGTTTTAACAATCTATATTATATAGAGACTGTGTTTTAACCATCTATATTATATAGAGACTGTGTTTTAACCATCATAGAGACTGTGTTTTAACCATCTATATTATTTAGAGACTGTGTTTTAACCATCATAGAGACTGTGTTTTAACCATCATAGAGACTGTGTTTTAACCATCATGGAGACTGTGTTTTAACCATCTATATTATATAGAGACTGTGTTTTAACCACCTATATTATATAGAGACTGTGTTTTAACCATCATAGAGGCTGTGTTTTAACCATCATAGAGACTGTGTTTTAACCATCTATATTATAGAGAGACTGTGTATTAACCATCTATATTATATAGAGACTGTGTTTTAACCATCTATATTATATAGAGCCTGTGTTTTAACCATCATAGAGACTGTGTTTTTACCATCTATATTATATAGAGACTGTGTTTTAATCATCTATATTATATAGAGACTGTGTTTTAACCATCTATATTATATAGAGACTGTGTTTTAACCATCTATATTATATAGAGACGGTGTTTTAACCATCTATATTATATAGAGATTGTGTTTAATCATCTATATTATATAGAGACTGTGTTTTAATCATCTATATTATATAGAGACTGTGTTTTAACCATCATAGAGACTGTGTTTTAATCATCTATATTATATAGAGACCGTTTTTTAACCATCTATATTATATAGAGACTGTGTTTTAACCATCATAGAGACTGTGTTTTAACAATCTATATTATATAGAGACTGTGTTTTAACCATCAATATTATATAGAGACTGTGTTTTAATCATCTATATTATATAGAGACTGTGTTTTAACCATCTATATTATATAGAGACTGTGTTTTAACCATCTATATTATATAGAGACTGTGTTTTAACCATCTATATTATATTAGAGACTGTGTTTTAACCATCATAGAGACTGTGTTTTAACCATCATAGAGACTGTGTTTGAACCATCATAGAGACTGTGTTTTAATCATCTATATTATATAGAGACTGTGTTTTAACCATCTATATTATATAGAGACTGTGTTTAACCATCTATATTATATAGAGACTGTGTTTAACCATCTATATTATATAGAGACTGTGTTTTAACCATCTATATTATATAGAGACTGTGTTTTAACCATCTATATTATATAGAGACTGTGTTTTAACCATCTATATTATATAGAGACTGTGTTTTAATCATCTATATTATATAGAGACTGTGTTTTAACCATCATAGAGACTGTGGTTTAACCATCTATATTATATAGAGACTGTGTTTTAACCATCTATATTATATAGAGACTGTGTTTTAACCATCTATATTATATAGAGACTGTGTTTTAACCATCATAGAGACTGTGTTTTAACCATTTATATTATATAGAGACTGTGTTTTAATCATCTCTATTATATAGAGACTGTGTTTTAACCATCTATATTATATAGAGACTGTGTTTTAACCATCTATATTATATAGAGACTGTGTTTTAACCATCATAGAGACTGTGTTTTAACCATCTATATTATATAGAGACAGTGTTTTAACCATCTATATTATTTAGAGACTGTGTTTTAACCATCATAGAGACTGTGTTTTAACCATCATAGAGACTGTGTTTTAACCATCATGGAGACTGTGTTTTAACCATCTATATTATATAGAGACTGTGTTTTAACCCCCTATATTATATAGAGACTGTGTTTTAACCATCATAGAGACTGTGTTTTAACCATCATAGAGACTGTGTTTTAACCATCTATATTATAGAGAGACTGTGTATTAACCATCTATATTATATAGAGACTGTGTTTTAACCATCTATATTATATAGAGACTGTGTTTTAACCATCATAGAGACTGTGTTTTTACCATCTATATTATATAGAGACTGTGTTTTAATCATCTATATTATATAGAGACTGTGTTTTAACCATCTATATTATATAGAGACTGTATTTTAACCATCTATATTATATAGAGACGGTGTTTTAACCATCTATATTATATAGAGATTGTGTTTAATCATCTATATTATATAGAGACTGTGTTTTAATCATCTATATTATATAGAGACGGTGTTTTAACCATCTATATTATATAGAGACTGTGTTTTAACCATCTATATTATATAGAGATTGTGTTTAATCATCTATATTATATAGAGACTGTGTTTTAATCATCTATATTATATATAGACTGTGTTTTAACCATCATAGAGACTGTGTTTTAACAATCTATATTATATAGAGACTGTGTTTTAACCATCAATATTATATAGAGACTGTGTTTTAACCATCTATATTATATAGAGACTGTGTTTTAACCATCATAGAGACTGTGTTTTAATCATCTATATTATATAGAGACTGTTTTTTAACCATCTATATTATATAGAGACTGTGTTTTAACCATCATAGAGACTGTGTTTTAACAATCTATATTATATAGAGACTGTGTTTTAACCCCCTATATTATATAGAGACTGTGTTTTAACCATCATAGAGACTGTGTTTTAACCATCATAGAGACTGTGTTTTAACCATCTATATTATAGAGAGACTGTGTATTAACCATCTATATTATATAGAGACTGTGTTTTAACCATCTATATTATATAGAGACTGTGTTTTAACCATCATAGAGACTGTGTTTTTACCATCTATATTATATAGAGACTGTGTTTTAACCATCTATATTATATAGAGACTGTGTTTTAACCATCTATATTATATAGAGACGGTGTTTTAACCATCTATATTATATAGAGATTGTGTTTAATCATCTATATTATATAGAGACTGTGTTTTAATCATCTATATTATATAGAGACGGTGTTTTAACCATCTATATTATATAGAGACTGTGTTTTAACCATCTATATTATATAGAGATTGTGTTTAATCATCTATATTATATAGAGACTGTGTTTTAATCATCTATATTATATATAGACTGTGTTTTAACCATCATAGAGACTGTGTTTTAACAATCTATATTATATAGAGACTGTGTTTTAACCATCAATATTATATAGAGACTGTGTTTTAACCATCTATATTATATAGAGACTGTGTTTTAACCATCATAGAGACTGTGTTTTAATCATCTATATTATATAGAGACTGTTTTTTAACCATCTATATTATATAGAGACTGTGTTTTAACCATCATAGAGACTGTGTTTTAACAATCTATATTATATAGAGACTGTGTTTTAACCATCTATATTATATAGAGACTGTGTTTTAACCATCTATATTATATTAGAGACTGTGTTTTAACCATCATAGAGACTGTGTTTTAACCATCATAGAGACTGTGTTTGAACCATCATAGAGACTGTGTTTTAATCATCTATATTATATAGAGACTGTGTTTTAACCATCTATATTATATAGAGACTGTGTTTTAACCATCTATATTATATAGAGACTGTGTTTTAACCATCTATATTATATTAGAGACTGTGTTTTAACCATCATAGAGACTGTGTTTTAACCATCATAGAGACTGTGTTTGAACCATCATAGAGACTGTGTTTTAATCATCTATATTATATAGAGACTGTGTTTTAACCATCTATATTATATAGAGACTGTGTTTAACCATCTATATTATATAGAGACTGTGTTTAACCATCTATATTATATAGAGACTGTGTTTTAACCATCTATATTATATAGAGACTGTGTTTTAACCATCTATATTATATAGAGACTGTGTTTTAACCATCTATATTATATAGAGACTGTGTTTTAACCATCTATATTATATAGAGACTGTGTTTTAACCATCATAGAGACTGTGTTTTAACCATCTATATTATATAGAGACTGTGTTTTAATCATCTCTATTATATAGAGACTGTGTTTTAACCATCTATATTATATAGAGACTGTGTTTTAACCATCTATATTATATAGAGACTGTGTTTTAACCATCATAGAGACTGTGTTTTAACCATCTATATTATATAGAGACTGTGTTTTAACCATCTATATTATTTAGAGACTGTGTTTTAACCATCATAGAGACTGTGTTTTAACCATCATAGAGACTGTGTTTTAACCATCATGGAGACTGTGTTTTAACCATCTATATTATATAGAGACTGTGTTTTAACCCCCTATATTATATAGAGACTGTGTTTTAACCATCATAGAGACTGTGTTTTAACCATCATAGAGACTGTGTTTTAACCATCTATATTATAGAGAGACTGTGTATTAACCATCTATATTATATAGAGACTGTGTTTTAACCATCTATATTATATAGAGACTGTGTTTTAACCATCATAGAGACTGTGTTTTTACCATCTATATTATATAGAGACTGTGTTTTAATCATCTATATTATATAGAGACTGTGTTTTAACCATCTATATTATATAGAGACTGTGTTTTAACCATCTATATTATATAGAGACGGTGTTTTAACCATCTATATTATATAGAGATTGTGTTTAATCATCTATATTATATAGAGACTGTGTTTTAATCATCTATATTATATAGAGACGGTGTTTTAACCATCTATATTATATAGAGACTGTGTTTTAACCATCTATATTATATAGAGATTGTGTTTAATCATCTATATTATATAGAGACTGTGTTTTAATCATCTATATTATATATAGACTGTGTTTTAACCATCATAGAGACTGTGTTTTAACAATCTATATTATATAGAGACTGTGTTTTAACCATCAATATTATATAGAGACTGTGTTTTAACCATCTATATTATATAGAGACTGTGTTTTAACCATCATAGAGACTGTGTTTTAATCATCTATATTATATAGAGACTGTTTTTTAACCATCTATATTATATAGAGACTGTGTTTTAACCATCATAGAGACTGTGTTTTAACAATCTATATTATATAGAGACTGTGTTTTAACCCCCTATATTATATAGAGACTGTGTTTTAACCATCATAGAGACTGTGTTTTAACCATCATAGAGACTGTGTTTTAACCATCTATATTATAGAGAGACTGTGTATTAACCATCTATATTATATAGAGACTGTGTTTTAACCATCTATATTATATAGAGACTGTGTTTTAACCATCATAGAGACTGTGTTTTTACCATCTATATTATATAGAGACTGTGTTTTAACCATCTATATTATATAGAGACTGTGTTTTAACCATCTATATTATATAGAGACGGTGTTTTAACCATCTATATTATATAGAGATTGTGTTTAATCATCTATATTATATAGAGACTGTGTTTTAATCATCTATATTATATAGAGACGGTGTTTTAACCATCTATATTATATAGAGACTGTGTTTTAACCATCTATATTATATAGAGATTGTGTTTAATCATCTATATTATATAGAGACTGTGTTTTAATCATCTATATTATATATAGACTGTGTTTTAACCATCATAGAGACTGTGTTTTAACAATCTATATTATATAGAGACTGTGTTTTAACCATCAATATTATATAGAGACTGTGTTTTAACCATCTATATTATATAGAGACTGTGTTTTAACCATCATAGAGACTGTGTTTTAATCATCTATATTATATAGAGACTGTTTTTTAACCATCTATATTATATAGAGACTGTGTTTTAACCATCATAGAGACTGTGTTTTAACAATCTATATTATATAGAGACTGTGTTTTAACCATCAATATTATATAGAGACTGTGTTTTAATCATCTATATTATATAGAGACTGTGTTTTAACCATCTATATTATATAGAGACTGTGTTTTAACCATCTATATTATATTAGAGACTGTGTTTTAACCATCTATATTATATAGAGACTGTGTTTTAACCATCATAGAGACTGTGTTTTAACCATCATAGAGACTGTGTTTTAACCATCATAGAGACTGTGTTTGAACCATCATAGAGACTGTGTTTTAATCATCTATATTATATAGAGACTGTGTTTTAACCATCTATATTATATAGAGACTGTGTTTAACCATCTATATTATATAGAGACTGTGTTTTAACCATCTATATTATATAGAGACTGTGTTTTAACCATCTATATTATATAGAGACTGTGTTTTAATCATCTATATTATATAGAGACTGTGTTTTAACCATCATAGAGACTGTGGTTTAACCATCTATATTATATAGAGACTGTGTTTTAACCATCTATATTATATAGAGACTGTGTTTTAACCATCTATATTATATAGAGACTGTGTTTTAACCATCTATATTATATAGAGACTGTGTTTTAACCATCATAGAGACTGTGTTTTAACCATCTATATTATATAGAGACTGTGTTTTAACCATCTATTTTATATAGAGACTGTGTTTAACCAACTATATTATATAGAGACTGTGTTTTAACCATCTATATTATATAGAGACTGTGTTTTAACCATCTATATTATATAGAGACTGTGTTTTAACCATCTATATTATATAGAGACTGTGTTTTAACAATCTATATTATATAGAGACTGTGTTTATGTATATTATATAGAGACTGTGTTTTAACCATCTATATTATATAGAGACTGTGTTTTAACCATCTATATTATATAGAGACTGTGTTTTAACCATCTATATTATATAGAGACTGTGTTTTAACCATCTATATTATATAGAGACTGTGTTTTAACCATATATATTATATAGAGACTGTGTTTTAACCATCTATATTATATAGAGACTGTGTTTTAACAATCTATATTATATAGAGACTGTGTTTTAACCATCTATATTATATAGAGACTGTGTTTTAACAATCTATATTATATAGAGACTGTGTTTATGTATATTACATAGAAACTGTGTTTTAACCATCTATATTATATAGAGACTGTGTTTGAACCATCTACATTATATAGAGACTGTGTTTTAACCATCTATATTATATAGAGACTGTGTTTTAACCATCTATATTATATAGAGACTGTGTTTTAACCATCTATATTATATAGAGACTATGTTTTAACAATCTATATTATATAGAGACTGTGTTTATGTATATTACATAGAGACTGTGTTTTAACCATCTATATTAATATAGAGACTGTGTTTTAACCATCTACATTATATAGAGACTGTGTTTTAACCATCTCTATTATATATAGAGACTGTGTTTTAACCATCATAGAGACTGTGTTTTAACCATCTATATTATATAGAGACTGTGTTTTAACCATCTATATTATATAGAGACTATGTTTTAACCATCTATATTATATAGAGACTGTGTTTTAACCATCATAGAGACTGTGTTTTAACCATCTATATTATATAGAGACTGTGTTTTAACCATCTATATTATATAGAGACTGTGCTTTAACCATCTATATTATATTAGAGACTGTGTTTTAACCATCTATATTATATAGAGACTGTGTTTTAACCATCATAGAGACTGTGTTTTAACCATCATAGAGACTGTGTTTTAACCATCATAGAGACTGTGTTTTAACCATCATAGAGACTGTGTTTTAATCATCTATATTATATAGAGACTGTGTTTTAACCATCTATATTATATAGAGACTGTGTTTAACCATCTATATTATATAGAGACTGTGTTTAACCATCTATATTATATAGAGACTGTGTTTTAAAAATCTATATTATATAGAGACTGTGTTTTAACCATCTATATTATATAGAGACTGTGTTTTAATCATCTATATTATATAGAGACTGTGTTTTAACCATCTATATTATATAGAGACTGTGTTTTAACCATCTATATTATATAGAGACTGTGTTTTAACCATATATATTATATAGAGACTGTGTTTTAACCATCTATATTATATAGAGACTGTGTTTTAACAATCTATATTATATAGAGACTGTGTTTTAACCATCTATATTATATAGAGACTGTGTTTTAACAATCTATATTATATAGAGACTGTGTTTATGTATATTACATAGAAACTGTGTTTTAACCATCTATATTATATAGAGACTGTGTTTGAACCATCTACATTATATAGAGACTATGTTTTAACAATCTATATTATATAGAGACTGTGTTTATGTATATTACATAGAGACTGTGTTTTAACCATCTACATTATATAGAGACTGTGTTTTAACCATCTCTATTATATATAGAGACTGTGTTTTAACCATCATAGAGACTGTGTTTTAACCATCTATATTATATAGAGACTGTGTTTTAACCATCTATATTATATAGAGACTGTGTTTTAACCATCTATATTATATAGAGACTGTGTTTTAACCATCATAGAGACTGTGTTTTAACCATCTATATTATATAGAGACTGTGTTTTAACCATCTATATTATATAGAGACTGTGTTTTAACCATCTATATTATATTAGAGACTGTGTTTTAACCATCTATATTATATAGAGACTGTGTTTTAACCATCATAGAGACTGTGTTTTAACCATCATAGAGACTGTGTTTTAACCATCATAGAGACTGTGTTTTAACCATCATAGAGACTGTGTTTTAATCATCTATATTATATAGAGACTGTGTTTTAACCATCTATATTATATAGAGACTGTGTTTAACCATCTATATTATATAGAGACTGTGTTTAACCATCTATATTATATAGAGACTGTGTTTTAACCATCTATATTATATAGAGACTGTGTTTTAACCATCTATATTATATAGAGACTGTGTTTTAATCATCTATATTATATAGAGACTGTGTTTTAACCATCATAGAGACTGTGTTTTAACCATCTATATTATATAGAGACTGTGTTTTAACCATCTATATTATATAGAGACTATGTTTTAACCATCATAGAGACTGTGTTTTAACCATCTATATTATATAGAGACTGTGTTTTAACCATCTATATTATATAGAGACTGTGTTTTAACCATCATAGAGACTGTGATTTAACCATCTATATTATATAGAGACTGTGTTTTAACCATCATAGAGACTGTGTTTTAACCATCTATTTCATATAGAGACTGTGTTTAACCATCTATATTATATAGAGACTGTGTTTTAACCATCTATATTATATAGAGACTGTGTTTTAACCATCTATATTATATAGAGACTGTGTTTTAACCATCTATATTATATAGAGACTGTGTTTTAACAATCTATATTATATAGAGACTGTGTTTATGTATATTATATAGAGACTGTGTTTTAACCATCTATATTATATAGAGACTGTGTTTTAACCATCTACATTATATAGAGACTGTGTTTTAACCATCTATATTATATAGAGACTGTGTTTTAACCATCTATATTATATAGAGACTGTGTTTTAACCATCTATATTATATAGAGACTATGTTTTAACAATCTATATTATATAGAGACTGTGTTTATGTATATTACATAGAGACTGTGTTTTAACCATCTACATTATATAGAGACTGTGTTTTAACCATCTCTATTATATATAGAAACTGTGTTTTAACCATCATAGAGACTGTGTTTTAACCATCTATATTATATAGAGACTGTGTTTTAACCATCTATATTATATAGAGACTGTGTTTTAACCATCTATATTATATAGAGACTGTGTTTTAACCATCATAGAGACTGTGTTTTAACCATCTATATTATATAGAGACTGTGTTTTAACCATCATAGAGACTGTGTTTTAACCATCTATATTATATAGAGACTGTGTTTTAACCATCTATATTATATAGAGACTGTGTTTTAACCATCTATATTATATTAGAGACTGTGTTTTAACCATCTATATTATATAGAGACTGTGTTTTAACCATCATAGAGACTGTGTTTTAACCATCATAGAGACTGTGTTTTAACCATCATAGAGACTGTGTTTTAACCATCATAGAGACTGTGTTTTAATCATCTATATTATATAGAGACTGTGTTTTAACCATCTATATTATATAGAGACTGTGTTTAACCATCTATATTATATAGAGACTGTGTTTAACCATCTATATTATATAGAGACTGTGTTTTAAAAATCTATATTATATAGAGACTGTGTTTTAACCATCTATATTATATAGAGACTGTGTTTTAATCATCTATATTATATAGAGACTGTGTTTTAACCATCATAGAGACTGTGTTTTAACCATCTATATTATATAGAGACTGTGTTTTAACCATCTATATTATATAGAGACTGTGTTTTAACCATCTATATTATATAGAGACTATGTTTTAACCATCATAGAGACTGTGTTTTAACCATCTATATTATATAGAGACTGTGTTTTAATCATCTCTATTATATAGAGACTGTGTTTTAACCATCTATATTATATAGAGTCTGTGTTTTAACCATCTATATTATATAGAGACTGTGTTTTAACCATCATAGAGACTGTGTTTTAACCATCTATATCATATAGAGACTGTGTTTTAACCATCTATATTATATAGAGACTGTGTTTTAACCATCATAGAGACTGTGTTTTAACCATCTATATTATATAGAGACTGTGTTTTAACCATCTATATTATATAGAGACTGTGTTTTAACCATCTATATTATATAGAGACTGTGTTTTAACAATCTATATTATATAGAGACTGTGTTTATGTATATTATATAGAGACTGTGTTTTAACCATCTATATTATGTAGAGACTGTTTTTTAACCATCTATATTATATAGAGACTGTGTTTTAACCATCTATATTATATAGAGACTGTGTTTTAACAATCTATATTATATAGAGACTGTGTTTATGTATATTATATAGAGACTGTGTTTTAACCATCTATATTATATAGAGACTGTGTTTTAACCATCTATATTATATAGAGACTGTGTTTTAACCATCTATATTATATAGAGACTGTGTTTTAACAATCTATATTATATAGAGACTGTGTTTATGTATATTATATAGAGACTGTGTTTTAACCATCTATATTATATAGAGACTGTGTTTTAATCATCTATATTATATAGAGACTGTGTTTTAACCATCATAGAGACTGTGGTTTAACCATCTATATTATATAGAGACTGTGTTTTAACCATCTATATTATATAGAGACTGTGTTTTAACCATCTATATTATATAGAGACTGTGTTTTAACCATCATAGAGACTGTGTTTTAACCATCTATATTATATAGAGACTGTGTTTTAATCATCTCTATTATATAGAGACTGTGTTTTAACCATCTATATTATATAGAGACTGTGTTTTAACCATCATAGAGACTGTGTTTTAACCATCTATATTATATAGAGACTATGTTTTAACAATCTATATTATATAGAGACTGTGTTTATGTATATTACATAGAGACTGTGTTTTAACCATCTACATTATATAGAGACTGTGTTTTAACCATCTCTATTATATATAGAAACTGTGTTTTAACCATCATAGAGACTGTGTTTTAACCATCTATATTATATAGAGACTGTGTTTTAACCATCTATATTATATAGAGACTGTGTTTTAACCATCTATATTATATAGAGACTGTGTTTTAACCATCATAGAGACTGTGTTTTAACCATCTATATTATATAGAGACTGTGTTTTAACCATCATAGAGACTGTGTTTTAACCATCTATATTATATAGAGACTGTGTTTTAACCATCTATATTATATAGAGACTGTGTTTTAACCATCTATATTATATTAGAGACTGTGTTTTAACCATCTATATTATATAGAGACTGTGTTTTAACCATCATAGAGACTGTGTTTTAACCATCATAGAGACTGTGTTTTAACCATCATAGAGACTGTGTTTTAACCATCATAGAGACTGTGTTTTAATCATCTATATTATATAGAGACTGTGTTTTAACCATCTATATTATATAGAGACTGTGTTTAACCATCTATATTATATAGAGACTGTGTTTAACCATCTATATTATATAGAGACTGTGTTTTAAAAATCTATATTATATAGAGACTGTGTTTTAACCATCTATATTATATAGAGACTGTGTTTTAATCATCTATATTATATAGAGACTGTGTTTTAACCATCATAGAGACTGTGTTTTAACCATCTATATTATATAGAGACTGTGTTTTAACCATCTATATTATATAGAGACTGTGTTTTAACCATCTATATTATATAGAGACTATGTTTTAACCATCATAGAGACTGTGTTTTAACCATCTATATTATATAGAGACTGTGTTTTAATCATCTCTATTATATAGAGACTGTGTTTTAACCATCTATATTATATAGAGTCTGTGTTTTAACCATCTATATTATATAGAGACTGTGTTTTAACCATCATAGAGACTGTGTTTTAACCATCTATATCATATAGAGACTGTGTTTTAACCATCTATATTATATAGAGACTGTGTTTTAACCATCATAGAGACTGTGTTTTAACCATCTATATTATATAGAGACTGTGTTTTAACCATCTATATTATATAGAGACTGTGTTTTAACCATCTATATTATATAGAGACTGTGTTTTAACAATCTATATTATATAGAGACTGTGTTTATGTATATTATATAGAGACTGTGTTTTAACCATCTATATTATGTAGAGACTGTTTTTTAACCATCTATATTATATAGAGACTGTGTTTTAACCATCTATATTATATAGAGACTGTGTTTTAACAATCTATATTATATAGAGACTGTGTTTATGTATATTATATAGAGACTGTGTTTTAACCATCTATATTATATAGAGACTGTGTTTTAACCATCTATATTATATAGAGACTGTGTTTTAACCATCTATATTATATAGAGACTGTGTTTTAACAATCTATATTATATAGAGACTGTGTTTATGTATATTATATAGAGACTGTGTTTTAACCATCTATATTATATAGAGACTGTGTTTTAATCATCTATATTATATAGAGACTGTGTTTTAACCATCATAGAGACTGTGGTTTAACCATCTATATTATATAGAGACTGTGTTTTAACCATCTATATTATATAGAGACTGTGTTTTAACCATCTATATTATATAGAGACTGTGTTTTAACCATCATAGAGACTGTGTTTTAACCATCTATATTATATAGAGACTGTGTTTTAATCATCTCTATTATATAGAGACTGTGTTTTAACCATCTATATTATATAGAGACTGTGTTTTAACCATCATAGAGACTGTGTTTTAACCATCTATATTATATAGAGACTGTGTTTTAACCATCTATATTATATAGAGACTGTGTTTTAACCATCTATATTATATAGAGACTGTGTTTTAACCATCATAGAGACTGTGTTTTAACCATCTATATTATATAGAGACTGTGTTTTAACCATCTATATTATTTAGAGACTGTGTTTTAACCATCATAGAGACTGTGTTTTAACCATCATGGAGACTGTGTTTTAACCATCTATATTATATAGAGACTGTGTTTTAACCACCTATATTATATAGAGACTGTGTTTTAACCATCATAGAGACTGTGTTTTAACCATCATAGAGACTGTGTTTTAACCATCTATATTATAGAGAGACTGTGTATTAACCATCTATATTATATAGAGACTGTGTTTTAACCATCTATATTATATAGAGACTGTGTTTTAACCATCATAGAGACTGTGTTTTTACCATCTATATTATATAGAGACTGTGTTTTAATCATCTATATTATATAGAGACTGTGTTTTAACAATCTATATTATATAGAGACTGTGTTTTAACCATCTATATTATATAGAGACTGTGTTTTAACCATCATAGAGACTGTGTTTTAACCATCTATATTATTTAGAGACTGTGTTTTAACCATCATAGAGACTGTGTTTTAACCATCATAGAGACTGTGTTTTAACCATCATGGAGACTGTGTTTTAACCATCTATATTATATAGAGACTGTGTTTTAACCACCTATATTATATAGAGACTGTGTTTTAACCATCATAGAGGCTGTGTTTTAACCATCATAGAGACTGTGTTTTAACCATCTATATTATAGAGAGACTGTGTATTAACCATCTATATTATATAGAGACTGTGTTTTAACCATCTATATTATATAGAGCCTGTGTTTTAACCATCATAGAGACTGTGTTTTTACCATCTATATTATATAGAGACTGTGTTTTAATCATCTATATTATATAGAGACTGTGTTTTAACCATCTATATTATATAGAGACTGTGTTTTAACCATCTATATTATATAGAGACGGTGTTTTAACCATCTATATTATATAGAGATTGTGTTTAATCATCTATATTATATAGAGACTGTGTTTTAATCATCTATATTATATAGAGACTGTGTTTTAACCATCATAGAGACTGTGTTTTAATCATCTATATTATATAGAGACCGTTTTTTAACCATCTATATTATATAGAGACTGTGTTTTAACCATCATAGAGACTGTGTTTTAACAATCTATATTATATAGAGACTGTGTTTTAACCATCAATATTATATAGAGACTGTGTTTTAATCATCTATATTATATAGAGACTGTGTTTTAACCATCTATATTATATAGAGACTGTGTTTTAACCATCTATATTATATAGAGACTGTGTTTTAACCATCTATATTATATTAGAGACTGTGTTTTAACCATCATAGAGACTGTGTTTTAACCATCATAGAGACTGTGTTTGAACCATCATAGAGACTGTGTTTTAATCATCTATATTATATAGAGACTGTGTTTTAACCATCTATATTATATAGAGACTGTGTTTAACCATCTATATTATATAGAGACTGTGTTTAACCATCTATATTATATAGAGACTGTGTTTTAACCATCTATATTATATAGAGACTGTGTTTTAACCATCTATATTATATAGAGACTGTGTTTTAACCATCTATATTATATAGAGACTGTGTTTTAATCATCTATATTATATAGAGACTGTGTTTTAACCATCATAGAGACTGTGGTTTAACCATCTATATTATATAGAGACTGTGTTTTAACCATCTATATTATATAGAGACTGTGTTTTAACCATCTATATTATATAGAGACTGTGTTTTAACCATCATAGAGACTGTGTTTTAACCATCTATATTATATAGAGACTGTGTTTTAATCATCTCTATTATATAGAGACTGTGTTTTAACCATCTATATTATATAGAGACTGTGTTTTAACCATCTATATTATATAGAGACTGTGTTTTAACCATCATAGAGACTGTGTTTTAACCATCTATATTATATAGAGACTGTGTTTTAACCATCTATATTATTTAGAGACTGTGTTTTAACCATCATAGAGACTGTGTTTTAACCATCATAGAGACTGTGTTTTAACCATCATGGAGACTGTGTTTTAACCATCTATATTATATAGAGACTGTGTTTTAACCCCCTATATTATATAGAGACTGTGTTTTAACCATCATAGAGACTGTGTTTTAACCATCATAGAGACTGTGTTTTAACCATCTATATTATATAGAGACTGTGTATTAACCATCTATATTATATAGAGACTGTGTTTTAACCATCTATATTATATAGAGACTGTGTTTTAACCATCATAGAGACTGTGTTTTTACCATCTATATTATATAGAGACTGTGTTTTAATCATCTATATTATATAGAGACTGTGTTTTAACCATCTATATTATATAGAGACTGTGTTTTAACCATCTATATTATATAGAGACGGTGTTTTAACCATCTATATTATATAGAGATTGTGTTTAATCATCTATATTATATAGAGACTGTGTTTTAATCATCTATATTATATAGAGACGGTGTTTTAACCATCTATATTATATAGAGACTGTGTTTTAACCATCTATATTATATAGAGATTGTGTTTAATCATCTATATTATATAGAGACTGTGTTTTAATCATCTATATTATATATAGACTGTGTTTTAACCATCATAGAGACTGTGTTTTAACAATCTATATTATATAGAGACTGTGTTTTAACCATCAATATTATATAGAGACTGTGTTTTAACCATCTATATTATATAGAGACTGTGTTTTAACCATCATAGAGACTGTGTTTTAATCATCTATATTATATAGAGACTGTTTTTTAACCATCTATATTATATAGAGACTGTGTTTTAACCATCATAGAGACTGTGTTTTAACAATCTATATTATATAGAGACTGTGTTTTAACCCCCTATATTATATAGAGACTGTGTTTTAACCATCATAGAGACTGTGTTTTAACCATCATAGAGACTGTGTTTTAACCATCTATATTATAGAGAGACTGTGTATTAACCATCTATATTATATAGAGACTGTGTTTTAACCATCTATATTATATAGAGACTGTGTTTTAACCATCATAGAGACTGTGTTTTTACCATCTATATTATATAGAGACTGTGTTTTAACCATCTATATTATATAGAGACTGTGTTTTAACCATCTATATTATATAGAGACGGTGTTTTAACCATCTATATTATATAGAGATTGTGTTTAATCATCTATATTATATAGAGACTGTGTTTTAATCATCTATATTATATAGAGACGGTGTTTTAACCATCTATATTATATAGAGACTGTGTTTTAACCATCTATATTATATAGAGATTGTGTTTAATCATCTATATTATATAGAGACTGTGTTTTAATCATCTATATTATATATAGACTGTGTTTTAACCATCATAGAGACTGTGTTTTAACAATCTATATTATATAGAGACTGTGTTTTAACCATCAATATTATATAGAGACTGTGTTTTAACCATCTATATTATATAGAGACTGTGTTTTAACCATCATAGAGACTGTGTTTTAATCATCTATATTATATAGAGACTGTTTTTTAACCATCTATATTATATAGAGACTGTGTTTTAACCATCATAGAGACTGTGTTTTAACAATCTATATTATATAGAGACTGTGTTTTAACCATCAATATTATATAGAGACTGTGTTTTAACCATCTATATTATATAGAGACTGTGTTTTAACCAACTATATTATATAGAGACTGTGTTTTAACCATCTATATTATATTAGAGACTGTGTTTTAACCATCATAGAGACTGTGTTTTAACCATCATAGAGACTGTGTTTGAACCATCATAGAGACTGTGTTTTAATCATCTATATTATATAGAGACTGTGTTTTAACCATCTATATTATATAGAGACTGTGTTTTAACCATCTATATTATATAGAGACTGTGTTTTAACCATCTATATTATATTAGAGACTGTGTTTTAACCATCATAGAGACTGTGTTTTAACCATCATAGAGACTGTGTTTGAACCATCATAGAGACTGTGTTTTAATCATCTATATTATATAGAGACTGTGTTTTAACCATCTATATTATATAGAGACTGTGTTTAACCATCTATATTATATAGAGACTGTGTTTAACCATCTATATTATATAGAGACTGTGTTTTAACCATCTATATTATATAGAGACTGTGTTTTAACCATCTATATTATATAGAGACTGTGTTTTAACCATCTATATTATATAGAGACTGTGTTTTAATCATCTATATTATATAGAGACTGTGTTTTAACCATCATAGAGACTGTGGTTTAACCATCTATATTATATAGAGACTGTGTTTTAACCATCTATATTATATAGAGACTGTGTTTTAACCATCTATATTATATAGAGACTGTGTTTTAACCATCATAGAGACTGTGTTTTAACCATCTATATTATATAGAGACTGTGTTTTAATCATCTCTATTATATAGAGACTGTGTTTTAACCATCTATATTATATAGAGACTGTGTTTTAACCATCTATATTATATAGAGACTGTGTTTTAACCATCATAGAGACTGTGTTTTAACCATCTATATTATATAGAGACTGTGTTTTAACCATCTATATTATTTAGAGACTGTGTTTTAACCATCATAGAGACTGTGTTTTAACCATCATAGAGACTGTGTTTTAACCATCATGGAGACTGTGTTTTAACCATCTATATTATATAGAGACTGTGTTTTAACCCCCTATATTATATAGAGACTGTGTTTTAACCATCATAGAGACTGTGTTTTAACCATCATAGAGACTGTGTTTTAACCATCTATATTATAGAGAGACTGTGTATTAACCATCTATATTATATAGAGACTGTGTTTTAACCATCTATATTATATAGAGACTGTGTTTTAACCATCATAGAGACTGTGTTTTTACCATCTATATTATATAGAGACTGTGTTTTAATCATCTATATTATATAGAGACTGTGTTTTAACCATCTATATTATATAGAGACTGTGTTTTAACCATCTATATTATATAGAGACGGTGTTTTAACCATCTATATTATATAGAGATTGTGTTTAATCATCTATATTATATAGAGACTGTGTTTTAATCATCTATATTATATAGAGACGGTGTTTTAACCATCTATATTATATAGAGACTGTGTTTTAACCATCTATATTATATAGAGATTGTGTTTAATCATCTATATTATATAGAGACTGTGTTTTAATCATCTATATTATATATAGACTGTGTTTTAACCATCATAGAGACTGTGTTTTAACAATCTATATTATATAGAGACTGTGTTTTAACCATCAATATTATATAGAGACTGTGTTTTAACCATCTATATTATATAGAGACTGTGTTTTAACCATCATAGAGACTGTGTTTTAATCATCTATATTATATAGAGACTGTTTTTTAACCATCTATATTATATAGAGACTGTGTTTTAACCATCATAGAGACTGTGTTTTAACAATCTATATTATATAGAGACTGTGTTTTAACCATCAATATTATATAGAGACTGTGTTTTAACCATCTATATTATATAGAGACTGTGTTTTAACCATCTATATTATATAGAGACTGTGTTTTAACCATCTATATTATATTAGAGACTGTGTTTTAACCATCATAGAGACTGTGTTTTAACCATCATAGAGACTGTGTTTGAACCATCATAGAGACTGTGTTTTAATCATCTATATTATATAGAGACTGTGTTTTAACCATCTATATTATATAGAGACTGTGTTTAACCATCTATATTATATAGAGACTGTGTTTAACCATCTATATTATATAGAGACTGTGTTTTAACCATCTATATTATATAGAGACTGTGTTTTAACCATCTATATTATATAGAGACTGTGTTTTAACCATCATAGAGACTGTGGTTTAACCATCTATATTATATAGAGACTGTGTTTTAACCATCTATATTATATAGAGACTGTGTTTTAACCATCTATATTATATAGAGACTGTGTTTTAACCATCATAGAGACTGTGTTTTAACCATCTATATTATATAGAGACTGTGTTTTAATCATCTCTATTATATAGAGACTGTGTTTTAACCATCTATATTATATAGAGACTGTGTTTTAACCATCTATATTATATAGAGACTGTGTTTTAACCATCATAGAGACTGTGTTTTAACCATCTATATTATATAGAGACTGTGTTTTAACCATCTATATTATTTAGAGACTGTGTTTTAACCATCATAGAGACTGTGTTTTAACCATCATGGAGACTGTGTTTTAACCATCTATATTATATAGAGACTGTGTTTTAACCACCTATATTATATAGAGACTGTGTTTTAACCATCATAGAGACTGTGTTTTAACCATCATAGAGACTGTGTTTTAACCATCTATATTATAGAGAGACTGTGTATTAACCATCTATATTATATAGAGACTGTGTTTTAACCATCTATATTATATAGAGACTGTGTTTTAACCATCATAGAGACTGTGTTTTTACCATCTATATTATATAGAGACTGTGTTTTAATCATCTATATTATATAGAGACTGTGTTTTAACCATCTATATTATATAGAGACTGTGTTTTAACCATCTATATTATATAGAGACGGTGTTTTAACCATCTATATTATATAGAGATTGTGTTTAATCATCTATATTATATAGAGACTGTGTTTTAATCATCTATATTATATAGAGACGGTGTTTTAACCATCTATATTATATAGAGACTGTGTTTTAACCATCTATATTATATAGAGATTGTGTTTAATCATCTATATTATATAGAGACTGTGTTTTAATCATCTATATTATATATAGACTGTGTTTTAACCATCATAGAGACTGTGTTTTAACAATCTATATTATATAGAGACTGTGTTTTAACCATCAATATTATATAGAGACTGTGTTTTAACCATCTATATTATATAGAGACTGTGTTTTAACCATCATAGAGACTGTGTTTTAATCATCTATATTATATAGAGACTGTTTTTTAACCATCTATATTATATAGAGACTGTGTTTTAACCATCATAGAGACTGTGTTTTAACAATCTATATTATATAGAGACTGTGTTTTAACCATCTATATTATATAGAGACTGTGTTTTAACCATCTATATTATATAGAGACTGTGTTTTAACCATCATAGAGACTGTGTTTTAACCATCTATATTATATAGAGACTGTGTTTTAACCATCTATATTATATAGAGACTGTGTTTTAACCATCAATATTATATAGAGACTGTGTTTTAATCATCTATATTATATAGAGACTGTGTTTTAACCATCTATATTATATAGAGACTGTGTTTTAACCATCTATATTATATTAGAGACTGTGTTTTAACCATCTATATTATATAGAGACTGTGTTTTAACCATCATAGAGACTGTGTTTTAACCATCATAGAGACTGTGTTTTAACCATCATAGAGACTGTGTTTGAACCATCATAGAGACTGTGTTTTAATCATCTATATTATATAGAGACTGTGTTTTAACCATCTATATTATATAGAGACTGTGTTTAACCATCTATATTATATAGAGACTGTGTTTTAACCATCTATATTATATAGAGACTGTGTTTTAACCATCTATATTATATAGAGACTGTGTTTTAATCATCTATATTATATAGAGACTGTGTTTTAACCATCATAGAGACTGTGGTTTAACCATCTATATTATATAGAGACTGTGTTTTAACCATCTATATTATATAGAGACTGTGTTTTAACCATCTATATTATATAGAGACTGTGTTTTAACCATCTATATTATATAGAGACTGTGTTTTAACCATCATAGAGACTGTGTTTTAACCATCTATATTATATAGAGACTGTGTTTTAACCATCTATTTTATATAGAGACTGTGTTTAACCAACTATATTATATAGAGACTGTGTTTTAACCATCTATATTATATAGAGACTGTGTTTTAACCATCTATATTATATAGAGACTGTGTTTTAACCATCTATATTATATAGAGACTGTGTTTTAACAATCTATATTATATAGAGACTGTGTTTATGTATATTATATAGAGACTGTGTTTTAACCATCTATATTATATAGAGACTGTGTTTTAACCATCTATATTATATAGAGACTGTGTTTTAACCATCTATATTATATAGAGACTGTGTTTTAACCATCTATATTATATAGAGACTGTGTTTTAACCATATATATTATATAGAGACTGTGTTTTAACCATCTATATTATATAGAGACTGTGTTTTAACAATCTATATTATATAGAGACTGTGTTTTAACCATCTATATTATATAGAGACTGTGTTTTAACAATCTATATTATATAGAGACTGTGTTTATGTATATTACATAGAAACTGTGTTTTAACCATCTATATTATATAGAGACTGTGTTTGAACCATCTACATTATATAGAGACTGTGTTTTAACCATCTATATTATATAGAGACTGTGTTTTAACCATCTATATTATATAGAGACTGTGTTTTAACCATCTATATTATATAGAGACTATGTTTTAACAATCTATATTATATAGAGACTGTGTTTATGTATATTACATAGAGACTGTGTTTTAACCATCTATATTAATATAGAGACTGTGTTTTAACCATCTACATTATATAGAGACTGTGTTTTAACCATCTCTATTATATATAGAGACTGTGTTTTAACCATCATAGAGACTGTGTTTTAACCATCTATATTATATAGAGACTGTGTTTTAACCATCTATATTATATAGAGACTATGTTTTAACCATCTATATTATATAGAGACTGTGTTTTAACCATCATAGAGACTGTGTTTTAACCATCTATATTATATAGAGACTGTGTTTTAACCATCTATATTATATAGAGACTGTGTTTTAACCATCTATATTATATTAGAGACTGTGTTTTAACCATCTATATTATATAGAGACTGTGTTTTAACCATCATAGAGACTGTGTTTTAACCATCATAGAGACTGTGTTTTAACCATCATAGAGACTGTGTTTTAACCATCATAGAGACTGTGTTTTAATCATCTATATTATATAGAGACTGTGTTTTAACCATCTATATTATATAGAGACTGTGTTTAACCATCTATATTATATAGAGACTGTGTTTAACCATCTATATTATATAGAGACTGTGTTTTAAAAATCTATATTATATAGAGACTGTGTTTTAACCATCTATATTATATAGAGACTGTGTTTTAATCATCTATATTATATAGAGACTGTGTTTTAACCATCTATATTATATAGAGACTGTGTTTTAACCATCTATATTATATAGAGACTGTGTTTTAACCATATATATTATATAGAGACTGTGTTTTAACCATCTATATTATATAGAGACTGTGTTTTAACAATCTATATTATATAGAGACTGTGTTTTAACCATCTATATTATATAGAGACTGTGTTTTAACAATCTATATTATATAGAGACTGTGTTTATGTATATTACATAGAAACTGTGTTTTAACCATCTATATTATATAGAGACTGTGTTTGAACCATCTACATTATATAGAGACTATGTTTTAACAATCTATATTATATAGAGACTGTGTTTATGTATATTACATAGAGACTGTGTTTTAACCATCTACATTATATAGAGACTGTGTTTTAACCATCTCTATTATATATAGAGACTGTGTTTTAACCATCATAGAGACTGTGTTTTAACCATCTATATTATATAGAGACTGTGTTTTAACCATCTATATTATATAGAGACTGTGTTTTAACCATCTATATTATATAGAGACTGTGTTTTAACCATCATAGAGACTGTGTTTTAACCATCTATATTATATAGAGACTGTGTTTTAACCATCTATATTATATAGAGACTGTGTTTTAACCATCTATATTATATTAGAGACTGTGTTTTAACCATCTATATTATATAGAGACTGTGTTTTAACCATCATAGAGACTGTGTTTTAACCATCATAGAGACTGTGTTTTAACCATCATAGAGACTGTGTTTTAACCATCATAGAGACTGTGTTTTAATCATCTATATTATATAGAGACTGTGTTTTAACCATCTATATTATATAGAGACTGTGTTTAACCATCTATATTATATAGAGACTGTGTTTAACCATCTATATTATATAGAGACTGTGTTTTAACCATCTATATTATATAGAGACTGTGTTTTAACCATCTATATTATATAGAGACTGTGTTTTAATCATCTATATTATATAGAGACTGTGTTTTAACCATCATAGAGACTGTGTTTTAACCATCTATATTATATAGAGACTGTGTTTTAACCATCTATATTATATAGAGACTATGTTTTAACCATCATAGAGACTGTGTTTTAACCATCTATATTATATAGAGACTGTGTTTTAACCATCTATATTATATAGAGACTGTGTTTTAACCATCATAGAGACTGTGATTTAACCATCTATATTATATAGAGACTGTGTTTTAACCATCATAGAGACTGTGTTTTAACCATCTATATTATATAGAGACTGTGTTTTAACCATCTATTTCATATAGAGACTGTGTTTAACCATCTATATTATATAGAGACTGTGTTTTAACCATCTATATTATATAGAGACTGTGTTTTAACCATCTATATTATATAGAGACTGTGTTTTAACCATCTATATTATATAGAGACTGTGTTTTAACAATCTATATTATATAGAGACTGTGTTTATGTATATTATATAGAGACTGTGTTTTAACCATCTATATTATATAGAGACTGTGTTTTAACCATCTACATTATATAGAGACTGTGTTTTAACCATCTATATTATATAGAGACTGTGTTTTAACCATCTATATTATATAGAGACTGTGTTTTAACCATCTATATTATATAGAGACTATGTTTTAACAATCTATATTATATAGAGACTGTGTTTATGTATATTACATAGAGACTGTGTTTTAACCATCTACATTATATAGAGACTGTGTTTTAACCATCTCTATTATATATAGAGACTGTGTTTTAACCATCATAGAGACTGTGTTTTAACCATCTATATTATATAGAGACTGTGTTTTAACCATCTATATTATATAGAGACTGTGTTTTAACCATCTATATTATATAGAGACTGTGTTTTAACCATCATAGAGACTGTGTTTTAACCATCTATATTATATAGAGACTGTGTTTTAACCATCTATATTATATAGAGACTGTGTTTTAACCATCTATATTATATTAGAGACTGTGTTTTAACCATCTATATTATATAGAGACTGTGTTTTAACCATCATAGAGACTGTGTTTTAACCATCATAGAGACTGTGTTTTAACCATCATAGAGACTGTGTTTTAACCATCATAGAGACTGTGTTTTAATCATCTATATTATATAGAGACTGTGTTTTAACCATCTATATTATATAGAGACTGTGTTTAACCATCTATATTATATAGAGACTGTGTTTAACCATCTATATTATATAGAGACTGTGTTTTAAAAATCTATATTATATAGAGACTGTGTTTTAACCATCTATATTATATAGAGACTGTGTTTTAATCATCTATATTATATAGAGACTGTGTTTTAACCATCATAGAGACTGTGTTTTAACCATCTATATTATATAGAGACTGTGTTTTAACCATCTATATTATATAGAGACTGTGTTTTAACCATCTATATTATATAGAGACTATGTTTTAACCATCATAGAGACTGTGTTTTAACCATCTATATTATATAGAGACTGTGTTTTAATCATCTCTATTATATAGAGACTGTGTTTTAACCATCTATATTATATAGAGTCTGTGTTTTAACCATCTATATTATATAGAGACTGTGTTTTAACCATCATAGAGACTGTGTTTTAACCATCTATATCATATAGAGACTGTGTTTTAACCATCTATATTATATAGAGACTGTGTTTTAACCATCATAGAGACTGTGTTTTAACCATCTATATTATATAGAGACTGTGTTTTAACCATCTATATTATATAGAGACTGTGTTTTAACCATCTACATTATATAGAGACTGTGTTTTAACCATCTATATTATATAGAGACTGTGTTTTAACCATCTATATTATATAGAGACTGTGTTTTAACCATCTATATTATATAGAGACTATGTTTTAACAATCTATATTATATAGAGACTGTGTTTATGTATATTACATAGAGACTGTGTTTTAACCATCTACATTATATAGAGACTGTGTTTTAACCATCTCTATTATATATAGAGACTGTGTTTTAACCATCATAGAGACTGTGTTTTAACCATCTATATTATATAGAGACTGTGTTTTAACCATCTATATTATATAGAGACTGTGTTTTAACCATCTATATTATATAGAGACTGTGTTTTAACCATCATAGAGACTGTGTTTTAACCATCTATATTATATAGAGACTGTGTTTTAACCATCTATATTATATAGAGACTGTGTTTTAACCATCTATATTATATTAGAGACTGTGTTTTAACCATCTATATTATATAGAGACTGTGTTTTAACCATCATAGAGACTGTGTTTTAACCATCATAGAGACTGTGTTTTAACCATCATAGAGACTGTGTTTTAACCATCATAGAGACTGTGTTTTAATCATCTATATTATATAGAGACTGTGTTTTAACCATCTATATTATATAGAGACTGTGTTTTAAAAATCTATATTATATAGAGACTGTGTTTTAACCATCTATATTATATAGAGACTGTGTTTTAATCATCTATATTATATAGAGACTGTGTTTTAACCATCATAGAGACTGTGTTTTAACCATCTATATTATATAGAGACTGTGTTTTAACCATCTATATTATATAGAGACTGTGTTTTAACCATCTATATTATATAGAGACTATGTTTTAACCATCATAGAGACTGTGTTTTAACCATCTATATTATATAGAGACTGTGTTTTAATCATCTCTATTATATAGAGACTGTGTTTTAACCATCTATATTATATAGAGTCTGTGTTTTAACCATCTATATTATATAGAGACTGTGTTTTAACCATCATAGAGACTGTGTTTTAACCATCTATATCATATAGAGACTGTGTTTTAACCATCTATATTATATAGAGACTGTGTTTTAACCATCATAGAGACTGTGTTTTAACCATCTATATTATATAGAGACTGTGTTTTAACCATCTATATTATATAGAGACTGTGTTTTAACCATCTACATTATATAGAGACTGTGTTTTAACCATCTATATTATATAGAGACTGTGTTTTAACCATCTATATTATATAGAGACTGTGTTTTAACCATCTATATTATATAGAGACTATGTTTTAACAATCTATATTATATAGAGACTGTGTTTATGTATATTACATAGAGACTGTGTTTTAACCATCTACATTATATAGAGACTGTGTTTTAACCATCTCTATTATATATAGAGACTGTGTTTTAACCATCATAGAGACTGTGTTTTAACCATCTATATTATATAGAGACTGTGTTTTAACCATCTATATTATATAGAGACTGTGTTTTAACCATCTATATTATATAGAGACTGTGTTTTAACCATCATAGAGACTGTGTTTTAACCATCTATATTATATAGAGACTGTGTTTTAACCATCTATATTATATAGAGACTGTGTTTTAACCATCTATATTATATTAGAGACTGTGTTTTAACCATCTATATTATATAGAGACTGTGTTTTAACCATCATAGAGACTGTGTTTTAACCATCATAGAGACTGTGTTTTAACCATCATAGAGACTGTGTTTTAATCATCTATATTATATAGAGACTGTGTTTTAACCATCTATATTATATAGAGACTGTGTTTTAAAAATCTATATTATATAGAGACTGTGTTTTAACCATCTATATTATATAGAGACTGTGTTTTAATCATCTATATTATATAGAGACTGTGTTTTAACCATCATAGAGACTGTGTTTTAACCATCTATATTATATAGAGACTGTGTTTTAACCATCTATATTATATAGAGACTGTGTTTTAACCATCTATATTATATAGAGACTATGTTTTAACCATCATAGAGACTGTGTTTTAACCATCTATATTATATAGAGACTGTGTTTTAATCATCTCTATTATATAGAGACTGTGTTTTAACCATCTATATTATATAGAGTCTGTGTTTTAACCATCTATATTATATAGAGACTGTGTTTTAACCATCATAGAGACTGTGTTTTAACCATCTATATCATATAGAGACTGTGTTTTAACCATCTATATTATATAGAGACTGTGTTTTAACCATCATAGAGACTGTGTTTTAACCATCTATATTATATAGAGACTGTGTTTTAACCATCTATATTATATAGAGACTGTGTTTTAACCATCTATATTATATAGAGACTGTGTTTTAACAATCTATATTATATAGAGACTGTGTTTATGTATATTATATAGAGACTGTGTTTTAACCATCTATATTATGTAGAGACTGTGTTTTAACCATCTATATTATATAGAGACTGTGTTTTAACCATCTATATTATATAGAGACTGTGTTTTAACAATCTATATTATATAGAGACTGTGTTTATGTATATTATATAGAGACTGTGTTTTAACCATCTATATTATATAGAGACTGTGTTTTAACCATCTATATTATATAGAGACTGTGTTTTAACCATCTATATTATATAGAGACTGTGTTTTAACCATCATAGAGACTGTGTTTTAACCATCTATATTATATAGAGACTGTGTTTTAACCATCTATATTATATAGAGACTGTGTTTTAACCATCTATATTATATAGAGACTGTGTTTTAACCATCATAGAGACCGTGTTTTAACCATCTATATTATATAGAGACTGTGTTTTAACCACCTATATTATATAGAGACTGTGTTTTAACCATCTATATTATATTAGAGACTGTGTTTTAACCATCTATATTATATAGAGACTGTGTTTTAACCATCATAGAGACTGTGTTTTAACCATCATAGAGACTGTGTTTTAACCATCATAGAGACTGTGTTTTAACCATCATAGAGACTGTGTTTTAATCATCTATATTATATAGAGACTGTGTTTTAACCATCTATATTATATAGAGACTGTGTTTAACCATCTATATTATATAGAGACTGTGTTTAACCATCTATATTATATAGAGACTGTGTTTTAAAAATCTATATTATATAGAGACTGTGTTTTAACCATCTATATTATATAGAGACTGTGTTTTAATCATCTATATTATATAGAGACTGTGTTTTAACCATCATAGAGACTGTGTTTTAACCATCTATATTATATAGAGACTGTGTTTTAACCATCTATATTATATAGAGACTGTGTTTTAACCATCTATATTATATAGAGACTGTGTTTTAACCATCATAGAGACTGTGTTTTAACCATCTATATTATATAGAGACTGTGTTTTAATCATCTCTATTATATAGAGACTGTGTTTTAACCATCTATATTATATAGAGACTGTGTTTTAACCATCTATATTATATAGAGACTGTGTTTTAACCATCATAGAGACTGTGTTTTAACCATCTATATTATATAGAGACTGTGTTTTAACCATCTATATTATTTAGAGACTGTGTTTTAACCATCATAGAGACTGTGTTTTAACCATCTATATTATATAGAGACTGTGTTTTAACCATCTATATTGTATAGAGACTGTGTTTTAACCATCTATATTATATAGAGACTGTGTTTTAACCATCTATATTATATAGAGACTGTGTTTTAACCATCTATATTATATAGAGACTGTGTTTTAACCATCTATATTATATAGAGACAGTGTTTTAACAATCTATATTATATAGAGACTGTGTTTATGTATATTATCTAGAGACTGTGTTTTAACCATCTATATTATATAGAGACTGTGTTTTAACCATCTATATTATATAGAGACTGTGTTTTAACCATCTATATTATATAGAGACTGTGTTTTAACCATCTATATTATATAGAGACTGTGTTTTAACCATCTATATTATATAGAGACTGTGTTTTATCCATCTATATTATATAGAGACTGTGTTTTAACCATCTATATTATATAGAGACTGTGTTTTAACCATCATAGAGACTGTGTTTTAACCATCTATATTATATAGAGACTGTGTTTTAATCATCTATATTTATTAGAGACTGTGTTTTAACCATCTATATTATATAGAGATTGTGTTTTAATCATCTATATTATATAGAGACTGTGTTTTAATCATCTATATTATATAGAGACAGTGTTTTATCCAACTATATTATATAGAGACTGTGTTTTAATCATCTATATTATATATAGACTGTGTTTTAACCATCTATATTATATAGAGACTGTGTTTTAACCATCTATATTATATAGAGACTGTGTTTTAACCATCATAGAGACTGTGTTTTAACCATCATAGAGACTGTGTTTTAACCATCTATATTATATAGAGACTGTGTTTTAACCATCTATATTATATAGAGACTGTGTTTTAACCATCTATATTATAAAGAGACTGTGTTTTAACCATCTATATTATATAGAGACTGTGTTTTAACCATCTATATTATATAGAGACTGTGTTTTAACCATCTATATTATATAGAGACTGTGTTTTAACCACCTATATTATATAGAGACTGTGTTTTAACCATCATAGAGACTGTGTTTTAACCATCATAAAGACTGTGTTTTAACCATCTATATTAAATATAGAGACTGTGTTTTAACCATCTATATTATATAGAGACGGTGTTTTAACCATCTATATTATATAGAGATTGTGTTTAATCATCTATATTATATAGAGACTGTGTTTTAATCATCTATATTATATAGAGACGGTGTTTTAACCATCTATATTATATAGAGACTGTGTTTTAACCATCTATATTATATAGAGATTGTGTTTAATCATCTATATTATATAGAGACTGTGTTTTAATCATCTATATTATATATAGACTGTGTTTTAACCATCATAGAGACTGTGTTTTAACAATCTATATTATATAGAGACTGTGTTTTAACCATCATAGAGACTGTGTTTTAACCATCTATATTATATAGAGACTGTGTTTTAACCATCTATATTATATAGAGACTGTGTTTTAACCATCTATATTATATAGAGACTGTGTTTTAAACATCATAGAGACTGTGTTTTAACCATCTATATTATATAGAGACTGTGTTTTAACCATCTATATTATATAGAGACTGTGTTTTAACCATCTATATTATATTAGAGACTGTGTTTTAACCATCTATATTATATAGAGACTGTGTTTTAACCATCATAGAGACTGTGTTTTAACCATCATAGAGACTGTGTTTTAACCATCATAGAGACTGTGTTTTAACCATCATAGAGACTGTGTTTTAATCATCTATATTATATAGAGACTGTGTTTTAACCATCTATATTATATAGAGACTGTGTTTAACCATCTATATTATATAGAGACTGTGTTTAACCATCTATATTATATAGAGACTGTGTTTTAAAAATCTATATTATATAGAGACTGTGTTTTAACCATCTATATTATATAGAGACTGTGTTTTAATCATCTATATTATATAGAGACTGTGTTTTAACCATCATAGAGACTGTGTTTTAACCATCTATATTATATAGAGACTGTGTTTTAACCATCTATATTATATAGAGACTGTGTTTTAACCATCTATATTATATAGAGACTATGTTTTAACCATCATAGAGACTGTGTTTTAACCATCTATATTATATAGAGACTGTGTTTTAACCATCTATATTATATAGAGACTGTGTTTTAACCATCATAGAGACTGTGTTTTAACCATCTATATTATATAGAGACTGTGTTTTAACCATCTATATTATATAGAGACTGTGTTTTAACCATCATAGAGACTGTGTTTTAACCATCTATATTATATAGAGACTGTGTTTTAACCATCTATTTTATATAGAGACTGTGTTTAACCATCTATATTATATAGAGACTGTGTTTTAACCATCTATATTATATAGAGACTGTGTTTTAACCATCTATATTATATAGAGACTGTGTTTTAACCATCTATATTATATAGAGACTGTGTTTTAACAATCTATATTATATAGAGACTGTGTTTATGTATATTATATAGAGACTGTGTTTTAACCATCTATATTATATAGAGACTGTGTTTTAACCATCTATATTATATAGAGACTGTGTTTTAACCATCTATATTATATAGAGACTGTGTTTTAACCATCTATATTATATAGAGACTGTGTTTTAACCATATATATTATATAGAGACTGTGTTTTAACCATCTATATTATATAGAGACTGTGTTTTAACAATCTATATTATATAGAGACTGTGTTTTAACCATCTATATTATATAGAGACTGTGTTTTAACAATCTATATTATATAGAGACTGTGTTTATGTATATTACATAGAAACTGTGTTTTAACCATCTATATTATATAGAGACTGTGTTTGAACCATCTACATTATATAGAGACTGTGTTTTAACCATCTATATTATATAGAGACTGTGTTTTAACCATCTATATTATATAGAGACTGTGTTTTAACCATCATAGAGACTGTGTTTTAACAATCTATATTATATAGAGACTGTGTTTTAACCATCATAGAGACTGTGTTTTAACCATCTATATTATATAGAGACTGTGTTTTAACCATCTATATTATATAGAGACTGTGTTTTAACCATCTATATTATATAGAGACTGTGTTTTAAACATCATAGAGACTGTGTTTTAACCATCTATATTATATAGAGACTGTGTTTTAACCATCTATATTATATAGAGACTGTGTTTTAACCATCTATATTATATTAGAGACTGTGTTTTAACCATCTATATTATATAGAGACTGTGTTTTAACCATCATAGAGACTGTGTTTTAACCATCATAGAGACTGTGTTTTAACCATCATAGAGACTGTGTTTTAACCATCATAGAGACTGTGTTTTAACCATCATAGAGACTGTGTTTTAATCATCTATATTATATAGAGACTGTGTTTTAACCATCTATATTATATAGAGACTGTGTTTAACCATCTATATTATATAGAGACTGTGTTTAACCATCTATATTATATAGAGACTGTGTTTTAAAAATCTATATTATATAGAGACTGTGTTTTAACCATCTATATTATATAGAGACTGTGTTTTAATCATCTATATTATATAGAGACTGTGTTTTAACCATCATAGAGACTGTGTTTTAACCATCTATATTATATAGAGACTGTGTTTTAACCATCTATATTATATAGAGACTGTGTTTTAACCATCTATATTATATAGAGACTATGTTTTAACCATCATAGAGACTGTGTTTTAACCATCTATATTATATAGAGACTGTGTTTTAACCATCTATATTATATAGAGACTGTGTTTTAACCATCATAGAGACTGTGTTTTAACCATCTATATTATATAGAGACTGTGTTTTAACCATCTATATTATATAGAGACTGTGTTTTAACCATCATAGAGACTGTGTTTTAACCATCTATATTATATAGAGACTGTGTTTTAACCATCTATTTTATATAGAGACTGTGTTTAACCATCTATATTATATAGAGACTGTGTTTTAACCATCTATATTATATAGAGACTGTGTTTTAACCATCTATATTATATAGAGACTGTGTTTTAACCATCTATATTATATAGAGACTGTGTTTTAACAATCTATATTATATAGAGACTGTGTTTATGTATATTATATAGAGACTGTGTTTTAACCATCTATATTATATAGAGACTGTGTTTTAACCATCTATATTATATAGAGACTGTGTTTTAACCATCTATATTATATAGAGACTGTGTTTTAACCATCTATATTATATAGAGACTGTGTTTTAACCATATATATTATATAGAGACTGTGTTTTAACCATCTATATTATATAGAGACTGTGTTTTAACAATCTATATTATATAGAGACTGTGTTTTAACCATCTATATTATATAGAGACTGTGTTTTAACAATCTATATTATATAGAGACTGTGTTTATGTATATTACATAGAAACTGTGTTTTAACCATCTATATTATATAGAGACTGTGTTTGAACCATCTACATTATATAGAGACTGTGTTTTAACCATCTATATTATATAGAGACTGTGTTTTAACCATCTATATTATATAGAGACTGTGTTTTAACCATCTATATTATATAGAGACTATGTTTTAACAATCTATATTATATAGAGACTGTGTTTATGTATATTACATAGAGACTGTGTTTTAACCATCTATATTATATAGAGACTGTGTTTTAACCATCTACATTATATAGAGACTGTGTTTTTAACCATCTCTATTATATATAGAGACTGTGTTTTAACCATCATAGAGACTGTGTTTTAACCATCTATATTATATAGAGACTGTGTTTTAACCATCTATATTATATAGAGACTGTGTTTTAACCATCTATATTATATAGAGACTGTGTTTTAACCATCATAGAGACTGTGTTTTAACCATCTATATTATATAGAGACTGTGTTTTAACCATCTATATTATATAGAGACTGTGTTTTAACCATCTATATTATATTAGAGACTGTGTTTTAACCATCTATATTATATAGAGACTGTGTTTTAACCATCATAGAGACTGTGTTTTAACCATCATAGAGACTGTGTTTTAACCATCATAGAGACTGTGTTTTAACCATCATAGAGACTGTGTTTTAATCATCTATATTATATAGAGACTGTGTTTTAACCATCTATATTATATAGAGACTGTGTTTAACCATCTATATTATATAGAGACTGTGTTTAACCATCTATATTATATAGAGACTGTGTTTTAACCATCTATATTATATAGAGACTGTGTTTTAACCATCATAGAGACTGTGTTTTAACCATCTATATTATATAGAGACTGTGTTTTAACCATCTATATTATATAGAGACTGTGTTTTAACCATCTATATTATATAGAGACTGTGTTTTAACCATCATAGAGACCGTGTTTTAACCATCTATATTATATAGAGACTGTGTTTTAACCACCTATATTATATAGAGACTGTGTTTTAACCATCTATATTATATTAGAGACTGTGTTTTAACCATCTATATTATATAGAGACTGTGTTTTAACCATCATAGAGACTGTGTTTTAACCATCATAGAGACTGTGTTTTAACCATCATAGAGACTGTGTTTTAACCATCATAGAGACTGTGTTTTAATCATCTATATTATATAGAGACTGTGTTTTAACCATCTATATTATATAGAGACTGTGTTTAACCATCTATATTATATAGAGACTGTGTTTAACCATCTATATTATATAGAGACTGTGTTTTAAAAATCTATATTATATAGAGACTGTGTTTTAACCATCTATATTATATAGAGACTGTGTTTTAATCATCTATATTATATAGAGACTGTGTTTTAACCATCATAGAGACTGTGTTTTAACCATCTATATTATATAGAGACTGTGTTTTAACCATCTATATTATATAGAGACTGTGTTTTAACCATCTATATTATATAGAGACTGTGTTTTAACCATCATAGAGACTGTGTTTTAACCATCTATATTATATAGAGACTGTGTTTTAATCATCTCTATTATATAGAGACTGTGTTTTAACCATCTATATTATATAGAGACTGTGTTTTAACCATCTATATTATATAGAGACTGTGTTTTAACCATCATAGAGACTGTGTTTTAACCATCATAGAGACTGTGTTTTAACCATCTATATTATATAGAGACTGTGTTTTAATCATCTATATTATATAGAGACTGTGTTTTAACCATCATAGAGACTGTGTTTTAACCATCTATATTATATAGAGACTGTGTTTTAACCATCTATATTATATAGAGACTGTGTTTTAACCATCTATATTATATAGAGACTGTGTTTTAACCATCATAGAGACTGTGTTTTAACCATCTATATTATATAGAGACTGTGTTTTAATCATCTCTATTATATAGAGACTGTGTTTTAACCATCTATATTATATAGAGACTGTGTTTTAACCATCTATATTATATAGAGACTGTGTTTTAACCATCATAGAGACTGTGTTTTAACCATCTATATTATATAGAGACTGTGTTTTAACCATCTATATTATTTAGAGACTGTGTTTTAACCATCATAGAGACTGTGTTTTAACCATCTATATTATATAGAGACTGTGTTTTAACCATCTATATTGTATAGAGACTGTGTTTTAACCATCTATATTATATAGAGACTGTGTTTTAACCATCTATATTATATAGAGACTGTGTTTTAACCATCTATATTATATAGAGACTGTGTTTTAACCATCTATATTATATAGAGACAGTGTTTTAACAATCTATATTATATAGAGACTGTGTTTATGTATATTATCTAGAGACTGTGTTTTAACCATCTATATTATATAGAGACTGTGTTTTAACCATCTATATTATATAGAGACTGTGTTTTAACCATCTATATTATATAGAGACTGTGTTTTAACCATCTATATTATATAGAGACTGTGTTTTAACCATCTATATTATATAGAGACTGTGTTTTATCCATCTATATTATATAGAGACTGTGTTTTAACCATCTATATTATATAGAGACTGTGTTTTAACCATCATAGAGACTGTGTTTTAACCATCTATATTATATAGAGACTGTGTTTTAATCATCTATATTTATTAGAGACTGTGTTTTAACCATCTATATTATATAGAGATTGTGTTTTAATCATCTATATTATATAGAGACTGTGTTTTAATCATCTATATTATATAGAGACAGTGTTTTATCCATCTATATTATATAGAGACTGTGTTTTAATCATCTATATTATATATAGACTGTGTTTTAACCATCTATATTATATAGAGACTGTGTTTTAACCATCTATATTATATAGAGACTGTGTTTTAACCATCATAGAGACTGTGTTTTAACCATCATAGAGACTGTGTTTTAACCATCTATATTATATAGAGACTGTGTTTTAACCATCTATATTATATAGAGACTGTGTTTTAACCATCTATATTATAAAGAGACTGTGTTTTAACCATCTATATTATATAGAGACTGTGTTTTAACCATCTATATTATATAGAGACTGTGTTTTAACCATCTATATTATATAGAGACTGTGTTTTAACCACCTATATTATATAGAGACTGTGTTTTAACCATCATAGAGACTGTGTTTTAACCATCATAGAGACTGTGTTTTAACCATCTATATTATATAGAGACTGTGTTTTAACCATCTATATTATATAGAGATGGTGTTTTAACCATCTATATTATATAGAGATTGTGTTTAATCATCTATATTATATAGAGACTGTGTTTTAATCATCTATATTATATAGAGACGGTGTTTTAACCATCTATATTATATAGAGACTGTGTTTTAACCATCTATATTATATAGAGATTGTGTTTAATCATCTATATTATATAGAGACTGTGTTTTAACCATCATAGAGACTGTGTTTTAACCATCTATATTATATAGAGACTGTGTTTTAACCATCTATATTATATAGAGACTGTGTTTTAACCATCTATATTATATTAGAGACTGTGTTTTAACCATCTATATTATATAGAGACTGTGTTTTAACCATCATAGAGACTGTGTTTTAACCATCATAGAGACTGTGTTTTAACCATCATAGAGACTGTGTTTTAACCATCATAGAGACTGTGTTTTAATCATCTATATTATATAGAGACTGTGTTTTAACCATCTATATTATATAGAGACTGTGTTTAACCATCTATATTATATAGAGACTGTGTTTAACCATCTATATTATATAGAGACTGTGTTTTAACCATCTATATTATATAGAGACTGTGTTTTAACCATCATAGAGACTGTGTTTTAACCATCTATATTATATAGAGACTGTGTTTTAACCATCTATATTATATAGAGACTGTGTTTTAACCATCTATATTATATAGAGACTGTGTTTTAACCATCATAGAGACCGTGTTTTAACCATCTATATTATATAGAGACTGTGTTTTAACCACCTATATTATATAGAGACTGTGTTTTAACCATCTATATTATATTAGAGACTGTGTTTTAACCATCTATATTATATAGAGACTGTGTTTTAACCATCATAGAGACTGTGTTTTAACCATCATAGAGACTGTGTTTTAACCATCATAGAGACTGTGTTTTAACCATCATAGAGACTGTGTTTTAATCATCTATATTATATAGAGACTGTGTTTTAACCATCTATATTATATAGAGACTGTGTTTAACCATCTATATTATATAGAGACTGTGTTTAACCATCTATATTATATAGAGACTGTGTTTTAAAAATCTATATTATATAGAGACTGTGTTTTAACCATCTATATTATATAGAGACTGTGTTTTAATCATCTATATTATATAGAGACTGTGTTTTAACCATCATAGAGACTGTGTTTTAACCATCTATATTATATAGAGACTGTGTTTTAACCATCTATATTATATAGAGACTGTGTTTTAACCATCTATATTATATAGAGACTGTGTTTTAACCATCATAGAGACTGTGTTTTAACCATCTATATTATATAGAGACTGTGTTTTAATCATCTCTATTATATAGAGACTGTGTTTTAACCATCTATATTATATAGAGACTGTGTTTTAACCATCTATATTATATAGAGACTGTGTTTTAACCATCATAGAGACTGTGTTTTAACCATCATAGAGACTGTGTTTTAACCATCTATATTATATAGAGACTGTGTTTTAATCATCTATATTATATAGAGACTGTGTTTTAACCATCATAGAGACTGTGTTTTAACCATCTATATTATATAGAGACTGTGTTTTAACCATCTATATTATATAGAGACTGTGTTTTAACCATCTATATTATATAGAGACTGTGTTTTAACCATCATAGAGACTGTGTTTTAACCATCTATATTATATAGAGACTGTGTTTTAATCATCTCTATTATATAGAGACTGTGTTTTAACCATCTATATTATATAGAGACTGTGTTTTAACCATCTATATTATATAGAGACTGTGTTTTAACCATCATAGAGACTGTGTTTTAACCATCTATATTATATAGAGACTGTGTTTTAACCATCTATATTATTTAGAGACTGTGTTTTAACCATCATAGAGACTGTGTTTTAACCATCTATATTATATAGAGACTGTGTTTTAACCATCTATATTGTATAGAGACTGTGTTTTAACCATCTATATTATATAGAGACTGTGTTTTAACCATCTATATTATATAGAGACTGTGTTTTAACCATCTATATTATATAGAGACTGTGTTTTAACCATCTATATTATATAGAGACAGTGTTTTAACAATCTATATTATATAGAGACTGTGTTTATGTATATTATCTAGAGACTGTGTTTTAACCATCTATATTATATAGAGACTGTGTTTTAACCATCTATATTATATAGAGACTGTGTTTTAACCATCTATATTATATAGAGACTGTGTTTTAACCATCTATATTATATAGAGACTGTGTTTTAACCATCTATATTATATAGAGACTGTGTTTTATCCATCTATATTATATAGAGACTGTGTTTTAACCATCTATATTATATAGAGACTGTGTTTTAACCATCATAGAGACTGTGTTTTAACCATCTATATTATATAGAGACTGTGTTTTAATCATCTATATTTATTAGAGACTGTGTTTTAACCATCTATATTATATAGAGATTGTGTTTTAATCATCTATATTATATAGAGACTGTGTTTTAATCATCTATATTATATAGAGACAGTGTTTTATCCATCTATATTATATAGAGACTGTGTTTTAATCATCTATATTATATATAGACTGTGTTTTAACCATCTATATTATATAGAGACTGTGTTTTAACCATCTATATTATATAGAGACTGTGTTTTAACCATCATAGAGACTGTGTTTTAACCATCATAGAGACTGTGTTTTAACCATCTATATTATATAGAGACTGTGTTTTAACCATCTATATTATATAGAGACTGTGTTTTAACCATCTATATTATAAAGAGACTGTGTTTTAACCATCTATATTATATAGAGACTGTGTTTTAACCATCTATATTATATAGAGACTGTGTTTTAACCATCTATATTATATAGAGACTGTGTTTTAACCACCTATATTATATAGAGACTGTGTTTTAACCATCATAGAGACTGTGTTTTAACCATCATAGAGACTGTGTTTTAACCATCTATATTATATAGAGACTGTGTTTTAACCATCTATATTATATAGAGATGGTGTTTTAACCATCTATATTATATAGAGATTGTGTTTAATCATCTATATTATATAGAGACTGTGTTTTAATCATCTATATTATATAGAGACGGTGTTTTAACCATCTATATTATATAGAGACTGTGTTTTAACCATCTATATTATATAGAGATTGTGTTTAATCATCTATATTATATAGAGACTGTGTTTTAATCATCTATATTATATATAGACTGTGTTTTAACCATCATAGAGACTGTGTTTTAACAATCTATATTATATAGAGACTGTGTTTTAACCATCATAGAGACTGTGTTTTAACCATCTATATTATATAGAGACTGTGTTTTAACCATCTATATTATATAGAGACTGTGTTTTAACCATCTATATTATATAGAGACTGTGTTTTAAACATCATAGAGACTGTGTTTTAACCATCTATATTATATAGAGACTGTGTTTTAACCATCTATATTATATAGAGACTGTGTTTTAACCACCTATATTATATAGAGACTGTGTTTTAACCATCATAGAGACTGTGTTTTAACCATCATAGAGACTGTGTTTTAACCATCTATATTATATAGAGACTGTGTTTTAACCATCTATATTATATAGAGACGGTGTTTTAACCATCTATATTATATAGAGATTGTGTTTAATCATCTATATTATATAGAGACTGTGTTTTAATCATCTATATTATATAGAGACGGTGTTTTAACCATCTATATTATATAGAGACTGTGTTTTAACCATCTATATTATATAGAGATTGTGTTTAATCATCTATATTATATAGAGACTGTGTTTTAATCATCTATATTATATATAGACTGTGTTTTAACCATCATAGAGACTGTGTTTTAACAATCTATATTATATAGAGACTGTGTTTTAACCATCATAGAGACTGTGTTTTAACCATCTATATTATATAGAGACTGTGTTTTAACCATCTATATTATATAGAGACTGTGTTTTAACCATCTATATTATATAGAGACTGTGTTTTAAACATCATAGAGACTGTGTTTTAACCATCTATATTATATAGAGACTGTGTTTTAACCATCTATATTATATAGAGACTGTGTTTTAACCATCTATATTATATTAGAGACTGTGTTTTAACCATCTATATTATATAGAGACTGTGTTTTAACCATCATAGAGACTGTGTTTTAACCATCATAGAGACTGTGTTTTAACCATCATAGAGACTGTGTTTTAACCATCATAGAGACTGTGTTTTAATCATCTATATTATATAGAGACTGTGTTTTAACCATCTATATTATATAGAGACTGTGTTTAACCATCTATATTATATAGAGACTGTGTTTAACCATCTATATTATATAGAGACTGTGTTTTAAAAATCTATATTATATAGAGACTGTGTTTTAACCATCTATATTATATAGAGACTGTGTTTTAATCATCTATATTATATAGAGACTGTGTTTTAACCATCATAGAGACTGTGTTTTAACCATCTATATTATATAGAGACTGTGTTTTAACCATCTATATTATATAGAGACTGTGTTTTAACCATCTATATTATATAGAGACTATGTTTTAACCATCATAGAGACTGTGTTTTAACCATCTATATTATATAGAGACTGTGTTTTAACCATCTATATTATATAGAGACTGTGTTTTAACCATCATAGAGACTGTGTTTTAACCATCTATATTATATAGAGACTGTGTTTTAACCATCTATATTATATAGAGACTGTGTTTTAACCATCATAGAGACTGTGTTTTAACCATCTATATTATATAGAGACTGTGTTTTAACCATCTATTTTATATAGAGACTGTGTTTAACCATCTATATTATATAGAGACTGTGTTTTAACCATCTATATTATATAGAGACTGTGTTTTAACCATCTATATTATATAGAGACTGTGTTTTAACCATCTATATTATATAGAGACTGTGTTTTAACAATCTATATTATATAGAGACTGTGTTTATGTATATTATATAGAGACTGTGTTTTAACCATCTATATTATATAGAGACTGTGTTTTAACCATCTATATTATATAGAGACTGTGTTTTAACCATCTATATTATATAGAGACTGTGTTTTAACCATCTATATTATATAGAGACTGTGTTTTAACCATATATATTATATAGAGACTGTGTTTTAACCATCTATATTATATAGAGACTGTGTTTTAACAATCTATATTATATAGAGACTGTGTTTTAACCATCTATATTATATAGAGACTGTGTTTTAACAATCTATATTATATAGAGACTGTGTTTTAACCATCATAGAGACTGTGTTTTAACCATCATAGAGACTGTGTTTTAACCATCTATATTATATAGAGACTGTGTTTTAACCATCTATATTATATAGAGACTGTGTTTTAACCACCTATATTATATAGAGACTGTGTTTTAACCATCATAGAGACTGTGTTTTAACCATCATAGAGACTGTGTTTTAACCATCTATATTATATAGAGACTGTGTTTTAACCATCTATATTATATAGAGACGGTGTTTTAACCATCTATATTATATAGAGATTGTGTTTAATCATCTATATTATATAGAGACTGTGTTTTAATCATCTATATTATATAGAGACGGTGTTTTAACCATCTATATTATATAGAGACTGTGTTTTAACCATCTATATTATATAGAGATTGTGTTTAATCATCTATATTATATAGAGACTGTGTTTTAATCATCTATATTATATATAGACTGTGTTTTAACCATCATAGAGACTGTGTTTTAACAATCTATATTATATAGAGACTGTGTTTTAACCATCATAGAGACTGTGTTTTAACCATCTATATTATATAGAGACTGTGTTTTAACCATCTATATTATATAGAGACTGTGTTTTAACCATCTATATTATATAGAGACTGTGTTTTAAACATCATAGAGACTGTGTTTTAACCATCTATATTATATAGAGACTGTGTTTTAACCATCTATATTATATAGAGACTGTGTTTTAACCATCTATATTATATTAGAGACTGTGTTTTAACCATCTATATTATATAGAGACTGTGTTTTAACCATCATAGAGACTGTGTTTTAACCATCATAGAGACTGTGTTTTAACCATCATAGAGACTGTGTTTTAACCATCATAGAGACTGTGTTTTAATCATCTATATTATATAGAGACTGTGTTTTAACCATCTATATTATATAGAGACTGTGTTTAACCATCTATATTATATAGAGACTGTGTTTAACCATCTATATTATATAGAGACTGTGTTTTAAAAATCTATATTATATAGAGACTGTGTTTTAACCATCTATATTATATAGAGACTGTGTTTTAATCATCTATATTATATAGAGACTGTGTTTTAACCATCATAGAGACTGTGTTTTAACCATCTATATTATATAGAGACTGTGTTTTAACCATCTATATTATATAGAGACTGTGTTTTAACCATCTATATTATATAGAGACTATGTTTTAACCATCATAGAGACTGTGTTTTAACCATCTATATTATATAGAGACTGTGTTTTAACCATCTATATTATATAGAGACTGTGTTTTAACCATCATAGAGACTGTGTTTTAACCATCTATATTATATAGAGACTGTGTTTTAACCATCTATATTATATAGAGACTGTGTTTTAACCATCATAGAGACTGTGTTTTAACCTTCTATATTATATAGAGACTGTGTTTTAACCATCTATTTTATATAGAGACTGTGTTTAACCATCTATATTATATAGAGACTGTGTTTTAACCATCTATATTATATAGAGACTGTGTTTTAACCATCTATATTATATAGAGACTGTGTTTTAACCATCTATATTATATAGAGACTGTGTTTTAACAATCTATATTATATAGAGACTGTGTTTATGTATATTATATAGAGACTGTGTTTTAACCATCTATATTATATAGAGACTGTGTTTTAACCATCTATATTATATAGAGACTGTGTTTTAACCATCTATATTATATAGAGACTGTGTTTTAACCATCTATATTATATAGAGACTGTGTTTTAACCATATATATTATATAGAGACTGTGTTTTAACCATCTATATTATATAGAGACTGTGTTTTAACAATCTATATTATATAGAGACTGTGTTTTAACCATCTATATTATATAGAGACTGTGTTTTAACAATCTATATTATATAGAGACTGTGTTTATGTATATTACATAGAAACTGTGTTTTAACCATCTATATTATATAGAGACTGTGTTTGAACCATCTACATTATATAGAGACTGTGTTTTAACCATCTATATTATATGAGACTGTGTTTTAACCATCTATATTATATAGAGACTGTGTTTTAACCATCTATATTATATAGAGACTATGTTTTAACAATCTATATTATATAGAGACTGTGTTTATGTATATTACATAGAGACTGTGTTTTAACCATCTATATTATATAGAGACTGTGTTTTAACCATCTACATTATATAGAGACTGTGTTTTAACCATCTCTATTATATATAGAGACTGTGTTTTAACCATCATAGAGACTGTGTTTTAACCATCTATATTATATAGAGACTGTGTTTTAACCATCTATATTATATAGAGACTGTGTTTTAACCATCTATATTATATAGAGACTGTGTTTTAACCATCATAGAGACTGTGTTTTAACCATCTATATTATATAGAGACTGTGTTTTAACCATCTATATTATATAGAGACTGTGTTTTAACCATCTATATTATATTAGAGACTGTGTTTTAACCATCTATATTATATAGAGACTGTGTTTTAACCATCATAGAGACTGTGTTTTAACCATCATAGAGACTGTGTTTTAACCATCATAGAGACTGTGTTTTAACCATCATAGAGACTGTGTTTTAATCATCTATATTATATAGAGACTGTGTTTTAACCATCTATATTATATAGAGACTGTGTTTAACCATCTATATTATATAGAGACTGTGTTTAACCATCTATATTATATAGAGACTGTGTTTTAAAAATCTATATTATATAGAGACTGTGTTTTAACCATCTATATTATATAGAGACTGTGTTTTAATCATCTATATTATATAGAGACTGTGTTTTAACCATCATAGAGACTGTGTTTTAACCATCTATATTATATAGAGACTGTGTTTTAACCATCTATATTATATAGAGACTGTGTTTTAACCATCTATATTATATAGAGACTATGTTTTAACCATCATAGAGACTGTGTTTTAACCATCTATATTATATAGAGACTGTGTTTTAATCATCTCTATTATATAGAGACTGTGTTTTAACCATCTATATTATATAGAGACTGTGTTTTAACCATCTATATTATATAGAGACTGTGTTTTAACCATCATAGAGACTGTGTTTTAACCATCTATATTATATAGAGACTGTGTTTTAACCATCTATATTATATAGAGACTGTGTTTAAACCATCTATATTATATAGAGACTGTGTTTTAACAATCTATATTATATAGAGACTGTGTTTATGTATATTATATAGAGACTGTGTTTTAACCATCTATATTATGTAGAGACTGTGTTTTAACCATTTATATTATATAGAGACTGTGTTTTAACCATCTATATTATATAGAGACTGTGTTTTAACAATCTATATTATATAGAGACTGTGTTTATGTATATTATATAGAGACTGTGTTTTAACCATCTATATTATATAGAGACTGTGTTTTAACCATCTATATTATATAGAGACTGTGTTTTAACGATCTATATTATATAGAGACTGTGTTTTAACCATCATAGAGACTGTGTTTTAACCATCTATATTATATAGAGACTGTGTTTTAACCATCTATATTATATAGAGACTGTGTTTTAACCATCATAGAGACCGTGTTTTAACCATCTATATTATATAGAGACTGTGTTTTAACCACCTATATTATATAGAGACTGTGTTTTAACCATCTATATTATATAGAGACTATGTTTTAACAATCTATATTATATAGAGACTGTGTTTATGTATATTACATAGAGACTGTGTTTTAACCATCTATATTATATAGAGACTGTGTTTTAACCATCTACATTATATAGAGACTGTGTTTTAACCATCTCTATTATATATAGAGACTGTGTTTTAACCATCATAGAGACTGTGTTTTAACCATCTATATTATATAGAGACTGTGTTTTAACCATCTATATTATATAGAGACTGTGTTTTAACCATCTATATTATATAGAGACTGTGTTTTAACCATCATAGAGACTGTGTTTTAACCATCTATATTATATAGAGACTGTGTTTTAACCATCTATATTATATAGAGACTGTGTTTTAACCATCTATATTATATTAGAGACTGTGTTTTAACCATCTATATTATATAGAGACTGTGTTTTAACCATCATAGAGACTGTGTTTTAACCATCATAGAGACTGTGTTTTAACCATCATAGAGACTGTGTTTTAACCATCATAGAGACTGTGTTTTAATCATCTATATTATATAGAGACTGTGTTTTAACCATCTATATTATATAGAGACTGTGTTTAACCATCTATATTATATAGAGACTGTGTTTAACCATCTATATTATATAGAGACTGTGTTTTAAAAATCTATATTATATAGAGACTGTGTTTTAACCATCTATATTATATAGAGACTGTGTTTTAATCATCTATATTATATAGAGACTGTGTTTTAACCATCATAGAGACTGTGTTTTAACCATCTATATTATATAGAGACTGTGTTTTAACCATCTATATTATATAGAGACTGTGTTTTAACCATCTATATTATATAGAGACTATGTTTTAACCATCATAGAGACTGTGTTTTAACCATCTATATTATATAGAGACTGTGTTTTAATCATCTCTATTATATAGAGACTGTGTTTTAACCATCTATATTATATAGAGACTGTGTTTTAACCATCTATATTATATAGAGACTGTGTTTTAACCATCATAGAGACTGTGTTTTAACCATCTATATTATATAGAGACTGTGTTTTAACCATCTATATTATATAGAGACTGTGTTTTAACCATCATAGAGACTGTGTTTTAACCATCTATATTATATAGAGACTGTGTTTTAACCATCTATATTATATAGAGACTGTGTTTTAACCATCTATATTATATAGAGACTGTGTTTTAACAATCTATATTATATAGAGACTGTGTTTATGTATATTATATAGAGACTGTGTTTTAACCATCTATATTATGTAGAGACTGTGTTTTAACCATCTATATTATATAGAGACTGTGTTTTAACCATCTATATTATATAGAGACTGTGTTTTAACAATCTATATTACATAGAGACTGTGTTTATGTATATTATATAGAGACTGTGTTTTAACCATCTACATTATATAGAGACTGTGTTTTAACCATCTCTATTATATATAGAGACTGTGTTTTAACCATCATAGAGACTGTGTTTTAACCATCTATATTATATAGAGACTGTGTTTTAACCATCTATATTATATAGAGACTGTGTTTTAACCATCTATATTATATAGAGACTGTGTTTTAACCATCATAGAGACTGTGTTTTAACCATCTATATTATATAGAGACTGTGTTTTAACCATCTATATTATATAGAGACTGTGTTTTAACCATCTATATTATATTAGAGACTGTGTTTTAACCATCTATATTATATAGAGACTGTGTTTTAACCATCATAGAGACTGTGTTTTAACCATCATAGAGACTGTGTTTTAACCATCATAGAGACTGTGTTTTAACCATCATAGAGACTGTGTTTTAATCATCTATATTATATAGAGACTGTGTTTTAACCATCTATATTATATAGAGACTGTGTTTAACCATCTATATTATATAGAGACTGTGTTTAACCATCTATATTATATAGAGACTGTGTTTTAAAAATCTATATTATATAGAGACTGTGTTTTAACCATCTATATTATATAGAGACTGTGTTTTAATCATCTATATTATATAGAGACTGTGTTTTAACCATCATAGAGACTGTGTTTTAACCATCTATATTATATAGAGACTGTGTTTTAACCATCTATATTATATAGAGACTGTGTTTTAACCATCTATATTATATAGAGACTATGTTTTAACCATCATAGAGACTGTGTTTTAACCATCTATATTATATAGAGACTGTGTTTTAATCATCTCTATTATATAGAGACTGTGTTTTAACCATCTATATTATATAGAGACTGTGTTTTAACCATCTATATTATATAGAGACTGTGTTTTAACCATCATAGAGACTGTGTTTTAACCATCTATATTATATAGAGACTGTGTTTTAACCATCTATATTATATAGAGACTGTGTTTTAACCATCATAGAGACTGTGTTTTAACCATCTATATTATATAGAGACTGTGTTTTAACCATCTATATTATATAGAGACTGTGTTTTAACCATCTATATTATATAGAGACTGTGTTTTAACAATCTATATTATATAGAGACTGTGTTTATGTATATTATATAGAGACTGTGTTTTAACCATCTATATTATGTAGAGACTGTGTTTTAACCATCTATATTATATAGAGACTGTGTTTTAACCATCTATATTATATAGAGACTGTGTTTTAACAATCTATATTATATAGAGACTGTGTTTATGTATATTATATAGAGACTGTGTTTTAACCATCTATATTATATAGAGACTGTGTTTTAACCATCTATATTATATAGAGACTGTGTTTTAACCATCTATATTATATAGAGACTGTGTTTTAACCATCATAGAGACTGTGTTTTAACCATCTATATTATATAGAGACTGTGTTTTAACCATCTATATTATATAGAGACTGTGTTTTAACCATCATAGAGACCGTGTTTTAACCATCTATATTATATAGAGACTGTGTTTTAACCACCTATATTATATAGAGACTGTGTTTTAACCATCTATATTATATAGAGACTATGTTTTAACAATCTATATTATATAGAGACTGTGTTTATGTATATTACATAGAGACTGTGTTTTAACCATCTATATTATATAGAGACTGTGTTTTAACCATCTACATTATATAGAGACTGTGTTTTAACCATCTCTATTATATATAGAGACTGTGTTTTAACCATCATAGAGACTGTGTTTTAACCATCTATATTATATAGAGACTGTGTTTTAACCATCTATATTATATAGAGACTGTGTTTTAACCATCTATATTATATAGAGACTGTGTTTTAACCATCATAGAGACTGTGTTTTAACCATCTATATTATATAGAGACTGTGTTTTAACCATCTATATTATATAGAGACTGTGTTTTAACCATCTATATTATATTAGAGACTGTGTTTTAACCATCTATATTATATAGAGACTGTGTTTTAACCATCATAGAGACTGTGTTTTAACCATCATAGAGACTGTGTTTTAACCATCATAGAGACTGTGTTTTAACCATCATAGAGACTGTGTTTTAATCATCTATATTATATAGAGACTGTGTTTTAACCATCTATATTATATAGAGACTGTGTTTAACCATCTATATTATATAGAGACTGTGTTTAACCATCTATATTATATAGAGACTGTGTTTTAAAAATCTATATTATATAGAGACTGTGTTTTAACCATCTATATTATATAGAGACTGTGTTTTAATCATCTATATTATATAGAGACTGTGTTTTAACCATCATAGAGACTGTGTTTTAACCATCTATATTATATAGAGACTGTGTTTTAACCATCTATATTATATAGAGACTGTGTTTTAACCATCTATATTATATAGAGACTATGTTTTAACCATCATAGAGACTGTGTTTTAACCATCTATATTATATAGAGACTGTGTTTTAATCATCTCTATTATATAGAGACTGTGTTTTAGCCATCTATATTATATAGAGACTGTGTTTTAACCATCTATATTATATAGAGACTGTGTTTTAACCATCATAGAGACTGTGTTTTAACCATCTATATTATATAGAGACTGTGTTTTAACCATCTATATTATATAGAGACTGTGTTTTAACCATCATAGAGACTGTGTTTTAACCATCTATATTATATAGAGACTGTGTTTTAACCATCTATATTATATAGAGACTGTGTTTTAACCATCTATATTATATAGAGACTGTGTTTTAACAATCTATATTATATAGAGACTGTGTTTATGTATATTATATAGAGACTGTGTTTTAACCATCTATATTATGTAGAGACTGTGTTTTAACCATCTATATTATATAGAGACTGTGTTTTAACCATCTATATTATATAGAGACTGTGTTTTAACAATCTATATTATATAGAGACTGTGTTTATGTATATTATATAGAGACTGTGTTTTAACCATCTATATTATATAGAGACTGTGTTTTAACCATCTATATTATATAGAGACTGTGTTTTAACCATCTATATTATATAGAGACTGTGTTTTAACCATCATAGAGACTGTGTTTTAACCATCTATATTATATAGAGACTGTGTTTTAACCATCTATATTATATAGAGACTGTGTTTTAACCATCATAGAGACCGTGTTTTAACCATCTATATTATATAGAGACTGTGTTTTAACCACCTATATTATATAGAGACTGTGTTTTAACCATCTATATTATATAGAGACTATGTTTTAACAATCTATATTATATAGAGACTGTGTTTATGTATATTACATAGAGACTGTGTTTTAACCATCTATATTATATAGAGACTGTGTTTTAACCATCTACATTATATAGAGACTGTGTTTTAACCATCTCTATTATATATAGAGACTGTGTTTTAACCATCATAGAGACTGTGTTTTAACCATCTATATTATATAGAGACTGTGTTTTAACCATCTATATTATATAGAGACTGTGTTTTAACCATCTATATTATATAGAGACTGTGTTTTAACCATCATAGAGACTGTGTTTTAACCATCTATATTATATAGAGACTGTGTTTTAACCATCTATATTATATAGAGACTGTGTTTTAACCATCTATATTATATTAGAGACTGTGTTTTAACCATCTATATTATATAGAGACTGTGTTTTAACCATCATAGAGACTGTGTTTTAACCATCATAGAGACTGTGTTTTAACCATCATAGAGACTGTGTTTTAACCATCATAGAGACTGTGTTTTAATCATCTATATTATATAGAGACTGTGTTTTAACCATCTATATTATATAGAGACTGTGTTTAACCATCTATATTATATAGAGACTGTGTTTAACCATCTATATTATATAGAGACTGTGTTTTAAAAATCTATATTATATAGAGACTGTGTTTTAACCATCTATATTATATAGAGACTGTGTTTTAATCATCTATATTATATAGAGACTGTGTTTTAACCATCATAGAGACTGTGTTTTAACCATCTATATTATATAGAGACTGTGTTTTAACCATCTATATTATATAGAGACTGTGTTTTAACCATCTATATTATATAGAGACTGTGTTTTAACCATCATAGAGACTGTGTTTTAACCATCTATATTATATAGAGACTGTGTTTTAATCATCTCTATTATATAGAGACTGTGTTTTAGCCATCTATATTATATAGAGACTGTGTTTTAACCATCTATATTATATAGAGACTGTGTTTTAACCATCATAGAGACTGTGTTTTAACCATCTATATTATATAGAGACTGTGTTTTAACCATCTATATTATATAGAGACTGTGTTTTAACCATCATAGAGACTGTGTTTTAACCATCTATATTATATAGAGACTGTGTTTTAACCATCTATATTATATAGAGACTGTGTTTTAACCATCTATATTATATAGAGACTGTGTTTTAACAATCTATATTATATAGAGACTGTGTTTATGTATATTATATAGAGACTGTGTTTTAACCATCTATATTATGTAGAGACTGTGTTTTAACCATCTATATTATATAGAGACTGTGTTTTAACCATCTATATTATATAGAGACTGTGTTTTAACAATCTATATTATATAGAGACTGTGTTTATGTATATTATATAGAGACTGTGTTTTAACCATCTATATTATATAGAGACTGTGTTTTAACCATCTATATTATATAGAGACTGTGTTTTAACCATCTATATTATATAGAGACTGTGTTTTAACCATCATAGAGACTGTGTTTTAACCATCTATATTATATAGAGACTGTGTTTTAACCATCTATATTATATAGAGACTGTGTTTTAACCATCATAGAGACCGTGTTTTAACCATCTATATTATATAGAGACTGTGTTTTAACCACCTATATTATATAGAGACTGTGTTTTAACCATCTATATTATATTAGAGACTGTGTTTTAACCATCTATATTATATAGAGACTGTGTTTTAACCATCATAGAGACTGTGTTTTAACCATCATAGAGACTGTGTTTTAACCATCATAGAGACTGTGTTTTAACCATCATAGAGACTGTGTTTTAATCATCTATATTATATAGAGACTGTGTTTTAACCATCTATATTATATAGAGACTGTGTTTAACCATCTATATTATATAGAGACTGTGTTTAACCATCTATATTATATAGAGACTGTGTTTTAAAAATCTATATTATATAGAGACTGTGTTTTAACCATCTATATTATATAGAGACTGTGTTTTAATCATCTATATTATATAGAGACTGTGTTTTAACCATCATAGAGACTGTGTTTTAACCATCTATATTATATAGAGACTGTGTTTTAACCATCTATATTATATAGAGACTGTGTTTTAACCATCTATATTATATAGAGACTGTGTTTTAATCATCTCTATTATATAGAGACTGTGTTTTAACCATCTATATTATATAGAGACTGTGTTTTAACCATCTATATTATATAGAGACTGTGTTTTAACCATCTATATTATATAGAGACAGTGTTTTAACAATCTATATTATATAGAGACTGTGTTTATGTATATTATCTATAGACTGTGTTTTAACCATCTATATTATATAGAGACTGTGTTTTAACCATCTATATTATATAGAGACTGTGTTTTAACCATCATAGAGACTGTGTTTTAACCATCATAGAGACTGTGTTTTAACCATCTATATTATATAGAGACTGTGTTTTAACCATCTATATTATATAGAGACTGTGTTTTAACCATCTATATTATAAAGAGACTGTGTTTTAACCATCTATATTATATAGAGACTGTGTTTTAACCATCTATATTATATAGAGACTGTGTTTTAACCATCTATATTATATAGAGACTGTGTTTTAACCATCTATATTATATAGAGACTGTGTTTTAACCACCTATATTATATAGAGACTGTGTTTTAACCATCATAGAGACTGTGTTTTAACCATCATAGAGACTGTGTTTTAACCATCTATATTATATAGAGACGGTGTTTTAACCATCTATATTATATAGAGATTGTGTTTAATCATCTATATTATATAGAGACTGTGTTTTAATCATCTATATTATATAGAGACGGTGTTTTAACCATCTATATTATATAGAGACTGTGTTTTAACCATCTATATTATATAGAGATTGTGTTTAATCATCTATATTATATAGAGACTGTGTTTTAATCATCTATATTATATATAGACTGTGTTTTAACCATCATAGAGACTGTGTTTTAACAATCTATATTATATAGAGACTGTGTTTTAATCATCTCTATTATATAGAGACTGTGTTTAACCATCTATATTATATAGAGACTGTGTTTTAACCATCTATATTATATAGAGACTGTGTTTTAACCATCATAGAGACTGTGTTTTAACCATCTATATTATATAGAGACTGTGTTTTAACCATCTATATTATATAGAGACTGTGTTTTAACCATCATAGAGACTGTGTTTTAACCATCTATATTATATAGAGACTGTGTTTTAACCATCTATATTATATAGAGACTGTGTTTTAACCATCTATATTATATAGAGACTGTGTTTTAACCATCTATATTATATAGAGACTGTGTTTTATCCATCTATATTATATAGAGACTGTGTTTTAACCATCTATATTATATAGAGACTGTGTTTTAACCATCTATATTATATAGAGACTGTGTTTTAACCATCTATATTATATAGAGACTGTGTTTTAACCATCATAGAGACTGTGTTTTAACCATCTATATTATATAGAGACTGTGTTTTAATCATCTCTATTATATAGAGACTGTGTTTTAACCATCTATATTATATAGAGACTGTGTTTTAACCATCTATATTATATAGAGACTGTGTTTTAACCATCATAGAGACTGTGTTTTAACCATCTATATTATATAGAGACTGTGTTTTAACCATCTATATTATATAGAGACTGTGTTTTAACCATCATAGAGACTGTGTTTTAACCATCTATATTATATAGAGACTGTGTTTTAACCATCTATATTGTATAGAGACTGTGTTTTAACCATCTATATTATATAGAGACTGTGTTTTAACCATCTATATTATATAGAGACTGTGTTTTAACCATCTATATTATATAGAGACTGTGTTTTAACCATCTATATTATATAGAGACTGTGTTTTAACCATCTATATTATATAGAGACTGTGTTTTAACCATCTATATTATATAGAGACTGTGTTTTAACCATCTATATTATATAGAGACTGTGTTTTATCCATCTATATTATATAGAGACTGTGTTTTAACCATCTATATTATATAGAGACTGTTTTAACCATCATAGAGACTGTGTTTTAACCATCTATATTATATAGAGACTGTGTTTTAATCATCTATATTTATTAGAGACTGTGTTTTAACCATCTATATTATATAGAGATTGTGTTTTAATCATCTATATTATATAGAGACTGTGTTTTAATCATCTATATTATATAGAGACAGTGTTTTATCCATCTATATTATATAGAGACTGTGTTTTAATCATCTATATTATATATAGACTGTGTTTTAACCATCTATATTATATAGAGACTGTGTTTTAACCATCTATATTATATAGAGACTGTGTTTTAACCATCATAGAGACTGTGTTTTAAACATCATAGAGAATGTGTTCTAACCATCTATATTATATAGAGACTGTGTTTTAACCATCTATATTATATAGAGACTGTGTTTTAACCATCTATATTATATAGAGACTGTGTTTTAACCATCTATATTATATAGAGACTGTGTTTTAACCATCTATATTATATAGAGACTGTGTTTTAACCACCTATATTATATAGAGACTGTGTTTTAACCATCATAGAGACTGTGTTTTAACCATCATAGAGACTGTGTTTTAACCATCTATATTATATAGAGACTGTGTTTTAACCATCTATATTATATAGAGACGGTGTTTTAACCATCTATATTATATAGAGATTGTGTTTAATCATCTATATTATATAGAGACTGTGTTTTAATCATCTATATTATATAGAGACGGTGTTTTAACCATCTATATTATATAGAGACTGTGTTTTAACCATCTATATTATATAGAGATTGTGTTTAATCATCTATATTATATAGAGACTGTGTTTTAATCATCTATATTATATATAGACTGTGTTTTAACCATCATAGAGACTGTGTTTTAACAATCTATATTATATAGAGACTGTGTTTTAATCATCTCTATTATATAGAGACTGTGTTTTAACCATCTATATTATATAGAGACTGTGTTTTAACCATCTATATTATATAGAGACTGTGTTTTAACCATCATAGAGACTGTGTTTTAACCATCTATATTATATAGAGACTGTGTTTTAACCATCTATATTATATAGAGACTGTGTTTTAACCATCATAGAGACTGTGTTTTAACCATCTATATTATATAGAGACTGTGTTTTAACCATCTATATTATATAGAGACTGTGTTTTAACCATCTATATTATATAGAGACTGTGTTTTAACCATCTATATTATATAGAGACTGTGTTTTAACCATCTATATTATATAGAGACTGTGTTTTATCCATCTATATTATATAGAGACTGTGTTTTAACCATCTATATTATATAGAGACTGTGTTTTAACCATCTATATTATATTGAGACTGTGTTTATGTATATTATATAGAGACTGTGTTTTAACCATCTATATTATATAGAGACTGTGTTTTAACCATCTATATTATATAGATACTGTGTTTTAACCATCATAGAGACTGTGTTTGAACCATCATAGAGACTGTGTTTTAATCATCTATATTATATAGAGACTGTGTTTTAACCATCTATATTATATAGAGACTGTGTTTAACCATCTATATTATATAGAGACTGTGTTTAACCATCTATATTATATAGAGACTGTGTTTTAACCATCTATATTATATAGAGACTGTGTTTTAACCATCTATATTATATAGAGACTGTGTTTTAATCATCTATATTATATAGAGACTGTGTTTTAACCATCATAGAGACTGTGGTTTAACCATCTATATTATATAGAGACTGTGTTTTAACCATCTATATTATATAGACACTGTGTTTTAATCATCTATATTATATAGAGACTGTGTTTTAACCATCTATATTATGTAGAGACTGTGTTTTAACCATCTATATTATATAGAGACTGTGTTTTAACCATCTATATTATATAGAGACTGTGTTTTAACAATCTATATTATATAGAGACTGTGTTTATGTATATTATATAGAGACTGTGTTTTAACCATCTATATTATATAGAGACTGTGTTTTAACCATCTATATTATATAGAGACTGTGTTTTAACCATCTATATTATATAGAGACTGTGTTTTAACCATCATAGAGACTGTGTTTTAACCATCTATATTATATAGAGACTGTGTTTTAACCATCTATATTATATAGAGACTGTGTTTTAACCATCATAGAGACCGTGTTTTAACCATCTATATTATATAGAGACTGTGTTTTAACCACCTATATTATATAGAGACTGTGTTTTAACCATCTATATTATATTAGAGACTGTGTTTTAACCATCTATATTATATAGAGACTGTGTTTTAACCATCATAGAGACTGTGTTTTAACCATCATAGAGACTGTGTTTTAACCATCATAGAGACTGTGTTTTAACCATCATAGAGACTGTGTTTTAATCATCTATATTATATAGAGACTGTGTTTTAACCATCTATATTATATAGAGACTGTGTTTAACCATCTATATTATATAGAGACTGTGTTTAACCATCTATATTATATAGAGACTGTGTTTTAAAAATCTATATTATATAGAGACTGTGTTTTAACCATCTATATTATATAGAGACTGTGTTTTAATCATCTATATTATATAGAGACTGTGTTTTAACCATCATAGAGACTGTGTTTTAACCATCTATATTATATAGAGACTGTGTTTTAACCATCTATATTATATAGAGACTGTGTTTTAACCATCTATATTATATAGAGACTGTGTTTTAATCATCTCTATTATATAGAGACTGTGTTTTAACCATCTATATTATATAGAGACTGTGTTTTAACCATCTATATTATATAGAGACTGTGTTTTAACCATCTATATTATATAGAGACAGTGTTTTAACAATCTATATTATATAGAGACTGTGTTTATGTATATTATCTAGAGACTGTGTTTTAACCATCTATATTATATAGAGACTGTGTTTTAACCATCTATATTATATAGAGACTGTGTTTTAACCATCATAGAGACTGTGTTTTAACCATCATAGAGACTGTGTTTTAACCATCTATATTATATAGAGACTGTGTTTTAACCATCTATATTATATAGAGACTGTGTTTTAACCATCTATATTATAAAGAGACTGTGTTTTAACCATCTATATTATATAGAGACTGTGTTTTAACCATCTATATTATATAGAGACTGTGTTTTAACCATCTATATTATATAGAGACTGTGTTTTAACCATCTATATTATATAGAGACTGTGTTTTAACCACCTATATTATATAGAGACTGTGTTTTAACCATCATAGAGACTGTGTTTTAACCATCATAGAGACTGTGTTTTAACCATCTATATTATATAGAGACGGTGTTTTAACCATCTATATTATATAGAGATTGTGTTTAATCATCTATATTATATAGAGACTGTGTTTTAATCATCTATATTATATAGAGACGGTGTTTTAACCATCTATATTATATAGAGACTGTGTTTTAACCATCTATATTATATAGAGATTGTGTTTAATCATCTATATTATATAGAGACTGTGTTTTAATCATCTATATTATATATAGACTGTGTTTTAACCATCATAGAGACTGTGTTTTAACAATCTATATTATATAGAGACTGTGTTTTAATCATCTCTATTATATAGAGACTGTGTTTAACCATCTATATTATATAGAGACTGTGTTTTAACCATCTATATTATATAGAGACTGTGTTTTAACCATCATAGAGACTGTGTTTTAACCATCTATATTATATAGAGACTGTGTTTTAACCATCTATATTATATAGAGACTGTGTTTTAACCATCATAGAGACTGTGTTTTAACCATCTATATTATATAGAGACTGTGTTTTAACCATCTATATTATATAGAGACTGTGTTTTAACCATCTATATTATATAGAGACTGTGTTTTAACCATCTATATTATATAGAGACTGTGTTTTATCCATCTATATTATATAGAGACTGTGTTTTAACCATCTATATTATATAGAGACTGTGTTTTAACCATCTATATTATATAGAGACTGTGTTTTAACCATCTATATTATATAGAGACTGTGTTTTAACCATCATAGAGACTGTGTTTTAACCATCTATATTATATAGAGACTGTGTTTTAATCATCTCTATTATATAGAGACTGTGTTTTAACCATCTATATTATATAGAGACTGTGTTTTAACCATCTATATTATATAGAGACTGTGTTTTAACCATCATAGAGACTGTGTTTTAACCATCTATATTATATAGAGACTGTGTTTTAACCATCTATATTATATAGAGACTGTGTTTTAACCATCATAGAGACTGTGTTTTAACCATCTATATTATATAGAGACTGTGTTTTAACCATCTATATTGTATAGAGACTGTGTTTTAACCATCTATATTATATAGAGACTGTGTTTTAACCATCTATATTATATAGAGACTGTGTTTTAACCATCTATATTATATAGAGACTGTGTTTTAACCATCTATATTATATAGAGACTGTGTTTTAACCATCTATATTATATAGAGACTGTGTTTTAACCATCTATATTATATAGAGACTGTGTTTTAACCATCTATATTATATAGAGACTGTGTTTTATCCATCTATATTATATAGAGACTGTGTTTTAACCATCTATATTATATAGAGACTGTTTTAACCAACATAGAGACTGTGTTTTAACCATCTATATTATATAGAGACTGTGTTTTAATCATCTATATTTATTAGAGACTGTGTTTTAACCATCTATATTATATAGAGATTGTGTTTTAATCATCTATATTATATAGAGACTGTGTTTTAATCATCTATATTATATAGAGACAGTGTTTTATCCATCTATATTATATAGAGACTGTGTTTTAATCATCTATATTATATATAGACTGTGTTTTAACCATCTATATTATATAGAGACTGTGTTTTAACCATCTATATTATATAGAGACTGTGTTTTAACCATCATAGAGACTGTGTTTTAAACATCATAGAGAATGTGTTCTAACCATCTATATTATATAGAGACTGTGTTTTAACCATCTATATTATATAGAGACTGTGTTTTAACCATCTATATTATATAGAGACTGTGTTTTAACCATCTATATTATATAGAGACTGTGTTTTAACCATCTATATTATATAGAGACTGTGTTTTAACCACCTATATTATATAGAGACTGTGTTTTAACCATCATAGAGACTGTGTTTTAACCATCATAGAGACTGTGTTTTAACCATCTATATTATATAGAGACTGTGTTTTAACCATCTATATTATATAGAGACGGTGTTTTAACCATCTATATTATATAGAGATTGTGTTTAATCATCTATATTATATAGAGACTGTGTTTTAATCATCTATATTATATAGAGACGGTGTTTTAACCATCTATATTATATAGAGACTGTGTTTTAACCATCTATATTATATAGAGATTGTGTTTAATCATCTATATTATATAGAGACTGTGTTTTAATCATCTATATTATATATAGACTGTGTTTTAACCATCATAGAGACTGTGTTTTAACAATCTATATTATATAGAGACTGTGTTTTAATCATCTCTATTATATAGAGACTGTGTTTTAACCATCTATATTATATAGAGACTGTGTTTTAACCATCTATATTATATAGAGACTGTGTTTTAACCATCATAGAGACTGTGTTTTAACCATCTATATTATATAGAGACTGTGTTTTAACCATCTATATTATATAGAGACTGTGTTTTAACCATCATAGAGACTGTGTTTTAACCATCTATATTATATAGAGACTGTGTTTTAACCATCTATATTATATAGAGACTGTGTTTTAACCATCTATATTATATAGAGACTGTGTTTTAACCATCTATATTATATAGAGACTGTGTTTTAACCATCTATATTATATAGAGACTGTGTTTTATCCATCTATATTATATAGAGACTGTGTTTTAACCATCTATATTATATAGAGACTGTGTTTTAACCATCTATATTATATTGAGACTGTGTTTATGTATATTATATAGAGACTGTGTTTTAACCATCTATATTATATAGAGACTGTGTTTTAACCATCTATATTATATAGATACTGTGTTTTAACCATCATAGAGACTGTGTTTGAACCATCATAGAGACTGTGTTTTAATCATCTATATTATATAGAGACTGTGTTTTAACCATCTATATTATATAGAGACTGTGTTTAACCATCTATATTATATAGAGACTGTGTTTAACCATCTATATTATATAGAGACTGTGTTTTAACCATCTATATTATATAGAGACTGTGTTTTAACCATCTATATTATATAGAGACTGTGTTTTAATCATCTATATTATATAGAGACTGTGTTTTAACCATCATAGAGACTGTGGTTTAACCATCTATATTATATAGAGACTGTGTTTTAACCATCTATATTATATAGACACTGTGTTTTAATCATCTATATTATATAGAGACTGTGTTTTAACCATCATAGAGACTGTGGTTTAACCATCTATATTATATAGAGACTGTGTTTTAATCATCTCTATTATATAGAGACTGTGTTTTAACCATCTATATTATATAGAGACTGTGTTTTAACCATCTATATTATATAGAGACTGTTTTTTAACCATCATAGAGACTGTGTTTTAACCATCTATATTATATAGAGACTGTGTTTTAACCATCTATATTATATAGAGACTGTGTTTTAACCATCATAGAGACTGTGTTTTAACCATCTATATTATATAGAGACTGTGTTTTAACCATCTATATTATATAGAGACTGTGTTTTAACCATCTATATTATATAGAGACTGTGTTTTAACCATCTATATTATATAGAGACTGTGTTTTAACCATCTATATTATATAGAGACTGTGTTTTATCCATCTATATTATATAGAGACTGTGTTTTAACCATCTATATTATATAGAGACTGTGTTTTAACCATCTATATTATATTGAGACTGTGTTTATGTATATTATATAGTGACTGTGTTTTAACCATCTATATTATATAGAGACTGTGTTTTAACCATCTATATTATATAGATACTGTGTTTTAACCATCATAGAGACTGTGTTTTAACCATCTATATTATATAGAGACTGTGTTTAACCATCTATATTATATAGAGACTGTGTTTAACCATCTATATTATATAGAGACTGTGTTTTAAAAATCTATATTATATAGAGACTGTGTTTTAACCATCTATATTATATAGAGACTGTGTTTTAATCATCTATATTATATAGAGACTGTGTTTTAACCATCATAGAGACTGTGTTTTAACCATCTATATTATGTAGAGACTGTGTTTTAACCATCTATATTATATAGAGACTGTGTTTTAACCATCTATATTATATAGAGACTGTGTTTTAACCATCATAGAGACTGTGTTTTAACCATCTATATTATATAGAGACTGTGTTTTAATCATCTCTATTATATAGAGACTGTGTTTTAACCATCTATATTATATAGAGACTGTGTTTTAACCATCTATATTATATAGAGACTGTGTTTTAACCATCATAGAGACTGTGTTTTAACCATCTATATTATATAGAGACTGTGTTTTAACCATCTATATTATATAGAGACTGTGTTTTAACCATCATAGAGACTGTGTTTTAACCATCTATATTATATAGAGACTGTGTTTTAACCATCTATATTATATTAGAGACTGTGTTTTAACCATCTATATTATATAGAGACTGTGTTTTAACCATCATAGAGACTGTGTTTTAACCATCATAGAGACTGTGTTTTAACCATCATAGAGACTGTGTTTTAACCATCATAGAGACTGTGTTTTAATCATCTATATTATATAGAGACTGTGTTTTAACCATCTATATTATATAGAGACTGTGTTTAACCATCTATATTATATAGAGACTGTGTTTAACCATCTATATTATATAGAGACTGTGTTTTAAAAATCTATATTATATAGAGACTGTGTTTTAACCATCTATATTATATAGAGACTGTGTTTTAATCATCTATATTATATAGAGACTGTGTTTTAACCATCATAGAGACTGTGTTTTAACCATCTATATTATATAGAGACTGTGTTTTAACCATCTATATTATATAGAGACTGTGTTTTAACCATCATAGAGACTGTGTTTTAACCATCTATATTATATAGAGACTGTGTTTTAACCATCTATATTATATAGAGACTGTGTTTTAACCATCTATATTATATAGAGACTGTGTTTTAACCATCTATATTATATAGAGACTGTGTTTTAACCATCTATATTATATAGAGACTGTGTTTTATCCATCTATATTATATAGAGACTGTGTTTTAACCATCTATATTATATAGAGACTGTGTTTTAACCATCTATATTATATTGAGACTGTGTTTATGTATATTATATAGAGACTGTGTTTTAACCATCTATATTATATAGAGACGGTGTTTTAACCATCTATATTATATAGATACTGTGTTTTAACCATCATAGAGACTGTGTTTGAACCATCATAGAAACTGTGTTTTAATCATCTATATTATATAGAGACTGTGTTTTAACCATCTATATTATATAGAGACTGTGTTTAACCATCTATATTATATAGAGACTGTGTTTAACCATCTATATTATATAGAGACTGTGTTTTAACCATCTATATTATATAGAGACTGTGTTTTAACCATCTATATTATATAGAGACTGTGTTTTAATCATCTATATTATATAGAGACTGTGTTTTAACCATCATAGAGACTGTGGTTTAACCATCTATATTATATAGAGACTGTGTTTTAACCATCTATATTATATAGAGACTGTGTTTTAACCATCTATATTATATAGAGACTGTGTTTTAATCATCTCTATTATATAGAGACTGTGTTTTAACCATCTATATTATATAGAGACTGTGTTTTAACCATCTATATTATATAGAGACTGTGTTTTAACCATCATAGAGACTGTGTTTTATCCATCTATATTATATAGAGACTGTGTTTTAACCATCTATATTATATAGAGACTGTGTTTTAACCATCTATATTATATTGAGACTGTGTTTATGTATATTATATAGAGACTGTGTTTTAACCATCTATATTATATAGAGACTGTGTTTTAACCATCATAGAGACTGTGTTTTAACCATCTATATTATATAGAGACTGTGTTTTAACCATCTATATTATATAGAGACGGTGTTTTAACCATCTATATTATATAGAGATTGTGTTTAATCATCTATATTATATAGAGACTGTGTTTTAATCATCTATATTATATAGAGACGGTGTTTTAACCATCTATATTATATAGAGACTGTGTTTTAACCATCTATATTATATAGAGATTGTGTTTAATCATCTATATTATATAGAGACTGTGTTTTAATCATCTATATTATATATAGACTGTGTTTTAACCATCATATAGACTGTGTTTTAACAATCTATATTATATAGAGACTGTGTTTTAATCATCTCTATTATATAGAGACTGTGTTTTAACCATCTATATTATATAGAGACTGTGTTTTAACCATCTATATTATATAGAGACTGTGTTTTAACCATCATAGAGAATGTGTTTTAACCATCTATATTATATAGAGACTGTGTTTTAACCATCTATATTATATAGAGACTGTGTTTTAACCATCATAGAGACTGTGTTTTAACCATCTATATTATATAGAGACTGTGTTTTAACCATCTATATTATATAGAGACTGTGTTTTAACCATCTATATTATATAGAGACTGTGTTTTAACCATCTATATTATATAGAGACTGTGTTTTATCCATCTATATTATATAGAGACTGTGTTTTAACCATCTATATTATATAGAGACTGTGTTTTAACCATCTATATTATATTGAGACTGTGTTTATGTATATTATATAGAGACTGTGTTTTAACCATCTATATTATATAGAGACTGTGTTTTAACCATCATAGAGACTGTGTTTTAACCATCTATATTATATAGAGACTGTGTTTTAACCATCTATATTATATAGAGACGGTGTTTTAACCATCTATATTATATAGAGATTGTGTTTAATCATCTATATTATATAGAGACTGTGTTTTAATCATCTATATTATATAGAGACGGTGTTTTAACCATCTATATTATATAGAGACTGTGTTTTAACCATCTATATTATATAGAGATTGTGTTTAATCATCTATATTATATAGAGACTGTGTTTTAATCATCTATATTATATATAGACTGTGTTTTAACCATCATAGAGACTGTGTTTTAACAATCTATATTATATAGAGACTGTGTTTTAATCATCTCTATTATATAGAGACTGTGTTTTAACCATCTATATTATATAGAGACTGTGTTTTAACCATCTATATTATATAGAGACTGTGTTTTAACCATCATAGAGACTGTGTTTTAACCATCTATATTATATAGAGACTGTGTTTTAACCATCTATATTATATAGAGACTGTGTTTTAACCATCATAGAGACTGTGTTTTAACCATCTATATTATATAGAGACTGTGTTTTAACCATCTATATTATATAGAGACTGTGTTTTAACCATCTATATTATATAGAGACTGTGTTTTAACCATCTATATTATATAGAGACTGTGTTTTAACCATCTATATTATATAGAGACTGTGTTTTATCCATCAATATTATATAGAGACTGTGTTTTAACCATCAATATTATATAGAGACTGTGTTTTAACCATCTATATTATATTGAGACTGTGTTTATGTATATTATATAGAGACTGTGTTTTAACCATCTATATTATATAGAGACGGTGTTTTAACCATCTATATTATATAGATACTGTGTTTTAACCATCATAGAGACTGTGTTTGAACCATCATAGAATGTCACGTCCTGGCCAGTATATAAGGTTAATTGTTTTGTAGTTTGGTCAGGGCGTGGCAGGGGGTATTTGTTTTCTGTGGTTCGGGGTGGTGTGTTTGTGTAAAGGGTGTTTAATTTAGTAATTCCGGGTTTTGGTTTATGTTTAGTAATTCTATGGTTAGTCTAGGTTGTGTGTTTCTATGTTTGGTTGATTGGGGTTGGGACTCTCAGTTGAAGGCAGGTGTTGTCTATCTGCCTTTGATTGAGAGTTCCATATATTAGGGTGTGTTTGTATGTGTGATTTGTGGGTGATTGTTCTGTGTTTCGCCTTGTGCCTTACCAGACTGTTTTTGTTGATCGTTCGTGTTTTTGTTATTTTGTATGTTCGTTTTGAAAGATAATTAAAAAGCAAGATGAGCATTCACGTACCTGCTGCATTTTGGTCCTCATTCACCGACAACAACTGTGACAATAGAAACTGTGTTTTAATCATCTATATTATATAGAGACTGTGTTTTAACCATCTATATTATATAGAGACTGTGTTTAACCATCTATATTATATAGAGACTGTGTTTAACCATCTATATTATATAGAGACTGTGTTTTAACCATCTATATTATATAGAGACTGTGTTTTAACCATCTATATTATATAGAGACTGTGTTTTAATCATCTATATTATATAGAGACTGTGTTTTAACCATCATAGAGACTGTGGTTTAACCATCTATATTATATAGAGACTGTGTTTTAACCATCTATATTATATAGAGACTGTGTTTTAACCATCTATATTATATAGAGACTGTGTTTTAACCATCATAGAGACTGTGTTTTAACCATCTATATTATATAGAGACTGTGTTTTAATCATCTCTATTATATAGAGACTGTGTTTTAACCATCTATATTATATAGAGACTGTGTTTTAACCATCTATATTATATAGAGACTGTGTTTTAACCATCATAGAGACTGTGTTTTATCCATCTATATTATATAGAGACTGTGTTTTAACCATCTATATTATATAGAGACTGTGTTTTAACCATCTATATTATATTGAGACTGTGTTTATGTATATTATATAGAGACTGTGTTTTAACCATCTATATTATATAGAGACTGTGTTTTAACCATCATAGAGACTGTGTTTTAACCATCTATATTATATAGAGACTGTGTTTTAACCATCTATATTATATAGAGACGGTGTTTTAACCATCTATATTATATAGAGATTGTGTTTAATCATCTATATTATATAGAGACTGTGTTTTAATCATCTATATTATATAGAGACGGTGTTTTAACCATCTATATTATATAGAGACTGTGTTTTAACCATCTATATTATATAGAGATTGTGTTTAATCATCTATATTATATAGAGACTGTGTTTTAATCATCTATATTATATATAGACTGTGTTTTAACCATCATAGAGACTGTGTTTTAACAATCTATATTATATAGAGACTGTGTTTTAATCATCTCTATTATATAGAGACTGTGTTTTAACCATCTATATTATATAGAGACTGTGTTTTAACCATCTATATTATATAGAGACTGTGTTTTAACCATCATAGAGACTGTGTTTTAACCATCTATATTATATAGAGACTGTGTTTTAACCATCTATATTATATAGAGACTGTGTTTTAACCATCATAGAGACTGTGTTTTAACCATCTATATTATATAGAGACTGTGTTTTAACCATCTATATTATATAGAGACTGTGTTTTAACCATCTATATTATATAGAGACTGTGTTTTAACCATCTATATTATATAGAGACTGTGTTTTATCCATCTATATTATATAGAGACTGTGTTTTAACCATCTATATTATATAGAGACTGTGTTTTAACCATCTATATTATATTGAGACTGTGTTTATGTATATTATATAGAGACTGTGTTTTAACCATCTATATTATATAGAGACTGTGTTTTAACCATCTATATTATATAGATACTGTGTTTTAACCATCATAGAGACTGTGTTTGAACCATCATAGAGACTGTGTTTTAATCATCTATATTATATAGAGACTGTGTTTTAACCATCTATATTATATAGAGACTGTGTTTAACCATCTATATTATATAGAGACTGTGTTTAACCATCTATATTATATAGAGACTGTGTTTTAACCATCTATATTATATAGAGACTGTGTTTTAACCATCTATATTATATAGAGACTGTGTTTTAATCATCTATATTATATAGAGACTGTGTTTAACCATCTATATTATATAGAGACTGTGTTTTAACCATCTATATTATATAGAGACTGTGTTTTAACCATCTATATTATATAGAGACTGTGTTTTAATCATCTATATTATATATAGACTGTGTTTTAACCATCATAGAGACTGTGTTTTAACCATCTATATTATATAGAGACTGTGTTTTAACCATCTATATTATATAGAGACTGTGTTTTAACCATCTATATTATATAGAGACTGTGTTTTAACCATCTATATTATATAGAGACTGTGTTTTAACCATCTATATTATATAGAGACTGTGTTTTATCCATCTATATTATATAGAGACTGTGTTTTAACCATCTATATTATATAGATACTGTGTTTTAACCATCATAGAGACTGTGTTTTAACCATCTATATTATATAGAGACTGTGTTTTAACCATCTATATTATATAGAGACTGTGTTTTAACCATCTATATTATATAGAGACAGTGTTTTAACCATCATAGAGACTGTGTTTTAACCATCTATATTATATAGAGACTGTGTTTTAACAATCTATATTATATAGAGACTGTGTTTTAACCATCTATATTATATAGAGATTGTGTTTTAACCATCATAGAGACTGTGTTTTAACCATCTATATTATATAGAGACTGTGTTTTAATCATCTATATTATATAGAGACTGTGTTTTAACCATCTATATTATATAGAGACTGTGTTTTAACCATCATAGAGACTGTGTTTTAACCATCTATATTATTTAGAGACTGTGTTTTAACCATCATAGAGACTGTGTTTTAACCATCATAGAGACTGTGTTTTAACCATCATAGAGACTGTGTTTTAACCATCATAGAGACTGTGTTTTAATCATCTATATTATATAGAGACTGTGTTTTAACCATCTATATTATATAGAGACTGTGTTTAACCATCTATATTATATAGAGACTGTGTTTAACCATCTATATTATATAGAGACTGTGTTTTAAAAATCTATATTATATAGAGACTGTGTTTTAACCATCTATATTATATAGAGACTGTGTTTTAATCATCTATATTATATAGAGACTGTGTTTTAACCATCATAGAGACTGTGTTTTAACCATCTATATTATATAGAGACTGTGTTTTAACCATCTATATTATATAGAGACTGTGTTTTAACCATCATAGAGACTGTGTTTTAACCATCTATATTATATAGAGACTGTGTTTTAATCATCTCTATTATATAGAGACTGTGTTTTAACCATCTCTATTATATAGAGACTGTGTTTTAACCATCTATATTATATAGAGACTGTGTTTTAACCATCATAGAGACTGTGTTTTAACCATCTATATTATATAGAGACTGTGTTTTAACCATCTATATTATATAGAGACTGTGTTTTAACCATCTATATTATATAGAGACTGTGTTTTAACAATCTATATTATATAGAGACTGTGTTTATGTATATTACATAGAGACTGTGTTTTAACCATCTATTTTATATAGAGACTGTGTTTTAACAATCTATATTATATAGAGACTGTGTTTATGTATATTATATAGAGACTGTGTTTTAACCATCTATATTATATAGAGACTGTGTTTTAACCATCTATATTATATAGAGACTGTGTTTTAACCATCTATATTATATAGAGACTGTGTTTTAACCATCTATATTATATAGAGACTGTGTTTTAACCATCTATATTATATAGAGACTGTGTTTTAACCATCTATATTATATAGAGACTGTGTTTTAACCATCTATATTATATAGAGACTGTGTTTTAACAATCTATATTATATAGAGACTGTGTTTATGTATATTACATAGAGACTGTGTTTTAACCATCTATATTATATAGAGACTGTGTTTGAACCATCTACATTATATAGAGACTGTGTTTTAACCATCTATATTATATAGAGACTGTGTTTTAACCATCTATATTATATAGAGACTGTGTTTTAACCATCTATATTATATAGAGACTATGTTTTAACAATCTATATTATATAGAGACTGTGTTTATGTATATTACATAGAGACTGTGTTTTAACCATCTATATTATATAGAGACTGTGTTTTAACCATCTATATTATATAGAGACTGTGTTTTAACCATCTATATTATATAGAGACAGTGTTTTAACCATCATAGAGACTGTGTTTTAACCATCAATATTATATAGAGACTGTGTTTTAACCATCTATATTATATAGAGATTGTGTTTTAACCATCATAGAGACTGTGTTTTAACCATCTATATTATATAGAGACTGTGTTTTAATCATCTATATTATATAGAGACTGTGTTTTAACCATCTATATTATATAGAGACTGTGTTTTAACCATCATAGAGACTGTGTTTTAACCATCTATATTATTTAGAGACTGTGTTTTAACCATCATAGAGACTGTGTTTTAACCATCATAGAGACTGTGTTTTAACCATCATAGAGACTGTGTTTTAACCATCATAGAGACTGTGTTTTAACCATCTATATTATATAGAGACTGTGTTTTAATCATCTCTATTATATAGAGACTGTGTTTTAACCATCTCTATTATATAGAGACTGTGTTTTAACCATCTATATTATATAGAGACTGTGTTTTAACCATCATAGAGACTGTGTTTTAACCATCTATATTATATAGAGACTGTGTTTTAACCATCTATATTATATAGAGACTGTGTTTTAACCATCATAGAGACTGTGTTTTAACCATCTATATTATATAGAGACTGTGTTTTAACCATCTATTTTATATAGAGACTGTGTTTAACCATCTATATTATATAGAGACTGTGTTTTAACCATCTATATTATATAGAGACTGTGTTTTAACCATCTATATTATATAGAGACTGTGTTTTAACAATCTATATTATATAGAGACTGTGTTTATGTATATTATATAGAGACTGTGTTTTAACCATCTATATTATATAGAGACTGTGTTTTAACCATCTATATTATATAGAGACTGTGTTTTAACCACCTATATTATATAGAGACTGTGTTTTAACCATCTATATTATATAGAGACTGTGTTTTAACCATCTATATTATATAGAGACTGTGTTTTAACAATCTATATTATATAGAGACTGTGTTTTAACCATCTATATTATATAGAGACTGTGTTTTAACAATCTATATTATATAGAGACTGTGTTTATGTATATTACATAGAGACTGTGTTTTAACCATCTATATTATATAGAGACTGTGTTTGAACCATCTACATTATATAGAGACTGTGTTTTAACCATCTATATTATATAGAGACTGTGTTTTAACCATCTATATTATATAGAGACTGTGTTTTAACCATCTATATTATATAGAGACTATGTTTTAACAATCTATATTATATAGAGACTGTGTTTATGTATATTACATAGAGACTGTGTTTTAACCATCTATATTATATAGAGACTGTGTTTTAACCATCTACATTATATAGAGACTGTGTTTTAACCATCTATATTATATAGAGACTGTGTTTTAACCATCATATAGACTGTGTTTTAACCATCTATATTATATAGAGACTGTGTTTTAACCATCTATATTATATAGAGACTGTGTTTTAACCATCTATATTATATAGAGACTGTGTTTTAACCATCATAGAGACTGTGTTTTAACCATCTATATTATATAGAGACTGTGTTTTAACCATCTATATTATATAGAGACTGTGTTTTAACCATCTATATTATATTAGAGACTGTGTTTTAACCATCTATATTATATAGAGACTGTGTTTTAACCATCATAGAGACTGTGTTTTAACCATCATAGAGACTGTGTTTTAACCATCATAGAGACTGTGTTTTAACCATCATAGAGACTGTGTTTTAATCATCTATATTATATAGAGACTGTGTTTTAACCATCTATATTATATAGAGATTGTGTTTAACCATCTATATTATATAGAGACTGTGTTTAACCATCTATATTATATAGAGACTGTGTTTTAAAAATCTATATTATATAGAGACTGTGTTTTAACCATCTATATTATATAGAGACTGTGTTTTAATCATCTATATTATATAGAGACTGTGTTTTAACCATCATAGAGACTGTGTTTTAACCATCTATATTATATAGAGACTGTGTTTTAACCATCTATATTATATAGAGACTGTGTTTTAACCATCATAGAGACTGTGTTTTAACCATCTATATTATATAGAGACTGTGTTTTAACCATCTATATTATATAGAGACTGTGTTTTAACCATCTATATTATATAGAGACAGTGTTTTAACCATCATAGAGACTGTGTTTTAACCATCAATATTATATAGAGACTGTGTTTTAACCATCTATATTATATAGAGATTGTGTTTTAACCATCATAGAGACTGTGTTTTAACCATCTATATTATATAGAGACTGTGTTTTAATCATCTATATTATATAGAGACTGTGTTTTAACCATCTATATTATATAGAGACTGTGTTTTAACCATCATAGAGACTGTGTTTTAACCATCTATATTATTTAGAGACTGTGTTTTAACCATCATAGAGACTGTGTTTTAACCATCATAGAGACTGTGTTTTAACCATCATAGAGACTGTGTTTTAACCATCATAGAGACTGTGTTTTAATCATCTATATTATATAGAGACTGTGTTTTAACCATCTATATTATATAGAGACTGTGTTTAACCATCTATATTATATAGAGACTGTGTTTAACCATCTATATTATATAGAGACTGTGTTTTAAAAATCTATATTATATAGAGACTGTGTTTTAACCATCTATATTATATAGAGACTGTGTTTTAATCATCTATATTATATAGAGACTGTGTTTTAACCATCATAGAGACTGTGTTTTAACCATCTATATTATATAGAGACTGTGTTTTAACCATCTATATTATATAGAGACTGTGTTTTAACCATCATAGAGACTGTGTTTTAACCATCTATATTATATAGAGACTGTGTTTTAATCATCTCTATTATATAGAGACTGTGTTTTAACCATCTCTATTATATAGAGACTGTGTTTTAACCATCTATATTATATAGAGACTGTGTTTTAACCATCATAGAGACTGTGTTTTAACCATCTATATTATATAGAGACTGTGTTTTAACCATCTATATTATATAGAGACTGTGTTTTAACCATCATAGAGACTGTGTTTTAACCATCTATATTATATAGAGACTGTGTTTTAACCATCTATTTTATATAGAGACTGTGTTTAACCATCTATATTATATAGAGACTGTGTTTTAACCATCTATATTATATAGAGACTGTGTTTTAACCATCTATATTATATAGAGACTGTGTTTTAACAATCTATATTATATAGAGACTGTGTTTATGTATATTATATAGAGACTGTGTTTTAACCATCTATATTATATAGAGACTGTGTTTTAACCATCTATATTATATAGAGACTGTGTTTTAACCACCTATATTATATAGAGACTGTGTTTTAACCATCTATATTATATAGAGACTGTGTTTTAACCATCTATATTATATAGAGACTGTGTTTTAACAATCTATATTATATAGAGACTGTTTTAACCATCTATATTATATAGAGACTGTGTTTTAACAATCTATATTATATAGAGACTGTGTTTATGTATATTACATAGAGACTGTGTTTTAACCATCTATATTATATAGAGACTGTGTTTGAACCATCTACATTATATAGAGACTGTGTTTTAACCATCTATATTATATAGAGACTGTGTTTTAACCATCTATATTATATAGAGACTGTGTTTTAACCATCTATATTATATAGAGACTATGTTTTAACAATCTATATTATATAGAGACTGTGTTTATGTATATTACATAGAGACTGTGTTTTAACCATCTATATTATATAGAGACTGTGTTTTAACCATCTACATTATATAGAGACTGTGTTTTAACCATCTATATTATATAGAGACTGTGTTTTAACCATCATAGAGACTGTGTTTTAACCATCTATATTATATAGAGACTGTGTTTTAACCATCTATATTATATAGAGACTGTGTTTTAACCATCTATATTATATAGAGACTGTGTTTTAACCATCATAGAGACTGTGTTTTAACCATCAATATTATATAGAGACTGTGTTTTAACCATCTATATTATATAGAGATTGTGTTTTAACCATCATAGAGACTGTGTTTTAACCATCTATATTATATAGAGACTGTGTTTTAATCATCTATATTATATAGAGACTGTGTTTTAACCATCTATATTATATAGAGACTGTGTTTTAACCATCATAGAGACTGTGTTTTAACCATCTATATTATTTAGAGACTGTGTTTTAACCATCATAGAGACTGTGTTTTAACCATCATAGAGACTGTGTTTTAACCATCATAGAGACTGTGTTTTAATCATCTATATTATATAGAGACTGTGTTTTAACCATCTATATTATATAGAGACTGTGTTTAACCATCTATATTATATAGAGACTGTGTTTAACCATCTATATTATATAGAGACTGTGTTTTAAAAATCTATATTATATAGAGACTGTGTTTTAACCATCTATATTATATAGAGACTGTGTTTTAATCATCTATATTATATAGAGACTGTGTTTTAACCATCATAGAGACTGTGTTTTAACCATCTATATTATATAGAGACTGTGTTTTAACCATCTATATTATATAGAGACTGTGTTTTAACCATCATAGAGACTGTGTTTTAACCATCTATATTATATAGAGACTGTGTTTTAATCATCTATATTATATAGAGACTGTGTTTTAACCATCTCTATTATATAGAGACTGTGTTTTAACCATCTATATTATATAGAGACTGTGTTTTAACCATCATAGAGACTGTGTTTTAACCATCTATATTATATAGAGACTGTGTTTTAACCATCTATATTATATAGAGACTGTGTTTTAACCATCATAGAGACTGTGTTTTAACCATCTATATTATATAGAGACTGTGTTTTAACCATCTATATTATATAGAGACTGTGTTTAACCATCTATATTATATAGAGACTGTGTTTTAACCATCTATATTATATAGAGACTGTGTTTTAACCATCTATATTATATAGAGACTGTGTTTTAACAATCTATATTATATAGAGACTGTGTTTATGTATATTATATAGAGACTGTGTTTTAACCATCTATATTATATAGAGACTGTGTTTTAACCATCTATATTATATAGAGACTGTGTTTTAACCACCTATATTATATAGAGACTGTGTTTTAACCATCTATATTATATAGAGACTGTGTTTTAACCATCTATATTATATAGAGACTGTGTTTTAACAATCTATATTATATAGAGACTGTTTTAACCATCTATATTATATAGAGACTGTGTTTTAACAATCTATATTATATAGAGACTGTGTTTATGTATATTACATAGAGACTGTGTTTTAACCATCTATATTATATAGAGACTGTGTTTGAACCATCTACATTATATAGAGACTGTGTTTTAACCATCTATATTATATAGAGACTGTGTTTTAACCATCTATATTATATAGAGACTGTGTTTTAACCATCTATATTATATAGAGACTATGTTTTAACAATCTATATTATATAGAGACTGTGTTTATGTATATTACATAGAGACTGTGTTTTAACCATCTATATTATATAGAGACTGTGTTTTAACCATCTACATTATATAGAGACTGTGTTTTAACCATCTATATTATATAGAGACTGTGTTTTAACCATCATAGAGACTGTGTTTTAACCATCTATATTATATAGAGACTGTGTTTTAACCATCTATATTATATAGAGACTGTGTTTTAACCATCTATATTATATAGAGACTGTGTTTTAACCATCTATATTATATAGAGACTGTGTTTTAACCATCATAGAGACTGTGTTTTAACCATCTATATTATATAGAGACTGTGTTTTAACCATCTATATTATATAGAGACTGTGTTTTAACCATCTATATTATATAGAGACTGTGTTTTAACCATCATAGAGACTGTGTTTTAACCATCATAGAGACTGTGTTTTAACCATCATAGAGACTGTGTTTTAACCATCATAGAGACTGTGTTTTAATCATCTATATTATATAGAGACTGTGTTTTAACCATCTATATTATATAGAGATTGTGTTTAACCATCTATATTATATAGAGACTGTGTTTAACCATCTATATTATATAGAGACTGTGTTTTAAAAATCTATATTATATAGAGACTGTGTTTTAACCATCTATATTATATAGAGACTGTGTTTTAATCATCTATATTATATAGAGACTGTGTTTTAACCATCATAGAGACTGTGTTTTAACCATCTATATTATATAGAGACTGTGTTTAACCATCTATATTATATAGAGACTGTGTTTTAACCATCTATATTATATAGAGACTGTGTTTTAACCATCTATATTATATAGAGACTGTGTTTTAACAATCTATATTATATAGAGACTGTGTTTATCGTATATTATATAGAGACTGTGTTTTAACCATCTATATTATGTAGAGACTGTGTTTTAACCATCTATATTATATAGAGACTGTGTTTTAACCATCTATATTATATAGAGACTGTGTTTTAACAATCTATATTATATAGAGACTGTGTTTATGTATATTATATAGAGACTGTGTTTTAACCATCTATATTATATAGAGACTGTGTTTTAACCATCTATATTATATAGAGATTGTGTTTAACCATCTATATTATATAGAGACTGTGTTTAACCATCTATATTATATAGAGACTGTGTTTTAAAAATCTATATTATATAGAGACTGTGTTTTAACCATCTATATTATATAGAGACTGTGTTTTAATCATCTATATTATATAGAGACTGTGTTTTAACCATCATAGAGACTGTGTTTTAACCATCTATATTATATAGAGACTGTGTTTAACCATCTATATTATATAGAGACTGTGTTTTAACCATCTATATTATATAGAGACTGTGTTTTAACCATCTATATTATATAGAGACTGTGTTTTAACAATCTATATTATATAGAGACTGTGTTTATGTATATTATATAGAGACTGTGTTTTAACCATCTATATTATGTAGAGACTGTGTTTTAACCATCTATATTATATAGAGACTGTGTTTTAACCATCTATATTATATAGAGACTGTGTTTTAACAATCTATATTATATAGAGACTGTGTTTATGTATATTATATAGAGACTGTGTTTTAACCATCATAGAGACTGTGTTTTAACCATCATAGAGACTGTGTTTTAACCATCATAGAGACTGTGTTTTAATCATCTATATTATATAGAGACTGTGTTTTAACCATCTATATTATATAGAGACTGTGTTTAACCATCTATATTATATAGAGACTGTGTTTAACCATCTATATTATATAGAGACTGTGTTTTAAAAATCTATATTATATAGAGACTGTGTTTTAACCATCTATATTATATAGAGACTGTGTTTTAATCATCTATATTATATAGAGACTGTGTTTTAACCATCATAGAGACTGTGTTTTAACCATCTATATTATATAGAGACTGTGTTTTAACCATCTATATTATATAGAGACTGTGTTTTAACCATCTATATTATATAGAGACTGTGTTTTAACCATCATAGAGACTGTGTTTTAACCATCTATATTATATAGAGACTGTGTTTTAATCATCTCTATTATATAGAGACTGTGTTTTAACCAACTATATTATATAGAGACTGTGTTTTAACCATCTATATTATATAGAGACTGTGTTTTAACCATCTATATTATATAGAGACTGTGTTTTAACAATCTATATTATATAGAGACTGTGTTTATGTATATTATATAGAGACTGTGTTTTAACCATCATAGAGACTGTGTTTTAACCATCATAGAGACTGTGTTTTAACCATCATAGAGACTGTGTTTTAATCATCTATATTATATAGAGACTGTGTTTTAACCATCTATATTATATAGAGACTGTGTTTAACCATCTATATTATATAGAGACTGTGTTTAACCATCTATATTATATAGAGACTGTGTTTTAAAAATCTATATTATATAGAGACTGTGTTTTAACCATCTATATTATATAGAGACTGTGTTTTATTCATCTATATTATATAGAGACTGTGTTTTAACCATCATAGAGACTGTGTTTTAACCATCTATATTATATAGAGACTGTGTTTTAACCATCTATATTATATAGAGACTGTGTTTTAACCATCTATATTATATAGAGACTGTGTTTTAACCATCATAGAGACTGTGTTTTAACCATCTATATTATATAGAGACTGTGTTTTAATCATCTCTATTATATAGAGACTGTGTTTTAACCATCTATATTATATAGAGACTGTGTTTTAACCATCTATATTATATAGAGACTGTGTTTTAACCATCATAGAGACTGTGTTTTAACCATCATAGAGACTGTGTTTTAACCATCATAGAGACTGTGTTTTAATCATCTATATTATATAGAGACTGTGTTTTAACCATCTATATTATATAGAGACTGTGTTTAACCATCTATATTATATAGAGACTGTGTTTAACCATCTATATTATATAGAGACTGTGTTTTAAAAATCTATATTATATAGAGACTGTGTTTTAACCATCTATATTATATAGAGACTGTGTTTTAATCATCTATATTATATAGAGACTGTGTTTTAACCATCATAGAGACTGTGTTTTAACCATCTATATTATATAGAGACTGTGTTTTAACCATCTATATTATATAGAGACTGTGTTTTAACCATCTATATTATATAGAGACTGTGTTTTAACCATCATAGAGACTGTGTTTTAACCATCTATATTATATAGAGACTGTGTTTTAATCATCTCTATTATATAGAGACTGTGTTTTAACCATCTATATTATATAGAGACTGTGTTTTAACCATCTATATTATATAGAGACTGTGTTTTAACCATCATAGAGACTGTGTTTTAACCATCTATATTATATAGAGACTGTGTTTTAACCATCTATATTATATAGAGACTGTGTTTTAACCATCATAGAGACTGTGTTTTAACCATCTATATTATATAGAGACTGTGTTTTAACCATCTATATTGTATAGAGACTGTGTTTTAACCATCTATATTATATAGAGACTGTGTTTTAACCATCTATATTATATAGAGACTGTGTTTTAACCATCTATATTATATAGAGACTGTGTTTTAACCATCTATATTATATAGAGACTGTGTTTTAACAATCTATATTATATAGAGACTGTGTTTATGTATATTATCTAGAGACTGTGTTTTAACCATCTATATTATATAGAGACTGTGTTTTAACCATCTATATTATATAGAGACTGTGTTTTAACCATCTATATTATATAGAGACTGTGTTTTAACCATCTATATTATATAGAGACTGTGTTTTATCCATCTATATTATATAGAGACTGTGTTTTAACCATCATAGAGACTGTGTTTTAACCATCTATATTATATAGAGACTGTGTTTTAATCATCTATATTTATTAGAGACTGTGTTTTAACCATCTATATTATATAGAGATTGTGTTTTAATCATCTATATTATATAGAGACTGTGTTTTAATCATCTATATTATATAGAGACAGTGTTTTAACCATCTATATTATATAGAGACTGTGTTTTAACCATCATAGAGACTGTGTTTTAACCATCTATATTATATAGAGACTGTGTTTTAATCATCTATATTTATTAGAGACTGTGTTTTAACCATCTATATTATATAGAGATTGTGTTTTAATCATCTATATTATATAGAGACTGTGTTTTAATCATCTATATTATATAGAGACTGTGTTTTAACCATCATAGAGACTGTGTTTTAACCATCTATATTATATAGAGACTGTGTTTTAACCATCTATATTATATAGAGACTGTGTTTTAACCATCTATATTATATAGAGACTATGTTTTAACCATCATAGAGACTGTGTTTTAACCATCTATATTATATAGAGACTGTGTTTTAATCATCTCTATTATATAGAGACTGTGTTTTAACCATCTATATTATATAGAGACTGTGTTTTAACCATCTATATTATATAGAGACTGTGTTTTAACCATCATAGAGACTGTGTTTTAAACATCTATATTATATAGAGACTGTGTTTTAACCATCTATATTATATAGAGACTGTGTTTTAACCATCATAGAGACTGTGTTTTAACCATCTATATTATATAGAGACTGTGTTTTAACCATCTATATTATATAGAGACTGTGTTTTAACCATCTATATTATATAGAGACTGTGTTTTAACAATCTATATTATATAGAGACTGTGTTTATGTATATTATATAGAGACTGTGTTTTAACCATCTATATTATGTAGAGACTGTGTTTTAACCATCTATATTATATAGAGACTGTGTTTTAACCATCTATATTATATAGAGACTGTGTTTTAACAATCTATATTATATAGAGACTGTGTTTATGTATATTATATAGAGACTGTGTTTTAACCATCTATATTATATAGAGACTGTGTTTTAACCATCTATATTATATAGAGACTGTGTTTTAACCATCATAGAGACTGTGTTTTAACCATCTATATTATATAGAGACTGTGTTTTAACCATCATAGAGACTGTGTTTTAACCATCTATATTATATAGAGACTGTGTTTTAACCATCTATATTATATAGAGACTGTGTTTTAACCATCTATATTATATAGAGACTGTGTTTTAACCATCATAGAGACCGTGTTTTAACCATCTATATTATATAGAGACTGTGTTTTAACCATCTATATTATATAGAGACTGTGTTTTAACCATCTATATTATATTAGAGACTGTGTTTTAACCATCTATATTATATAGAGACTGTGTTTTAACCATCTATATTATATAGAGACTGTGTTTTAACCATCTATATTATATAGAGACTGTGTTTTAACAATCTATATTATATAGAGACTGTGTTTATGTATATTATATAGAGACTGTGTTTCAACCATCTATATTATGTAGAGACTGTGTTTTAACCATCTATATTATATAGAGACTGTGTTTTAACCATCTATATTATATAGAGACTGTGTTTTAACAATCTATATTATATAGAGACTGTGTTTATGTATATTATATAGAGACTGTGTTTTAACCATCTATATTATATAGAGAATGTGTTTTAACCATCTATATTATATAGAGACTGTGTTTTAACCATCTATATTATATAGAGACTGTGTTTTAACCATCTATATTATATAGAGACTGTGTTTTAACCATCATAGAGACCGTGTTTTAACCATCTATATTATATAGAGACTGTGTTTTAACCATCTATATTATATAGAGACTGTGTTTTAACCATCTATATTATATTAGAGACTGTGTTTTAACCATCTATATTATATAGAGACTGTGTTTTAACCATCATAGAGACTGTGTTTTAACCATCATAGAGACTGTGTTTTAACCATCATAGAGACTGTGTTTTAACCATCATAGAGACTGTGTTTTAATCATCTATATTATATAGAGACTGTGTTTTAACCATCTATATTATATAGAGACTGTGTTTAACCATCTATATTATATAGAGACTGTGTTTAACCATCTATATTATATAGAGACTGTGTTTTAAAAATCTATATTGTATAGAGACTGTGTTTTAACCATCTATATTATATAGAGACTGTGTTTTAATCATCTATATTATATAGAGACTGTGTTTTAACCATCATAGAGACTGTGTTTTAACCATCTATATTATATAGAGACTGTGTTTTAACCATCTATATTATATAGAGACTGTGTTTTAACCATCTATATTATATAGAGACTGTGTTTTAACCATCATAGAGACTGTGTTTTAACCATCTAAAATATATAGAGACTGTGTTTTAATCATCTCTATTATATAGAGACTGTGTTTTAACCATCTATATTATATAGAGACTGTGTTTTAACCATCTATATTATATAGAGACTGTGTTTTAACCATCATAGAGACTGTGTTTTAACCATCTATATTATATAGAGACTGTGTTTTAACCATCTATATTATATAGAGACTGTGTTTTAACCATCATAGAGACTGTGTTTTAACCATCTATATTATATAGAGACTGTGTTTTAACCATCTATATTGTATAGAGACTGTGTTTTAACCATCTATATTATATAGAGACTGTGTTTTAACCATCTATATTATATAGAGACTGTGTTTTAACCATCTATATTATATAGAGACTGTGTTTTAACCATCTATATTATATAGAGACTGTGTTTTAACAATCTATATTATATAGAGACTGTGTTTATGTATATTATCTAGAGACTGTGTTTTAACCATCTATATTATATAGAGACTGTGTTTTAACCATCTATATTATATAGAGACTGTGTTTTAACCATCTATATTATATAGAGACTGTGTTTTATCCATCTATATTATATAGAGACTGTGTTTTAACCATCTATATTATATAGAGACTGTGTTTTAACCATCATAGAGACTGTGTTTTAACCATCTATATTATATAGAGACTGTGTTTTAATCATCTATATTTATTAGAGACTGTGTTTTAACCATCTATATTATATAGAGATTGTGTTTTAATCATCTATATTATATAGAGACTGTGTTTTAATCATCTATATTATATAGAGACAGTGTTTTAACCATCTATATTATATAGAGACTGTGTTTTAACCATCATAGAGACTGTGTTTTAACCATCTATATTATATAGAGACTGTGTTTTAATCATCTATATTTATTAGAGACTGTGTTTTAACCATCTATAATATATAGAGATTGTGTTTTAATCATCTATATTATATAGAGACTGTGTTTTAATCATCTATATTATATAGAGACTGTGTTTTAACCATCATAGAGACTGTGTTTTAACCATCTATATTATATAGAGACTGTGTTTTAACCATCTATATTATATAGAGACTGTGTTTTAACCATCTATATTATATAGAGACTATGTTTTAACCATCATAGAGACTGTGTTTTAACCATCTATATTATATAGAGACTGTGTTTTAATCATCTCTATTATATAGAGACTGTGTTTTAACCATCTATATTATATAGAGACTGTGTTTTAACCATCTATATTATATAGAGACTGTGTTTTAACCATCATAGAGACTGTGTTTTAACCATCTATATTATATAGAGACTGTGTTTTAACCATCTATATTATATAGAGACTGTGTTTTAACCATCATAGAGACTGTGTTTTAACCATCTATATTATATAGAGACTGTGTTTTAACCATCTATATTATATAGAGACTGTGTTTTAACCATCTATATTATATAGAGACTGTGTTTTAACAATCTATATTATATAGAGACTGTGTTTATGTATATTATATAGAGACTGTGTTTTAACCATCTATATTATGTAGAGACTGTGTTTTAACCATCTATATTATATAGAGACTGTGTTTTAACCATCTATATTATATAGAGACTGTGTTTTAACAATCTATATTATATAGAGACTGTGTTTATGTATATTATATAGAGACTGTGTTTTAACCATCTATATTATATAGAGACTGTGTTTTAACCATCTATATTATATAGAGACTGTGTTTTAACCATCATAGAGACTGTGTTTTAACCATCTATATTATATAGAGACTGTGTTTTAACCATCATAGAGACTGTGTTTTAACCATCTATATTATATAGAGACTGTGTTTTAACCATCTATATTATATAGAGACTGTGTTTTAACCATCTATATTATATAGAGACTGTGTTTTAACCATCATAGAGACCGTGTTTTAACCATCTATATTATATAGAGACTGTGTTTTAACCATCTATATTATATAGAGACTGTGTTTTAACCATCTATATTATATTAGAGACTGTGTTTTAACCATCTATATTATATAGAGACTGTGTTTTAACCATCATAGAGACTGTGTTTTAACCATCATAGAGACTGTGTTTTAACCATCATAGAGACTGTGTTTTAACCATCTATATTATATAGAGACTGTGTTTTAACCATCTATATTATATAGAGACTGTGTTTTAACCATCTATATTATATAGAGACTGTGTTTTAACCATCATAGAGACTGTGTTTTAACCATCTATATTATATAGAGACTGTGTTTTAACCATCTATATTATATAGAGACTGTGTTTTAACCATCATAGAGACTGTGTTTTAACCATCTATATTATATAGAGACTGTGTTTTAACCATCTATATTATATAGAGACTGTGTTTTAACCATCTATATTATATAGAGACTGTGTTTTAACAATCTATATTATATAGAGACTGTGTTTATGTATATTATATAGAGACTGTGTTTTAACCATCTATATTATGTAGAGACTGTGTTTTAACCATCTATATTATATAGAGACTGTGTTTTAACCATCTATATTATATAGAGACTGTGTTTTAACAATCTATATTATATAGAGACTGTGTTTATGTATATTATATAGAGACTGTGTTTTAACCATCTATATTATATAGAGACTGTGTTTTAACCATCTATATTATATAGAGACTGTGTTTTAACCATCATAGAGACTGTGTTTTAACCATCTATATTATATAGAGACTGTGTTTTAACCATCATAGAGACTGTGTTTTAACCATCTATATTATATAGAGACTGTGTTTTAACCATCTATATTATATAGAGACTGTGTTTTAACCATCTATATTATATAGAGACTGTGTTTTAACCATCATAGAGACCATGTTTTAAACATCTATATTATATAGAGACTGTGTTTTAACCATCTATATTATATAGAGACTGTGTTTTAACCATCTATATTATATTAGAGACTGTGTTTTAACCATCTATATTATATAGAGACTGTGTTTTAACCATCTATATTATATAGAGACTGTGTTTTAACCATCTATATTATATAGAGACTGTGTTTTAACAATCTATATTATATAGAGACTGTGTTTATGTATATTATATAGAGACTGTGTTTCAACCATCTATATTATATAGAGACTGTGTTTTAACAATCTATATTATATAGAGACTGTGTTTATGTATATTATATAGAGACTGTGTTTTAACCATCTATATTATATAGAGACTGTGTTTTAACCATCTATATTATATAGAGACTGTGTTTTAACCATCTATATTATATAGAGACTGTGTTTTAACCATCTATATTATATAGAGACTGTGTTTTAACCATCTATATTATATAGAGACTGTGTTTTAACAATCTATATTATATAGAGACTGTGTTTATGTATATTATATAGAGACTGTGTTTTAACCATCTATATTATATAGAGACTGTGTTTTAACCATCTATATTATATAGAGACTGTGTTTTAACCATCTATATTATATAGAGACTGTGTTTTAACCATCTATATTATATAGAGACTGTGTTTTAACCATCATAGAGACCGTGTTTTAACCATCTATATTATATAGAGACTGTGTTTTAACCATCTATATTATATAGAGACTGTGTTTTAACCATCTATATTATATTAGAGACTGTGTTTTAACCATCTATATTATATAGAGACTGTGTTTTAACCATCATAGAGACTGTGTTTTAACCATCATAGAGACTGTGTTTTAACCATCATAGAGACTGTGTTTTAACCATCATAGAGACTGTGTTTTAATCATCTATATTATATAGAGACTGTGTTTTAACCATCTATATTATATAGAGACTGTGTTTAACCATCTATATTATATAGAGACTGTGTTTAACCATCTATATTATATAGAGACTGTGTTTTAAAATCTATATTATATAGAGACTGTGTTTTAACCATCTATATTATATAGAGACTGTGTTTTAATCATCTATATTATATAGAGACTGTGTTTTAACCATCATAGAGACTGTGTTTTAACCATCTATATTATATAGAGACTGTGTTTTAACCATCTATATTATATAGAGACTGTGTTTTAACCATCTATATTATATAGAGACTGTGTTTTAACCATCATAGAGACTGTGTTTTAACCATCTATATTATATAGAGACTGTGTTTTAATCATCTCTATTATATAGAGACTGTGTTTTAACCATCTATATTATATAGAGACTGTGTTTTAACCATCTATATTATATAGAGACTGTGTTTTAACCATCATAGAGACTGTGTTTTAACCATCTATATTATATAGAGACTGTGTTTTAACCATCTATATTATATAGAGACTGTGTTTTAACCATCATAGAGACTGTGTTTTAACCATCTATATTATATAGAGACTGTGTTTTAACCATCTATATTGTATAGAGACTGTGTTTTAACCATCTATATTATATAGAGACTGTGTTTTAACCATCTATATTATATAGAGATTGTGTTTTAACCATCTATATTATATAGAGACTGTGTTTTAACCATCTATATTATATAGAGACTGTGTTTTAACAATCTATATTATATAGAGACTGTGTTTATGTATATTATCTAGAGACTGTGTTTTAACCATCTATATTATATAGAGACTGTGTTTTAACCATCTATATTATATAGAGACTGTGTTTTAACCATCTATATTATATAGAGACTGTGTTTTATCCATCTATATTATATAGAGACTGTGTTTTAACCATCTATATTATATAGAGACTGTGTTTTAACCATCATAGAGACTGTGTTTTAACCATCTATATTATATAGAGACTGTGTTTTAATCATCTATATTTATTAGAGACTGTGTTTTAACCATCTATATTATATAGAGATTGTGTTTTAATCATCTATATTATATAGAGACTGTGTTTTAATCATCTATATTATATAGAGACAGTGTTTTAACCATCTATATTATATAGAGACTGTGTTTTAACCATCATAGAGACTGTGTTTTAACCATCTATATTATATAGAGACTGTGTTTTAATCATCTATATTTATTAGAGACTGTGTTTTAACCATCTATATTATATAGAGATTGTGTTTTAATCATCTATATTATATAGAGACTGTGTTTTAATCATCTATATTATATAGAGACTGTGTTTTAACCATCATAGAGACTGTGTTTTAACCATCTATATTATATAGAGACTGTGTTTTAACCATCTATATTATATAGAGACTGTGTTTTAACCATCTATATTATATAGAGACTATGTTTTAACCATCATAGAGACTGTGTTTTAACCATCTATATTATATAGAGACTGTGTTTTAATCATCTCTATTATATAGAGACTGTGTTTTAACCATCTATATTATATAGAGACTGTGTTTTAACCATCTATATTATATAGAGACTGTGTTTTAACCATCATAGAGACTGTGTTTTAACCATCTATATTATATAGAGACTGTGTTTTAACCATCTATATTATATAGAGACTGTGTTTTAACCATCATAGAGACTGTGTTTTAACCATCTATATTATATAGAGACTGTGTTTTAACCATCTATATAATATAGAGACTGTGTTTTAACCATCTATATTATATAGAGACTGTGTTTTAACAATCTATATTATATAGAGACTGTGTTTATGTATATTATATAGAGACTGTGTTTTAACCATCTATATTATGTAGAGACTGTGTTTTAACCATCTATATTATATAGAGACTGTGTTTTAACCATCTATATTATATAGAGACTGTGTTTTAACAATCTATATTATACAGAGACTGTGTTTATGTATATTATATAGAGACTGTGTTTTAACCATCTATATTATATAGAGACTGTGTTTTAACCATCTATATTATATAGAGACTGTGTTTTAACCATCATAGAGACTGTGTTTTAACCATCTATATTATATAGAGACTGTGTTTTAACCATCTATATTATATAGAGACTGTGTTTTAACCATCATAGAGACCGTGTTTTAACCATCTATATTATATAGAGACTGTGTTTTAACCATCTATATTATATAGAGACTGTGTTTTAACCATCTATATTATATTAGAGACTGTGTTTTAACCATCTATATTATATAGAGACTGTGTTTTAACCATCATAGAGACTGTGTTTTAACCATCATAGAGACTGTGTTTTAACCATCTATATTATATAGAGACTGTGTTTTAATCATCTATATTTATTAGAGACTGTGTTTTAACCATCTATATTATATAGAGATTGTGTTTTAATCATCTATATTATATAGAGACTGTGTTTTAATCATCTATATTATATAGAGACTGTGTTTTAACCATCATAGAGACTGTGTTTTAACCATCTATATTATATAGAGACTGTGTTTTAACCATCTATATTATATAGAGACTGTGTTTTAACCATCTATATTATATAGAGACTATGTTTTAACCATCATAGAGACTGTGTTTTAACCATCTATATTATATAGAGACTGTGTTTTAATCATCTCTATTATATAGAGACTGTGTTTTAACCATCTATATTATATAGAGACTGTGTTTTAACCATCTATATTATATAGAGACTGTGTTTTAACCATCATAGAGACTGTGTTTTAACCATCTATATTATATAGAGACTGTGTTTTAACCATCTATATTATATAGAGACTGTGTTTTAACCATCATAGAGACTGTGTTTTAACCATCTATATTATATAGAGACTGTGTTTTAACCATCTATATAATATAGAGACTGTGTTTTAACCATCTATATTATATAGAGACTGTGTTTTAACAATCTATATTATATAGAGACTGTGTTTATGTATATTATATAGAGACTGTGTTTTAACCATCTATATTATGTAGAGACTGTGTTTTAACCATCTATATTATATAGAGACTGTGTTTTAACCATCTATATTATATAGAGACTGTGTTTTAACAATCTATATTATACAGAGACTGTGTTTATGTATATTATATAGAGACTGTGTTTTAACCATCTATATTATATAGAGACTGTGTTTTAACCATCTATATTATATAGAGACTGTGTTTTAACCATCATAGAGACTGTGTTTTAACCATCTATATTATATAGAGACTGTGTTTTAACCATCTATATTATATAGAGACTGTGTTTTAACCATCATAGAGACCGTGTTTTAACCATCTATATTATATAGAGACTGTGTTTTAACCATCTATATTATATAGAGACTGTGTTTTAACCATCTATATTATATTAGAGACTGTGTTTTAACCATCTATATTATATAGAGACTGTGTTTTAACCATCATAGAGACTGTGTTTTAACCATCATAGAGACTGTGTTTTAACCATCATAGAGACTGTGTTTTAACCATCTATATTATATATAGACTGTGTTTTAACCATCTATATTATATAGAGACTGTGTTTTAACCATCTATATTATATAGAGACTGTGTTTTAACCATCATAGAGACCGTGTTTTAACCATCTATATTATATAGAGACTGTGTTTTAACCATCTATATTATATAGAGACTGTGTTTTAACCATCTATATTATATTAGAGACTGTGTTTTAACCATCTATATTATATAGAGACTGTGTTTTAACCATCATAGAGACTGTGTTTTAACCATCATAGAGACTGTGTTTTAACCATCATAGAGACTGTGTTTTAACCATCATAGAGACTGTGTTTTAATCATCTATATTATATAGAGACTGTGTTTTAACCATCTATATTATATAGAGACTGTGTTTAACCATCTATATTATATAGAGACTGTGTTTAACCATCTATATTATATAGAGACTGTGTTTTAAAAATCTATATTATATAGAGACTGTGTTTTAACCATCTATATTATATAGAGACTGTGTTTTAATCATCTATATTATATAGAGACTGTGTTTTAACCATCATAGAGACTGTGTTTTAACCATCTATATTATATAGAGACTGTGTTTTAACCATCTATATTATATAGAGACTGTGTTTTAACCATCTATATTATATAGAGACTGTGTTTTAACCATCATAGAGACCGTGTTTTAACCATCTATATTACATAGAGACTGTGTTTTAACCATCTATATTATATAGAGACTGTGTTTTAACCATCTATATTATATTAGAGACTGTGTTTTAACCATCTATATTATATAGAGACTGTGTTTTAACCATCATAGAGACTGTGTTTTAACCATCATAGAGACTGTGTTTTAACCATCATAGAGACTGTGTTTTAACCATCTATATTATATAGAGACTGTGTTTTAACCATCTATATTATATAGAGACTGTGTTTTAACCATCTATATTATATAGAGACTGTGTTTTAACCATCATAGAGACCGTGTTTTAACCATCTATATTATATAGAGACTGTGTTTTAACCATCTATATTATATAGAGACTGTGTTTTAACCATCTATATTATATTAGAGACTGTGTTTTAACCATCTATATTATATAGAGACTGTGTTTTAACCATCATAGAGACTGTGTTTTAACCATCATAGAGACTGTGTTTTAACCATCATAGAGACTGTGTTTTAACCATCTATATTATATAGAGACTGTGTTTTAACCATCTATATTATATAGAGACTGTGTTTTAACCATCTATATTATATAGAGACTGTGTTTTAACCATCATAGAGACCGTGTTTTAACCATCTATATTATATAGAGACTGTGTTTTAACCATCTATATTATATAGAGACTGTGTTTTAACCATCTATATTATATTAGAGACTGTGTTTTAACCATCTATATTATATAGAGACTGTGTTTTAACCATCATAGAGACTGTGTTTTAACCATCATAGAGACTGTGTTTTAACCATCATAGAGACTGTGTTTTAACCATCATAGAGACTGTGTTTTAATCATCTATATTATATAGAGACTGTGTTTTAACCATCTATATTATATAGAGACTGTGTTTAACCATCTATATTATATAGAGACTGTGTTTAACCATCTATATTATATAGAGACTGTGTTTTAAAAATCTATATTATATAGAGACTGTGTTTTAACCATCTATATTATATAGAGACTGTGTTTTAATCATCTATATTATATAGAGACTGTGTTTTAACCATCATAGAGACTGTGTTTTAACCATCTATATTATATAGAGACTGTGTTTTAACCATCTATATTATATAGAGACTGTGTTTTAACCATCTATATTATATAGAGACTGTGTTTTAACCATCATAGAGACTGTGTTTTAACCATCTATATTATATAGAGACTGTGTTTTAATCATCTCTATTATATAGAGACTGTGTTTTAACCATCTATATTATATAGAGACTGTGTTTTAACCATCTATATTATATAGAGACTGTGTTTTAACCATCATAGAGACTGTGTTTTAACCATCTATATTATACAGAGACTGTGTTTTAACCATCTATATTATATAGAGACTGTGTTTTAACCATCATAGAGACTGTGTTTTAACCATCTATATTATATAGAGACTGTGTTTTAACCATCTATATTGTATAGAGACTGTGTTTTAACCATCTATATTATATAGAGACTGTGTTTTAACCATCTATATTATATAGAGACTGTGTTTTAACCATCTATATTATATAGAGACTATGTTTTAACCATCATAGAGACTGTGTTTTAACCATCTATATTATATAGAGACTGTGTTTTAACCATCATAGAGACTGTGTTTTAACCATCTATATTATATAGAGACTGTGTTTTAACCATCTATATTATATAGACTGTGTTTTAACCATCTATATTATATAGAGACTGTGTTTTAACAATCTATATTATATAGAGACTGTGTTTATGTATATTATATAGAGACTGTGTTTCAACCATCTATATTATGTAGAGACTGTGTTTTAACCATCTATATTATATAGAGACTGTGTTTTAACCATCTATATTATATAGAGACTGTGTTTTAACAATCTATATTATATAGAGACTGTGTTTATGTATATTATATAGAGACTGTGTTTTAACCATCTATATTATATAGAGACTGTGTTTTAACCATCTATATTATATAGAGACTGTGTTTTAACCATCTATATTATATAGAGACTGTGTTTTAACCATCATAGAGACTGTGTTTTAACCATCTATATTATATAGAGACTGTGTTTTAACCACCTATATTATATAGAGACTGTGTTTTAACCATCTATATTATATAGAGACTGTGTTTTAACCATCATAGAGACCGTGTTTTAACCATCTATATTATATAGAGACTGTGTTTTAACCATCTATATTATATAGAGACTGTGTTTTAACCATCATAGAGACTGTGTTTTAACCATCATAGAGACTGTGTTATAACCATCATAGAGACTGTGTTTTAACCATCATAGAGACTGTGTTTTAATCATCTATATTATATAGAGACTGTGTTTTAACCATCTATATTATATAGAGACTGTGTTTAACCATCTATATTATATAGAGACTGTGTTTAACCATCTATATTATATAGAGACTGTGTTTTAAAAATCTATATTATATAGAGACTGTGTTTTAACCATCTATATTATATAGAGACTGTGTTATAATCATCTATATTATATAGAGACTGTGTTTTAACCATCATAGAGACTGTGTTTTAACCATCATAGAGACTGTGTTTTAACCATCATAGAGACTGTGTTTTAATCATCTATATTATATAGAGACTGTGTTTTAACCATCTATATTATATAGAGACTGTGTTTAACCATCTATATTATATAGAGACTGTGTTTAACCATCTATATTATATAGAGACTGTGTTTTAAAAATCTATATTATATAGAGACTGTGTTTTAACCATCTATATTATATAGAGACTGTGTTTTAATCATCTATATTATATAGAGACTGTGTTTTAACCATCATAGAGTCTGTGTTTTAACCATCTATATTATATAGAGACTGTGTTTTAACCATCTATATTATATAGAGACTGTGTTTTAACCATCTATATTATATAGAGACTGTGTTTTAACCATCATAGAGACTGTGTTTTAACCATCTATATTATATAGAGACTGTGTTTTAACCATCTATATTATATAGAGACTGTGTTTTAACAATCTATATTATATAGAGACTGTGTTTATGTATATTATATAGAGACTGTGTTTTAACCATCTATATTATATAGAGACTGTGTTTTAACCATCTATATTATATAGAGACTGTGTTTTAACCATCATAGAGACTGTGTTTTAACCATCTATATTATATAGAGACTGTGTTTTAACCATCATAGAGACTGTGTTTTAACCATCTATATTATATAGAGACTGTGTTTTAACCATCTATATTATATAGAGACTGTGTTTTAACCATCTATATTATATAGAGACTGTGTTTTAACCATCATAGAGACCGTGTTTTAACCATCTATATTATATAGAGACTGTGTTTTAACCATCTATATTATATAGAGACTGTGTTTTAACCATCTATATTATATTAGAGACTGTGTTTTAACCATCTATATTATATAGAGACTGTGTTTTAACCATCATAGAGACTGTGTTTTAACCATCATAGAGACTGTGTTTTAACCATCATAGAGACTGTGTTTTAACCATCTATATTATATAGAGACTGTGTTTTAACCATCTATATTATATAGAGACTGTGTTTTAACCATCTATATTATATAGAGACTGTGTTTTAACCATCATAGAGACCGTGTTTTAACCATCTATATTATATAGAGACTGTGTTTTAACCATCTATATTATATAGAGACTGTGTTTTAACCATCTATATTATATAGAGACTGTGTTTTAACCATCATAGAGACTGTGTTTTAACCATCATAGAGACTGTGTTTTAACCATCATAGAGACTGTGTTTTAACCATCATAGAGACTGTGTTTTAATCATCTATATTATATAGAGACTGTGTTTTAACCATCTATATTATATAGAGACTGTGTTTAACCATCTATATTATATAGAGACTGTGTTTAACCATCTATATTATATAGAGACTGTGTTTTAAAAATCTATATTATATAGAGACTGTGTTTTAACCATCTATATTATATAGAGACTGTGTTTTAATCATCTATATTATATAGAGACTGTGTTTTAACCATCATAGAGACTGTGTTTTAACCATCTATATTATATAGAGACTGTGTTTTAACCATCTATATTATATAGAGACTGTGTTTTAACCATCTATATTATATAGAGACTCTGTTTTAACCATCATAGAGACTGTGTTTTAACCATCTATATTATATAGAGACTGTGTTTTAATCATCTCTATTATATAGAGACTGTGTTTTAACCATCTATATTATATAGAGACTGTGTTTTAACCATCTATATTATATAGAGACTGTGTTTTAACCATCATAGAGACTGTGTTTTAACCATCTATATTATATAGAGACTGTGTTTTAACCATCTATATTATATAGAGACTGTGTTTTAACCATCATAGAGACTGTGTTTTAACCATCTATATTATATAGAGACTGTGTTTTAACCATCTATATTGTATAGAGACTGTGTTTTAACCATCTATATTATATAGAGACTGTGTTTTAACCATCTATATTATATAGAGACTGTGTTTTAACCATCTATATTATATAGAGACTGTGTTTTAACCATCTATATTATATAGAGACTGTGTTTTAACAATCTATATTATATAGAGACTGTGTTTATGTATATTATCTAGAGACTGTGTTTTAACCATCTATATTATATAGAGACTGTGTTTTAACCATCTATATTATATAGAGACTGTGTTTTAACCATCTATATTATATAGAGACTGTGTTTTAACCATCTATATTATATAGAGACTGTGTTTTATCCATCTATATTATATAGAGACTGTGTTTTAACCATCTATATTATATAGAGACTGTGTTTTAACCATCATAGAGACTGTGTTTTAACCATCTATATTATATAGAGACTGTGTTTTAATCATCTATATTTATTAGAGACTGTGTTTTAACCATCTATATTATATAGAGATTGTGTTTTAATCATCTATATTATATAGAGACTGTGTTTTAATCATCTATATTATATAGAGACAGTGTTTTAACCATCTATATTATATAGAGACTGTGTTTTAACCATCATAGAGACTGTGTTTTAACCATCTATATTATATAGAGACTGTGTTTTAATCATCTATATTTATTAGAGACTGTGTTTTAACCATCTATATTATATAGAGATTGTGTTTTAATCATCTATATTATATAGAGACTGTGTTTTAATCATCTATATTATATAGAGACTGTGTTTTAACCATCATAGAGACTGTGTTTTAACCATCTATATTATATAGAGACTGTGTTTTAACCATCTATATTATATAGAGACTGTGTTTTAACCATCTATATTATATAGAGACTATGTTTTAACCATCATAGAGACTGTGTTTTAACCATCTATATTATATAGAGACTGTGTTTTAATCATCTCTATTATATAGAGACTGTGTTTTAACCATCTATATTATATAGAGACTGTGTTTTAACCATCTATATTATATAGAGACTGTGTTTTAACCATCATAGAGACTGTGTTTTAACCATCTATATTATATAGAGACTGTGTTTTAACCATCTATATTATATAGAGACTGTGTTTTAACCATCATAGAGACTGTGTTTTAACCATCTATATTATATAGAGACTGTGTTTTAACCATCTATATTATATAGAGACTGTGTTTTAACCATCTATATTATATAGAGACTGTGTTTTAACAATCTATATTATATAGAGACTGTGTTTATGTATATTATATAGAGACTGTGTTTTAACCATCTATATTATGTAGAGACTGTGTTTTAACCATCTATATTATATAGAGACTGTGTTTTAACCATCTATATTATATAGAGACTGTGTTTTAACAATCTATATTATATAGAGACTGTGTTTATGTATATTATATAGAGACTGTGTTTTAACCATCTATATTATATAGAGACTGTGTTTTAACCATCTATATTATATAGAGACTGTGTTTTAACCATCATAGAGACTGTGTTTTAACCATCTATATTATATAGAGACTGTGTTTTAACCATCATAGAGACTGTGTTTTAACCATCTATATTATATAGAGACTGTGTTTTAACCATCTATATTATATAGAGACTGTGTTTTAACCATCTATATTATATAGAGACTGTGTTTTAACCATCATAGAGACCGTGTTTTAACCATCTATATTATATAGAGACTGTGTTTTAACCATCTATATTATATAGAGACTGTGTTTTAACCATCTATATTATATTAGAGACTGTGTTTTAACCATCTATATTATATAGAGACTGTGTTTTAACCATCATAGAGACTGTGTTTTAACCATCATAGAGACTGTGTTTTAACCATCATAGAGACTGTGTTTTAACCATCTATATTATATAGAGACTGTGTTTTAACCATCTATATTATATAGAGACTGTGTTTTAACCATCTATATTATATAGAGACTGTGTTTTAACCATCATAGAGACCGTGTTTTAACCATCTATATTATATAGAGACTGTGTTTTAACCATCTATATTATATAGAGACTGTGTTTTAACCATCTATATTATATTAGAGACTGTGTTTTAACCATCTATATTATATAGAGACTGTGTTTTAACCATCATAGAGACTGTGTTTTAACCATCATAGAGACTGTGTTTTAACCATCATAGAGACTGTGTTTTAACCATCATAGAGACTGTGTTTTAATCATCTATATTATATAGAGACTGTGTTTTAACCATCTATATTATATAGAGACTGTGTTTAACCATCTATATTATATAGAGACTGTGTTTAACCATCTATATTATATAGAGACTGTGTTTTAAAAATCTATATTATATATAGACTGTGTTTTAACCATCTATATTATATAGAGACTGTGTTTTAATCATCTATATTATATAGAGACTGTGTTTTAACCATCATAGAGACTGTGTTTTAACCATCTATATTATATAGAGACTGTGTTTTAACCATCTATATTATATAGAGACTGTGTTTTAACCATCTATATTATATAGAGACTGTGTTTTAACCATCATAGAGACTGTGTTTTAACCATCTATATTATATAGAGACTGTGTTTTAATCATCTCTATTATATAGAGACTGTGTTTTAACCATCTATATTATATAGAGACTGTGTTTTAACCATCTATATTATATAGAGACTGTGTTTTAACCATCATAGAGACTGTGTTTTAACCATCTATATTATACAGAGACTGTGTTTTAACCATCTATATTATATAGAGACTGTGTTTTAACCATCATAGAGACTGTGTTTTAACCATCTATATTATATAGAGACTGTGTTTTAACCATCTATATTGTATAGAGACTGTGTTTTAACCATCTATATTATATAGAGACTGTGTTTTAACCATCATAGAGACTGTGTTTTAACCATCTATATTATATAGAGACTGTGTTTTAACCATCTATATTATATAGAGACTGTGTTTTAACCATCTATATTATATAGAGACTGTGTTTTAACCATCATAGAGACCGTGTTTTAACCATCTATATTATATAGAGACTGTGTTTTAACCATCTATATTATATAGAGACTGTGTTTTAACCATCTATATTATATTAGAGACTGTGTTTTAACCATCTATATTATATAGAGACTGTGTTTTAACCATCATAGAGACTGTGTTTTAACCATCATAGAGACTGTGTTTTAACCATCATAGAGACTGTGTTTTAACCATCTATATTATATAGAGACTGTGTTTTAACCATCTATATTATATAGAGACTGTGTTTTAACCATCTATATTATATAGAGACTGTGTTTTAACCATCATAGAGACCGTGTTTTAACCATCTATATTATATAGAGACTGTGTTTTAACCATCTATATTATATAGAGACTGTGTTTTAACCATCTATATTATATAGAGACTGTGTTTTAACCATCATAGAGACTGTGTTTTAACCATCATAGAGACTGTGTTTTAACCATCATAGAGACTGTGTTTTAACCATCATAGAGACTGTGTTTTAATCATCTATATTATATAGAGACTGTGTTTTAACCATCTATATTATATAGAGACTGTGTTTAACCATCTATATTATATAGAGACTGTGTTTAACCATCTATATTATATAGAGACTGTGTTTTAAAAATCTATATTATATAGAGACTGTGTTTTAACCATCTATATTATATAGAGACTGTGTTTTAATCATCTATATTATATAGAGACTGTGTTTTAACCATCATAGAGACTGTGTTTTAACCATCTATATTATATAGAGACTGTGTTTTAACCATCTATATTATATAGAGACTGTGTTTTAACCATCTATATTATATAGAGACTCTGTTTTAACCATCATAGAGACTGTGTTTTAACCATCTATATTATATAGAGACTGTGTTTTAATCATCTCTATTATATAGAGACTGTGTTTTAACCATCTATATTATATAGAGACTGTGTTTTAACCATCTATATTATATAGAGACTGTGTTTTAACCATCATAGAGACTGTGTTTTAACCATCTATATTATATAGAGACTGTGTTTTAACCATCTATATTATATAGAGACTGTGTTTTAACCATCATAGAGACTGTGTTTTAACCATCTATATTATATAGAGACTGTGTTTTAACCATCTATATTGTATAGAGACTGTGTTTTAACCATCTATATTATATAGAGACTGTGTTTTAACCATCTATATTATATAGAGACTGTGTTTTAACCATCTATATTATATAGAGACTGTGTTTTAACCATCTATATTATATAGAGACTGTGTTTTAACAATCTATATTATATAGAGACTGTGTTTATGTATATTATCTAGAGACTGTGTTTTAACCATCTATATTATATAGAGACTGTGTTTTAACCATCTATATTATATAGAGACTGTGTTTTAACCATCTATATTATATAGAGACTGTGTTTTAACCATCTATATTATATAGAGACTGTGTTTTATCCATCTATATTATATAGAGACTGTGTTTTAACCATCTATATTATATAGAGACTGTGTTTTAACCATCATAGAGACTGTGTTTTAACCATCTATATTATATAGAGACTGTGTTTTAATCATCTATATTTATTAGAGACTGTGTTTTAACCATCTATATTATATAGAGATTGTGTTTTAATCATCTATATTATATAGAGACTGTGTTTTAATCATCTATATTATATAGAGACAGTGTTTTAACCATCTATATTATATAGAGACTGTGTTTTAACCATCATAGAGACTGTGTTTTAACCATCTATATTATATAGAGACTGTGTTTTAATCATCTATATTTATTAGAGACTGTGTTTTAACCATCTATATTATATAGAGATTGTGTTTTAATCATCTATATTATATAGAGACTGTGTTTTAATCATCTATATTATATAGAGACTGTGTTTTAACCATCATAGAGACTGTGTTTTAACCATCTATATTATATAGAGACTGTGTTTTAACCATCTATATTATATAGAGACTGTGTTTTAACCATCTATATTATATAGAGACTATGTTTTAACCATCATAGAGACTGTGTTTTAACCATCTATATTATATAGAGACTGTGTTTTAATCATCTCTATTATATAGAGACTGTGTTTTAACCATCTATATTATATAGAGACTGTGTTTTAACCATCTATATTATATAGAGACTGTGTTTTAACCATCATAGAGACTGTGTTTTAACCATCTATATTATATAGAGACTGTGTTTTAACCATCTATATTATATAGAGACTGTGTTTTAACCATCATAGAGACTGTGTTTTAACCATCTATATTATATAGAGACTGTGTTTTAACCATCTATATTATATAGAGACTGTGTTTTAACCATCTATATTATATAGAGACTGTGTTTTAACAATCTATATTATATAGAGACTGTGTTTATGTATATTATATAGAGACTGTGTTTTAACCATCTATATTATGTAGAGACTGTGTTTTAACCATCTATATTATATAGAGACTGTGTTTTAACCATCTATATTATATAGAGACTGTGTTTTAACAATCTATATTATATAGAGACTGTGTTTATGTATATTATATAGAGACTGTGTTTTAACCATCTATATTATATAGAGACTGTGTTTTAACCATCTATATTATATAGAGACTGTGTTTTAACCATCATAGAGACTGTGTTTTAACCATCTATATTATATAGAGACTGTGTTTTAACCATCATAGAGACTGTGTTTTAACCATCTATATTATATAGAGACTGTGTTTTAACCATCTATATTATATAGAGACTGTGTTTTAACCATCTATATTATATAGAGACTGTGTTTTAACCATCATAGAGACCGTGTTTTAACCATCTATATTATATAGAGACTGTGTTTTAACCATCTATATTATATAGAGACTGTGTTTTAACCATCTATATTATATTAGAGACTGTGTTTTAACCATCTATATTATATAGAGACTGTGTTTTAACCATCATAGAGACTGTGTTTTAACCATCATAGAGACTGTGTTTTAACCATCATAGAGACTGTGTTTTAACCATCTATATTATATAGAGACTGTGTTTTAACCATCTATATTATATAGAGACTGTGTTTTAACCATCTATATTATATAGAGACTGTGTTTTAACCATCATAGAGACCGTGTTTTAACCATCTATATTATATAGAGACTGTGTTTTAACCATCTATATTATATAGAGACTGTGTTTTAACCATCTATATTATATTAGAGACTGTGTTTTAACCATCTATATTATATAGAGACTGTGTTTTAACCATCATAGAGACTGTGTTTTAACCATCATAGAGACTGTGTTTTAACCATCATAGAGACTGTGTTTTAACCATCATAGAGACTGTGTTTTAATCATCTATATTATATAGAGACTGTGTTTTAACCATCTATATTATATAGAGACTGTGTTTAACCATCTATATTATATAGAGACTGTGTTTAACCATCTATATTATATAGAGACTGTGTTTTAAAAATCTATATTATATATAGACTGTGTTTTAACCATCTATATTATATAGAGACTGTGTTTTAATCATCTATATTATATAGAGACTGTGTTTTAACCATCATAGAGACTGTGTTTTAACCATCTATATTATATAGAGACTGTGTTTTAACCATCTATATTATATAGAGACTGTGTTTTAACCATCTATATTATATAGAGACTGTGTTTTAACCATCATAGAGACTGTGTTTTAACCATCTATATTATATAGAGACTGTGTTTTAATCATCTCTATTATATAGAGACTGTGTTTTAACCATCTATATTATATAGAGACTGTGTTTTAACCATCTATATTATATAGAGACTGTGTTTTAACCATCATAGAGACTGTGTTTTAACCATCTATATTATACAGAGACTGTGTTTTAACCATCTATATTATATAGAGACTGTGTTTTAACCATCATAGAGACTGTGTTTTAACCATCTATATTATATAGAGACTGTGTTTTAACCATCTATATTGTATAGAGACTGTGTTTTAACCATCTATATTATATAGAGACTGTGTTTTAACCATCATAGAGACTGTGTTTTAACCATCTATATTATATAGAGACTGTGTTTTAACCATCTATATTATATAGAGACTGTGTTTTAACCATCTATATTATATAGAGACTGTGTTTTAACCATCATAGAGACCGTGTTTTAACCATCTATATTATATAGAGACTGTGTTTTAACCATCTATATTATATAGAGACTGTGTTTTAACCATCTATATTATATTAGAGACTGTGTTTTAACCATCTATATTATATAGAGACTGTGTTTTAACCATCATAGAGACTGTGTTTTAACCATCATAGAGACTGTGTTTTAACCATCATAGAGACTGTGTTTTAACCATCTATATTATTTAGAGACTGTGTTTTAACCATCTATATTATATAGAGACTGTGTTTTAACCATCTATATTATATAGAGACTGTGTTTTAACCATCATAGAGACCGTGTTTTAACCATCTATATTATATAGAGACTGTGTTTTAACCATCTATATTATATAGAGACTGTGTTTTAACCATCTATATTATATAGAGACTGTGTTTTAACCATCTATATTATATTAGAGACTGTGTTTTAACCATCTATATTATATAGAGACTGTGTTTTAACCATCATAGAGACTGTGTTTTAACCATCATAGAGACTGTGTTTTAACCATCATAGAGACTGTGTTTTAACCATCATAGAGACTGTGTTTTAACCATCATAGAGACTGTGTTTTAATCATCTATATTATATAGAGACTGTGTTTTAACCATCTATATTATATAGAGACTGTGTTTAACCATCTATATTATATAGAGACTGTGTTTAACCATCTATATTATATAGAGACTGTGTTTTAAAAATCTATATTATATAGAGACTGTGTTTTAACCATCTATATTATATAGAGACTGTGTTTTAATCATCTATATTATATAGAGACTGTGTTTTAACCATCATAGAGACTGTGTTTTAACCATCTATATTATATAGAGACTGTGTTTTAACCATCTATATTATATAGAGACTGTGTTTTAACCATCTATATTATATAGAGACTGTGTTTTAACCATCATAGAGACTGTGTTTTAACCATCTATATTATATAGAGACTGTGTTTTAATCATCTCTATGATATAGAGACTTTGTTTTAACCATCTATATTATATAGAGACTGTGTTTTAACCATCTATATTATATAGAGACTGTGTTTTAACCATCATAGAGACTGTGTTTTAACCATCTATATTATACAGAGACTGTGTTTTAACCATCTATATTATATAGAGACTGTGTTTTAACCATCATAGAGACTGTGTTTTAACCATCTATATTATATAGAGACTGTGTTTTAACCATCTATATTGTATAGAGACTGTGTTTTAACCATCTATATTATATAGAGACTGTGTTTTAACCATCTATATTATATAGAGACTGTGTTTTAACCATCTATATTATATAGAGACTATGTTTTAACCATCATAGAGACTGTGTTTTAACCATCTATATTATATAGAGACTGTGTTTTAATCATCTCTATTATATAGAGACTGTGTTTTAACCATCTATATTATATAGAGACTGTGTTTTAACCATCTATATTATATAGAGACTGTGTTTTAACCATCATAGAGACTGTGTTTTAACCATCTATATTATATAGAGACTGTGTTTTAATCATCTCTATGATATAGAGACTTTGTTTTAACCATCTATATTATATAGAGACTGTGTTTTAACCATCTATATTATATAGAGACTGTGTTTTAACCATCATAGAGACTGTGTTTTAACCATCTATATTATACAGAGACTGTGTTTTAACCATCTATATTATATAGAGACTGTGTTTTAACCATCATAGAGACTGTGTTTTAACCATCTATATTATATAGAGACTGTGTTTTAACCATCTATATTGTATAGAGACTGTGTTTTAACCATCTATATTATATAGAGACTGTGTTTTAACCATCTATATTATATAGAGACTGTGTTTTAACCATCTATATTATATAGAGACTATGTTTTAACCATCATAGAGACTGTGTTTTAACCATCTATATTATATAGAGACTGTGTTTTAATCATCTCTATTATATAGAGACTGTGTTTTAACCATCTATATTATATAGAGACTGTGTTTTAACCATCTATATTATATAGAGACTGTGTTTTAACCATCATAGAGACTGTGTTTTAACCATCTATATTATATAGAGACTGTGTTTTAACCATCTATATTATATAGAGACTGTGTTTTAACCATCATAGAGACTGTGTTTTAACCATCTATATTATATAGAGACTGTGTTTTAACCATCTATATTATATAGACTGTGTTTTAACCATCTATATTATATAGAGACTGTGTTTTAACAATCTATATTATATAGAGACTGTGTTTATGTATATTATATAGAGACTGTGTTTCAACCATCTATATTATGTAGAGACTGTGTTTTAACCAACTATATTATATAGAGACTGTGTTTTAACCATCTATATTATATAGAGACTGTGTTTTAACAATCTATATTATATAGAGACTGTGTTTATGTATATTATATAGAGACTGTGTTTTAACCATCTATATTATATAGAGACTGTGTTTTAACCATCTATATTATATAGAGACTGTGTTTTAACCATCTATATTATATAGAGACTGTGTTTTAACCATCATAGAGACTGTGTTTTAACCATCTATATTATATAGAGACTGTGTTTTAACCACCTATATTATATAGAGACTGTGTTTTAACCATCTATATTATATAGAGACTGTGTTTTAACCATCATAGAGACCGTGTTTTAACCATCTATATTATATAGAGACTGTGTTTTAACCATCTATATTATATAGAGACTGTGTTTTAACCATCATAGAGACTGTGTTTTAACCATCATAGAGACTGTGTTATAACCATCATAGAGACTGTGTTTTAACCATCATAGAGACTGTGTTTTAATCATCTATATTATATAGAGACTGTGTTTTAACCATCTATATTATATAGAGACTGTGTTTAACCATCTATATTATATAGAGACTGTGTTTAACCATCTATATTATATAGAGACTGTGTTTTAAAAATCTATATTATATAGAGACTGTGTTTTAACCATCTATATTATATAGAGACTGTGTTTTAATCATCTATATTATATAGAGACTGTGTTTTAACCATCATAGAGACTGTGTTTTAACCATCATAGAGACTGTGTTTTAACCATCATAGAGACTGTGTTTTAATCATCTATATTATATAGAGACTGTGTTTTAACCATCTATATTATATAGAGACTGTGTTTAACCATCTATATTATATAGAGACTGTGTTTAACCATCTATATTATATAGAGACTGTGTTTTAAAAATCTATATTATATAGAGACTGTGTTTTAACCATCTATATTATATAGAGACTGTGTTTTAATCATCTATATTATATAGAGACTGTGTTTTAACCATCATAGAGACTGTGTTTTAACCATCTATATTATATAGAGACTGTGTTTTAACCATCTATATTATATAGAGACTGTGTTTTAACCATCTATATTATATAGAGACTGTGTTTTAACCATCATAGAGACTGTGTTTTAACCATCTATATTATATAGAGACTGTGTTTTAATCATCTCTATTATATAGAGACTGTGTTTTAACCATCTATATTATATAGAGACTGTGTTTTAACCATCTATATTATATAGAGACTGTGTTTTAACCATCATAGAGACTGTGTTTTAACCATCTATATTATATAGAGACTGTGTATTAACCATCTATATTATATAGAGACTGTGTTTTAACCATCATAGAGACTGTGTTTTAACCATCTATATTATATAGAGACTGTGTTTTAACCATCTATATTGTATAGAGACTGTGTTTTAACCATCTATATTATATAGAGACTGTGTTTTAACCATCTATATTATATAGAGACTGTGTTTTAACCATCTATATTATATAGAGACTATGTTTTAACCATCATAGAGACTGTGTTTTAACCATCTATATTATATAGAGACTGTGTTTTAATCATCTCTATTATATAGAGACTGTGTTTTAACCATCTATATTATATAGAGACTGTGTTTTAACCATCATAGAGACTGTGTTTTAACCATCTATATTATATAGAGACTGTGTTTTAACCATCTATATTATATAGAGACTGTGTTTTAACCATCATAAAGACTGTGTTTTAACCATCTATATTATATAGAGACTGTGTTTTAACCATCTATATTATATAGAGACTGTGTTTTAACCATCTATATTATATAGAGACTGTGTTTTAACAATCTATATTATATAGAGACTGTGTTTATGTATATTATATAGAGACTGTGTTTCAACCATCTATATTATGTAGAGACTGTGTTTTAACCATCTATATTATATAGAGACTGTGTTTTAACCATCTATATTATATAGAGACTGTGTTTTAACAATCTATATTATATAGAGACTGTGTTTATGTATATTATATAGAGACTGTGTTTTAACCATCTATATTATATAGAGACTGTGTTTTAACCATCTATATTATATAGAGACTGTGTTTTAACCATCTATATTATATAGAGACTGTGTTTTAACCATCATAGAGACTGTGTTTTAACCATCTATATTATATAGAGACTGTGTTTTAACCACCTATATTATATAGAGACTGTGTTTTAACCATCTATATTATATAGAGACTGTGTTTTAACCATCATAGAGACCGTGTTTTAACCATCTATATTATATAGAGACTGTGTTTTAACCATCTATATTATATAGAGACTGTGTTTTAACCATCTATATTATATTAGAGACTGTGTTTTAACCATCTATATTATATAGAGACTGTGTTTTAACCATCATAGAGACTGTGTTTTAACCATCATAGAGACTGTGTTTTAACCATCATAGAGACTGTGTTTTAACCATCATAGAGACTGTGTTTTAATCATCTATATTATATAGAGACTGTGTTTTAACCATCTATATTATATAGAGACTGTGTTTAACCATCTATATTATATAGAGACTGTGTTTAACCATCTATATTATATAGAGACTGTGTTTTAAAAATCTATATTATATAGAGACTGTGTTTTAACCATCTATATTATATAGAGACTGTGTTTTAATCATCTATATTATATAGAGACTGTGTTTTAACCATCATAGAGACTGTGTTTTAACCATCTATATTATATAGAGACTGTGTTTTAACCATCTATATTATATAGAGACTGTGTTTTAACCATCTATATTATATAGAGACTGTGTTTTAACCATCATAGAGACTGTGTTTTAACCATCTATATTATATAGAGACTGTGTTTTAACCATCTATATTATATAGAGACTGTGTTTTAACCATCATAGAGACTGTGTTTTAACCATCTATATTATATAGAGACTGTGTTTTAACCATCTATATTGTATAGAGACTGTGTTTTAACCATCTATATTATATAGAGACTGTGTTTTAACCATCTATATTATATAGAGACTGTGTTTTAACCATCTATATTATATAGAGACTGTGTTTTAACCATCTATATTATATAGAGACTGTGTTTTAACAATCTATATTATATAGAGACTGTGTTTATGTATATTATCTAGAGACTGTGTTTTAACCATCTATATTATATAGAGACTGTGTTTTAACCATCTATATTATATAGAGACTGTGTTTTAACCATCTATATTATATAGAGACTGTGTTTTAACCATCTATATTATATAGAGACTGTGTTTTATCCATCTATATTATATAGAGACTGTGTTTTAACCATCTATATTATATAGAGACTGTGTTTTAACCATCATAGAGACTGTGTTTTAACCATCTATATTATATAGAGACTGTGTTTTAATCATCTATATTTATTAGAGACTGTGTTTTAACCATCTATATTTATTAGAGACTGTGTTTTAACCATCTATATTATATAGAGATTGTGTTTTAATCATCTATATTATATAGAGACTGTGTTTTAATCATCTATATTATATAGAGACTGTGTTTTAACCATCATAGAGACTGTGTTTTAACCATCTATATTATATAGAGACTGTGTTTTAACCATCTATATTATATAGAGACTGTGTTTTAACCATCTATATTATATAGAGACTGTGTTTTAACCATCATAGAGACTGTGTTTTAACCATCTATATTATATAGAGACTGTGTTTTAATCATCTATATTTATTAGAGACTGTGTTTTAACCATCTATATTATATAGAGATTGTGTTTTAATCATCTATATTATATAGAGACTGTGTTTTAATCATCTATATTATATAGAGACTGTGTTTTAACCATCATAGAGACTGTGTTTTAACCATCTATATTATATAGAGACTGTGTTTTAACCATCTATATTATATAGAGACTGTGTTTAACCATCTATATTATATAGAGACTGTGTTTTTAAAAATCTATATTATATAGAGACTGTGTTTTAACCATCTATATTATATAGAGACTGTGTTTTAACCATCTATATTATATAGAGACTGTGTTTTAACCATCTATATTGTATAGAGACTGTGTTTTAACAATCTATATTATATAGAGACTGTGTTTATGTATATTATCTAGAGACTGTGTTTTAACCATCTATATTATATAGAGACTGTGTTTTAACCATCTATATTATATAGAGACTGTGTTTTAACCATCTATATTATATAGAGACTGTGTTTTAACCATCTATATTATATAGAGACTGTGTTTTATCCATCTATATTATATAGAGACTGTGTTTTAACCATCTATATTATATAGAGACTGTGTTTTAACCATCATAGAGACTGTGTTTTAACCATCTATATTATATAGAGACTGTGTTTTAATCATCTATATTTATTAGAGACTGTGTTTTAACCATCTATATTTATTAGAGACTGTGTTTTAACCATCTATATTATATAGAGATTGTGTTTTAATCATCTATATTATATAGAGACTGTGTTTTAATCATCTATATTATATAGAGACTGTGTTTTAACCATCATAGAGACTGTGTTTTAACCATCTATATTATATAGAGACTGTGTTTTAACCATCTATATTATATAGAGACTGTGTTTTAACCATCTATATTATATAGAGACTGTGTTTTAACCATCATAGAGACTGTGTTTTAACCATCTATATTATATAGAGACTGTGTTTTAATCATCTATATTTATTAGAGACTGTGTTTTAACCATCTATATTATATAGAGATTGTGTTTTAATCATCTATATTATATAGAGACTGTGTTTTAATCATCTATATTATATAGAGACTGTTTTAACCATCATAGAGACTGTGTTTTAACCATCTATATTATATAGAGACTGTGTTTTAACCATCTATATTATATAGAGACTGTGTTTAACCATCTATATTATATAGAGACTGTGTTTTAAAAATCTATATTATATAGAGACTGTGTTTTAACCATCTATATTATATAGAGACTGTGTTTTAAACATCTATATTATATAGAGACTGTGTTTTAACCATCATAGAGACTGTGTTTTAACCATCTATATTATATAGAGACTGTGTTTTAACCATCTATATTATATAGAGACTGTGTTTTAACCATCTATATTATATAGAGACTGTGTTTTAACCATCATAGAGACTGTGTTTTAACCATCTATATTATATAGAGACTGTGTTTTAATCATCTCTATTATATAGAGACTGTGTTTTAACCATCTATATTATATAGAGACTGTGTTTTAACCATCTATATTATATAGAGACTGTGTTTTAACCATCATAGAGACTGTGTTTTAACCATCTATATTATATAGAGACTGTGTTTTAACCATCTATATTATATAGAGACTGTGTTTTAACCATCATAGAGGACTGTGTTTTAACCATCTATATTATATAGAGTCTGTGTTTTAACCATCTATATTGTATAGAGACTGTGTTTTAACCATCTATATTATATAGAGACTGTGTTTAACCATCTATATTATATAGAGACTGTGTTTTAACCATCTATATTATATACAGACTGTGTTTTAACCATCTATATATATGATAGAGACTGTGTTTTAACCATCTATATTATATAGAGACTGTGTTTTAACCATCTATATTATATAGAGACTGTGTTTTAACCATCTATATTTATTAGAGACTGTGTTTTAACCATCTATATTATATAGAGATTGTGTTTTAATCATCTATATTATATAGAGACTGTGTTTTAATCATCTATATTATATAGAGACTGTGTTTTAACCATCATAAGAGACTGTGTTTTAACCATCTATATTATATAGAGACTGTGTTTTAACCATCTATATTATATAGAGACTGTGTTTTAACCATCTATATTATATAGAGACTGTGTTTTAACCATCATAGAGACTGTGTTTTAACCATCTATATTATATAGAGACTGTGTTTTAATCATCTATATTTATTAGAGACTGTGTTTTAACCATCTATATTATATAGAGATTGTGTTTTAATCATCTATATTATATAGAGACTGTGTTTTAATCATCTATATTATATAGAGAACTGTTTTAACCATCATAGAGACTGTGTTTTAACCATCTAGTATTATATAGAGACTGTGTTTTAACCATCTATATTATATAGAGACTGTGTTTAACCATCTATATTATATAGAGACTGTGTTTTAAAAATCTATATTATATAGAGACTGTGTTTTAAACCTATCTATATTATATAGAGACTGTGTTTTAAACATCTATATTATATAGAGACTGTGTTTTAACCATCATAGAGACTGTGTTTTAACCATCTATATTATATAGAGACTGTGTTTTAACCATCTATATTATATAGAAGACTGTGTTTTAACCATCTATATTATATAGAGAGCTGTGTTTTAACCATCATAGAGACTGTGTTTTAACCATCTATATTATATAGAGACTGTGTTTTAATCATCTCTATTATATAGAGACTGTGTTTTAACCATCTATATTATATAGAGACTGTGTTTTAACCATCTATATTATATAGAGACTGTGTTTTAACCATCATAGAGACTGTGTTTTAACCATCTATATTATATAGAGACTGTGTTTTAACCATCTATATTATATAGAGACTGTGTTTTAACCATCATAGAGACTGTGTTTTAACCATCTATATTATATAGAGTCTGTGTTTTAACCATCTATATTGTATAGAGACTGTGTTTTAACCATCTATATTATATAGAGACTGTGTTTAACCATCTATATTATATAGAGACTGTGTTTTAACCATCTATATTATATACAGACTGTGTTTTAACCATCTATATTATATAGAGACTGTGTTTTAACCATCTATATTATATAGAGACTGTGTTTTAACCATCTATATTATATAGAGAACTGTGTTTTAACCATCTATATTATATAGAGACTGTGTTTTAACAATCTATATTATATAGAGACTGTGTTTATGTATATTATCTGGAGACTTTGTTTTAACCATCTATATTATATAGAGACTGTGTTTTAACCATCTATATTATATAGAGACTGTGTTTTAACCATCTATATTATATAGAGACTGTGTTTTAACCATCTATATTATATAGAGACTGTGTTTTAACCATCTATATTATATAGAGACTGTGTTTTATCCATCTATATTATATAGAGACTGTGTTTTAACCATCTATATTATATGAGACTGTGTTTTAACCATCATAGAGACTGTGTTTTAACCATCTATATTATATAGAGACTGTGTTTTAATCAT